>NC_089840.1:260566262-261766262 GCF_035609145.1 Eleutherodactylus coqui | reverse complement strand
TGGGAATTTAAAATCGCTGCCTGCTGAAAGGGCTGTATCTGATTGGTTGAATGCTCAGCCAATCACAGGCAGCACCTAGCTATTGGCTTACAATAACTACAGTGTCCCTGTTTTAGCATAATACACACAGCAAAGTTACAACACAGGAATAAAGCACACAGTCATATCACAGTCCAGGGATAATACACATTATTAGAGTTGAGCGAGCATACTCTGTCGAGCTTGATGTTGGTTCGAGTATTAGCGTGCTCGAAGGTGCTCGTTACTCAAATGAGCATCAAGCCGTGTTCAACCCGCCCCAGTTTTTGGCTCCTCCCCGCTGTGATGTGCCTGTTTTGGCCCCTCCCACCATGATGCAGCGTGCGTCATTGGCAATTTTTTTGTCTGACAGGCAGGGGAGAGAGAGAGATGAACCAAAAAAAAAAAAAGCTGAACATCCGTGCTATGAGCTCTGTAGTTAGAAAGACCTTTGCGTAAATCTCCATTGCACATGGGGGAGGGGGGTGTGATGGAGACGTGAAAATAAAAGGTTTTAGTTGTTGGAATTCGACAGGACGAAGGAAGGAGAAAACATGCTGCTGTACTTTCCTCTTCTGCTTTCGGATTAAATGGACAGCACGGGCGAAGAAGCAGGGGTTAAACATTATCTAAGGTGACACTTTCCCGTTAGCAGGTATAAAGGACACATCTCGTGGGATTTATTATTATATACAACTACTCCGTTGACTTTATTTACTCTATCTCATGAAATCTGCCATTTGTCAAACCCAGAGGAATCACAAAAATTGATTGCTGCCGTGTTATTGTAGCCTTAACTTAACAGTAAACTAGAGAAGCTTCAGATAAGAAGTAATTGTGATCACATGATGGGAAATGTCAACACAAGATTAGTTTTTAATCTGTTCTTAAAGGGGTTGTCCATGGTTGGAAAAGGATGGCTACTTTCTTCCACAAATAGCACCACACCTGTCCATGGGTTGTGTTTGGTATTGCAGCTCCGCAGTATTGCAGTGTATTAGGCTGAGCTGCAATATCACACACAAGCTTTGGACAGGCGTGGCATTGTTTTAATGTGAAGCAGCTATGTTTTTCTATTCCTCAGCAACCCCTTAAATATGTCAATTTAATCTTAGTAAACCAGCATACCGCCACTCATCGTCAAGTGAAAAATCAAAATTAATTGCCTACTATAATGAATAAATGTGCATTTCAAGGGATTTTCTCCCTTTTCTCACCTGCAGTATATTGCCTGGCAAATACTTTTCAAACTTTTCTTTAAGTGCACATCTTTCTGGACTCCTTCTCCACAGTCCACCCTCTAGCGCTGGCTTCCATGACAGTACTGCATCGACCCTACACATGGTCCCACCTGCTACACCCAAACCAATACTGAGACTCAAGTGTCTCATATAGTCCTTCTGCACATGCGCGCCTTCCATTTGAGTCTGCACATGCGAATGTTCTTATGCAGAAGCAGCAGTACCTTCAGTACATCTGGCCAGGCAGTGAATGCTACATCACTGGTGATACAGTGTTATGTATATTAATCTGGCTGGAAGCAATCAACTCAACTTGAATGTGATGTCATGGGAAATTTAGAAAATTCCTGGGGGTGGGCATTTTGCTCAAGAGTAGTGATGAGCGACCTTTTCAAAAGTTTAGGTCAGCCAGTTCACCGAACTTTTGCAAAAAGTTTGGTTCAATCTAAATTAGTTCGAACTGAACTGAAAGTTCACCAAAACTTACACTGCTTAAAAGACATGGAGGAATTTATGGCTCTTAGGGTGCATTCAGACGACCGTATATCAGCTGGGTTTTCACGCCCAGCCGATATACGGCGTCTCTGTGCAGAGGGAGGAGGCTGGAAGAGCTGGGAGCAGTGCTCTGAGCTCCCGCCCCCTCTCGGCCCCTCTGCACTATTTTCAATGAGGAGGGGCAGGGGTGGGGCTAATTCCCAGAACTTGGCCCCGCCCTGTTCCGCCTCCTCTCATTGCAAATAGTGCAGAGGGAGGGGAGAGGGGGCGGGAGCTCAGAGCACTGCTCCCGGCTCTTCCAGCCTCCTTCCCCTGCAGAGAGAGACGCCGTATATCGGCTGGGCGTGAAAACCCAGACGATATATGGTCGTCTGAATGCAGCCTTAGACAGTGTTATACAGCAGTGTTCAGGACTAGTGTTAAGCAAACGAAGCAGTAGAACCCTCTCATGGGTAGAACTTTGCTAAAAGCTCACTTTCGGTTTGTGCCGAACCAAGTTATCGAGCAAAGTTCAACCTGAAATAGGGTTCTACTTGGTTAGCTTCACACTACTCAAGAGCTATATTCATAATTCTGCATTTTATTGACCTCAGTGATTATTGTACAGCAACAAGTGAAAAGATTGTTCTTCCCAGAAGGCAAATTTCCACATTTTCTCTGGGAAGAGATTTGTCATTTCTCTGCCAGCACACCTTTGCTTTTGTGGTTTCTATCCTGTCTAGCTAGGGCTAATGTCTTTGGTCCTGTCTAGCTATCTTAATTAGTCCTGCAGCTGTTAGCTGAGGTGTTGGCAGGTGATTGACAGCTCTGCCAGTCAATCAATTTCTCCCCACTGTCTATATAACCCAGCTCTTCCTGGCTGGGAGTTGCTGGTTATATTTCAGTGTTCCTGATCAAGTCAGCTTGCTCGGTGCTCCTGTCTGTTGTCTGACTCCTCTGTTCTGGTTATCCTCTGTGTTTCTGTTTGTCTTGCATCCTGTGTTCTTGTCTTTTATGTATTATCAGATTCTGTTTGTCCCTGGTTTACTGTACTCTGGTTCCCCTTTTGGATCTATCCTCGTGGAAGTAGTAGGGGTCATCCATTTTGGGACGGGTGCTCCACTGCCAGGTGGATTCTGTCCGAGGGGTTCAACATAACAAGCTTGAACAATTTAAAAATGCTGGGAGATTTCAGCTTAGAAGCAATCAGAAATGTGAATGCAGCACTTAAAGGGGTTCTGTCAGCAAAAAAAATATATACTATACTCACCTGTACCTCACTGGGCCGTTCACCAGACACCCCCTCGTCTTCTCATGTCTGCCCTGCAGGCTCTAGAAGGCAGTGCAGAAGCTGGCAAAGTTCCAGCTTCGCAACTGCCTTGGCCACTGCGGCAAGTACTTCCGGCCGGGTCAGTGATCGGCACGTGACGTGTCACTCCTACGCCGGCCTCGTCTAACCTCCAGAGTCGATAGCAAGCACGCATGCATCCCCCTTTCCGGTGCGCATGCGCACTTGCCATCGACTCTAGTGGTTAGACGCGTCCGACGTAGAAGTGACATGTTATGCGTCACACGCCGACCACTGACCTGCGCGAAAGTACTTGCCGCCCGGCAGTGGTTGAGGTAGTTGCGGAAGCTGGAATTTGCCAGCTTCTGCACTGCCTTATACAGCCTGCAGGACGGATATGAGGAGGTGTCTGGTGAATGGCCCGGTGAGGTACAGGTGAGTATAGAATTTTTTTTTTTCAATTCTAGATGTGAGCCATGGGGGTTATAAGTAACCAGAGGGCCCCATAGAACAACTTGCAATGGGGTTCCACACAATTAGAATGTGCGAGGCTCATGATTATTTTGGTATCCGCTCTCTCCAGTCTGCTTTTTCTTCCTTCTTTGCTCTTAAATGCCTATTGTTGATGGTAGGGAGCAGTAATATTTATCATGTATCTAAGGCTGGGTTCACACTAGCATTTGGGCACAGTTCAGGTTTCCATTTTCTTGTTTCCTATACGAGCAGGAAAACTGAACCCCTATGTCCTATGACAGAATCGAAATGCTCCAGCAGATCCCATTGCCTATAATAGGAGGCCCATCTCGCTTCCATTATGTTCCTTGGCACTTACCCAGATGCAGTAGCACAACTGCAAATAGAATCTAGCGCATTTCTTGCTAATATTTTTGGCTGGATTTCCACTTTAAAGAGTTGGTCCCCCGATGATCAGGTTGTCCTTCTGCTTTGACCCACAGCCATCGGTTTTGTTATGGGACAAGTACAGTACTGCTGCAAGGGAATGATGGGGGTGCAGTTTTTGCACTTCTCAACAGCCGTTGTAAGTAATGTGGAAGTCTGAGGCTGTCTGGAAAGCAGCGGTGGCGCGGGACAGGAAAATAAGGTATGGAGTTCAGTCTGATGATTTAGATGGAATGATGGCGATAAGTGGAAACACTAGGACATTTTTGCCAAGTTCCTGGAATACTCCTTTAGGTCTCCTTCAATCGAGGGATTTTGCGAGCGTTTTTGCTCACCCAAACCGCTGACAATAGAACCCATTGATTTCAATGGGTTCCCTAACATGTGGCATTTTTGCGCACACATTTCCGTTGGGGGGGAAAAATTTAATGTGTTCTATTTTGTGCACTTTTGTGTACCCAAGGCACAACTTAAGCGCACCTAACTATGTGATTTTACATTGTTAATTTATACCCCCAAGAACTGATTAGGTCAGTTTAAAAACGCCTTGTGTGTGTCCGGCACCAATGTGAACGGGCCTGGCAGCGTAGAAAGGCGCAATAAGCAATGCAATCATGTCAAGCGTATATACGCATACGCTCATGTGCAGAAGTCCTCAAGCATAGCTGTAACCCTAGACCAACTTCATACGAACGTAAGCGCATTTATGCATACCTGAGCGCTATATCTTTGTGGAATGAACGCTGCTTCATTGCGCTTGAAACCGCGAATTTTACAGTATTTTTTGCCGCTGCAAGGCATGTTCTCTTGAACACGACAAACAAATGCACTGACGTAAATGGCTAATTTCATTCCAGATGTGTACTCTTTTCAGCACAATTACGCAGCGCTTCACGCATTTCCTTGCATATCCTGCACATCTGCGCACCCTCCATTAACTTTTACAGGGACCTTGAGTGCATAGATATGCCGAAAAACAGAGCGCGCACAAAATGCAAAAATGGCAATTAACCCATTGTAATCAACGGGTTCTACTCTCTACGTATTGCGCGCACAAATACACCCGTGTGAAGCCGGCCTTCGGTTACGCCATTCTTCTTTCTTTATGGAAAACTGGCATACTGAAAAACATAATGTCGCAGTGGAGTGCAGAGTATGCCTCTGTTACCGCACCCGGGGAGATCCGGCCTGAAGATGGAACATTACAGATAAAGAGCATAACCAAGTGCAAGACAGCAAACTTTTCGGAAACCTTTGGAGAAACGAATGTAATGTTGTCTAGTCTCCGTATTAAATTTTAAAGTAACAGCAATGAGTCTGCAACAAGCTGTCAGATTTCGGCTTTCTGAGCGGCGACTGGGTGCTTCGGTTAATAATTGATATCGTTTTCCTTGATCATCAGACAATGCAGTCATGCAGATTCCTAATGCAGGAACTAAGTTGTACATATCCACGGTGCTCTATATTTCTGTCCCGATGGATGGTATTTCTACATATCAGCCGGTGCGTTAACCTCCGTCACACCAGCAGATTGGGTCATATGAAAGCTATAGCAATAAATCTCTGATATGTTGTGACTGTAGATTGAGATAGAAATCAGACCCAAACCAGAAAGCAATGACCCGGCAATCCAAGAAGGCGTCGCAGCGAGATCTGAGTCACGTAATGAACGACGGCTTTAGATGATCAGCGTGCCATCGCTTCTTAGAGGAGTACGAACATTAAGGGGAGAAGAAAGATAATGCATACTGCTTATAGAGGAGAAGAACATTAGGAGCTCAATATCATAAAAGGGTCGAGAATTGAGTCAAGTCATTGTCACACGGGGTTAGCTCATTTACGTGCACATTTGCGCCACGGATCAATGGGAGGAGGAGGGAGTTTACCTGCATCTGGTGCTCGTTGCAGAAGACAGCTGCCTCTATTTAGCTCTTTAGGCTAAATAGAGCCCTTCTGCTGACCGCCGCAGTTGCATCCTTTTCATGCGATGCGGCCGTGTGAATGAACGAAAAAACCCTAATTACTTTCAGAATTAGATCGTGGCAATGTCGCTTTGCCGCAGGGTTTTGACGGGATGTGACCTGCGTGAAAACACATCACTTGTGTGAAAGAGGCCTTAACCCTTTCCAATCCACTGTCTGACGCCTGAAGACATTCTGAATGAAGGCTGTACAACTTCAATGTTAGAAGACGTCCGGTAGGGTATTCTTACTGTGTATATTGCTGGCCAATCTGTTGTCAGGGGCCTCTCCAGCATGTCCCATAACGCAGTACTGGCTCTAGCCAGCAGATGGAGCCATTTTATAAAGGGAGAAAGAGAAAGCCCCCTAGAAAACCTGAATCAAAAATTGGATTGCAGAGGGTTAAAATGGCATGCAGTATTTCAGCGGGGTTCTAGAAGAGATTTAGTGAACTTCATTATATTATGGCACCAAACAGCCTTCAAGTCGCACAGTGAAGCTGTACAGCACCCATAGACCTCTAGAGTTATAGACATACACTGTTGCATCAGTTGCTGTATTAAATCCTTGAGGATTTGACCCTTTTTTTTTTTTTCATTTTTGATTTTAAAAAAAATCAAAACTTTCTGATTTTTCCGGCAGTTATTTACCTTATTTTTACAATTTGTTAGTCCCCTAGGAAAACTTGAATTTGTGATTGTTTGGTGGCTTATGCAATACTTCAGTATTGCGGTACATTGTATTACTGCAGGTATTCTGTCTAAATAGACAGAAATACATGGTAGCCCTGGGGGCCTTGCCAAGGTCCCACTCTGCCATGATACCCGATCTTATTGCAGGTGGGGAGTGGGGGCTTTTAGGATTTTTTAAATGTCTATTGGGACATTTAAATGAAGCTGTCAGAAGTGACAGAGTTCAGAGGCATTTAGATGGTTGACATTGAAGTTATCTTTGATTGCAGCTATGTATGTACATGGGTGTCGCCAAGGGGTTTTGGAGTTATTCTCATAATCCCATAACACAGGGCTGTATGGAACAACATATGGAGTGCCAGTAAAGCCCTCTGATCATAGAAGCCTTCCACAGATATTGTCAGATGGTCAAGGCTGCTGGCTGGAAACTGTACTCCATCATATTTCGTATACCAAGAATCTTTCGGGGTCAGGCGGCATGAAGGATAAGGCAGCATTCTTTTAATAGTCATCTTTACTCACAAGATAAAACCTGATAGCGTTACACACTGAGTTGACCCAACACTTTGCAAGCTTAGCGTTTTCTCTTGGCTTATTTCAGATGCCCTTTCTCTGGAGGTCACTGATGCCCATTATGATCTACTGGTGCTCAGCACATCTGTATACCTTATAATCTTCACATGACATACTTCTAGCTTACATACCCATACCAGTTTCCACATCATCAGCCAAACTCTGCTTGTAGCTGCTTCCTGACAATACAAAAGCACCACACAATATAATAATGTGTCTCTACACATGTTCTTCCATGCCTATGAGATTATGGTACTGTTGCTGGTGGAGGTATAGCGATGCAGCAGAGGGAGCAACAAAAGTGTAAAAATTGTATTTATTTAAACACAGAAAAAATAAATAAGAACAATAATTAGATAACATTAATGATTAATCAATTCGACTTTTATGTTTAAGTACTCAGGCACTATCTACGGCTAGCTAAAACGTAAGGCTAAAAATACATTGCGAGCAATCCATATTAACAGTAATGCCTTGTTAACAACATCAAGAATGCTCCATTAATATCAGTGCCATTTTAAAGAAAATACAGGTTACTTACAGCATATAAATGCACAGCTCTCCTTTGGTAGCCACCACCCCAACGCAGTCCATTAGAAAGGCCAATTTCCATAAACAGTCACAATGTCCTTTTAATTAACTCAGTCCATAAATAGGGTTTCAAGCACCCAATACTTATCAACAGTTCTGTGCCTTTGGCAGGAGCTCTATTTCCTACAGAGGGCCTCCTGACTATCCTCCTCCAAGTCCTGTTGGTGTGCACAACTATGGTTTTAACAAGGCCAGCCTAACTTACGATTCAATGCAAGGGAGTTGCTGCTTCGACCAATGCCAAATGACTCAGCAGCATGGTCCAGGGCCAGGAGAGCTATGCTGCACTCCTTGCCAATGCTCATGGGTCCTCTGTCTGTCCCAGATGGCCTGGTAACTCACACTTGCAACTCATCAATCCAAATATTAATTGTAAAGAAGTATTATTTAGACTGTTAAGGTTGTGCTTCTGGGACGTATGGTTGTACAGGTTTCCTTGTGCACACCTTCACAGGTAGCGGTTAATTGAGCTGGCTGGGTGTGGTATTCTCCACCAGCTAATCCCCCTCGTCTTGGGTAGATAAATACCAGCAACTCTTGTGAGAGATTGCTGGTCATTTTACTGCTTTGGTGCTTCCTTGTATCTCTGCATAAATCCCACTCAGAGCTGGTGTTTGCATGCTTTGTCCGTAGTGTCTCTCTCCTTCCCTAAAGATGGTTTGGACACCTGCTGCTCCTCCCCTGCTTGCATTCTGGAGTGCATGACAGTTTCCTAACATGCACTACTTGAGCTACATTCTCACCATGTATATTAAGGCCCTTTTTGCATCCGATAACCTTTTTTTTCTTTAAACTTAAAGGGGTTGTCCCGCGCCGAAACGGGTTTTTTTTTTTCAACCCCCCCCCCCCCCCCCGTTCGGCGCGAGACAACCCCGATGCAGGGGTTAAAAAAACAACCCGCACAGCGCTTACCTGAATCCCGGCGGTCCGGCGTCTTCATACTTACCTGCTGAAGATGGCCGCCGGGATCCTCTGTCTCCGTGGACCGCAGGGCTTCTGTGCGGTCCATTGCCGATTCCAGCCTCCTGATTGGCTGGAATCGGCACGTGACGGGGCGGAGCTACACGGAGCCGGCATTCTACACGAGCGGCCCCATAGAAGACTGCAGAAGACCCGGACTGCGCAAGAGCGGCTAATTTGGCCATCGGAGGGCGAAAATTAGTCGGCTCCATGGGAACGAGGACGCTAGTATAAAACTTTTTATAACTTCTGTATGGCTCATAATTAATGCACAATGTACATTACAAAGTGCATTATTATGGCCATACAGAAGTGTATAGACCCACTTGCTGCCGCGGGACAACCCCTTTAACAATATCTTCCTGGCATTGATTGCTACAACTGAGTTTACTACAGTATCCAGTAATACCTCAAAGCCCATCTCACTGCCAATGCTAAATGTATTGCCCATCTCACTGCAAAATGCTAAAAAGTATCATTTTGTGTAGTTCATACAGTTTTTAGTCTTTCAAACAAAGCATAATAGATACTTTGCTTGCAATACCATGCCAAGCCACGTGGTGTGCTGTATTAAAAAGTGTTACAATAAAAGGTGATGACATTTATTTATAGCTACAAGCGCTAATATTATTGGATTCCACTTTACCTATAAATGGAAAGCGCTGACGATTTGAATACAAAAGACTATGTTCAGACATTTCTAATTCTGCAGTTTTGTTTTCTCTAAAACAAGTTTTTGAAAATATTTTCAGGAGTCAATACAGAGATATCTCCAATCTATTTATACCCAGAACTGTGACTGTAACAAGGGGGCATCCTCTACATCTAGAGGGAAAAAAGTTCTACACCAACATAAAATGGGCTTCCTTACTGTAAAAGCAATGAAACTACAGAACTCAGCTTGAAGACCTTATGTTGGCGAACTCACTAAAATAGTAGAAGAGGGATACCTTTCTCGAATATAATAAACATTATGATTTATGGCCACAACAGCCATCTTGAATGACCTGCTCCCTGTGACGGCCAAGGCCCATGCTCGCCCCTTTTTTTGCAAACACCATGCACTGGCGTTCTGTCAGCCTCTCGCTGTTGCCCAAAGGATGCATGCACCCACATGATACAGTCTTAACCCTTTTCAATCCAGTTTGTATCCTGGTTTTTCTAGCGGGCTCACTCTTTTTCTGCTGTTATACAGCAGCGCTATAAACTGGGTAAAGCCAGTACTGCATTAGGTGACAGGTTAGATAGGCTCTGGCAGTGGAGAGGCTGGCAATATACAGTAAGAGAACCCTGACGGACATCTTCCAACATTGGAGCTGTACAGCCTTAAATCAGAATGTCTTCAGAGGTCAGACAGTGGATTGGAAAGGGTTAAAGCGCCAGCATGTGTCCTGAAATCTGTCCTCCTTCAATCATGAAACACCGATGATATATCAAGCACCTTCCCTCTAAGGAAGGTGCCTTAACGTTTGGTCTTCTTGTCTAGCTGACTATACTTGACTACTCTGCATTCTCCACTTCTGTCCTTAGCTTGCTTTATTGACCATTCTCCTGTCTGCCCCAACTCCTGGCCTGTTTGTACAACATTGAATCTCCCTGAGTGCCCTGACCTCTGGACTTTCCATGTGTTGAAGTAGACAGCCTACCACAATCTTGGATTCCTCTGCCTCTGTTAACACGTTCAGATATCGCTCAAGTACCACAGCTTGGTCTGTACAGTAGTTGTGTCAACACCTACATGGCTGAGACCACTTCAGTGTAACTACCCGGGGATTCCACATTCATTGGAGCCCAGATCCTGACTGTTAGTGTTAAATGGTGAAGACCAGGGTTCTTCGAGTTTCCCCTCTAGTTTTGGCTTGGACTTAAACCAGTGTGTTAATGGATCTAAGAAAAAAGTTCGGTACCCTGTTAGCCAGTAGAGCAAAAGGTGATTGTCCTTAGTAAGATAAACTAAGTAATCTTGTAGATATGATACATTTTAATGACTATTGAAAATACATGATGTTATAGCAAGCTTTCACACCTACTTAGGGTCCTTCCTCAGGCATAATGCTCCATTATGCCCGAGGAAGGACCCTAAGAAGGTTCTAAAGCTTGCTATAACTTAATGTTTTTTTTTGTTAACCATTAAAAGTTATCATATCTACAAGATTACTTGGTTTATCTTACTGAGAACAATCACAAAGTAAATCTACATCTGCTAATTCTGACACTAATATAACTATAGTCACTAGATTACTTCAGAAGCGTCGGCGAGCTAAGGATTTATTCTAATTGCCAAATTTGGAGATCAGAAAGAATTTCTTTCTCTAAAATGAGGAAGATTGCTCTTCTTCTCATTGTTTTTTTTTTTTTTTGCCTTCCTCTGGATCAACACTACAAGATAATAGGCTGAACTAGATGGATGGATTTTTCGTTTTTCATCCTTACAAACTGTGTTACTATGTAAGACATCTTATTACACTTATGTTAGTTTGTTAGCCATGTGTGATACCATATGAAAAACAAATCAGAGAAAGCAGAGAACTCCACATTTTAATTTTCACATAGCTGAAACAAAGGTGCTCGAAGGTTAAAAACCGAGATTCTAAAAGTTTAATTCATTCTGGAAGCTTATTAAACCTTTATCATGCTGTTGCAGATATCTTCAGTGTTGTTGACTTTACCAGGTTTCCTCTTCTGATTACCATTCAAGAGCACTTGCCTGGTCACGACCTGTTTCAGTTCACTGATATAATTGAGGTCTACACAATATCATTTGGTGAATTACATTGTGTACAAGATATCTCCTGCGGAAAAAAAATCCATCATATATTCGTTATTCGCCTAGTTTGACATCTTGGTGCATGTAGAGCCGGCAGATTGTTTCAATTATGCACAGCGCCGGGTTGGTTATCTGTGATCTTCAAAGAGACTAAATTGTCATCTATTTTAAAGTGAAGATATTCAAGTGACATATTTAGGAATTTATTGGGCTGAGATTGAAAACTATTCAAATGGAAGTCAATGTCTCTGACCCCAAATGATCAGCTGTTATTACTGGGATAAGCCGCGCATGGCTAAATAAGTGGAGTGTAATGTGGAGGACATTGAAAGGAATGTATTGAATTGAAGCTTCAGTATTGCAGTATATTGTATTTTTAACAATAGTCTATTAAGCTCTGCATGCGGCAGAGCTTAATAGACTACAATATATGTCAGCCGTGGGAGCATTTCCTAGATACCAGATTGACATGTGAACCTATTAGCATACCTCAGTCATGCTGAGGGGCCCCCTTTTCCGCTATCTGCTTAGATGTGCTGTCAACTTTGACAGTAGCATCTAAGCAGTTAACAGCAGCGATCATAGTTAGCTCCCATCACTGCAAGTGGTGGTCAGCTGTCAGAAATTGCCAGCAACTACTAAGTATGGAGCAGGCTTGTCTTCCAAGCCCACTGCATACACCACCCGCAACTGGTCATCATATATTTACAGTGGGCGGTCCTTAATGTTTACCTGTTCCATAAGCATAGTGGTACAACATTCAAAGATGAAGTTACATTTCTTGACATACAGTAGATTCACAGGTTTTGGTACTAGTAGGGACTGCCTTTGCTTTTAGACTATCCCTCAAGCTCTGTATGGCACTACTTCTGTGTTTCTCATCATGCCCCTTGAATCTGTAGCCTCTCCTAGGGAGACTTTCCACCCGATGAATTGATTATTATCTATATCTTACGTGTCATGATATCAAGATAGCAAGTCTTTTTGTCTTCCCAAAAGTAGGCCTCCATGTCTGCTTCTACCAAGGGGGTAGCAAAGCAAGTAGTTTCCCATAGTGAGTTCAGATACAAACTCCATCCTAATTTGTTGCCAACCCAATCTATATGCGTGTTTGACTTTATATAATATAAACTCCATCCACTAGCTTAAAGGGGTTGTCTCGCGAAACCAAGTGGGGTTATACACTTCTGTATGGCCATATTAATGCACTTTGTAATATACATCGTGCATTAATTATGAGCCATACAGAAGTTATTCACTTACCTGCTCCGTTGCTAGCGTCCTCGTCTCCATGGTTCCGTCTAAATTCGCTGGCAGCTTGCTTTTCTAGACGCGCTTGCGCAGTCCGTTCTTCTCCTTTCAGCACGAGCCGCTTCAGTGTGCTCGCCGCTACAGCTCTTCTGCGCATGCGCAGACGAACTGTCACTGCTCGGGAGCGCGCTGGAGCGGCCATTCTGTACCATCCTCTGTTAGAGGAAGGTGCAGAGCCGCCCAGCTGTCCCAAGAAGCCGCCCAGCTGTCCCGCTGTCCTGCCGCCCAGGTAAGTGATGGGCCGGGGGGGCTTCCGCTGCGCCGGGGGCGGGCTGCGCCGGGGGGGGGCTGCCGCTGTGCCGGGGGGCTGTCGCTGCGATGGGGGGGCTGTCGCTGCGATGGGGGGGCTGTCACTGCGATGGGGGAGCTGTCGCTGTGCCACGGGGGGGGGGGGCTGTTGCTGCGATGGGGGGGCTGTCGCTGCGATGGGGGGTCTGTCGCTGTGCCGGGGGGGGGGGGGTCTGTCGCTGCGATGGGGGGCCTGTCGCTGCGATGGGGGGGCTGTCGCTGCGATGGGGGGGCTGTCGCTGCGATGGGGGGGCTGTCGCTGTGCCGGGGGGGCTGTCGCTGCGATGGGGGGACTGTCGCTGTGCCGGGGGGGGGGGGCTGTCGCTGTGCCGGGGGGGGCTGCCGCTGTGCCGGGGGGGGGGGGGGGCTGCGCCGGTTACCTGCTGCCTGGCGGTGGGTGACTGGTCGGCCGTGTTCAATCCCGGGGTCCAGTCGGCGGCTGCGGGGCGTCTGGTTGTCAGGGAGACACAGCTGGTAGCGTCTCGGGAGCACGCACGTCGGGCTACAGCAAGCGATGGGAAAAGAGCTGGCGGCCATCTTGGGAAAATTTTTATAAGTTGCTGAAACGCTGGAACTGTAAGTACAAACCAGCTAGAAAAGTCATTTACAGGGGGGCTTAGTAATGTATGCTTAATTAGGGGGACTGGGCAAAAAAAAAATTCACTGCTTCCTCGAGACAACCCCTTTAATACTGATGTGTATGTAATCACATTAAGTCTATTAAACGTGACTGCAATGTGCTCTAACTAAGTCACCACCTGTAAATATAATATACAGTGGTTAAGAAACATTACAATAATGCCCTATGTTATTGGAAAATAAAGAGAACTCTTTCCTATGGTGCTGAAGTTCCGGGATACCACAGTTTTTAGTAAAAAGGTCATTTTGGGGATTGGCAGAAACTTTTTTTTTTTACGTATAACTAAACTTTTTAAAACCTTTGACATATCATAGTTGCATGTCAGAAGTTTTGGTCATGGGAATTTGGGTGCTGAGTGCCCACTCATCTCTAGAATGAATGGTCAGAAGTGGTAGTTTGAGTGCTGTGCCCATTTGGCTGTCATTGCAAACAGTGTACAGACTCCATAAATTTCCTATGGAGCTCGTATACTGCTCCGAGCAGTGACGGAAACACTAGATTGGCACAGTGCTCAGATGAGAGCTTCTGCCCTTTAGTGATTTTTTGGGGGTCTCTGCAGGGACCCCATAGGTTCTCTCTGAAGGGTTTTCTGGGCAAAAGCTATTGATTACTTATCCCCATGATAGGTCATAAATAGTTAATCGCCGGAGACTTGCACCATAGGATCCCTAGTGTGGAGCTGGCTTTACTCATAGAGTCAAAGGGGTTGGAAGTGGCTATTAGACCCCAATGTTGGAGGTGGAAGTCTTGGAAATGTAATGAAAGTGATGCCAGCTGAGGCACTTCTCTCATTCCCTATGATAATGTCTGGACCCACTACATCGACAGCAGGCCAGGTGATCAACTCCTCACCAGGGATCTTGAGTAGTAGGTCCTCGCCAATTGACAATTTTTTGAAAATAATGTTTTTGCCCAGAAAACCCTTTTAACATATGGCTAGTATGTTATCATGTGGATAAGAGCCACAAGTTGCTACAAGGTAGAAACTATACTGTAGCAATGAACTCAAGAATCACAAGCCCATTACTTTGTATAACACTATGTAGTAGCCAATTCTTCATTTTTCAATAGCATTTTCTTCTTTTAATTCTTCGGATACTCACTGCAATATCCCACAGTACATATTATTATATTCCTGAATGTCAGCATTCTGGATGAAGCTTATAGGCCACAGCTGCCAGAAAATAAGACTACATATTCAATTATAAAAGCAATATTTTTCCAAAATGTCACAATTTGTGAGCCTTCAAGACTACAATTCTTTCCATTATGAAACAGAAATGGATACGCAGATCCCCAGCCTTGACATTATCATTTATTTCTCTGATGGGAGAACTTACCCATTTTGTATGTGCCAATGAAATATCCATTATCTCTATTGCATACTTTGTGCAGTTAAATGTTATTTCTTGATTGCATTCCTACAGTAAGTATGATATGCATTTTACTTTCTCGATGTCTATTTTTCTGAAAAGTTGGGAAAAGAAAACTCTATTATAGATGTAATGGAGATAGACAGATATCCCTTGGGCTTAATACAATCATTTATTTTTTATTCCTATTCCAGAAATTGAGTAGAACTATGTATTTTATCACACCGTTAAACAAATGCATTTTATAGGATGTGTATTAGTGGTTACTCTGATATACAATTTATTACAGATGTGTGAAATGTAGACTAATTCATAATAAGTCTATTAAAAAAAAACCCTATGTAACCTAATTGGCCGATATCGGCAAAAAAATTGTACTGGGAAGTTTACTTCGACCGGTCTAAATAAAAAGTGCCCTGGAGTCAAGCGTGCACAATGTATTAATGCGCAAGCCTCTACCCCTTCCAATCCACTGGCTGACGTCTTCCTACATTCTGATTGAAGCTTGTACAGCTCCAATGTCAGAAGATATCCGCCAGGGTATTCTTACCGTCTATTGCCAGTCATTCTGCTGTCAGAGATCTCTGGCGCATACACGCTGGCTTTAGCCAGCAGATGGCACTGTTGTATAACAGCAAAAAGAGAATTCTTTTAGGAAATCCTGAATCCAAAATTGGATGGGAAAGGGTTAATGCATTTGGCGGATATCCGGCCAGTCCATGCAGGAGACTGTGAGATCTATGGCAGCAATCAGCTGTTGTCGATTTCCACTTTGATTTGTCCCAGTTTCCAGTGTAAATTATACCACATCAGGTCTTGCCCCATTTTTCCAAGCCACACCCACTTTTTTGAAAAATCTCAAGTGAGGTGCAAAAGCAAAATGTTGCAAAGTTTTGTATGACTTGCTCAAAAATTTGCAACTTTTTGACTCCAGAATTCTGACGCAGCCACTTTAATAAACTCACCACTATGTTCCAATATTGATATCTATGGCATCTGTATTACTACACATTACTTGGCCCTGTGTTAGAGTGGAGATGGGCCTCTCGTATTGTCACCACCTTCAGTCATTGGGCCCTATAGCAGCTGCTATCCTTGATGCCAAAGACGTTACGCTCATGCTTCCATTAATAGGTGTGCATTCTATTATCAGCTCTTTGCATAAACTTTGCACGTTTTAAGTTTATTGCTCATTTTATGCTGCCAAAATACATCTTGAGAGGCTTCTTGGGGCCAGTTAGATAATTGTTTAATTGATAAAACTCTCAGTTTGCCATGCTTACACTTAGAGCATGCTGTCATCTCCTCAGTCTAATGCCCAAAATGCCAGATGCTCCTCAACATGATCCTCTACGGAAGACAATGAGCTCCTGTTGGGAGTACTTTGCCTTTCACTTCCTCCCAGCAGGGGGCGCCGCATTAACACAACTGATCATCATGTAATAACCATGCTGATGCATTTCCGGCATGGATACCATTTGGCAGCTACATCTGTATACTGATTCAGTTCGAATGTACATCTCCAAAAACCCCGGGTGACCAAGAGAAAAGTAACAAAACATCCTTCCACTCAAGAATCCAATTTTCCTAAAATGAGGATGTAATAGAGCTGAGTTTGTTATTTGGTACAAGCCATTGTGATATCGCAACATGATATCGGTGCTTTTCTGTAGGACTGAAGGTGAGTATAGTGGGTCATGGAAAGAGTTATCACAATGTGCAAGTAATGCGTTCTCGAAACTTCCAACAGCAAATTGTGTTCAACTATTATGTCTAGAGATGTCTATGCTATGTGTATCTATGTGTCGCCACCCAGTGGTTGTGATGTGCCTTTCAGCATGTTGAGAGTTTTAAGAGTCCTTAACCCTTTGGTGACATCCGCCTTACATGTGTAGCGATTATAGATGAGCGAGTATACTCGCTAAAGGCAATTGCTTGAGCAAGCATTGCCTTTAGCGAGTACCTGCCCGCTCGAGACGGAAGGTTCGGGTGCCGGCAGTGGGCACGGAGCTGCGGGGGAGAGCGGGGCAGAACGGAGGGGAGATCTCTCTCTCCTTCTCTCCCCCCCCCCCCGCTCCCTCCTGCTGACTGCCGCTACTCCCCGCTCCCCCGCGCCGGCACCCGAACCTTCTGTCTCGAGCGGGGGAGATACTTGCTAAAGGCAATGCTCGCTTGAGCAATTGCCTTTAGCGAGTATACTCGCTCATCTCTAGTAGCGATTGTATGGAGCCGAGCCCACGCCATACACAGCAGGTGGTGGCTGTCTTTTACAGTTGACACCCCTCATAGCTGCTGCAATTGGAGATAACTCTGATTGAGGCTCTCAACCATTTAAAGGGGTTTTGCACAAATTACAATCGCCTCACAGCCAATCTATCGTTCCTGGTTGGGAATATTGATACATATTAGCCAAATAGAAAATAATACAAACACAGAGACAATAACCGAAGAAATAGATCATGCTTTGTTTTCAAAAAACAGCCATGTGATTAGCCTTTTAGATTTACATTATTTCCATATTACGGTCCCCTAACAAGGACCTATTATGGAGCAACCATACAAAAAATTGCCATGCATGTTTAAACAAACTTCAAGGGGTATTCTGAGCACAGACTAACATTTTAGTATCTAATTTACATTATCACAATAAGTCATGTTGTAATAGGTTCACTGTACCTGGTCTAGCTACTTTCTTGATTTTCTATCTATGTCATGTGACCCTGAAAAATATCCCCACTTCCTCCTGACATCTTGTCCACATTTGCTACTTCCTGCCCTGTTCATAGCAACATCCTGTGAGAAGTGCCTGATGGGAGGACAGGAGCTGACGTACTGTGCTGTATTGATCGTGTTCAGTTCAGAGTGCCAGAAAATCCTGTCTGTCCTTCCATGGCACTCCTAGGGAGGTAGGTACTAGTAAGTTGTAGGACCTGTGAGCTGAGCTACAGTGCTAGCCGGTATACAAGCGCTATGCATACTAGAAGTTGTAGGTAACAGTCTGCTGTGAAAGTGATACATGGAACAGCCGCATGGGTTGAAGAAGAGGATCCAGAGCAGCAGATAAAAAGCACAGGTTGCCGCTACTTAGCTGTACCTCCTGAATTTCAGCATTTCCAGAATTTCCATTTTGAACCCAGAAAACCCTTTAACTCAGGGGAAAGTAGGCAAATCCCTTATTAATAAACAATATGTACAAAAGCCAGCAAGTGGGGGATTCTGAAATTCAAAAACATTTTAACTCCTAACCCAGCGAATGTTTGTGATTGTCAACAGAAAGTATTACCCAACAAGAAGATGGCCAAGAAATGTATCTAAAGGTGACCACAGGATGTCCTTCAAGATGTATCCATCATGGTATTTCGAGTCAAGATAGATTACGAATTGGTGAAGTCCACCCACCATTGCATCAAGACGTTTTTGGTTAAGCTGTTAAATTGTATCAGAGTACTGCAAATACCAGGGAAATAATAATGGTCAAGTCAGTCTTTCCCAACTCCAGTCCTCAAGGGACCCCAACAGGTCATGTTTTCTGGTTTCCTCAGTATGGCACAGGTGATGTAATTATTGTCAGTGCCTGAGGCATTGCCACAGGTGTTCTTACTATAGGATATCCTGAAAACATGACCTGTTGGGGTCCATGATGACTGGAGTTGTGAAACACTGGGTTAAGTCTTAGTATTTCGATGTGTATACAAAAAGAATAATGTTCCCCGACAGCTAGTTAAGGCTTTCCGGGTGCAGCAAACCAAGAATGTTTTTGTCCCAATTCTTTCAGTCAGTATTCAGATGTTATGGAATATGTTTCACCGAAAACCAAAGAATGGAATGTCAGTTGAGAAGTGATCGTCACTCCAAGAATCCAGGACATAAGTACCAGTCTTCTATGCCAATAGCTTCCTCATAATTAGACCTGTCTGCTTCCACAACCATCTGTCATCTCAAATACTGAGGAAGGAGACAGGGTATAGTGCAATAAAGCTTTTTCTACAAGAGAAGTGTGGATGCATCCCTTTTATTCTATTCACAGATGACCACGTTAAACCCGCATCAAATCCATGTTGGACTCCATTTATGTCATCTGAGAGTATAATAAAAGGGATGCAGTACATCCTGTCTTCTACCTCCGTATTAGAGATGTCAGATAGTTTTGGAAGCAGACACGTCCAATTGTGAAGAAGGTATCCACACAGAAGATTGATACTTGTGTCTGGGATTCTTGGAGTGGTGATCACTTCTCAACTGACATTCCATTCTTTAGTTTACCGGTGAAGCGCATTCTGTAACGTGTGAATATTTCCAATTGTTTGGACTTTCTACTCGCATAAAGTAAGAAAAGTTATTCAGTCGATTTACCTACAGTTCTATAGAAATTCTCTGCTCTGTCCTTCATTCTTCTTGAGCTGCACTTTAAGAAACATTTCGAAAAGTTGCAGTTAGGGCGCCCACCCACTGGCGTTTGCGATTTTTGTGCGTGAAAAACGCCGCGTTTTCGCGGCGTTTTCGCGGCTTTTCCATTAATTTCCATTGACTTTCATGGGTGCATTAGGAGAAAAATAAGGACACATATGCAACTGACAGTTCCTATGTTAAAAAACGCAACGCAACGCAAAACGCCAGTGGACAGGAGTACATTCAATTCTAATTGCTCTGCAGAAAAAACGCAAAACGCAAAGAAAAAAAAATCGCCAGTGGGTGGGCGCCCTAAGAGTTATATAATTCCCCTACCCTTTAAGTGTCCAGCACACTACTGTGTTTGGGGCTGTGTGCTGTCCATCAGAATTCATGGCCAGCACATGGCACCATTATTGCCTATTGGACAGAGCAGATTGGCGTTTTTTCATACAGACCGATGGTTTGCGTGAAAAAGACTCATCGCATGTCCTATCCCTGTCCGCATCATGGATGAGAAATAGGACATGCTAATGCATGTGCATGCGCTGTGTCTATAAAAATCAGACAACACACGGACAGATGTCCATGTGCTATCTGATGGGAGTTGCACCCGAGCCTCTTGGGCACAACTCGCGCACACATAGGAAGTGTGCACCCGACTTTAGATAGAACTTTAAAACATTTCTAAGTGGGGCAGACTGCGAAAAAGTGCAACTGTGCCATTTGTTTTTTTTCAAAGTGGGGGAGTTGTTACAGCATTCACAGTGCAGTAAAAATGATGTGCTATCCAATTCTGTACGTCAGTACAAATATGGCGATGTCAAGTCTATATACTTTATTTTTATGTAATACTGCTTAAAAGAAATAATAAATTTCACTCACTCACCTTCTAGGTGTCTCCCTAAGGAGGAAAGATAACATTCCTGACCCACCCATCCTCTCGCTAGCCAAGCCACAAACCTACTGCACACTGATGAGGGTCAAACATCTCGAAACAGCTGTTTGTGTATTGATTCTGACTTGGCTTGCAATTCCCAGTCATTGTTACAAGGCTTGTATAAAGTGTCTAGCATTGACTTGCAGGAAGACTCCCTTCCAATAGGTGGCGCTGCAGAGGTATTGTTCCATCTCCCTTGTATGCAGAAAATGAGGAGGAATCACTTCACCTACCATAGTAAGAAGAATGCTGTCCATGGTCCTGAAGCTCAACATCTAGTAATGGAGAAGTAGAAAGAGGAAGATGAAATGTGTTCAACCACCTCGTATTGATGTGCAGAATACAAAGAGATCATTCCTCCTCCATCTTTTTTTATGGATCGAAAACTTATGTAAACCTCTCTGTTGAACTTGAAAGAGTATTGACTGCGGAGACTACAATCAGACGGAACAGCTATGTAAGCCGATGGCCGCAGTGACTTTGTGAATATTGACTAATATCCCTATCAAGGTGACTAGTTCAGATGACACAACACCTTTAATCTATATTTTACATTCAGCAAGCATCACATCGATGGGCTTGCACTCAAAGATCTCAGTGTTATGCAGCAAATGCATTCCATTTAAATAACATCTCTAAGTTTCTTCCAAAGTTTTCCAAATCGGTAATTCAGTATAATACTATAGAATTTGTACTTCAAAGTGATATATTAAAATGTACTGTCGTTTTCAGGCAGAAAGTTCTGCTTTCAAGAGGAAAAGATTGCAATTGGTGAATTTTCTTACAAATAAGGAGTTTTAACCCTTTCCAATCCACTGTCTGATGTCTGAAGACATTCTGATTGAAGGCTGTACAGCTCCGATGACGAAACACGTCCGGTAGGGTATTCTTACTGTATATTACTGGCCACTCTGTTGTCGGGGGCCTCTACAGCATGTCCCATACTGCAGTACTGGCTCTAGCCAGCAGATGGCGCCATTGTATAATGGCAGAAAGAGAAAGCCCCCTAGAAAACCCTGAATCCAAAATTGACCTGTCCGGTCTTCTAAGCTGCCCCTGCTGCAGGCAGAAAGGGATATTGCCTGATTCACAGATTCTAAAACTGCATTTTTACAATTGTGAAATGGCTTGCGGATTAGGCACGCGAGTTTCAAATACGTGATTGCGCAGCAGCTGACAGACGGAGATGGAAGCACGATTTTTTGATCAAGCATAGATTGATTTCGGAACTGTAAAGCACTTCTGATTTCACCTGTAACCAGCCATCTCCATAACTAGGCTTACTATAGTTTCGGATTTCTGCGGCCTCACGGATGCAATGTACCAAATGTGCAAAAGGACACACAGAATACAAATTCCTCACTCCCTTTTAATTATATCGCAATTGGTGCAAAACTTCCTACCAAATACCTTGTCACCTTGGTACAAAAGCTCTACACATAATTACCATTGCTTACTGCCTCATATGCAGTTCACCATAAAAATTGTGAAAAAATAACAATATGTCAAAATCCCAACTATACAAACAGTTTCTTTGGGGAGGTGTTCCCCTAGTTCACCATCATCCATCATAGTCCCAAAAGTGTGTACACCTAATCCATCAGATGCCAAGCAGCTTGCTCCTTATCCCAGGTCTATGGCACAATCACCTGCTTTGGGACCATGTCCCATGTGGGAAGGGAAACTCTCCCTCCTTCCATTTGCTCTGTTGCTATAAACTTTAGTCCCCCTGGTCATTGTGGCTCTCTCAGTCCTCTCTAGGCATCTAGTTGCTTGGACCCTGGTGGTTACTCTTCTTACAGCTCCCAGCATGGAGAAAATGCTACTATGCTGCCGCCCTATAGTAGCCTCCACCACTTTAAGAGTCTGTCCCTGCTGACTGCTGCTCTATGTGTGACCTTATGGTGCATTACACACCCTTTTTATATAGGGTGCCTGAGGCATTGTAAAGGTTCTCAGACATTCATGAGGGGATGGAGCTTAACCTCTCTATTCCTTCCTGCCTGGGGCTGTCTCTACAGTGGTTACCAAAGGGTTGGGCCTCTTCCCGGAAGTTCACAACAATTTCTTTCCCTGTCCCCCTCCTAATTGTATCACTGGCCAGAGGGGGCAGGATGCAGCACGGCCATCAGACAGCTTGTCAGAGTGGTAGTAAGAGGGAAAGCAAGGCACCGCTCACCCTTCTTATAATTCCACAGATACAAAAACATCAGGGGGAAGACAGATAACGTGCAACAAGACAGCTGTTTCACATGACTACATGCTTCTTCAACCTTCACACCTGATATGAAGCTTGAAGGAGCATGTAGTGACGCAAACCAGCCGTCCTGTTACACGTGTCTGTCTCTCCCCTGATGTTTTTTTGTACCCTCTTTCTCTGAAAATAAGACATACTCTGAAAATAAGACATAGCATGATTTTCCTGGATTTTTGAGGATGCAAAATTATTTTTCAGAATTTTTGAGGATGCTTGAAACATAAGCCCTACTCCAAATTTAAGCCGGGAAGCTATGGAATAAAGAAAACCGCAGTTCTAGATTGCCACGAGTGCCTCCTTTCTCACCATCTAATGCGCATTGATTTATTTTGTGTGAATTTGGAGCTTAAAGGGGTTGTCTCGCGAAACCAAGTGGGGTTATACACTTCCGTATGGCCATATTAATGCACTTTGTAATATACATCGTGCATTAAATATGAGCCATACAGAAGTTATTCACTTACCTGCTCCATTGCTAGCGTCCTCGTCTCCATGGTTCCGTCTAAATTCGCTGGCAGCTTGCTTTTTTAGCCGCGCTTGCGCAGTCCGTTCTTCTCCTTTCAGCACGAGCCGCTTCAGTGTGCTCCCCGCTACAGCTCTTCTGCGCATGCGCAGACGAGCTGTCACTGCTCGGGAGCGCGCTGGAGCGGCCATTCTGTACCATCCTCTGTTAGAGGAAGGTGCAGAGCCGCCCAGCTGTCCCGAGAAGCCGCCCAGCTGTCCCGCCGTCCTGGTAAGTGATGGGCCGGGGGGGCTGCCGCTGCGATGGGGGGGGGGGCTGCCGCTGCGATGGGGGGGGCTGCCGCTGCGATGGGGGGGGCTTTTGCTGCGATGGGGGGGGCTGTCGCTGCGATGGGGGGGCTGTCGCTGCGATGGGGGGGGCTGCCGCTGTGCCAGGGGGGGGGGGCTGCGCCGGTTACCTGCTGCCTGGCGGTGGGTGACTGGTCGGCCGTGTTCACTCCAGGGGTCCGGTCGGCGGCTACGTGGCGTCCGGTTGTCAAGGAGACACAGCTGGTAGCGTCTCGGGAGCGCGCACGTCGGGCTACAGCAAGCGACGGGAAAAGAGCCGGCTGCCATCTTGGATTCAATGGATATTTGTATGAACAGTGCCGTCATGGGAACTTTCTTTATTGGATTCAAGGTATAGCGACAGACACATTGATTCCAGGGATCTGTCACTTATACCGATAGGTTTAGTGTCTTTGCAAATCTTACTTTTGAACATTTGGAGCATGAGTCTTATGCACACTCACCTCGCTCTCCTCCCCCCTCTAGATGATGACTGACAGGTCTCTCGTATTCACAGTGATGCAGATGGGCCTGACAATCAGTTCCTGGAGAGAGGAGGTAGGTGGGGGGAGTGGGCATTAATGAATATGCATGAGTTTTATTGGACTCCTCTACTTTACCATTTGAAATCCAAGGGATGTGTTATGTCTGCACATGTCCTATGATGAGGTAATGCCAATTTCCATATTTGGATATATGACATTCATCTAAAAAAAGTGGCCAACCCCTTTAGGGGCCAGAAAGTCTATCCAAAAACAGTACACTTTTATTAAAGTTATGATAGTTTGGACTGTCTTTCGATCCTTTCATTACCCTCCATATACATTTCTACAGTTTCTTATAGTACTGTGTTTGAGAAATAAAGTTGCAATAAAAATTACTCAACGCCCACTGCAAATTAGGTCTATTTACCAAATTTATAAACTTTCAAATAAGAACAATTTACATAGCTTGAGTCATTTCTCAAAATTTAACACAAAATGGCATTTTTAGTGATAACTGCTGTCTCAGACAAGAGGTGCCCCGGGGTCACCTGTCGGCTTGTTATGAAGGCTGCATTCCTCACATTCCTTCTGGCCGGGTCAGTGAAGGTCACGTCCCTGTGCTGTAGCGTTCACTGGCTAAAAAAGGAATGCTAATCTATTTCAGAGAGAGCTCACATGAGCAGCATCTGAAGTAGATCGGCACTCCCCCTGCTGGCCAGTGAGCTGTGATGTAACGTACATTGGCTTGCAGGAAGAAGACTGCTGTCAATGTACATAATCTCACACGAAGGAGGGGAGTCAGCAAGCTGGAGGTGAAGTGACCCCCCCCCCCCATACTGCAGGAGAAGATCAGTGGAGTGAAGATCTGCTAAGTAGACTGACAGGGGAGGAATAGGTAGGTATGGAATTTTTTTTTTAATAACAGAACCCCTTTAAGGCCTGTTCATATGGACGAATGCGGTCTCGTAATAGACAACGTATTTACGTGACAGAAATAATACATATTTCTAAATGTTTTGGTCCTTCTCCAAGTTTTTTGTCTGCAAAATATATGCAGATGGGCCCATTGTTTTGATGTGCAAGTACGCAGCAAATACACAGATTTCCTGCATATTCACTGCGTATTTACGCTGGCCTAATCACTTCTATGGCCTATATAGGTGCATAATAGATCATGCTATGTATTTTTTCTTGTGACCGAAAATTGTTGAAAAATACACTGATGTGAATACACCCATTGAAATCATTGGGTTCTATAAACTGCATATTATTCGCATACAAATACATGTGTAAGACGCTGTGTAAATACAACTGTGTGAATGAGCCCTAATATATAATATATCTTGGGGCCTGCAGGACTGCCCTGTTCAAATGCCTGTACTGTATGTCCAAGCAGATGCCTGTTTGAAGAAAAAAAAAATTAGTAGAGTATGATGAATATAACACAAAACAATGAGAAGTATTGTTAATATTTGAGTAATGACTGCTGTAACTAGAGAAATACTGATAAACCCACTGATCCTATGAATATAGCAACTCCCGTTGAAGAGCCCTCTGATATCCAGCTACTTGAGAATGCTGTATGTTCTATGTTTTGAAGTACCACATGGAGTTGAAGAAGCAGATGCAGACTCGCAGCTTAGATTTACTGTGCTAGAGCAGTCACAAATCACAAAACAGTCAGAAAATCTCAAAGAGTTTGTAGGATCTATCAGCCCCTTCTGATCAATGGGAGTGAAATCGTGATATCCCATCGATATCTTAGTGGCATAACTTATTTATGGATTCTTTTTATGTTTTACAGTTTGTTTATTATACTATGACACACATAGATTATTATTATTCTAGCACTCTTCTAGATCCGGTCTTTGGAAGAGCCTTGTTGACCAGTAATAATCTTTCCATTTCTCATTGAGTAGTACTTGGTTCTCGTTGCTGACTATGTTCTTTAAAGGACAGTTACAGAACAATTTACTCTGGCTCTCCTCCATGACTGTATACGACAGCCTTGGCTTCTATAATTGCTTTTTAGTCAGACTTGATAGATAGGTACAAGGGCCTCATTTTTTATGTTCTTTTTCTTCCTTTGGAAAACTTAGCTAGCATTTTAACTAAAGAAAAACATGTTTTACTTGAAAAAAGCTAATCAGTCCTGTCCCTAAAAATCTCCTCGACATATTTAAGTATAGAATAAAAGTGCTAAACCATACTTGATACTTGTTCTCTCTTCTTACAGCCTGATACAGGGCTACATTGGCCCACCTGAGTGCTAGAGGATCTTTGGTTGAGCCAAAACTTTGACGAAATAATGTGCCCCAATGGTTCAGTAGAAGACAAACCAATTTGGAGTCATTAGTTGACACTTGGGTCTACTTTTTATAAGATGAGTCATGAATTCCAATTAGATCTTATTGATGATCTGTCCTCTGTGTACAATGATAACAACAAAAGCTTACAACGAAATTAAAAGTGGACGTATACATGTTATATATAAATGGAGGATGGGATCGCAGAATAATTTCTATTGGTGGCCCAAGTAAGCCAGGCCAAGGTCTAACAAGTATCACTGACAGTCAACAGTGGACTAAGAATCATGTCCCTTGCATTTCACATATGGGCATCATTCATGTAATGGGTTGGCACTATGGCCAGCAATGTAGAACCAGCTTATGCACCAGTGCTATCTTACTATTTCAAACTGGATTTTTCACTGTGGAATTCTTATATTTCAGTGATCTAGTAGTAAATGGTTCTGAATTATTAACAAATTTAGAGTAAACTTCATTTAAGTTGTATATTTAAAGGCTATGGACACCTAGGGGGTTGGCTTTTTTTTCACATAAACGGCTGACAATTAGAGTTGAGCGAACATACTCTGGCGAGCTTGATGCTCATTTGAGTATTAGCGTACTCGATGGTGCTCGTTACTCGAATGAGCATCAAGCCGTGTTCAACCCCGCCCCAGTTTTTGGCTCCTCCCCACTGTGACATGCCTGTTTTGGCCCCTCCCCACCGTGACGCAGTCCGCGTCATTGGCAATTTTTTTGTCTGGAGAGAGAGAAAGAGAGAGAGAGAGAGAGAGATGAACTGAGGAAAAAAAAAAAAGCTCGGCACCCGGCGTCCCACATACAAAAATGCTTGAGTCTCCTATTGTAGTCAGTGGGGTTTGTTACTCGAGTACAGCTCTCGAATTTTATGAAAAGCTCGACTCGAATAACGCAGACCCAAGCATTTGGGTGCCCGCTCATCTCTACCGACAATCATTTTTGCAATGGGGTTATATAAAAATTCTGCACCATCTGTCTTTTGCAACCTATACATATAGAAACTGCAGTCTTCCCAAACCCCTTCCTATACTTTATTTTAGCGTAAATATACTAATTTTAAAAAAAACAACTATAAATTTTTTTTAAAATCATGCTGTTTACCCCCAATTAAACTATAAAAGTTACTGGAAAAAAAAATAGCCTTATATATCACGGGAAAAAAACAGCAGAAAACATAATTTTGGTAGCTGAAGGGAAAAAATAGAGCAGTAAAACCACCACATGGGTAAAATCCATAAAAAGTGTCTGATCCTTTAGGACCAAAACAGTCTGGTCCTTAAAGGCAACAGTTTAATTGCTAAACTATCAAAATAACCTTTAGTTCTCCATATCATAAATCCCACATCACTTTCCCACTATTCGGGACATATCATTGAAGTTCTAACTTCTTTTTCTAACTGTAGCCTTAACACCCAATTTCCATAGGAGCATTTTTGGAAGCCTAAAGCCAGTTGAATAACGCCATTGTAAGGTCGCTACTTGTGTCTGCCGCCCTCATGCAGTTTCAGGCAGCTGCAATCGTCTTTGCTCTTCCTGTCTGCTTTTGTCCAGCATTGAGAGGGTTAAATAGCTCTTTGGCTCTCAGCTCACCTGTGGAGTTAAATAGGCGTTACTCCTCTATTTTAGGTGAGCTGTGGCAGTTCCTCTGGGCCTCAGAATTAGTGTGTGTTCTTACACTCATCTCTCTTTGGTCATCTTCTTCTGTTTGAGTTCTGTCTGTGCCGTCTCCGTTCTGCCCCACTCTGAGTTCTGTGTATGTAGTCTGAGTTCTGTCTGTAGTCTTGAGTTTGTGTCCGGATTCTTTTTCTGCTGTCTGAGGTCTGAATTTGTCTGTACGTTTGCTTTCTGTCAGTTCCCATTCCTGTTTGTGGTTTGCCCTTGCTCTGTCCTGCATCTGTGTGCTCCTCTGTCTGCTGCCAGTCCTTGCATTTGCTACCTTATCAGGGATAGTCAGACCCGAGGTTCCAGCTCAGAGCCACCCTTATCAGGGGGATCGCCTTGCTTGTAGGTAGCGGTCTGCATTCCTTCTGCAGCCAAGGGTCAGTCTCTCTTTTCCTGGCAACAGTCCCTCTATCTGAGGAGACAGCTGCCAACCACTCCAGGACTGGTCTAGGCTTGGTTGGTTGGTCCAGTGGATCCACAATCCATAATCTGTAACAGCCATGTTAACTGTTTAGAGGCCTCAAAAATATTGACAGGTTCCCTTTAAGATATGTCATAAACATTACATATCAACCAAAAGTGTTAAAAAGTTTTTTAAAAAGTAAAATTTTGGGCTTCCTTATTAAAAATCAAACCCTTGTCAAAGTTCTGTTTGGCACAAACTCAAACTTTGGGCGGCGAGTCTCAGCCAATCTGCTAAAATAATAATTATAATAATTTTTCCTTTCTTTTCTTTCTTTTTCCATCTTTATCTTTCCTTTCCCTCTTTCTTTTTTTTCTTTCTTCTTTTTCCTTCTTTTTTCGTTATTTTTCCTTCAATTTCAGCTAAAAAGGACTTGGACACGTTGCTAGGTGACCTAAGATTGTTGTATAGGGCTGGCATGGCTCTTAGTGCTATACAGTGCACTATACAGCAGTTTCAGTGGTATAGGTGAAGTTCAGGTTCAGTTCAAGTTATTTTGGACCAAACCAAACTTTTCCCCGAAATTCAGCAAACCGACAAACCGAATCTTTCAAAAGTTCACTCGGTCATCACCAATAAACCATAATATGAATAATTATATATTTGGCAAAAATGATGATGGCTTTGTGTCTTTCTTATAAAAGGAATTGATTTTTCAATGTAACCACATTACCTGCCACAAGTACATTCTGTGAAATAATAAAGATTAAGAAGCCGAGAGGCAGCTAGTTAAAGTCACATTATGTCACATTAAAATGGTTCAAATGACAGACAGAACGATGCAAAAAAATGTAACTAAATGGAACTACTTATCGCGAATTCATTAATCTAAGTGTAATTTGTAAGAAAACCTTTTTAAGTAATTGCATAGAAATGGTAAATGGGAATGCGCTCTCAAACTGTAATGGAAAAGCAAAAAATGAAATAGAGGTTGAAGAATATAAGTGCAAGATTGTAAAAGCTGAGACTTTTAGTGCTACTTTGACTTTAACTGTAGATAGCTGTAGATTGTACTTTAAGGTTATGTTCACCTTTGTGTATCTAACCATTGATTTAAGACAGAACTGGAAGAGATTTTCTGGAATAAACCTTTTCTTTCTTCAAACACCGTAAATCTTTAACGATGACGTTCTGCTTCAATAGTCATATAGGAACAGGGGTTACCTCGGCTGATCCTCTGTTCCCAGCTACAGGGCTAATGCATGGCTGGATATGTGAATAGAGATAATGGAGTCCCAATGAGTATCTTCAATTACTATCATAGGTGCAGTACTAATAGCCCATTTAGCTTTGATGATAGAAGTAGACGAGTACTACAATACTTCTTCTACCCCTTCCATTATCTACTGCGTCTTGTTCATTCCCTTCTAAAGTCTGGGCTACATGGAGCCTTGTGCTCATGAGTCTATAGTGGTAACATCACACAATGGTTCCCAATTTTAAAAAATGGTCAAGTCACCTTTCGATGGCCGTGAATAAGGGTACTTTTACTTGGAGCCATCCTAATGTACTTTGTAGCATGAGCTTTAGGGCGGATTCAGACGGACGCTCGTCTGAAAAAGCCCTCAGGCTGTATTTTCACATTCCGATATTCCTGAGCAAGTTCCATTTGATTGCAATATGAATGGAACTCGCAAGAAAAAAAGAACCCATTGATTTCAATGAGTTTGTACACAAGAGATTTTTTTCTCAGGCCGATAGTGCAAGATCAAAAAATAGAAATATGTCCTATTTTGGGCGATTTATGTTTAAGAATTGGCCATTATTTCTTATGGGAGCGTGAAAAAAAATGCATTGCCCTCCAATGCCAGGCAATTTGCATGCTAGTGTGATGCATTTTTCTAGCATTTTATTGAAACCACTTGAAATTTTTTCACACACGTAAAAAACACAAGTAGGGGTATATTCACACAGGTGTTTTCTTTTCAGTCCTGAAAAATCAAACTGACTTTTTTTGAGTGACTTTCACACAACCTCTATGCATTTCTGTGACTGGAAAGTATAAGACATCTATAGCACAGATAACACTGCTGGCCTGGTGACCCCCTAACACTAATTCAGGGACCATCAAACCTTCACATTTTTATCAATGTACTATTTAATTATGTTTTGATTTCTCTACTCATCCTGTTGTAGCAAATTAATCACATCCATGTCTGTGCCTTGTCATAAGTATGTGTGTGTATATCTATTTTATTATGCCTGAGGAAGAATTCTGAGAGGTTCAAAAGCTTGCAATAGCATAATGTATTTTTGTTAGGCATTAAAAGGTATGATATCTACAAGATTGCTTGGTTTCTCTCTTGCTGGGAACAATTACATTGTGTGTTTTTTTTCACACGATTTTCATTTATTTTGCCTCTAATTTTTACGCTCATTAAGAAAAAGCATGATGGGTTCTGTGTACTTCCTGGCTCTGTAGACTTTAATGTTACTATGGTAACCTGTGATACAAATTGATCGCAATCCCATCAGACGAGTGCAATCCATTTCTTTAAATGCAGCTATAGACTTGAATGGGCGATTTTCATCAGAACAATTGCAACAAAATAGGACATGCTGCAGTATTTTTTGCTCAGGCTGTTCGTCGAATTAAAAAATTGCACATGTGAATTGAAACATATTAAATTATATACTTTCTTTTAGTGTGATTTTTGGTCCAAATTTTAAGCACAGAAAATCTGAAAAATTCTTTGTGTTAATAAGCCCTTAGTCCGGCTTTACACAGCCCAGAAAATCGCATACAAATAAGCGTTTTTTTTCCCTCCATGGCACCTCCAAATCGCAGCATGTTCTATCTGGCTGCGTGATCTTGCATCGCAGACCAAATGTTTTCAATGGGGCAGATGGCAGCAGCGCTGTCCCCATTGAAAGCAATAGGACAAACTCTGCAATCTGTGACAGCAAAGCAGGGATCTGTGACAGCCGTGGCAGAAGATCCCTGCATCTCCGAAGTGATGCGAGACCCTGCATCCCGATGAAAATACCCCGCATCTATGGGGATTTTACATGGATGGCCAGTAGAGATGAGCGAACACCAAAATGTTCGGGTGTTCGTTATTCGTAACGAACTTCCCGTGATGCTCGAGGGTTCGTTTCGAACAACGAACCCCATTGAAGTCAATGGGCGACCGGAACATTTTTGTATTTCGCCGATGCTCGCTAAGGTTTTCATGTGTGAAAATCTGGGCAATTCAGGAAAGTGATGGGAATGACACAGTGACGGATAGGGCAGGCGAGGGGCTACATGTTGGGCTGCATCCTAAGTTCACAGGTCCCACTATTAAGCCACAATAGCGGCAAGAGTGGGCCCCCCCCCCCTCCCAACAACTTTTACTTCTGAAAAGCGCTCATTAGCATGGCATACCTTTGCTAAGCACCACACTACCTCCAACAAAGCACAATCACTGCCTGCATGACACTCCACTGCCACTTCTCCTGAGTTACATGCTGCCCAACCGCACCCCCTCCCCCCCACAGCGCACACCAAACTGTCCCTGCGCAGCCTTCAGCTGCCCTCATGCCACACCACCCTCACGTCTATTTAGAAGTGCGTCTGCCACGACGAGGGACCGCAGGCACACACTGCACAGGGTTGGCACGGCTAGGTAGCGACCCTCTTTAATAGGGGCGGGGCGATAGCCCACAATGCTGTACAGAAGCAATGAGAAATACAATCCTGTGCCACCGCCATCAGGAGCTGCACACGTGGGCATAGCAATGGGGAACCTATGTGCCACACACTATTCATTCTGTCAAGGTGTCTGCATGCCCCAGTCAGACTGGTTATATGCACCTTAACAGTAACCGCGTTGGTGGTAATGTGGTGGTGACTGCGGACCTAGTACCACGGTTGTATTTTGTTGGTTTTCGGAATGCGGCCAGGATTAAGTGGGCCGTGGCGGGGGGATGGTGTGGGGGCTCTCGTTGTGTCGGTAAAGGTGAAATTCTTGGACTGCCACCAGACGAAGCAATGCAAAGACATTTGCCAAGAATGTTTTCCCTGTTGGAGGAGGAGGGGGATGTTTTTGAGGCACTACGTGTCCTCTCCACGTGTCCGTGGTTATATGCACCTTAACAGTAACCGCGTTGGTGGTAATGTGGTGGTGACTGCGGACCTAGTACCACGGTTGTATTTTGTTGGTTTTCGGAATGTGGCCAGGATTAAGTGGGCCGTGGTGGGGGGATGGTGGGGGGGCTCTCTAGTAGTGTCGGTAAAGGTGAAATTCTTGGACTGCCGCCAGACGAACCAATGCAAAGGCATTTGCCAACAATGTTTTCCCTGTTGGAGGAGGAGGGGGATGTTTTTGAGGCACTACGTGTCCTCTCCACGTGTCCGTGGTTATATGCACCTTAACAGTAACCGCGTTGGTGGTAATGTGGTGGTGACTGCGGACCTAGTACCACGGTTGTATTTTGTTGGTTTTCGGAATGTGGCCAGGATTAAGTGGGCCGTGGCGGGGGGATGGTGGGGGGGCTCTCTAGTAGTGTCGGTAAAGGTGAAATTCTTGGACTGCCGCCAGACGAACCAATGCAAAGGCATTTGCCAACAATGTTTTCCCTGTTGGAGGAGGAGGGGGATGTTTTTGAGGCACTACGTGTCCTCTCCACGTGTCCGTTCCATGTAAGCAATAGTAGCACTCAAGACAGGCCCCAGTAACAATTCTGAAGCAGCAGTATAGCGGGAGCGCAGTCTTCGTTCCATGTAAGCAATAGTAGCACTCAAGACAGGCCCCAGTAACAATTCTGAAGCAGCAGTATAGCGGGAGCGCAGTCTTCGTTCCATGTAAGCAATAGTAGCACTCAAGACAGGCCCCAGTAACAATTCTGAAGCAGCAGTATAGCGGGAGCGCAGTCTTCGTTCCATGTAAGCAATAGTAGCACTCAAGACAGGCCCCAGTAACAATTCTGAAGCAGCAGTATAGCGGGAGCGCAGTCTTCGTTCCATGTAAGCAATAGTAGCACTCAAGACAGGCCCCAGTAACAATTCTGAAGCAGCAGTATAGCGGGAGCGCAGTCTTCGTTCCATTTCAGTAGCCTTAGTATAGCCAAGGCACAAGTGACATTTATGTAGCTAAACTGTAGGCCAACCCCACACACCTTTCTGTACCATGAGTGCAGGCGAAGAACATAGAAATTACTATGATTACACTGTAGGTGAGGGCCCCAAAAAATTGGTGTACCAACAGTACTAATGTACCTCAGTAAAAATTGGCCATGCCCAATCAAGATGGCAGGTGAATCGCTTTGGTTAATGTGGCTTAAGTGGTAACTAGGCCTGGAGGCAGCCCAGTGTAACGAAAAATTGGTTCAAGTTAAAGTTCCAACGCTTTTAAGCTAATTGAAACTTAGAAAAATTGTTCAGAAAAATTATTTGAGTGAGCCTTGTGGCCCTAAGAAAAATTGCCCGTTCAGCGTGATTACGTGAGGTTTCAGGAGGAGGAGCAGGAGGAGGAGGAGGAGGAATATTAGACACAGATTGATGAAGCAGAAATGTCCCCGTTTTGGATGGTGAGAGAGAACGTAGCTTCCATCCGCGGGTGCAGCCTACGTATTGCTTACGTATCGCTGCTGTCCGCTGGTGGAGAACAGAAGTCTGGGGAAATCCAGCCTTTGTTCATCTTGATGAGTGTTAGCCTGTCGGCACTGTCGGTTGACAAGCGGCTACGCTTATCGGTGATGATTCCCCCAGCCGCACTAAACACCCTCTCCGACAAGACGCTAGCCGCAGGACAAGCAAGCACCTCAAGGGCATACAGGGCTAGTTCAGGCCACGTGTCCAGCTTCGACACCCAGTAGTTGTAGGGGGCAGAGGCGTCACCAAGGATGGTCGTGCGATCCGCTACGTACTCCCTCACCATCCTTTTGCAGTGCTCCCGCCGACTCAGCCGTGACTGGGGAGCGGTGACACAGTCTTGGTGGGGAGCCATAAAGCTGGCCAGGCCCTTAAAGACTGTTGCACTGCCTGGGATGTACATGCTGCTCGATCTACGCACATCCCCTGCAACATGGCCCTCGGAACTGCGCCTTCTGCCACTAGCGCTGTCGGCTGGGAATTTTACCATCAGCTTGTCCGCAAGGGTCCTGTGGTATAGCAACACTCTCGAACCCCTTTCCTCTTCGGGAATCAGAGTGGGCAGGTTCTCCTTATACCGTGGATCGAGCAGTGTGTACACCCAGTAATCCGTAGTGGCCAGAATGCGTGCAACGCGAGGGTCACGAGAAAGGCATCCTAACATGAAGTCAGCCATGTGTGCCAGGGTACCTGTACGCAACACATGGCTGTCTTCACTAGGAAGATCACTTTCAGGATCCTCCTCCTCCTCCTCCTCCTCCTCAGGCCATACACGCTGAAAGGATGACAGGCAATCAGCCGGTGTACCGTCAGCAGCGGGCCAAGCTGTCTCTTCCCCCTCCTCCTCATCCTCCTCATGCTCCTCCTCCTCCTCCTGTACGCGCTGAGAAATAGACAGGAGGGTGCCCTGACTATCCAGCGGCATACTGTCTTCCCCCGCCCCCGTTTCCGAGCGCAAAGCAGCTGCCTTTATGGTTTGCAGGGAATTTCTCAAGATGCATAGCAGAGGAATGGTGACGCTAATGATTGTAGCATCGCCGCTCACCACCTGGGTAGACTCCTCAAAATTACCAAGGACATGGCAGATGTCTGCCAACCAGGCCCACTCTTCTGAAAGGAATTGAGGAGGCTGACTCCCACTGCGCCGCCCATGTTGGAGTTGGTATTCGACTATAGCTCTACGCTGTTCATAGAGCCTGGCCAACATGTGGAGCGTAGAGTTCCACCGTGTGGGCACGTCGCACAGCAGTCGGTGCACTGGCAGCTTAAAGTGATGTTGCAGGGTGCGCAGGGTGGCAGCGTCCGTGTGGGACTTGCGGAAATGTGCGCAGAGCCGGCGCGCCTTTACGAGCAGGTCTGACAAGCGTGGGTAGCTTTTCAGAAAGCGCTGAACCACCAAATTAAATACGTGGGCCAGGCATGGCACGTGCGTGAGGCTGCCGAGCTGCAGAGCCGCCACCAGGTTACGGCCGTTGTCACACACGACCATGCCCGGTTGGAGGCTCAGCGGCGCAAGCCAGCGGTCCGTCTGCTGTGTCAGACCCTGCAGCAGTTCGTGGGCCGTGTGCCTCTTATCGCCTAAGCTGAGTAGTTTCAGCACGGCCTGCTGACGCTTGCCCACCGCTGTGCTGCCACACCGCGCGACACCGACTGCTGGCGACATGCTGCTGCTAACACATCTTGATTGTGAGACAGAGGAGGAGGAGGAGGAGGAGGGTGCTTTAGTGGAGGAAGCATAGACCTCCGCAGATACCAGCACCGAGCTGGGGCCCGCAATTCTGGGGGTGGGTAGGACGTGAGCGGTCCCAGGCTCTGACTCTGTCCCAGCCTCCACTAAATTCACCCAATGTGCCGTCAGGGAGATGTAGTGGCCCTGCCCGCCTGTGCTTGTCCACGTGTCCGTAGTTAAGTGGACCGTGGCAGTAACCGCGTTGGTGAGGGCGCGCACAATGTTGCGGGAGACGTGGTCGTGCAGGGCTGGGACGGCACATCGGGAAAAGTAGTGGCGACTGGGAACTGAGTAGCGCGGGGCCGCCGCCTCCATGATACTTTTGAAGGACTCCGTTTCCACAACCCTATACGGCAGCATCTCAAGGCTGATGAATTTTGCGATGCGGACGGTTAACGTTTGAGCGTGCGGGTGCGTGGCGGCGTACTTGCGCTTGCGCTCGAACACTTGCGCAAGCGACGGCTGAACGGTGCGCTGAACTACACTGCTGGATGGGGCCGAGGACAGCGGAGATGAGGGTGTGGGTGCAGGCCATGAGGCGGTAGTGCCTGTGTCCTGAGAGGGGGGTTGCATCTCAGTGGCAGGTTGGGGCACAGGGGGAGAGGCAGGGGTGCAAACCGGAGGCGGTGAACGGCCTTCGTCCCACCTTGTGGGGTGCTTGGCCATCATATGTCTGCGCATGCTGGTGGTGGTGAGGCTGTTGGTGTTGGCTCCCCGGCTGAGCTTTGCGCGACAAAGGTTGCACACCACTGTTCGTCGGTCGTCAGGCGTCTCTGTGAAAAACTGCCAGACCTTAGAGCACCTCGGCCTCCGCAGGGTGGCATGGCGCGAGGGGGCGCTTTGGGAAACACTTGGTGGATTATTCGGTCTGGCCCTGCCTCTACCCCTGGCCACTGCACTGCCTCTTGCAACCTGCCCTGCTGATGCCCTTGACTCCCCCTCTGAAGACCTGTCCTCCTGAGTAAGCGTTGCACACCAGGTGGGGTCAGTCACCTCATCGTCCTGCTGCTCTTCCTCCGAATCCTCTGTGCGCTGCTCCCTGGGACTTACTGCCCTTACTACTACCTCACTGCAAGACAACTGTGTCTGATCGTCATCGTCCTCCTCACCCACAGAAAGTTGTTGAGACAGTTGGCGGAAGTCCCCAGCCTCTTCCCCCGGACCCCGGGAACTTTCGAATGGTTGGGCATCAGTGACGATAAACTCCTCTGGTGGGAGAGGAACCGCTGCTGCCCAATCTAAGCAGGGGCCCGAGAACAGTTCCTGGGAGTGCTCCCGCTCCTGAGCAGGTGTTATTGTAGTGGAGTGAGGAGGCTGGGAGGAAGGAGGAGCAGCAGACAGAGGATTCGGATTGGCAGCAGTGGACGGCGCAGAACTGCGGGTAGACGATAGGTTGCTCGAAGCACTTTCTGCCATCCAGGACAGGACCTGCTCACACTGCTCATTTTCTAATAACCGTCTCCCGCGTGGACCCATTAATTGGGCGATGAATGTGGGGACGCCAGAAACGTGCCTCTCTCCTAATCGCGCAGCAGTCGGCTGCGACACACCTGGATCAGGAGCTTGGCCTGTGCCCACACCCTGACTTGGCCCTCCGCGTCCTCGGCCACGTCCACGTCCACGTCCTCTAGGCTTACCCCTACCCCTCAGCATGCTGTATTACCAGTGATTAGATTTCCCAGGCAGGAAATAAATTGGCGCAAGACTGCAGGCCAAATATAATTTTTGCCCTTTTTGGAAAACGAAAGGCCCCACTGCCTCTAGTGAATGAATTATCTAAGTTTAATAACTGTGCTGTGTCCCTGCTTATGTGTCACAGAACGTGAGGGTAGCAGAGTTATTAACTGTGGCAGAGCAGGTATTTTTTTTCCCAATTAAGGAAAGCAAATGGCGAACCCAGCAGTAAAGCGTAGCTGGCTGCGTATGATTTAGCAATGTTTTTCACGCAGCTCACACGTCTCCACAGGCGTAAGGACGGACACAGGCTGGACAAATAGATTTGTTTTCAGTTTTTTCCCACCAACAGGCAGCACTGCGTATATTCAATGAACCTGCGAAGTTTAATAACTGCGCTGTGTCCCTGCTTATGTGTCACAGAACGTGAGGGTAGCAGAGTTATTAACTGTGGCAGAGCAGGTATTTTTTTTCCCAATTAAGGAAAGCAAATGGCGAACCCAGCAGTAAAGCGTAGCTGGCTGCGTATGATTTAGCAATGTTTTTCACGCAGCTCACACGTCTACACAGGCGTAAGGACGGACAGAGGCTGGACAAATAGATTTGTTTTCAGTTTTTTCCCACCAACAGGCAGCACTGCGTATATTCAATGAACCTGCGAAGTTTAATAACTGCGCTGTGTCCCTGCTTATGTGTCACAGAACGTGAGGGTAGCAGAGTTATTATAACTCTTGGAGAGCAGGTATTTTTTTTCCCAATTAAGGAAAGCAAATGGCGAACCCAGCAGTAAAGCGTAGCTGGCTGCGTATGATTTAGCAATGTTTTTCACGCAGCTCACACGTCTACACAGGCGTAAGGACGGACACAGGCTGGACAAATAGATTTGTTTTCAGTTTTTTCCCACCAACAGGCAGCACTGCGTATATTCAATGAACCTGCGAAGTTTAATAACTGCGCTGTGTCCCTGCTTATGTGTCACAGAACGTGAGGGTAGCAGAGTTATTATAACTCTTGGAGAGCAGGTATTTTTTTCCCCAATTAAGGAAAGCAAATGGCGAACCCAGCAGTAAAGCGTAGCTGGCTGCGTATGATTTAGCAATGTTTTTCACGCAGCTCACACGTCTACACAGGCGTAAGGACGGACACAGGCTGGACAAATAGATTTCTTTTCAGTTTTTTCCCACCAACAGGCAGCACTGCGTATATTCAATGAACCTGCGAAGTTTAATAACTGCGCTGTGTCCCTGCTTATGTGTCACAGAACGTGAGGGTAGCAGAGTTATTATAACTCTTGGAGAGCAGGTATTTTTTTCCCCAATTAAGGAAAGCAAATGGCGAACCCAGCAGTAAAGCGTAGCTGGCTGCGTATGATTTAGCAATGTTTTTCACGCAGCTCACACGTCTCCACAGGCGTAAGGACGGACACAGGCTGGACAAATAGATTTCTTTTCAGTTTTTTCCCACCAACAGGCAGCACTGCGTATATTCTATGAATAATAACTGTGTTGTGGCCCTGCCTATACAATTCTTTCCCTGCAGTATCAATGGAGGGTGCAATGCTCTGCAGAGGCGATTTTGAGAAGCCCAAAAAAAATGCAGCACAGCCAACAGCAGCCTGGACAGTACTGCACACGGATAAATATGGCCCTAGAAAGGACCGTTGAGGTTCTTGAAGGCTACACTCACTCCTAACACTCTCCCTGCCTATGCAGCACTTCTGTCCCTAATGCCAGGTGCAACGGTCTGCAGAGGCGATTTTGAGAAAGAAAAAAAAATCCCACTGCTAACAGCAGCCAACACACAGCTATCAGTGGCCCTAATAAGGACCTTTGGGGGGTCTTGAAGCCTACACTAACTACCAATTCTTTCCCTACAGCAGCTCCGGTATAAACAGCACTGTCCCTCATCTAACTCACACCGCATCTGAGGCGAGCCGCGGGAGGGGCCGACTTTTATATTAGGCGAACACCTGATCTCGCCAGCCACTCACAGCAGGGGGGTGGTATAGGGCTTAAACGTTGCAGGGGGAAGTTGTAATGCCTTCCCTGTCTTTCAATTGGCCAGAAAAGCGCGCTAACGTCTCAGGGAAGGAAGTGAAAGTAACCAGAACACCGCATGGTGTTCGTCACGAATAACGAACATCCCGAACACCCTAATATTCGCACGAATATCAAGCTCGGACGAACGCGTTCGCTCATCTCTAATGGCCAGTGTGATATGGGGGCGGGAGTCACGGTTCCATATCACGCTCACCTGTGTGAATTTAGGGATTCACAGAGAGGATCTAAAACGTAACTTTTTATTTGTTTATCTAATACAAACGAGAGGATATATCAAACAGCACTATGGATGGCACCAACTCGTGTGATGGTATGCCATCTAAAGGGACACAACAGCCTGGATCCTAAGCTCTAGAAGGCGGTCTTAGACTCCTATGGTAATAAACACTGCTGTCGGTGGGGGTGTGTGAAAAGATGGAGAACAGTGGGAGGTGTACCAATGCTGTCACCTCTCTCACTAAATATCCATCCGTTTTTCAAGGTAACACCCCCCTTCCCCACCGTACCCAGTGTTTAACCCTTTCCAATCCACTGTCTGACATCTTTCTACATTCTGATTGAAGCTTGTACAGCTCCAATGTCAAAATATGCCCCACAGGGTATTCTTACCGTCTATTGCCAGCCACTGCGCTGTTGGAGCCTCTCTGGCGCGCACACACTGGCTTTATCCAGCAGATGGCACCATTGTATAACAGCAAAAAGAGAAAGCCTTATAGTAAACCCTGAATCAACAATTGTATTGGAAAGGGTTAAGTCTTCAGTGGTGAAATTAGTCCACACCATACAAATAAAAATCTTCAGATCCCCCCCTGGCAATGTTGACGGATCAGCAGATATGTGGGAGGCACATAGGAAAGGCGGTAAGTGCCTCCGCCCCGCCACACAGCATTAATAGAATGCTGGGCTCCTCATGTGTTGTAATGCAGCCACAATGCTCAAAGGTGACCAAGTGGTGTTTAAGTTGGGGTCCAGGGTGGCAGCACTGAGGTAACTGACCCAAAAATAACCTGAACCCCAGAAATTCAAAATGGTGATGCAAATCTAGGGTAGTGCAAACAAATAGAGGAATTAGAGCTAAAACTACTTAGCGCTTAGGCTCAACGTGTTTCTGATAGGCTAGAATCTGTCTCGTCCTCAGGAACCTAAACAAAGTCATAAGATGTTTGCATGTTAGATAATAAACCAGATCATCGGTGCCGTCCCGTCCAGATGGTAGGTGGACGGTCTGAATGATAGCACAAATAAAAGTTAAGTTTTAGATCTTCTCTGTGAATTCCAGTTTTTTAGGATCTGTAAACCCCCTGTGAATTCCCATGTGAATTTAGCCTTAATCTTATGTAAGTCATGCATTAGTAACACAAAAACACATCAGACTTGAATCAAAATCAAAGAGAAGTCACTTGAAAAATCGTCAGATTTTCACTAACTAATATTGCTAGCACCTGTGTAAATACAGTCTTAAAGAGGTTATCTATAGACTAAGGCTGCCTGTCCATGGCCGGGCTTGAATTGCGTTCCCCGTGGCGATAATCCGGCCGTGGGGAATGCAGTAAACGCTCTCCGATGCAGGATACCGCAACACCCGTGGACAGGCAACCTAAGAGTTATCCACTACCCATAGCATATGGGATAAGAATCTGATTGGTGAGGGTGCAACCACTGGGACACCCACAAATCTTGCTTCAACTTGGCTATGTCCAGTAGTTCCACTGAAATGAATAAATTGTAATCACATATGCTTAGTTGCTACTCCATTTGAATAGGAAGACATAGGACCTATGTTCTCGTGTTTGGTGGGGGTTCCAGTAGTCAAACTCTTACTAATCATGCTATTATCTTCTATCCTATGGATAGGGGTTAACTTTCAATCTTGGAACAACCTCTTTAACAAAATCAACATTAAGCACAAGAAAAAAGGTAATGGGTGTGAAAGCTTGTATACCAGTAGAGAACTCAAATAGGGTTCTATTGGAGGGAGCAGAGAAAGAAGCTGCATCATATTTACATGCCAATACAAAACGTGGTCTGTACATCTGGGGAGGGTATAATTCTCATACCAGCTTTTCGGGGAAGGGCTTGCTGTAAAAAAAAATAAATATATATATATATATATATATATATAATATACATCACCTCCCTTAAAAATCCCTGTCTCCTGAAAGGGCTGTGTCTGATTCATTAAATGAGAGCTGAACGCTGCCTGAGATTGGTCACAGCGCTCAGCCAATCAGAGGCAGCGCTCAGCCATTCATTCAATTCAATGTGGCAAGGGATTCCTTCATCCGCGCGGGGAGTTCCCTTGTCACTGAGCACTGTGACAGTGCTGTCACGGTGTTCAGTGATGAGGGAACTTCCCGGTGCACGGATGTCCTTTTTTTTTGCAGGTGCAAGTATTTCGCTCCTGTAAAAGACGGACATGTGAACACTTCATACGGAACCAATGGATCTATCAGACGCACTTTTTTTGTGCACATAGGCGTGCGCCAAAAAACGCTCATCTGACTTCGCCCTTAAGGAGCTCCAAAAGTTTGCTTACAGGTGTCTGAACAGAAACATTTTGAAAATCTTCCTCGGTCCATCACTTGGACCCCAGGTAAGGTCTGAGCAGGCCATGATAATGGAGCAATGCTATGAGTCACTTCCGATTCAGCATTGGAAATACTATATAACACATCGGGAAGCATTCCATAAATGAATAGGAGCCATCATTTAGTCTCCCGTAAAAGAAATTGTAAGTAAAGCAGACAAATACTGATGACAACCCAGCCGAACGCTTTACAGAATGCGCAGCAGCTGAGGGACGTTGTGTGCAGCGAACGCTGAATAACTCATTTAGGAGGGATGACACTTCACTTACTTATCAGAACTGGGATTGCTTTACTAGCATTAAAAAATAACTTGAATTGAGACTTTGGGGCTGTTGTTGTATGTCAGCAGAAGACGGCATAAGGAGGCTGTTAACTTTCTCAAGAAGTGAGTGCTCAGCTTGTGAAAGGAGATCTTTATGTTCAGATTCCCACCCAAACGGCAATGTCTCTTTTATTTAAGTTTTTTTAGGGAATTTTTAGCCCAAAAAGTGCTATAAATCAACATAACTCAGTATCTGATAGAAAGGAAACTTATATAAAATATCGAAATGTAATGAGGGAAAGTTCCCTGTTTGGCCAGATTCACGCACGCAATATGCAGAGAATAGATCGCATTGACTTCAATGGGATCGTTTACAAGCGCAAATTTTTCCTGAGCGTTTCGGTAGCATAAAAAAATGCAGCATGCTCTATTTTTCTGCGCATTTACACACCAAAGGTCCCCATAGCAGTCAATGGAGGGTGCAAATGCACACGCAATACATTAGGAGATGCATGAGTAATTACGCTGGTAGAAGAAGACATCTGGAACTCATGAGACTAGTTAGCCGTTTCAATCATTGTGTCTTTGTTTGCTGCATGCAAATTGCAGGTACAAAAAGTACAGTAAAAAACGCTATACCCATGGGCACGCAAATAGGCATACGCACATGTGAATCTGGCCTTAGCCTGTAATCACATAGGTGGTTTTTCCATGTGATTTAAGGACCGAAAAATCGGACTGGGGTCACACAGAAATAGAAATTAAATGAGCCTATTTACATGGGCAATTTTTTTTAATCGATAGTCCAAGTAAAAACGAAAAAAACAGCATGTCCTTTTTTTTCCAATTTTCTAACAAAAATCACGCATGGATGCCTTAAAGAGAAAAAATGGTTTGCACTTGCATGATGCAAATGTGATTCATTTTTAACGTATGTAACCATGGGGGCCATCAAAAAATAAAAAGAACGAGTAAGTGCAGAGCACATACATATATGTGGGGTTTTTTAATGTATGTAAAAAAAATAGATGCAAAACGGGTAGAAATGATGCATAAAAATCATAAGAACACATTAAAATTGCACTAAAATGTGACCATTGTAATTGCAATCACCCCTATAAATGCAGCCTTTGGCCGGATTCAGACAAGCGTATGTGCATTTGTGCCATATTTTTGCACCTTGGTCTGGTATGTTTGTGCACACAAATGCATTTTTTACTGTATTTTTGCAAGCGCAAGTTGTACACAATTGCGTGCATAAAAAAAAAAGCACCGATGCTCTTCGCTATCGAAATGGCCAATACGTTTAGTTAGTTCAAGATGGATTCTTTCCCTGCCCAAATAGGCCAGAAAATAGAGCTTGCAGTGTTTTTTTTCTAACGGAATTGTGTACGCTAAATACGCACATGTGAACGAATACATTGATATCAATCGGTTCTATTTTTTGCATATTGCACACACAAATTTGTTGCGCAGAAATACGTGCGCAAATACGTTCGTATGAATCCTGCCTAAGGGCTTATTCACACATCCGTATATCAACTGGCTTTTCACGCTCGGCTGATATACATTGTCCCTTTCTGCAGGGGGAGAAGGCGGGCCGGACCGGGAGCAGTGCACTGAGAACCTGCTCCCTCTCCGCCCTCTCTCCACCCCTCGCCACTATTTGCAATGGAACGGGGCGGGACTTAGCTCCACCATGTCCCGCCCTCCCATTGCAAACAGTGGTGAGGGGCGGAGAGGCAGCGGGAGCTCAGTGTACTGCTCCCGGCCCGGCCCGCCTTCTCCCCCTGCAGAAAGAGACACCGTACATCAGCTGAGCGTGAAAACCCGGCCTATATACGGACGTGTAAATAAGCCCTTAAGTCCACCTTCACACACAATGTAGTCACTGCCGGAATTCCAAAACAGAAACCCTCAGCAATTATGCTGGAAAACTACAGTGGCTAAAGTTTGTATGTTGTTCCTGTGTTTGCAGGAGTTTTTTCTAGGCACTCCACCTTCCCATGCACTAAAATATGGTCATTTAGAATTTCAATCGTGAGCTCCAATGGAGAAAAGCCTCAATGTGAGTGCATGAAAATCTGCGCTGATTTGTGCTATAGTGTAGTGGCCCAGAGTTTTGGGGTCCCCTCCAGCTCCTCAGAATCCATGTTTTATGTTTGTCTTGTATTACTGTCATAAATGTGGAATGCATCAGGTTTCTGTGTATTGGAGTTTGCCGGCATGAAGGGGTTACTGTCTGGCCATGTCTAGTGTTGTCTGGGAAAAGTATCAATTTGTGTGTGGGGTTTGTGTGAACGTGATGCAGAGAGAGACGTCTAGAGGAGTTAGTTAGTTAGTGGCAGTTGTTGGTTGGTGGCTGTCAGAGAGAGAGAGGTAGAGAGTTGGCTGTTGTGAGGAGCAATGTAAGAAGAGGAGAGGTGGTTTGCTGCTCCTGCCAGAGCTCAGCCATGCCAGGAATCCTCCTTCTAGAAGTTGTCTTTACAGAGTGCGGACGCCCGGACATGTTGGATACACGTGGGAGTGCAGCGCAAGAACCACATGTAACTGGAGTTAGAGGAAAACTGCAAGCACGCGAGTAAAGTGAGTGTCTACCAGTTGAGAGAGTTTGGCGCAAGAGAGAGAGATCCTATAGATAACTGAGACTGTGGATGAATAATGCCTTGAGAACCCTCACTGCTTCAAAAATGTATAAGTTGTTCCCTGCAAGAATTGTTCTTCTGTTGATTCATCAAGAGTTTAAGTAAAGGAACAGGACCGAACGTTCCTGGTTCTTCTTCAGAAAATACCCTCTATGTGTGGACTATTTTATTCTATCTGAGAGATCCGCCACAGAAGAAGAAACGTTGGCATCATGGTGACAAATAGGACTTAAGGGAACCCCAGTTGATAATTGTGATCTCCCCCAGTGGTAACGAGGTTGGGTTCCTAGCCACCCATAGTGAGGGAGTTTTTGTCCGTCCTCAGATTCAAAAGCTTTTCAAAGATAACTGGTTCAACAACTTGCTGCAGGGTGATGCGAAACAAGCATGGAATGCTTTTCACCTAGTGTCTACAAACTTTCTTGGGAATGTTAGGGCAGAAAACTACAAGAAACTAGTACAAGACATGCTGATGCAGTATCAGAGACTTGGCTGCAATATGTCTCTAAAGATCCACCTCCTTCACACCCATCTGGATTTCTTTCTAGACAACTGTGGTATGGTTAGTGATGAACATGGCGAATGTATTCATCAAGATATCGTAACAATGGAACAAAGATACCAGGGAAAATGGTCCAATACCATGCTAGATGACTGCTGCTGGACACTCTACTACCATGCAGGCTGACTACTGCTGGACACTCTACTACCATGCTGGCTGATTACTGCTGGACACTCTACTACCATGCTGGCTGACTACTGCTGGACACTCCACTACCATGCAGGCTGACCACTGCTGGACACTCTACTACCATGCTGGATGACTACTGCTGGATACTCTACTACCATGCTGGCAGACTACTGCTGGACACTCTACTACCATGCTGGCTGACTACTGCTGGACACTCTACTAACATGCTGGCTGACCACTGTTGGACACTCTACTACCATGCTGGCTGACCACTGCTGGACACTCTACTACCATGCTGGCTGACCAATGCTGGACGCTCTACTACCATGCTGGCTGACTACTGCTGGACACTCTACTACCATGCTGGCTGACTACTGCTGGACACTCCACTACCATGCTGGCTGACTACTGCTGGACACTCCACTACCATGCAGGCTGACCACTGCTGGACACTCCACTACCATGCTGGCTGACTACTGCTGGACACTCTACTACCATGCTGGCTGACCACTACTGGACACTCTACTAACATGCTGGCTGACCACTGCTGGACACTCTACTAACATGCTGGCTGACCACTGCTGGACACTCTACTACCATGCTGGCTGACCACTGCTGGACACTCCACTACCATGCTGGCTGACTACTGCTGGACACTCCACAGAGATGCTCCCAAACAGCTGGACAAGAGACAGGCAAAGAAATCTAAGTCGTAGTCCATGACTTGATTTATTACATGTATTAACCATAGGCCTATTACTATTGGCAGGCATTTCGTGATATAAACAATTATTGTAGATTACAAAAAAAATAGAGCCAATTTTGCATTTTGACTGTCATATTCGTGTTGAGCAGATAAAAATGGATAATAAATGACTAATTTTATTTCAGTAACATGACTTTTGTAAATGCTTGTTGACCATATAAATGTATTCATCATACTAATAATGCTGAAATAACTTCAGGACCTTCTAACTTCCTTGCTTGTTTTGTTCCATGTAATGACTGAGGCAATGGTGGAAGAATGCAAGGGGAGCACAAAGAAACCTCATGTGTATGCCTACTCTCATGTTGTCCTGTAGCCCAGTACAGTACACCAAATGGTTCATAGACATAGTGTATGAGTTTGATTACCTACCGGTGTCTGAAACTATTGCTTTTATAGCAAGGGTTTGCAAATAGGCAAAAGTACCCCCACAGTGTCCCCTGTTGGAAAGTAGCTTCCCTAAAAGGGACTTCCTTCATCTCAGTGCAATGCCAGGGATCCCCTGCAGGGGAGAATAGGGAAATTGCCAGCAGAATTCCTTATTATCCCCTGCAGAGGATCCCCGGCATCGCACTCCTGGGGATTTCCTTATTCTACCCTGCAGGGGATCCTTAGCATCATGCCCGCCACCGCCACCTCCCATAGTCTGCCATAGGAGTCTAGGGAGACTTCTGTGCTTTGCACACCAAAGATAGGTCAGGTCTAGAGATGAGCGAACGTACTCGGTAAGGCCAATTTCGCAATCGAGCACAGCGATTTTCGAGTACTTCACTACTCGGGTGAAAAGTACTCGGGGGCGCTGTGGGTGAGCGGGGGGTTGCAGAGGGGAGTGGGGGGGGGGAGAGGGAGAGAGCTCCCCCCTGTTCCCTGCTGCTACCCCCCGCTGCACCACGCCACGCCCCGCCCCACAGCACCCCCGAGTACTTTTCACCCGAGTAGTGAAGTACTCGAAAATCGCGGTGCTCGATTGCGAAATTGGCCTTACCGAGTACGTTCGCTCATCTCTAGTCAGGTCCTATTTTTCCACGCAGCAGGGAATTTCAATCACGCATGTCCTGTCGTTTTAGGTGCAATTTTTTTTTTGGTTCGCCTGAAATTCTTTCTTCTGAATGTTTCCATAGGAAATCATTGGTTCTAATAGTCACATTTTTTTGCGCATGTAAGTTTACTGCGTGAATTCCCCCGTGTGAATGAGGCCTAAGTCATGTTGCAAGGTGTTTTGATAGGTTGGATATTGATTTATAGGGAAACTACCTTCTAATAGATGTACTTTATCATCTCTTCTTTGCTTTCTATTTCCTAAGAAGCATTGCACAGCCTATATTAGACATTTCACATCAAACTGAAATTCTTTACAAGGAGAAACTTTATTTTCCAGACCCATGGAAGGGTTTAAAAGACTGGCTATCACTAGTCAGCCTTGTCTTTTGCTTATCTTTGCATGCAGCCAAGCATACAAGTAGTCATGGATGATAGCTTGCTGGCAGAGGAGCATCATTATATGCATCTCAGTCTAATGCCTTTTTATCTTCATCTCCCCGGTCGCAGCTGTCAACTCTGTAAGTTTCCCAACAGTCCTGTATATAGCTAATCCCATACAGATCATAGTACACTATATTGTGCCATATAATAAATTGAGCTTTGCCATATTAACCCCTTAAGGACGCAGCCCTTTTTTATTTTTCTCTTTTTGGTTTTTCCTCCTCCCTTTTAAAAACTCATAACTAGAGATGAGCGAGCACTAAAATGCTCGAGTGCTCGTTACTCGAGTCGAACTTCCCGCGATGCTCGGGGGTTCGTTTCGAGTAACGTCAATGGGCGACTCGAGCATTTTTGTATATCGCCGATACTCGCTAAGGTTTTCATTTGTGAAAATCTGGGAAATTCACGAAAGTGATGGGAATGACACAGAGACGGATAGGGCAGGCGAGGGGCTACGTGTTCCCAGGTCCCACTATTAAGCCACAATAGCGGCAAGAGTGCCCCCCCCCCCCCCCCGCACTGTCAGCATAAAGATCTTTCAGATCTTTCTCCTCTGCCACAGCTGTAACAGCTGTGGTAGAGAAGAACAATGTTAGCCCATTGAATTCAATGGAGACGGCAATGCAGCCGGCTCCATTGAAAGCAATGGGCTGCCGGCGAGCGCAGGATGAATTTTCTGGAAGGGCTTAAAAATAAAATCATCCTAAAATGTGTAAAAATAAAAATAAAATGTATACTCACCTTTCCGCTGCAGCCGGAGTTCAGCCGCGTCTGGCCGGCAGTTCTCCTGAACTGCTCTCTGTAGTATTCAGCAGCCGGGGATTTAAAATCCCCGCCTGCTGAAAGAGCTGCCTCTGATTGGTCACAGCCTCACCAATCAGAGGCAACTCTCACTCACACCCATTCATGAATTCATGAATCGGTGAGTGAGTGCTGCCTCTGATTGACAGCTCAGAGCTGCCCCTGATTGGTCCCTGCGCTTAGCCAATCAGAGGCAGCACTCACCCATTCATGAATTCATGAATGGGTGTGAGTGAGAGCTGCCTCTGATTGGTGAGGCTGTGACCAATCAGAGGCAGCTCATTCAGCAGGCGGGGATTTTAAATCCCCACCTGCTGAATACTACAGAAAGCAGTTCAGGAGAACTGCCAGCCAGACACGGCTGAACTCCGGCTGCAGCGGAAAGGTGAGTATACATTTTTTTTTTTACACATTTTAGGATGATTTTCAGGTACGGGCTTATATATTTAAGCCCTTCCCGAAAATTCATCCCGCGCTCGCCGGCAGCCCATTGCTTTCAATGGAGCCAGCTGTATTGCCAGCTCCATTGAATTCAATGGTCAGTGCTCGTTTAATCGAGACGAGTACCGCATGGTGCTCGTCTCGAGTAACGAGCATCTCGAGCACCCTAATACTCGAACGAGCATCAAGCTCGGACGAGTATGCTCGCTCATCTCTACTCATAACGCTTTTATTTATCTATCGACGCGGATGGATACATTTTTATGAGCTGAGTTGTATTTTTCAAAAGTACTATTTAATGTACCAATAATGTACTGAAAAACCTTTAACAGATTCTAAGTGGAGTGAAATGGAAAAAAAAAAAATTCTGCATCTTTCGGTGCGTCTTGTTTCTACGGCATACAAACTGCAACAAAAATGACCTGATAACTCTGTGGGGTAGTACAATTATCACAGTATCAAATTTATATAGTTTGTTTTTTCTGTACTACTTTTTTTCCAAAGATTTTTTAGATTATTTTCTGCCGCCATCTTCAGACAGCCGTAACTTTTTAAAAATTTTCCATCTATATAGTTGTGCTAATTTTTTGTGGGACATCCTGTAGTTTCTATTGGTACCATTTTGGAGTACATACAACTTTTTGGTAGCTTTTTATAAAAAATTTTTGGGAGACGGGTGATCACAATTTTGGCGTATTTTTTTTAATCTGACGGCATTCACCTTGCAAGATGAATAATGCACTACTTCGATAGATTGTAGGTTTACGGATGCAGTAATACTACATTTTATAATAAATATGGCAAAAGGTTCTTTTTTTTTTACCTTTTACTTTTTTTTATATTACATAAAACTTTTTAAAACTAATCCTTACAGTTTTTTAGCCCTCAGAGGGGAAAAGAACTTGTGATGCCATAGCATTACATTATACCACGATCTGAGAGGCTCACTATCAAGCCACGCCAGGGGCTTTTCAGAAGGCAACCCACGGTCTTATCGCAGCAGGCTATGCAGGACCCCCGAACATCGATCGGGCCATTTAATTGCTGCTGTCAGAATTGACATTGGCACTTAAAGGATTAACAGCTCTGATCAGCGGCGCAGCTTATCTGAGCTGTTTCGGGTCAGTGTCGATTGTAAGAAACAGCAGGCCGCCGCATTATATGGAGCCGGATCGACCTGTGATCCCGCTCCTTACATACCCCGAACCTGTAGGACATAAATGGACGTCCTGTAGCGTTAAGGGGTTAACAAAATCTGTAAATTTGCATATGTATATATCCATCATTCCCTCTTTGCTGCTGATCTGTCTGTGTCAAGCTTTGCAATACCTATAATGTCATAAATAAGACACGTACCAGTATGTGAAACCTTGCTGATTGTTGGTAAGAGGAAAGGGGGAGCGGAGACACCCTTGCCTGCAAATTAGGCACAACACTAGTAAGTATGGCAAGTGGTGGTAAAGTTGGCTGCAACTTCCTACAAGGTAAGAGAGAAGAAATGTAGTAAAATCCACTATAAATGGAAGTGCTGCCAGGGGCAGATATAAGCATGAAAGTTACAGAGCAACGCGTTTCATAGCACAACACATTTCTACCTCGTTGGACCTGAGGAAGAAATATGTTCCATTTCGAAACGAGTAGTTTAAAAAATTTCATCCTTTTATCTGCACCTGGCAGCTCTTCCATTTATAGTGGATTTTACTACATTTACTCTCTTTACTATACTAATAGCATAGTGTAGAAAGATCAGTATGAGTGGAGGCGAAGTGTCAGCCAGAAAGAATAGTGCTGCATTTAGTAAGCCATTTCCCAGTCATTGTTACAAAGCTTTTATAACGAATCTAACATTGACTTGCCGGAATGCTGTCTTCCAATGCGTGGCCCTGCAGAAGGGTTGTTCCATCTCCCTTATTTGCATATTACCCAGAGGAGCATGAATGGCCTTATAAGTCTCCTCACTCATCTTCTAGGTGCTCTCCCTAAGGAGAAAAGATAGTGTTCCTGACCCATATAAGAATTTTGCAATGCTACTTTTTGTAAGCATTGCACCTTTTGTATTAAATTTTAAAACTTTAATAAGCTTATCCCTGTTGTTTTATAAGAACCTGTACTCATTGAGAGAGTATTAACCACTTGACTGCTGGACAGTAGTGTGTATGTGTGTGCTGGGATTCTTTGCCTATGTAAAGTTGATCAACTGTTTGATGTCATGGCCACATCACCTGTTGGCAAACCTTGGGTACCTGACAAATTGGCGATAGCAGTAGGATCAGCTGTTGCTGGTTCATAACATAGATGACAAAAGAAAAGGTTATGACTCTTAGGCCTCCTGCACACGGGCAGAAATTCCGCGGCAGGATTCCACGCAGAATTTCTGCCCATACACGCAGAAATTACAATACGCATGCTCTATTTTTGTGCGGGGCTCGCCGGCCGCCGCCTTCGGTCTGCGCATGAGCCAGCAGCTGGCACATGAAAGATCCAGGGCCGCGAGAGCAGGTGAGTGACGCGCTGCTCTCTGCAGGGGCTCAGGTTGGGTCCCGCTGCGAGAATTCTCACAGCGAGATCTGACCCGGCCGTCTACAGGCGGCCTTAGAAGGCCCAAACAAAAAAATGCGAAATGAAATAATGGCTGTTCCTTGAGTGGTCATAGGAGAACCTACACATCCTGATTTCTCCATTTGACAAAAGAACTGCCAATACTGATGGTTCGGCAAGTATAAGCAAGTAATATATTGTTACTTTACTATACTTTCTCTGGACCTCGTGAAAACAACACCTGCTGGTAGCAAATACGGACCAGAGTAGGATCTGTCACTCCATGCCTAACTCTCCTTACTCAGCTACATCCCGTAGAGACGATGAGTAATGTAATGCATTGCTGTAAAGAGATGAATAAAAAATACATAGAAGTGTGATAACAGCAATCTGTGAGGAAAAGTCATTTGCCAGAACAGATGTAAAAAAGAATAGGCTATGTCATATGAATAATCTTAAAAATGAAAAATTTGTTTTTAAGAAATGTAATCAGTCCTTGGTGACATCCTCGGTAGGATTATCGGAGTACAGAAGAAAATAATAACATACAGTTGATATAAAAATTCTATACACCCTATTAAAATGACAGATGTATTTCAGATGTATTCCCACCTTCCATGTGACCCGTATTCTCTATAATTCTATTGGAAAACAAACTGAAATCATTTAGAATGGAAGAATAAAAAGACCAGAACCAAATTAATGTGGTTGCATAAGTGTTCACCCCCTCTTATATTTGGGGATGGGGTTGTGTTCAGAATTAGCCAATCACATTTAAACTCATGATAAATAGTAGTCAGCACTCCGCTGCCAGTATTTACAGGGATTCGGATTTACTCCATATAAAGTCTAGTAAGATTTTCCTGACATTTTCTTAATTGCATTTTTTAGCAAAAAGCCTTAAAGATCTTCCAACACATCAAAGAGATCCGATTGTTGGAAGGTATCCGTCAGGAGAAGGAGACCAAAACATTTCCAAGACATTACATCTACCATGGGACACAGTGAAGACGCCATCAAGAAGTAGAATAAATTTGGCACAATAGTGACATTACCAAGAACTGGACATCCCTCAAATATTGATGAAGAGATCAGAAGAAAATTGGTCCGTGGGCTGCCAAGAGGCCAACATCAACATTAAAGGAGCTGCAGGAGTTTCTGGAAAGTACTGGTTGTGTAGTGCATGTGACCTCCATCTCTCAAATTCTTGATATGTCTGGGCTGTGGAGTAGGGGGACAAGACGGAAGCCTTTTCTAAAAAAAGGAAAAAAATCTAAATCCGGTTATGTTTTGCCAAAACCTCCATCAAGGCTGCCAAAGGTATGTGAGGGAATGTGTTATGGACTGATGAGACCGAGGGAAAACTTTTTTGGCCATCATTCCAAAAGGTATGTTTGGCACAAAGCCAACACTGCACATCACCAGAAGAACACCGGACCCGCAGTGAAGATGGAGGCAGTATTATGCTTTGGGGCTGTTTTTCTGCTGCTGGAACTGGGGCTTTAGTCAAGGTGGAGGGAATTATGAACGGTTCCAAATATTAGTCCATTTTGGCACAAAACCTTCAGGCCTGTGCTAAAAGGCTCAAGATGAAGAGCACGACACTTCAGCACGACAAGGACACAAAGCATTCTGCCAAATTGCCAAAATAATGGCTTGGCCAGAGAAATATCAAAGTTTTGGAATGGCCCATCCAAAGCGCAGACCTGAATCCCATTGAAATTTGTAGTTAACCTGAAGAGGGCACTACACACAAGATGCCCTCGCAATCTGAGAGATTTGGAGTACTTTTGCAAGGAAGAGTGGGCAAACATTGCCAAGTCAAGATGAATGCTGCCATAAAGTCAAAGGAGACATCAACAAAGTATTAGTTTTAGGGTGTAGATATTTATGCAAGCACTTTACTTTAGTTTTTTCCCACAGAAGATTTCAGTTTGTTTTTCATTGAAATTGTCCAAATAACGGGTCACATTGAGGGCTCAGCCAGACGAGCGTTTTTTTTGCACGCTTTTTTTGACGGGGTATTCCCTAATCACTGAACACTGTGACAGCAATGTCACAGTGTTCAGTGATGAGGCGACCTTTCTGGAGCAACTGCTCTTCTACAAACACAGCTGCTCCAGGGAATGGAGCATATGCATAGGCCTTTGGTCACGCGCATTTTGCTCATCCGTGCAGTGTTTTTTTTTTTTCCTCACATAGGTGTAATTAGGGCAATTACCCAGCAGCGGGGGCAATGGGAATACCACGCAGCTTACAGTAGGGCATTTAAAAGGTGCACTTAAGCACATTTTATAGTGGGATGAGAGAGGGGGCCGGGGCTACAGGGCTTTTCCCGAGGGCTTTCTCTGAGGGCTTTACCTGAGAGCATGGGGGAGGGGTGAGGCTAGATGGATCCTCCCCTAGTCTCACCCCTCTATCTGTGCCCCTCTATGTTTTGCTATGGGGAATCTCTGAGGGAATTTCTATAGCGCTGCCCTTTCTCTCTAGCCCTGCTTACTCTCTCTGCACTATGAGGATATCCCTTAGGGGAACCCATAGCAGGGAGAGAGAGAAAAGGATTATGGATTTCCCCATAGCAGGGAGAGAGAGCGGAGCTATGGGAGATTTCGCCATAGCAGGGAGAAAGAGCGGAGTAATGGGGGATTTACCCAGAACCCCACTTCGTCTCTCCCTGCTATAGGGAATTCCCCCATAGCTCCACTCTCTCTCCCTGCTATGGGGAAATCCCGAAGCCCTGATTTTCCCATCCCAGCTGCTTCAGTGAATAATCAAATTTCATGCGCATGAAGCTCAGGGCTTCTGTGCATGAATTAATTGCCTGGTCATACTATTTGGGCAGATGCGAGTGGTGCTTCTTTTTGCGCACCTACTGGTGCACAAAAAAAACGCTCATATGACCGAGGCCTTATACTGAAGTATAGTAGTGTATTAGGAGAGCGATAAAAGATGCTGATAATCTAGTTCCATAGTGGGACAGAAAAAAAAAAAGTTAAAAAAGCATTAAAAATCAAAATTCCACCTTTCCCCCTATACCATGTGAAAAAAAAAATCACATTATGTGGTATCACTGAGTTTGTAATGACCCAGAGAAAAAAGTTAGTACATTATGTAACCCGCAAAGTGCACATTGTGCAAAAAAATTTTTTATTGAAAATAGTTAATTTTGCCTATCTTATCTTACAAAAAACGAAATGGTAAGTGATCAAAACATCACACGCATTAACAAATGGTATCATTAAAAAGTAAAACTCATCCTGCAAAAAAAACCTCTTTCAAAACAACCTCATTGACCAAAAAAAATGTTAAGGTTTTTGAATGCAGGGATAAAAAAAAATATCAATTGGTATTGACTTAATCGTACTGGACTTCAGAATTAATTTATCATATTATTTATGCTGCATGGTGAATGACGGTTAAAATAACAATAAAAAAACATGCCCAAATTGCAGATTTTGTTAATCTTGCCTCTAGATAAAAATGAAATAAAAAGCAATCAAAATGTTATATGTTCTCAAACATTAGATAGGTGAAGACCAGAGTTCATCCCGCAAAAAACAAGACCTCATAGAGCTTTGCTGATAAAAAATAAAATTGTTATAGCTTTTGGAATGCAGCGACACAAAAGCAAATGTTTAAAAAAATGTGTTTTTGAGTACAAAAATAGCGAAACATAAGAAAAAGTACAAACTTTGTATCATCAGAATTATGGTCACCCAGAGAATACTGTTGTCACATTATTTATTTTGCACACTGAATGCGGTAAAAATTTAACAAGATGAAAAAGGCAGAATCTCTTTTTTTCTCCAAATCCCCCCCCACCAAAAAAATTATAAAAGTTATACAATACATTATCTGTACTCAAATATGATTCCATTAAAAAATACAACTTGTCCCACAGAAAACAAGACCTTATCTGGCTATGTTGGTGGAATAATTAAAAAGTTACGACTCCTGGAATGCGCTGATAAATAAAACTGAAATATTAGTTGATCATTAGGCATGAATAGGCACTAGAGATGAGCGAACGTACTCGTTTCGAGTACTTCCGTACTCGGGTGAAAAGATTCGGGGGGCGCCGGGGGGCGGGGGGAGGCGTGGCCGAGCGGGGGGTAGCAGCGGGGAACAGGGGCGAGCCCTCTCTCTCTCCCTCTCCCCCCCACTCCCCGCTGCAACCCCCCACTCACCCACGGCGCCCCCCGAATCTTTTCGCCCGAGTACGGAAGTACTCGAAAATCGCAGTGCTCGGGTGAAAAAGGGGCGTGGCTGAGTATGCTCGCTCATCTCTAATAGGCACGTGAAAAAAAGCGCTACTAAAAGAAGAGAACCAATGGGTTCCTATAGGAGCATTCACATGAACGATTTTTAGATATGCAAAATACTCGCACCTGCCAAAGATAGGACATGCGAGTGCTAAAGGTCCATGGTGCCTGCATAGATGGGACCTGACCTATCTTTGGAGTGTGCTTTCCATAGACTCCTATGGGAGCTGGAAAACATGCACTCTAATAACACCAACATCATACACCTAAGTTAAAGCAAAGGGGGCAAAGTGTGGTGCAAGAAAAAGCCTGTAGGCTTATTTATATTAGATGATGTCCTTTTAGAAATGCTTATTAGGCCAACGCATGGCATCACCAGTTGAGCATTGAAATAACAAACATAGTTTTTGCTGTTTCTCCTATTTCACGATCATTATAGCATCAATACGCCTTTTTATGGACTTATAGACACATAAATGGATGCTCCTTCGAATCTTCAGATTCGTTCAGTACTTCTATCACTTCCATTACTTGTATATGATACTTTTATTTTTTCGCAGCTCCTGTTAATGAATGAATATAGCATATAACAGGTTTTATTATATCTATATTTCCCACTTAACTGCCTGTAAAACACATGTGCACAGTTTACTGCATGGAAATTGCACATTCCCTACATAGTATAACTTATTTAAATAAGTCAATACATATTACCTGCTCAGGAGAGTTGGTAAAAGATCTTATCTCCATGGTAATAAAATGTCAGAAGCTACTGTGACATTGTAAAATGGTAAAGCTGACTAAATGCTTCTGCCAAGTTACCTTTACTTCACTAATAACATAACATACATTCGCTGCATGTCCCGGTGCCCTCTCCCTTTTACATGCGTTCTATCATCTTGTCTTTTTGGAGGTTCCCAAAAACACATACAAGAAGTATGAACTATACATGTAGCCTTTTGTGCTGCAGATGGACTGAACTTAAAGGGGTTTTATCATTAAAAAAAAATATCAATACTCACCTATTCCTCCCCAGGCAGCCTGCTTACCATATCTTCTTCTAACCAATCGTCTCCTGGCTCCTCCAGTCCTCCGGGTCATGTCACCTCCAGTGACAAACTCCTCTTCTTCCTGTTATGTAGCGTACATTTTCAGCATTCTGCTTCCTGCAGGTCATTGTAACCAATCACTAGTGACATAGCGATCACTCTCTAGCAGGGAATGCCGAATCCTATGTTTGGCAATTGCCATGCACGCTGTCCCGCTGCGAGTGTTCTTATACTATTGCCGCGAGACACCACGCATGCACAGTCGTGGTAATAGCCCGGTATTGGATTTGGCATTCCCTGCTAGCCAGTAAATGTGATTTCACTAGTGATTGGATACATTGACCTGCAGGAAGCAGAATGCGAAGAATGTATGTAAGGGCACAGGAAGAAGAGGATCCGGCCGGCTGGAGGTGACGTGCCACGGGGGAACTGGAGGAGCCAGGAGAAGATCGGTTAGGAGAAGATTTGGTAAAAAGACAACCTGGGGAGGAATAGGTATAGAATTTTTTTCTAATGACAAAACCACTTTATAGTGATTATGTATATATATATACACTGAAAGATCACTGCATTAGAAATAGCTGGCTCTTGACATTTTGCGATCAGTAATGTGGTTCACATGATGACCACGTCAAGATCTGCTCCCAGATAATGTGTTGACCTCTCCTCCCTGCAGCAGAAGACAACATTTGGTAGTAATGGGAAAATGTTTTGACCTGACTGACTTTGACTGTGGACAGTATGTTGGTGTCTGGAGCTGTAGGACAAGTATTTCCAAAACCTTCATACCTGTTGGATGTTCCTGAATCAAGAGTGTATCAAGACTGGTTAAACCATGGAAGGACATCCAACAGAAGATCACACTGTGGCAGGCCATGTGTGGTTGAGGCGAGCATTGCTTGACACATCTGGTATGTTTACAGCAACAGGCCATAGTGGACCAACTGATAGTCAATGCGGTGTACCTTGCATTGACTGGAGTTCAACAGACAAAGACCAACAAGGGTACCTCTGATGACCCCGGGTCTTCACCAACAATGCCTTGCATGGGCTCAGGATAGACATCAATGGACAGTGGGCACATGGCAAAAGGTTGTCTGGATTAAAGAATCCCATTTAATTCTAAAACATAAGTAAAAACCGGTATCGTTGACCATAACATGTGCTCCGGCTCTTCATCCATCTGCCTGTAGGCTTCCACAGCCTCGTTAGACAGAGCTTCTGTGTAGACATCAAACAAAGTATTAATTTGATAAATTAGACATAAAATATTTTCAGCCCAAAAAGAGAATATCAAAGTCATTATAAAGGGTTCATTAATTAACTCAAAGCTCATTGGCGGAGGTCTAAAAATCATTCAGCATCGGAGTAGTCTGACTTATGTGCTTGAGGCCTGCCTGTGTATGAGGTGCCTGCAAATAATTGATGCTGCAATTGGAGCAAGTGCCAGCCTACGTTATGCTGCACTGGTTCGAGATATTGCAGCTGACATGATGTGAATGTATAGTACAGTCTAACAGTATTGTATATACACACTGGGCTCTGCAGGTCCTCGGCTTCATTAGATTGGAGAATTGACTACACCTGGGTACAATAAAAATCTCAATGTGCTGCTCTTTCCAGAATTGAGATCTAGGCTTGGAAAACATACAGCCCAAGCTCCTGCGAGGAGGGAAATGGAGCCGATGTGATGGAAAATGTTACTTAATCTGAGCTTATCAAACAATTCTATGATAGATATTAGATTTTTAGGAAAAGTTAACATTCAAGTATTATAAAATACCTTATTAGATTGATGTCACATATACTATTTTTTTGGCAATTTTGACACTGGTGTTTTTTCGCCACTTTTTGCAGCAAAAATCACTGCATCCAGATGTTAGCTGTAGGTCAATAGGAAACTGTAAAATGCTGTGAAATGTTGCGATCTTATTTGTGCCTTTTTTTCCTTTCTGGCCAGAAGCACCTTTAATCCTTTCCAATCCACTGTCTGACGTCTAAAGACATTATGATTTAAGGCTGTACAGCTCCGATGTTGGAAGACGTCCGTCGGGGTTCTCTTACTATATATTGTCAGCCTCTCTGCTGTCTGAGCCTATCCAACGTGTCACCTCATGCAGTACTGGCTTTAGCCAGCATACAGCGCTGTTGTATAAAAGGAGAAAAAGAGTAAGCCCCTAGGAAAACCAGGATACAAATTGGATTGGAAAGGGTTAAATGTTCCGCTGTAAGCTGCGGGGTATTCCTCATGCCCCCCTCCTGTGCAATTTCCCAGCAGCGGGGGGCAGTAGGAGACTCCCCCACCTCTCTCCACAAAGGATTTCCCTATTGTGGGGAGAGAGAAGGGGGCAGGGTTATAGGGTTCCCCCCGAGAGCTTGAGAGGAGGGAGAGGGGCTAGACTGATCACCCTATAGCCCCGCCGACTCTTTCAAGCCCCACTCACTCTCCACTCGGGATTTCCCCATAGCAGGGAGATTTAACTGAGCTATGGGGGATCTCCCCAGAGCAGGAAGAGTGAGCAGACCTATGGGGGATTAACCCTTCACTTCACTCCATCTCTCCATGCTATGGGGAACACCCCATAACTCTGCTCGCTCTCTCTGCTTTGGGGAAATCCTGAAGCCCTGCAGGGCTTCTTCTCTCTCCTCCTGGAGCAGCTGTGCTTCTCCACGTGCAGCAGCTCAAGCGAACAGACAATGTTTCATGCACTGTGCATATGAAACATTGCCTGTTCACACGTTCTCAGCACATGCGAGAGCGCAGTTTTTTTGCTCACCTATAGGTGCACACAAGACACACTCATCTGACTGAGACCTTAGGCTATTCTCACAGGACCGGATTCCGTGTGGGCATTGAAAGGCATGTATTTCAGATTTTTCTTTCACACTTGCAGACATGAATTGTGTGTTCCGCCAAAAGTCGCAGCCTGCTCTATTTTTAGCATTTCCGTGCGGATGGCCTCCATTGATGGCAATTAAAATTGCATATGGGCTGCAGGTTCCCGCCTCTTGCTAAGCTTTGGCATGGGAAATACAAACAAACAAAAAAAACCCACTACCGCGCATGACCGTCTTTGAGCCTCCGCAGTCATCTGCAACACAGTTTAGTAAGGTACCCAGCCAGGGTCAGCGGCCGGGTTCGCATGCAGAATCCGACCCTTTTGTGAGCACGGCCTTGGGCATCCTTCACACTTTTTGGTAGTGACTTTTGACTTTAGATCCATTTTTTCTTTTTTACACTTTTGTACGCTTTTTTAAAACCATTCTTTATAGTTATACAACCGCTGTTTGTTGGAGATCAATGCTATAAACCTTACCTAAAAATTAACTACTGCACATCTTTAATTTCATCCAGTTGACCAACAACTTGATTTGCGTTCACAGATATACTCTGGCTAATGCAATGATCCCGAAGACTTGAGATGGTGGAGACATAATGTCATTGCCACACATAAAAAGAGATATTAAGTTGAAGGTCAACTTTACGGACGCATTGACTACGGCCTTGTGGCATTATGATGAGGCTCCCATACAGTTTGTCTTCTGCATAACTTTCAGCCTATTCAGTGCAGATTTTCTCCCATTTTCTGAAAATACTCATTTTTTGTCTTTTGTCCCACACTGTATTTCAATAAAATTCCGCAGCGCTAGGTGATAAAACAGATGCAACGTGCGAGCCACTTATGATATGAATTATGGTTAGATGGAAATTTTGAGGGCAATGTTTGCATGGTTTTCTGACAGCTTAAAATGAAATATGAATGCCAAGATCGATAGCGGACTTCTTTACAATATCACACTTTATATGTTTTACATGCCGGTGTTATTCATTTATGCAAACAAAACCTGTCATCGGCAGATTGGATTATACAGCAGCTCGCACCGTGCTTCTGTGCAAATAATGACTATTGTACAGGTCTTATTGTACAAGACTTTGATGGGAATGTTCTATGAAACTCAAACTAAACCACCAGGTTCCAATATAATTCCGGTAGATTTGATTTTGTAGAAGGATACATTTTAATTTTGCCTGAAGCTATGAAAAAAACCAGTACAAAACCTGGAATGAAGTTCCACTTCAACACAAACGTTATTAGCAGATGGAACAATACCTCTGCAGCCCCACCTATTGGAAGGAAGCATTCCTGCAGGTCAATGTTAGACAGGCCGTATAACAATGACTGGAAATTGTAAGCCACAGACAGCTGTTTCGGGGGTTTTGACCCTTATCAGTATGCAGTAGGTTTCTCGCTTGGCTAGTGAGAGGCCTATAAACTTAGGTCAGGAACGGTTTCAATGAATGGCTGTGATTGGTTCATCGAGCTCTGGCTCTGACTGGCTCAGGCGGCACTCCTGAACCTATCAGAGCAATCGCTTGCTGGAGGTGGGGTATTTAAGCCCCATCACCAGCAAGAGATGCTCCGTTGGCATTGAGGACTACACGGAGGCCTGCCGGAGACAAAGCTTTCCTTTACACAGGGCCAAGATTCAGTTTGCTGCCCTAGCTCTGTATTTACTATATACAGATGTATTTACGCTTAATGTTGGAACATTTTGGTAAGCAATCTCATAATTCAAATTCAATGCAATATTTTGACATGCTAGCTAAATTTGTGACAGGCCACTATTCACATCATAACTCCTATGTTGCCACACATAGTCAACTATAGCATATACATCTTCCATAAATCCAACTCTGGTTTGAGGACATGGATGTTCCACGATTGGACCAGAACCTACTGAAAATCTTTGGGATAAACTGAAACATCACGTCAGGAAATGTGAATAGTGTCCATCTTCTTTGAGAGAACTTCACAGACATTTGCAGGATGAATAGAGGGAAATACCAGCTGAAGAATACCAGATGTTAGTAGACAGTATGTCCCAAAGAGTATCCAATCTCATTAGGGCCAATTGAGGCCCCACTAAGTATTAACATATGTAAATAAATACTACTTTCGATTCGTATTCAGGTGTCCAATTACTTTTGACAGGATAGTGCATGTTATATAAGGTTATAGTAGATGTTGTTATGCCCCTACTGGTTTCTTGCCCTATCTACAGTATGTAAGCATGGGCAATATTTTTGATACTACAGTCTGCTCAGTCATCCCCCAGCTTTCCCCATAACACTTACAAGGAAGATGTATAATGTCATTACCGTCCAACAAGTACAAGCCTCAGCCTTGAATATTGAAGAGACCTGCCAGCCTTTATCATTACCTGGGAGCAGTCAATGAAATAAAAAGGTAAAACTTGCATTTTTTCTATGTAGATACCAAAAATTAAGAACTTGATCACATAACACAATCCTAAAGCCCAAATTAAAAGCATTTTCTTGTTTGTCTAAAAAGCATAATTAATTTTTCAGACCGCTAACTCATTATCTGGAGAGCATGAAGCCTGGCGACATTCTGGAAATGACACATTATTTACTTGTTGAGCATCGACGGTGATGTTTTATGGGAAAGGTTGTCATGTACTGTATCCGTACATTATGCTCTTCAGTGCACAAAGGAACGAGGGGAATTTCTTTAGAAACCGGTCTCCGCCGTCTTCCTTTGCGTACATCATTCTCTCTTAGTATAAGGCTTCTAAAAATGAACCCCACCAGAGACTCATTATCTCAAGGGCACAGTGGCCATTGTAGTCTCTAACGCCTTTTCATTATCCTTTAGTTAGTCTCCGGCTGCGGGGAGACTTTGGTAACTTTAAGTGACTTTGCCAAAATGTTTACATGTCTGACAAATCACATATCTTAAATATAAATGAGCCATTTACATCACTTTGCCTTCAATAATTAAGCCGGACTGAAAACGTTTAACTTTGGAAAACTTGATGACCTTAATGAGCACACGAACTGATAGTAGCATTACAATCAACATAATCATGTCAGCACGATGTAACGGAATGATCCAATCTAGCTGTCATAGTCTAATTATACGGTTTACGTTTAGTCCTAGACTATAAAAGACATTACGTACGGGATCAATGCCTCTGCTTTAATGCTCCGCAGATACTTGGAATGGAGGGGAGATGCCGGAGTGTCATTTTTGTAAAGCTATTACATGTATGGCTTAGAAATTGGGCAATAAGCAGGTTCAATATCCATAAGAGGGAAATTTTATGAGTTGGGCTGTTGTTCAAAATGTCTGACTCATATAGTATTTTATCACATCTAATATTTAAGGAGATGATGTTGTAAGTTGCCTATTACGGTACTACCCCTGAAATGCATTGAGTTGAATTTTATTTTAACCCATTAAAGACCAAGCACTGTAAATTTACGGCGCTTGGTCCTGGGCTTTAATCCCAGTCGATAGTAAAAAATATGGCGCGGGATTAAGCCCCTTGCTTCTGCAATCAATCAGAAGCAGTTGGGTTGTCAGCTGTAAGACACAGCTGATAACTCAGAGGAGGAGGCAGAAGGGGTTTCTAACCCCTTCTGCCTCCTCCTTTCTTTAGTACACAGGGCTCAATGAGTGCTATGTACTAAGGAGTGAAAGTGGAAGTATAACTTCCACTATACGAGCCGGCGGTCACTTGACCACCGAGATCCCCTGGCATAGCAGAGATGCAGGGTCCCAGCAGACCCTGATCAGGTCTGCCAGTGACTATTGTCACTACAGGGGATTTTTTCCCTGTAACTGGGGCTCCTATGGATGCTCCAGCTACAGTGAAAAAATTTTAAATTAAAAAAAAAAAAGACCATGTGAATGTCCCCCAGAGGTCTTATATGACATCATGGGGGACATAGATAGAATAAAATAAAAATATGTACAAAAGAAAGAAAATAACCCACAGCCAACACCAACCAAAACTGTCGCCGTGTGCGCCCTGTAATCCAAAACCATACATATTATAAATCAAAACACCTGAAACAAAATGAAGAACCTGTTCCCATTCTTTATTTTAGCGTAAATATATTAATTAAAAAAAAATAACTATAAAAGTTGAAAAAAAAAAATTTTTGCGTTTTACCCTAATGAAACTAAAAAAACGGGATAAAAAGTCAGTGAAAAAGATCTTAAAAAATAGCCCTATATGTTATGGAAAAAAAATGCAGCAAAAATAATTTTGGTAGCTGAAAGAAAAAAAAATAGGACAGTTAAACTACAACTTGGGCAAAATCCCTAAAGAGTCCTTAAGGTACAAAACAGACTAGTCCGGGATTCACACTGCATTTTTTTGGCAAAGAGTCTGGTTGGACAAGAGGGGTTTAGGGGTTGCTGATGCCACTTCTAACCACTGCCATGAGTTATACTGACTTATCACATTTAGCTGGTTTATTTCTTGGCTTGGGAATGTATTATGATGAAACTACTCAAGTGTTCTCTTGTAATATATTACACCATTACATGTGTTCTTTACTTTTTTAGACTGTTGTTTTGATGATTTTCTTGTAAGTTCACTATGATGTATACATGTAGTGTTGATATATGCTGCTTAAAGGGGTTGTCCCGCGCCGAAACGGGTTTTTTTTTTTTTAACCCCCCCCTCCCCCCCCCCCCGTTCGGCGCGAGACAACCCCGATGCAGGGGTTAAAAAAACAAACCGCTCAGCGCTTACCTGAATCCCGGCGGTCCGGCGTCTTCATACTTACCTGCTGAAGATGGCCGCCGGGGTCTGCTCCCTCCGTGGACCGCAGCTCTTCTGTGCGGTCCATTGCCGATTCCAGCCTCCTGATTGGCTGGAATCGGCACGTGACGGGGCGGAGCTACACGGAGCCGGCATTCTGCACGAGCGGCTCCATTGAAGAGAGCAGAAGACCCGGACTGCGCAAGCACGGCTAATTTGGCCATCGGAGGGCGAAAATTAGTCGGCTCCATGGGAACGAGGACGCTAGCAACGGAGCAGGTAAGTAAAAAACTTTTTATAACTTCTGTATGGCTCATAATTAATGTACAATGTACATTACAAAGTGCATTAATATGGCCATACAGAAGTGTATAGACCCACTTGCTGCCGCGGGACAACCCCTTTACTGTTAACCCCTTGGTGACCAAGCCTGTTTGCGCCTTAATGACCAGGCCAAATTTTGGAAATCTGACATGTGTCACTTTAACATAGAATAACTCCGTAAAGGTTTTGCATTTCCAAGTGATTCTAACATTGTTTTTTCGCCACATGTTGTACTTCATTTAGGTGGTGAAAATAGTCCGATAAAAATTGTGTATATTTATTAAAAGTGCCAAAATTGGGAACATTTTTTAAAAATTGTTATTTTTTCACATTTTCAATTGTAATATATCAAATATGTGCAAACATACTGTACAATTTTGATAAGACATATATTTCCATCTCTTTACTTTACTTTGGATGCACATTTGAAAAGCTTTTTTTTTTTTTTTTTTTTTTAACCACTTAGGAAACGTACAAATTTAATATTGATTATCAACATTTTTAGGAACAGTTTGTTGTCCTACACCAAGCCAAAATTGCAAAGGCTCATAGGTGTCCGAATGATAGATACCCCCACAAATCACCCCATTTTAAAAACTACACTCCTTAATGTATTCACTGAGGGGGGTCATGAATACTTGCACGTCACTGTTTTTTTTCAGGAGTTAATGCAATTTAGAGGAGAAAAAATACAATTTCATATTTTTGCAAATATGTCATTTTAAAAGCAGGTTTTTTTTCTATTGTGCACATGAAAATGAGAATTTACACACCAAAATGGATACCCCTGTTTGTCCCGTGTCCAGAAACATACCCATTGTGTCCCTAATATTATATTTGTATTCACAACGGGGCCCACAATGAAAAGAGCAGCCGGTGGCTTTCAGAACAAACATTTTGCTTGAAGGTCATTTAGTCCCTATTGCCCACTTGTAGAGCCCTTGAGCCACCAAAATGATGGAGAATAGAGATGAGCGAGCACCCAAATGCTCGGGTCCACATTATTCGAGTCGAGCTTTTCATAAAATTCGAGAGCTCTACTAGAGTAACGAAGCCCATTCACTACAATGGGAGACTCAAGCATTTTTGTATGTGGGACGCCGAGTCCCGAGTTTTTTTTTTTTCTTGGTTCGTGTGTTCTCTCTCTCCCAAAAAATTTTCTAATGACGCGCGCTGCATCACGGCGGGGAGGGGCCAAAACAGGCACATCACAGTGGAGAGGAGCCAAAAACTGGGGCGGAGTCGAACACGGCGTGATGCTCGTTCGAGTAACGAGCACCATCGAGTTCGCTAATACTCGAACGAGCATCAAGCTCGGCAGAGTATGTTCGCTCAACTCTAATGGAGAACCCGCACAAATTACCCCATTTTGAAAACTAAACCCCTAAATGAATTCCTCTAGGGGGGTACTGCATATTTTGACCCCACAGTATTTGAATAAATCTAAGCAAAGCAGAAGGAAAAAATTAAAATTTTCCTTTTTTTGGCAATTGTGTCATTTTAAAAACAGGTTTTTTTTTTGTACAGCGTACAATGAAGACTTGCACCCCAAAATGGATCCCCCTGTTTGTCCCGTGTTCAGAAACATACCCATATGGCCCTAATCCACTTACAGGACACATGGCAAGGCCTATAATGGAGGTAACACCCGTTAGATTTCAGGGCACAACTGAATAAATTCCAGGCCCCATTGCCCACTTGTAGAGCCATTGAGCAGCCAAAATGATAAAGAACCCCCAGAAATTACCCCATTTTGAAAGCTAGACCCGTTAGCAAATTCAACTAAGGCCTCGGTCAGACGACTGTTTTTTGCCGCGATTTGCGGATCGCATGATGGATGCTGAGAGCTGCCCCTGATTGGTCCCTGCGCTGAGCCAATCAGAGGCAGCACTCACTCACCCATTCATGAATTCATGAATGGGTGAGTGAGAGCTGCCTCTGATTGGTGAGGGCTGTGACCAATCAGAGGCAGCCCATTCAGCAGGCGGGGATTTTAAATCCCCGGCGGCTGAATACTACACAGAGCAGTTCAGGAGAACTGCCGGCCGGCCGCGGCTGAACTCCGTCTGCAGGGACAAGGTAAGTATATATTTTTTTTTTATTTTTACACATTTTAGGATGATTTTCAGGAAAGGGCTTATATTTTTAATACGTAATTAATAACTGCGTACTCACACAGGTGGTCAATCACAGTACACCTTCGTTTATATTTCTCGTGCAATCGCTTATCAATGACGCGGGTACCCGCAGCCTGTACACAATGTAGTTACGTAAGTGCTGCGGGTATATCTACGTCCATGGAGCACAATGATGGACTCTATGTCACGGATATCCGCAATAAAATAGAACATGCTGCATTCAGTTTTCTGCGAGTGGATTACATAATTCAGACCCACTAATGTGAGAGGAATTGTGTAATCCAATGCATTTGATTGATCCGTGCATTACTGCAGATAAAACGCATGCAGAATCCGCAATTTCTATCCGGTCTCACATGTGACTGGGGACCGCTCAACAAGGCCACCGGTCACTGCTCCAGGCACTCCTCGACTGTTGGTCGCTGGGAGCAAGGAGATGTAAAATTTCCCAGGCTCCCCGGCTCCTGCACATGTGTCCGGCATCTTTCTGGTGGGCGCATGCACAGAAGCCGGGTAAGGTCCATGGAGGAGGATCACATCGGGGTTCAAATGCGAAGGCCTCTGGGAAGATGTTTCTTCAACTTTTTTCTAAACTTTTATGTGATGGCTATTATCCATTGGATAACGGTGATCACGTGACCAGTAACTGCATACCTCGGGCCCCGTGACATCTCCAGGCTCTCGGCTACCTTTGGTAGCCAGGAGCAGGGAGATTTTAAATTTCCCTGGCAATCATTGACTTTTGCGAATGCGCCGAAGCTGGGGTAGGGTTCGTGGATATAGATCCCATTGGGGGACAAATCCTTAAGGGAAGATAATACTTTAACTTTTTTAACTTTTTTTTTTAACCGTTGCGTTTAACTTTCCATGATCCCCGTTATCCAGTGGATAACGGTGGTCATGTGACCGGGAACCGCATACAGCGGTCCCCGGTGACATCTCCCTGCACTCGGCTGTCTTTGCCAGCCAGGTGCACGGAAATTTTAAATTTCCCCGGTCCTCCGCTCTTCAGCGCATGCACGTCACATCGGCGCGTGCACATAAGCCCGCGGCGGGTCCCGATCTCCGCCGGACATCCGATCCATGCAGGGAGGGGAAATTTTAACTTTTTTCCCCTTTTTATTACTCTTTTCTCACTGCGGTCCCCGCTGACATCTCCTGCCTCCCGGCTACCTTTAGGAGCCAGGAGCCAGGAAATTTCAAATTTGACGCGGCTCCAGGTCTTCTGCGTATGCAGCTGACATAATGCCGCGAGGCGCGCATGCGCAGAAGGCGGGCGTCTGGTCCCAGAGGACCGGATCAGTGGGGGACAGTGTGGAGGACGGGGGTGAGTGCGCTCAGCTGCCCCCCATGGATCCGATCCATGAGGGCAGCTGGATCTTTAACTTTTTAAAAACTTTTTTGCACTTTAATGTGATCGGCTCTATCCATTGGATAGCGCCGATCGCATTGCCGAGGGGGACTTCCTGCATCCCGGGATGACAGCTCTAGGCTGTCGGGTATCTGTGGGTACCGACAGCATGGAGCTGTCATGTCCATAGCCCACATGGCTTTCATCCCTGCAGGAAGCATGTTTCCACGTTCTCAGAGATTAAAGCCCACTTGGCTAGGACGTAAAAACACTATGGGCTGGTCACTAAGGGGTTAATATATTGTCTGGTTGGTGGTTCTTTCTTCAGACCCAAAGGCGGCCACCTTCCAGGTAGAGACATTGAAACATGGTGGTAGGGAAGGTATGGCTCTGGGCCACATGTTGTTGGAAGTAGTGTAATTACAAGGGTTGCCAAGGATATTGGGGATTTTTCTATTGCTGACCTATTTATAGGATAGGTCATCAATATATGATCAAGGAATATCCAGTGCTCGGGATCCCCACAGATCAACTGATTCCCAGCACCTCTGTCAGTATGGATGGTGCAGGAAGCAGATTGCACCATCCATACTACAGTGGTCCATTTTGGTAGTACAGGTGCAGCTCCTAATGAATTCAGTAGAAGCTATGCCTGCAGTACCAAACCATGCCTCTGCAGTACAGACATTGCAATCTTCTACCTGTGCCTCCCATAGTGACAGCAGTGGTGGGAATCAACTGATATGGGGGGATTCTGAGCAGTAAACCCCTGCCAATCATATCTTGATGACCTATCCTGATGATATTCATGAAGAATGTGGCAGCATCCATGGGTGTATAAGAACACAATAAACTTTATTATCCCATAGTAAAAAAAGCAACGTTTCGGTCAGCAATTTGACCTTTAAGAACACTGAGTGGGGCATTGCTTATTGTGCTGAGGAATTGGAAAGTTGAACCTGAGGGAAATAAATGTTTAATGATGCCAAAGCATTTTTGGGTATTATCCACAAGTTTGGAGAAGTCCTTGGTAAGATATTGGAGCTATAGTCATGACACAGCAGGAGAGGAAGCTACAGAATGGCCAGAGTTACAGCTGCCAGCAGAAAGCGGGAGATCCCTGCAATGCCAATACCATCAACGAAAGCTTAGCTTTCACTAATCATCCTGAGCTAGTTGTATCAGCCAAAGCAATGAGGATGCTGAGGTGCGCAATAGAGGTGCTGTTAAAGACTGTTAGCGCTTGATCAAAGACGCTATCAGAATTGTAGCAGGAAGTTTGCTCATCCAAATGCCAAGTTAGGGCTTTTACCCACTAGCGTTCTTTTCAATGCTTCATTTTTTTCAGTGGGACTTTCTAATGTTAAAATCACATCGCACAAAAATCGCAAGTTTGTGCTTTTGCGATTTTTATGTGATGCGGTTTTAACATTAGAAAGTCCCATTAAAAAAAGCTGCGATATCGCAGCGTTAAAAAAACACTAGTGGGTAAAAGCCCTCAAGGGAAGAAAGAAAGCCACTACAAGGGTCCAAACTGCTGTGTGTAAGTTTACACTGAAAAGACTTTCTGAGTTTGTAACTTTTAAGAAACTGAGCCTTCTGTGGAAATATTATACACTGCAGAGTAAAGTTACTCTGTTCTATGAAGAATGAACGGGTTAAATTGAAGTATTGGCAAACCCATCTGTCATTCTGTGTGTAGTGACGCAGAACTGTCACTACATGGGAGTGTTTAGTTTCTGGAGGGGTGTGTGTATATGCCCCCAAATGTATTGTATATTTAATTATTGTCTTGCCTCAAAGGTGGTGGCTTAATTAGAGTACAGTACAGAGAAGGATAGAACAGCCCAGTAACTCAGTTCCTCACAGTTGCAGCCAATCAACATCGAACAGTGAGTGAAGCAAAGGCTATAGAAATTCTTTTAGTTACCTAGAAGTTTCACTCTAGACTACCTAGAAGAGCACTGTAGTGTAAACAGGAAGGCCGATTGAGGGATCAGTGACTCATAGCTAATTCCAAGCTTCGGGCCTGCGATGTATAAATGGTGTATAGAGAAAGCTGCTGCCTTCAAGGCTGGGGTAGAAAAACTCACAATTGGCTATACAGAGCTACAGAGAGGCTATCGACTCCAGGGCCATAGTGAAACTCACAACGGCCAGTATGAACCAGCAAGGTAGTAGGGACTAAAGCCACCATCATCAGGACTGGACTTTGAATTGGATTGTTAAGTTTTGTGCTTTAATCATTTAGATGTTGAACCATTATGCATGTGGAACAAGTAAAAGAGAGTTGTGCTGTCCCTGGACTATTTCTTTCTCCAGAGATTTGCACTACACTATTCCACCACGATATGCAGCAAAACCAGCCATTTTACCATCCCCCCAATATTTTACTCTAGTGTAGCCAGTTGGGCAGTGACTTGCATTGTAACAACCACCATGAGAAAGAGAACCAGACCCCCACAACATCACCGACATACTGCCTTATTACACATGTGGGCACAGAGGACTGGCACCTATGAAATTAATTGGCCCTATGTCTGTACAAATTTGTGAAAATCGACAGTGGCAAAAACCTCACCAAATTGTGCATTTTTTTTTTTTTTGCATATTTGCTGCAGATTTGATGAAGATTTTTTTCCCACACGTTTCGGGTGAGATTTGTTTAAAGGAAATCTGCCAGCAAATATGAATCCCATAAAAAGTTACAGAAGCATAGAAACGGAAACAATGAATTTCAGGATGTGAGTCATACTTATCTTCCTACCTGCCCCTCCATTGTCTGCTTGCAAGCCCCCACTGCATGCATCCCATAAACTATTTTTTGCTGTGCGTACCTATGTAGTCTGGGGAATGCATGCAATACAGTAGCGGTTTTGCAAGTGGACACAGCAGAAACAGCGAGAAAGGTAAGAACAAGACTCATATCAGTGATTCAGTAACTTTATGGGGCTCGTAGGAGCTGACACACTCTCTTTAACTCTCATGCACTTTGCTGCTCCTGTAAACGCTGCTAGTTTTCCATAGGGAAATTCCACCCAAATCTGAAATGGAAGTAGAAGATACCCTAATTCCACAAATTATTTTAATTCCAAATGCATTGGAAATAATTGTAAATGTTCCTTTGGTGTCAGTAGTTATTGTTATAGGAATGTGGAAGATTATACTTGAAAGCATTTGTACAAGTAGGTTTTGCCCCCAGCGAAGGCCTCAGAATCTCGACATAATTGTAGCGGTAATGTATAGATTGAGTGTAACACATTTTTATTAAACTTCAAAAATCCTTCTGCTGCCGTTTGTTAAAAGGAATGCTGTTATTTTAATAAATCTGGTATAGCTGGAAGCACTTTATAGAGCGGCGGACAGACAAGTCTGACAGTTCAGGAATAGGAAAGAATTGAAAGGATTTTCTAAAATGCACAACACAACTTAGTGCCAAGGCCAAGCAGAAGCCCGCGCGCAATAGGAAGTGTTATTCCATTGTCACATTACATAAATCCTCGCACACATGAACATATGGCTGATTTGAATTTAGAGGATGTTCTCTAGAGTACAAAGAAAAAAACTCTAAACGCAAAGAGCACAGAAATAAGGAGAAAATAGGATTTGAACGGGACATTTTTTGCTATTTTTACTGTGCTTTAGGGGTTCTTCACATGGGTGAGTTTTTGTTCCGTTATGCGGCCATGATAATCACCATTGATATCAATGGTCTCGTTTTTATTAGTGGTATTCTCGCCAATTAATAGCATGGGTGAGAAAATATAGGGCTTGCCCTATCTTTCCTGCATGCAGTATAAACTATGTACGGTAAAGGTAGGGCAGGACCCATCTTCCCGCTGTTTTTTTCAAACTCGCGCACAGAGTTTGAAAAGTCCGATAAGAAAATAACCCAAAACATTCATGCACAACTATGCTCCGTAGTTGTGCAAACGGCCATCTTTTTTTGCCCTTACACAGTAGACTGTATAGATTCTAAGAATCCTTTTACATGGGACGACCTGTCAGGCATCGGCGCCCAACTGGTTGTCCCATGGATGATTGTTTCTGCGCTTATAGGGCGGACTCACAGGGCCATGTTTGCATGTGTATTTGCATGCAAAATACGTAGAAAATAGAACCAATTGGTTTCAATGGGTTCGTTCACAATACTTGAATTTGCACATACACAGCATGCTCTATTTTAGTGTGGATTTGCACTCAAAGGCCCCATAGAAGTCTATGGGAGGTGCACAAATGTGCACTCAATACCCTCGCGATTGTGCAATATGCTGCACAATTTCACGGGAAGAAGAACACATCTGGAACAACTAACTAGGCTAAATGGCCTTTTATTTCAGGACATAGCTGTGCCCTGCACCCATGTGAAAAGGCCTTGCTAGCGTAAAAAGTGTAATAATATGCGCAAAAACGCATGCAAAAGTGCATAGCTCATGGCGCAAATGCGAATGTTTTTGAGCATACACTCACGTGAGTCAGCCCCTTACACAGGAACAATCATTGCTAGTGAGGTGGAGTGGGCCAGGGATCGTTCCGACCCACCCATCTCCATTCGCAGTAAACAGGCCGTCACTCATGGGCCGATCTGTCGTTCAGTTTAGTGCATGCATGAGCTGAATGAGAAGTAGGCAAATTCTCATGCATCGTTCAGTGTGGACATGCATTTAGACAGAACAACAATAATTCAGATTTCCACTAGATGTCGGAAGCTGAATTATTTATCGGTCAGTGTACAAGAGCCCTAAATCACAAAAAGTAGATAAGATCATTTTATAATTTAAAGCAGGTACCGTCGGACTTTGCAAACCCCTTAATGCCACTCTCAGGGCAAAAATATCCTGTTGGTAATCAGACATGTCTTGGGCCAGCTATTCATTTTTTTTATGAAAGAGATGAATGCTTTTTGCATAAAAGAAACCCTCTGATGATCAAATAACATTTTTTTCTATTTTATACCTCAAGTACAGTCATCTGAGGAAGTTAGTTTTGAAATATTTTTGTGTAACATGAGCATCGTCATGAGCATTACCGGCGTCATGTCCGGCTGCATCCTGCTCATCACTGACATGTCGCAGATCATCAGCCCTATTGGCTGCAGCAGAACCATGACGCTTTGTGGCAGGACTATCTCAAGGAGGTGATGAGGTGACACCTGGAGGGAAATGTAGTATCCCAGAGTTGGGGTCCCACAGCACTTCCATAGCTACCTCATGTGGAATGTCTATGTGTCTATGTATGTGTATTAATCATTTGTCATGCGTATTGGTCTTGTCTGGTGTCATCTCTCACTAACTCTGCATGACAATGCAGAATGCACCCTAACCTTCCCTGTCTCTTGTCAATCACCCCTAACTAGGACTGGGATTGGGTAGAAGGCTTCCCCATAGTCCAGAATAGGTTGGTGGGGAGAGTATTACAGACAGGAGCGTGGGTGGGGTTAAGTAGTCTAGGTTAGGAAGAGGAGAGTACAGTGAAGAGTCTGGAGGGAGGACAAGTCTAGTCTTGGAGGCCATCCAGAGGAAAGAATAGGATACTGCAACTGTCAGTTAACTCTATCCCTGCAACTGCAGAAGTCAGCATTTCCACAGGAGAGTCTGCCTTACTCCTTCCATTCCTCTGCAAATCACCCCCCAGCTCAGCTCCACTAAACTTAATCTGGCCACCTAGTTCCTCCAGGAAAGGATTAAAAAAGTCCTTTATGCCTGCAAGGTTGTTGATGAAATTATTGCCTGTTGCAAAGAAAGTGTGGACTTTGTATTTAGTTCTGAGGATTTAAGTAAACTGTGTGCCTTCGGTTCTACTAAAACTCTTTGTTACTCGTCTCTTTATTCCGCTGTTACAACACATCCAAAGGCATTGGCATCACATCATACCTACCCCAACTTCTCATTGCTACATCAAGAACCCCATTTGCAATCCCACCTATTATACAAGCCACCATTTTAGACGGAGTAGCAACCACCATGACAAAGCCGGAGTTAGCACACCCACTTGGGCTTCTCCCATCAATTTCTGCTTGCTGCAGAAGGAGAGTTAGCCATAGAACAAAAGCTTTAATTGTGTTCAAAAATGGCAAAATAAAAATATTTGATGAGCAGAATTGTTTTCTTATTAATTACCTTTTCTGCAAACATGCCCTGGTGGAGGTTCATCAAGATCCTTGTTTTCACTCTCACCTGACTTGTCTGAACACTCTGCTGTTCTCTATTGCGTCATTGTCAGAATCACTGTTAATTTAAATATTGTCTCTATCTTTGCCTTCCGATTCATGTTCCGAATGTCATTTAGCAAAGCTATGATCTGCTCGGGTAAAAGGCTGTGACAAAGAGCTATGCTGCAATGCTTTTGAAGTGCGTGACCTTTTGTTTATATGGTTATGTTCAAAGAACAAGTGTGAAGATTCAAATAGTACTTACAAATCTCGAAACTCCTAAACGTAATACTGCTCAATTTGTACTATGTAATGTAAAAAAATCTATAAAATCAGCAGAAAATGGGCAAACCTGGATAAGAAGTTGACCTATTGCTCATCAGTTGTGTTCTTAGTATAAGTAATCAACAAACCTGATGACCACTAATGATATAATGACCAACAGCTCTGAATTCTAACTCAAAAAGATACACTTCGAGCCATCAGTGAACAGAACTTTGAGTTCCAGCAGAAGCTATGTGTGAGTTTTATTAACTTTAAGAAAGCATTCAACAGCCTACAACATGATGCCCGGTGGTAGATCATCAAATCCTATGGCATACCCAACCAGTTTCTTAACATTTTTATAGCACTGAACTTCAATTCTAGTTGTCGGTTCAAACCAATACAGGAGCTGTGGATTTTTTAACATTGAGACAGGTACCCAACAAGGCTGTCCCCTGTTGTCATTCCTTTTTAACCCAGTGCTCAACCACATCATGAAAAAAGAAATTGGGTCAAATATACTGCAGTTGGTGCTGTGGGACGTAGGCACTACAGTGGTTTACTGACTTGAACTTTGTGGATGATATAACTCTCCTCGCACCATGGCTCCCCAAACTCTATCAGACATTATCAGCTCTGGAACAAAAAACAGTGATGGTTGGTTTACGGATTACCCATGAGAAGACACAGATTATGCGATTTGGATATGCCACATCTACAAATGCCTCAATCAGGTCAACCAACAATAATGCTTACTAGAGGGATGGTAGTTCTTCTAAGGTAGTACAATCACCAATAACAGGGATGCCGGACATGATGTACAGTGTTGCATTCGGAAGGGATGGGACAATTTCCAATGTATATGCCCTATACAGGCTCACTCCGTCACTCCCATTACAAACAAAGATACGAATTTTGAACACTGTTGTGATTCTGACTGTGCTATATGTATCTGAAACATGTATCACAAATGATCACATGTATCAACCAGTGACTTGAAGTTTTCCAACAGGGATGCCTTTGTTGCCTATCTAAGATTATTTACCATGATTAAGTTACCAATGAAGAAATCTATCTCCACTATGGCATGCAACCACTCCATTCTTGAGTCACCAAAGACAACTCAGTTTTGCTGGATGCATTCTATGCCTTCCTGAGACAAGACTGGCAAGAACTGCTATCTCATGGAGCTCAAAAAACTTGAAAGCATCAGAGGGAGGCGCAAAAGATAACCTGGTGGCATACATTTATAGAGGACTTGCATACTGTCTACGTTTCATGGGATGATGCTGAAACTGCTGGCTTTGATTGTCAGTAATGGCAGTCTTTTGTCACCCGATGCAACTCAAGGTTGTGGGAGGACCTTAGTCTAAGTCTCGAAGTAATTCTTTTTTTGGAAACTATAAGTTCTAGGTTGACATTTTTTTTCAAAATGGACTATCCCAAGAAATATTAGAAGTCAGAAACTCCTTCCTTCGTTCCTTAAAAAATTGAATTGCTCCAAGGAGCATTTTGGTGAGTTCATATAGATTGTATGGCCAGCACGTTCACTCGACATGAGTCTAATTGACATTTATGGAATGTGGTGGAGAAGCCTATTTGCAACTGAGACCCAATACCTACAAATACAATGGAGCTGTAGGTAGCTATCCAGACAGCATAGCTCAACATCCCTCTGGACGTCTTCTTTAGACTCTTTTTACAAGCCTTGTAACAGTGACCAGGAACTGAAAGCAAAGCCAGACTCCATAAAGGAATGCTGCCTTCCAATAGTTGGCATTGTGGAGGTATTATTCCATCTCCCTTATTTGCATATTACCCAGAGAAGGATAAATGGCCTCATTCTCTGCCTAGGTGCTCTCCCTAAGGAGAAAAGATAGTGTAAAGGTTATGTTTTACTAGACGAAGTCTCTTACACTAAGTTACAGTGCTTACAATAAGGGACAAAATAGTTTGCCCGACTCACCGCAAGGTGTAGTAAATTCCAAACCAAAATCCTCAGATTTTGATACAGAATTGAAAATGGCTTAAAATCTGCCTGCAATTCTGCATCAAAATCTCCAGTTAGACCTGCAGATTGTGATGTGGAATTCCGCAGCTATGGTGTTATTCTGTCCTGTGTGAAATGTCCTTTACTCTGATGAGTTTTTCACTAAACTTTGTGGCAGTTCACTCTCAAAACTCTCAAGTGTTTTACATTTTAGTGCACAGAAATAGTTTGGCAATAATTTGAAAATCTTACAATCAAGAACAAATAGATTTATCTCTGTGTTATTTCTAAATAGCACATCAGAACTCTACATAGTATACTTAGAAAGTAATTTACTGTACAGTGTAAATTGATTTTAAAGTATGCACCGTATAATTTTAAAGCCAAGATCTGCAATATACAAAGAATGTTCTCTAAAGCTAATGGAACCGCGAGTCGGAGAAAAAAAGTCTGAATTCTATTTTTCATAAAATGTATCAAAATTAGCTCCCTAGACACATTCTGAAAAGCTTTTTGGTTTAATAGCTGTAAGGTTATACTGTTAATAATTCTTAACTGGTATCTGTTGTCTACATGCAGCAGAAATGTCAATATTCATGGTGAAGCGTATCAGTGGAATACGAGGCTTCCGTGATGCTCATTTGTCACTACTAAAATGATTAGCGGAAATCGCCTCTATGGCAATCAATCAAATGTGTTATTAGTATCATGTTCAAATGTATTCCTATGGGATGGCAACCAATTAGGTATATACATGAGTATCCGTGATTGGCCAAAACATTTATTGCATTTATTTTCAATAACTGGAATTTTTATAGAATTGTTTCCAATTTGCATGCCATATTATAATATCACAATTTTACGCAGTATTCCAATTTTACACACCAAATTCTGCAATTTAGGGGTAGAGCCTTTATTTTGAGTGTAAAAATGTTGAAGTTGTCTTGCCAAAACACATATAATCATCATAATATTGACTACATTAGATTACAATATACAGTGAATGGCTACTTTATTGGAGACGTCCACCTAGTAGCGCGTTGGAACTCCTTTGGCCATCAGAACAGTAGAGATTCTTTGAGACGTTGATTCGAATAGGTGTTGAATAGGCGTTCTGTAGGAATATTGGCCCAGATGGACAAGATTTCTGCTTGAACTTGCCGGAAATTAGATGTTCTGAAAGGTAGGGTTTACCGATGCATGATCCTTGTACCAAGTTCTGATTATCCCATCAGGATGTGCAACAGAAATCTGGATTCCTATGACCACGGGGTGTTTTTCCACCTCTCAGTGATCTAGTTTTTGGACTCTTTTGCCAACTGGAGACTCGTCTTTCCGTTTCTCTTAGACAGCAATGGCGCTGGAACTGATTATCTGTTGTTATAGTTTGTTCATGTTGAGGAACAATGTGTTATATATTCGAACATGTAGGGTACATTTACATGGGTGGTTTCCTGGTGAAATGCATACAAATCATGGAGGAAAAGATCCCATTATTTCAAGTGTGTCCGTTTACATCTGTGATGCTGCGAGAAAGAAAAATTTCAGCATGTCTTATTTTTGGGCGATATCAGCCATTATTTCGAGTGGACCTGCAAAATAAAAAAATCTCAATCCCACTAGAATTACACTCGCATGGCAAGCGGTGTATGTGAGTGAAATGCAATTTTTCCATTTTTACTATTAAAACAACATGGGATTTTCACACATTCGCATGTTGCAACAATGTGATGCAAGTCGCATCGCAATCGCAGGGGAGTCGCAGGCTCATTGGAACAATATCACGCTTGCCTGTGTAAATGGATCCTTAGGCCTCGGTCAGACGACCGTTTTTTGCGCGCGATTTGCGAATGCGCATGTGATCTGCGCATATATAGAACCATTGCTTCGCAATGGGATTGGTCACATGGCGACTTTTTATGCGGATGTCCGATAAATTATAGGACACAAGGAATCGCAGATCGCACCTATCTGCGTTCTGCGATTCCCTGTGTTCTATATATGCGCTCAATGGGGCCGGCGGCAGCAGCGCCGACCCCATTGAGAACATATACTACAAAGATCATTCTCCTCTGCCACAGCTGTAACAGCTGTGGCAGAGAATAACGATGTTCGCCCATTGAATTAAATGGAGCCGGCAATACAGCCGGCTCCATTGAAAGCAATGGGCTGCCGGCGAGTGCAAGATAAATTTTCGGGAAGGGCTATTGAATGACAGCTGAGAGCTGCCCCTGATTGGTCCCTGCGCTGAGCTAATCAGAGGCAGCACTCACTCACCCATTTATGAATTCATGAATGGGTGAGTGAGAGCTGCCCCTGATTGGTGAGGGCTGTGACCAATCAGAGGCAGCCCATTCAGCAGGCGGGGATTTTAAATCCCCGCCTGCTGAATACTACACAGAGCAGTTCAGGAGAACTGCCGGCCGGCCGTGCCTGAACTCCGGCTGCAGGGACAAGGTGAGTCTATATATTTTTTTATTTTTACACATTTTTGGATGTTTTTCAGGGAAGGGCTTATATTTTTAAGCCCTTCCCGAAAATTCATGCCGCGCTCGCCGGAAGCCCATTGCTTTCAATGGAGCCGGCTGTATTGCCGTCTCCATTGAATTTCATTGGGTTGGACAGCGCTCCTGTGATCGGGCCCGTTTCGCCAAAAACGCTGCTAGCTGCAGATTTTTCAGCGAATCGTCAGCCCAGTCACGCGATTTGCGGATGGGCATCCATCATGCGATCCGCAAATCGCGGCAAAAAAGGGTCGTCTGACCGAGGCCTTAGTTGGAGCACCAACATTTTATTCAGCTGCAGTTTTCTTGACTCTGCACTACTTATGCATTGGAAAAATTCTTAATATCTTCCTTCGACCGCTTTTCTCTACAAATTGTTTATGTTTACAGGATGCCCTTTCGCTGGATGCTTTTCTTGATCAAACCATTTTCGGTAAACTCTCGTTCGCACAAGAAAATTCTACAAGGTTGGCCGTGAAATCTTGGTCACGGCTAGTCTACCAATGTTGTCCAGGCCTCATCGGAAGTCACTCAGATTGTTGGATTTTCCCATCTAATGTGGAGTCACATTGAAACTGATCCACAGAAAGTGTTCTCTGATGTTATGCTGCACTCGAGGGTCATTTGTCTAATTTTTATATAAAGAAGCTCCAAATATGAAAAGGTAGATGTCTCTGATAAATTGGCCATTCGGTATATTCTACACTAGCAAACTGCTATGGCAATCGCATGCAATTGTACTGTGATATTGTGCAATATAATAGTAGCACATAGCCGAGAAAATCGTGTGAGATTTGTGAATTGCGAGACGCAGAAATCTGAACCCCATTCTTTTGAAAGGAGTCATATACATGAGCAATGTTTTCTCGTACTGCATCGCGGTGCGGGAAAAAATCGTAGCATGCTCTAACCTTTTACGTTCCTTTTAACGCGCCGGCCATTGATTGCAATGAGACTTTTAATTCCTCGCATGTGTCTCACATGCCGGGTGATGTGCATGCGAGGTTTCCCATTGAAATCAATTGGAAACGCTTCCAATCCTCTGTCGTGTGTGAAACTCGTGTGAGAGGATCGGAATTTCACAGAAGCAATACGGGGAGTTTTTGCCTGAAAATCGCTTCATCGTTCATTTTCTGTAATCATAGAAATCATTGTTGGCTCGTTCACCAATTGTTTGGTTTAAGTACCAATTGTTCAGTCGTTCTCATTCACTTATACAGTGAATGTGAACAATTGAATGATTTATTTTCGAACGAGCCAACGATGTATTTGCCTGTATATACAGGCTGCCTGAGCCAACTCTGACATCATATGCTTGTCCGCGCGTTCAAATGATAAATCGTTTGGTGTAAATGGACCCTTAGCCTTGGACTACAGAGCAATACAAGGTCATTTGTGATTTCTTTCCCTGAAGTCTTGGTTTTGTTTTACCATGATTTTGCAATTAGTCATATTCAACTGCATGTGGTTTTATATCTCACAGAAAAAGAAGCCAAATACGCATCACCTGACACTGCAGGGCGGGCTCAATCACCACATCCCCTAGTAGCATGCAGAAAGCTAGATTGCAATATGAGGGAGCTAAATGTTCAGTGCAGACCCATGTGCAGCCATTCAACTCAACCCAAGATTAGGGGGGGGGCGACTGCAGACAATATAGTCTGGAGATGTGAACATTTAGCAATCTGGCTGTCTGGCACCACTGTGATTTTATGTAGTTATTAGTGAGATAGAGTAGGTTCTGACTTACACATGGTGGCCTTGCCGAGGCCCATCAGCTTACATGTTTTAGCCAAAATGCAAACTAACAGCTGCATTTATCAGTGTTTTTTTGCATGCGGTGTCCTGTAGATGCTGGGGGAGCACAGGATGCCATGCCAGTGTGGCGCACTATGGTGATACAGGGTAATCCACTGCTTTGCCAGTATGCGTTGTATTCCTGTATGGTGTTTCGCACTTATCTATGGTATCAGTTCACATGTGCGGACTATGTTGTCTGCAGTTATCCCTCCCCCAATCTTGGGTGGAGTTGAATGGCTGTTAGGGTTCAATCACACAAGCATAGTGATTTTCAGTTGGCTGTGTCTTGGCCACAGCGTGACTGAAAATCATGTGAACGGGCGCACAAATCTGCCATTTGTGCGCCCGTTCAGATGGCCTGGGCCGGTGTATATACGCCGAGTCTGGGATGCTGTCAGGTCGGGGAGACAGTTTCTCTCTGCTAAACTGCCACCCCCTTTCCGACCCTTTGACGGCTCTCGACAAGGGGAGAGGGTGGGAGCTTAGCAACTAGCTCCCGCCCTGCTTTACCCCCTCCCATTGCAAAAAGGAGTGGAGAAGAGGAGGGAAGAGGGTGAGAGCTTCTCAGACATGCTGCTTAACTCCCTCTCACCTCCCTTCTTCAGCAGCTACCATAGGCTCTTATAGGAGTCTATGGGAGCCACCGCCATAATCCTGCCATAAGATAGTTCCTGAACTATCTTTTCTGGCCGGCGTAAAAGCACCCAGCTGAAATGTGCACTGTATGTGCTATCTTGTCCAGCCAGACGCTTTTAGACCGCGGGAATACACCCATCTTAACTGATGCATTGTAAACCAATGCATCAGATGGGCAGTGTATATGAGCTGGCCGTGAAAGCGTGGCCGATATACGCTCAAGTGAATGAAGCCTTAGTAGGGTTTATGGTGATTCAGCCGACCCTGCAGTATCAGGTGATGCGGATTTAGCTTCTTTTTCTGTGAGTTATGTCTTTGTACATTTTTTCTCTCACCACTGTGATTTCATTTTGCATATAGTCATATAGCCTAAGCTTTACCTACTCTTTGCACAAGTTTTCAGAACATCTGAGACTTTACTTTAAAAGAAATCAGTAGCTGATGTTCTTATCTCTGCTTTTGAGTTTGAAATTATTCTCTGATTCTTTGTTTCATGGCTATAAAAACATTATTCTGAAATGGATCTAGAATATTATAGGAGAAGAACACACAATTCCTTTGGGAAAGCAAACCCTGGAGGTACTTTCAATAAAAATTTGTATGAGGCATAGAATATTAGAGTCGGTGGATTGTAATACTTATAAAAAGGAAATACAAGTAATTTCCCCAACTACTCATTTTATATTTCATTCCATATTTAATAGCTATGTGATTCATGTACATGGCATATTTTCCAATCCTTGGGTATTATAAAGCTTCAGTTAACTGTACATTTAGCTTTATATTATTTCCCATGACTTGATGTACAGGCTAATAGTGTTATGCCTTAACAAGCAATTACAATAGACCGCCATGAGGTTCTTCTCAGGTCTCAGACCATTCTCATAGTGATATCAGCCCCATTGATCATGATACCTGCCTTGAACAGTGCTGCAATTAAGTTTAATTCTAGGACTAAGGGTCTCAACGGGTGGGATTGTAGCTTTCTCCAATCTTGGCAGTTTAAATAGAAGTGTGACAATTAGAGATGAGCGAACACCAAAATGTTCGGGTGTTCGTTATTCGGAACGAACTTCCCGTGATGCTCGAGGGTTCGTTTCGAACAACGAACCCCATTGAAGTCAATGGGCGACCAGAACATTTTTGTATTTCGCCGATGCTCGCTAAGGTTTTCATGTGTGAAAATCTGGGCAATTCAGGAAAGTGATGGGAATGACACAGTGACGGATAGGGCAGGCAAGGGGCTACATGGTGGGCTGCATCTCAAGTTCACAGGTCCCACTATTAAGCCACAATAGCGGCAAGAGTGCCCCCCCCCCCCCACTGTCAGCATAAAGATCGTCCTCCTCTGGCACAGCTGTAACAGCTGTAGCAGAGAAGAACGATGTTTGCCCATTGAATTCAATGGAACCGGCAATACAGCCGACTCCACTGAATGCAATGGGCTGCCGGCGATCGCAGGATGAATGGTCGGAAAAGGGTTAAATATATAACCCCTTTCCTGCAATTCATCCAGAAATGTGTTACACTAAAAATATATACCGGCGTATAAGGCGACGGGGCGTATAAGACGACCCCCCAACTGTCACCTTATACGCCGGTAATACAGTGGAGCAAAGAATAAAAATCATTACTTACGTTTTTAGATGATCTGCGGCGCTCCTGCAGGCTGTCACTCCCTCCTAATCCACGGCAGACAAGCTTTCTCTATGAAAGACTTTAAATCCCTGCCTCCAGAAGCACATGTGCCTTCAGCCAATCACAGCCAATGACAATGATGTCATTGAATGGCTGTGATTGGCTGTGTTTCTGGAGGCGGGGATTTCAAGGCTTGAAATCCCCGCCTCCAGAAACACAGCCAATCACAGCCATTCAATGACATCATTGTCATTGGCTGTGATTGGCTGAAGGCACGTGTCTTTCTGGAGGCAGGGATTTAAAGTCTTTCGTGGAGAAAGCAATACTCTGCCGTGGACCAGGAGGGAGTGACAGCCTGCAGGAGCGCCGCAGATCATCTAAAAACGTAAGTAATGCTTTTTATTCTTTGCTCCACTGTATTACCGGCGTATAAGGTGACAGTTGGGGGGTCGTCTTATACGCCCCGTCGCCTTATACGCCGGTATATATTTTTAGTGTAACACATTTCTGGATGAATTGCAGGAAAGGGGTTATATATTTAACCCCTTTCCGACCATTCATCCTGCGATCGCCGGCAGCCCATTGCATTCAGTGGAGTCGGCTGTATTGCCGGTTCCATTGAATTCAATGGGCAAACATCGTTCTTCTCTGCTACAGCTGTTACAGCTGTGCCAGAGAAGAAGGATTTGTCTTCTATATGTTCTCAATGGGGTCAGCGCTGCTGCCGCTGGCCCCATTGAGCGCATATAGAATGCATCCATAGCGAGCAGCGGGAGGGGCAGATTTCAATACTCGGGTGACACCTTATCTCCCCAGCCACTCACAGCAGGGGGGTGGTATAGGGCTTAAACGTTGCAGGGGGAAGTTGTAATGCCTTCCCTGTCTTTATATTGGCCAAAAAAAAGCGCTAACGTCTCAGGGAAGAAAGTTTAATTTACCAGAACACCGCATGGTGTTCGTTACGAATAACGAACATCCCGAACACCCTAATATTCGCACGAATATCAAGCTCGGACGAACGCGTTCGCTCATCTCTAGTGACAATGTATTATGACTAAGTTCCTGATAAGGATTGCAAAAGCAATGTGGTAGGGCCTGTAAAATAAGCTTTATATACATTAATAGTATGTCAAGGTGCCTGTGATACTTTATGGTCTTGAGGGTCTATTGCAGCATGGTGTAGGAAGGGATTAAAGGGGTTTTGTCATTTAAATAAAAAATCTATACTTACCTATTCCTTCCCTGTTAGTTTTCTAAGCACATCTTCTCCTAGCTGAGCTTTTGCAATGACCTGGGTCACCTCACTGCACGCTGGGCCCAGCTTGTTAAGAAGGCTGGATTCCTAAAATTCCTTCAGGTTGGGTCACTGAAGGTCAGGTCCCTGTGCTGTAGCTTCACTGCCTAGGAAGGAATTGTAATCTATTTCATAGACAGCTCGCATGAGCAATCTCTGAAGAAGATAGGCAGTCCTCCTGCTGGCCTGTGAGCTGTGACGTAAGGTACGTTGGTTGGCAGGCAGGTACGTAACCTCACAGGAAGGAGAAGAATCAGGCAGCTCAAGGTGAAGTGACTGCAGGAGTCGGGAGAAGATAAGGGAGGTGAAGATCTGGTAAGAAGACTGATGGGGGAGGAATAGATAAGTATAGAATTGTTCTCTTTTAGTGACAGAACCCCTTTAATTCATTTCTATGTCTATATAAATATTCTGAACATTAGTTGTTTGAACTATTGAGTATCCAAATATGTGACTGTTACATAGCCTTCGACCCCAAATATCATGTTACTGAAGACTTCCAGATTCAATGTTAAAAATTCTAATATATTATACCATTTAGAATTTACTCAATTTGTAGAAAAATACACTACAAAATATGGTAACATTTTTCTTTGGTGTGGGTAATAAGATCAACATCATGTAAAAAATTGAATCCATACATTGTTAGTTTTAAAGTTGCCAATGAATCTCTGTTAATGGGCTACTATAAAACCACAGAAGCAGTGGCAATAAAAAGGCAGTAATTTAGCACCACAGACAAATTTTTTGAAAGGTATATGCATAATTCCTGTAAACAACCATAGCTTGTATGAGGTACAATAGTCTTTATATAATATTTGAGAAAATATGGTTGCTTTTTTTCAGAAACAGCACCACTTTTCATGAGAATGCCCCAGGAAACTCTATTCTAGACTTTTCTTATATTCTCATAGATTACTTACCACATTGTATTCCTCGCAAGCTGTTCCTCTGCAGACACTTATCAATATTCTAAACTGCACTCAGCTCACTTTCTCCAGGCAATTGGATTCCAGCTGTGACCCACCAGTATCATAACAGGACAAGAGTGGAAGTAAAATCAGATCTTTTTCTAATCTCATTCGCGGCTTGCCCACTATAAATTTTTGAAAATTTGTCATTAAAATATAGTGTTTCAGAGGGGAGGGGATGAACAGATGGACAAGTGTGGAATATGGCTACAGGACCAGAATACACTTAAGTTCTGTTTCTGATCTGTGGCCATGGAGGAATGGAGGAGTATGGGTCTACTTGGGAGCTAGGACAGAAAACCCTATAAAATACTTGATGCAGGTCATATATACCGTATTTTCCGGGGTATAAGATGACTTTTTAACCCTGGAAAATTTTCTCAAAAGTCGGGGGTCGTTCTATAGGCTAGACTGGAGAATCTGCGGTTGCCGCATACAGTGGGGGGAGCTCAAAAATGGCCATGGCCGCATCCCAGCCATATGTGGCGACCATATGAAAGCAGCAAGGGCTGCGCTGAGACTCATGAGGGAAGTCTATGCTCACCTCCCACGACGTGTCATTCTCCCGATGGTCTGCGGTTCTGCTGCAGGCTGTCGCTCCCTCCTCCATGCTAGCAGAGCATTGCTTTCTGAATGTGGGGCTTGAATGCCCCGCCTCCAGAAAGCAAATGATGTGATTGGTTAAAGCAGCGCCGGCTTTCATTGGCTGACGCCGCAATGAGTTAGCCAATCAGAGCATTAGCTTTCTGGAGGCGGGGCATCCAAGCCCCGCCTCCAGAAAGAAATGCTCTGTCTGCATGGAGGAGGGAGTGACAGCCTGCAGCAGCGCCGCAGATCATTGCAGAACGTCGCAGGAGGTGAGTATTGATTTTTTTCTATATTTTAACTGGAAAAGTTGGGTGTCGTCTTATACGCCAGAAAATAGTGTATATGTATATACATATTAGAAAAATCAAGTCCTCAATGAGCAACATCACATTGGAGACTACAGTGTGTCATTATATATTTAACAAAAGGTAGGTCAAAATGCAGAAGCATTGTGTGAAAAACTATGCACACCCTTACTGCTTTGATAGAAATTAAAAGGGTAACTAGGAGCCAGGTGCTGCTACACAAATGCCCTTGATTAATTGATCACCAGAAAGTGTGACCTTCTCTAAAAAAAAAGATTTTAACACAATGCCAAAAAGCAAATACTTCAGCAATAATCTCAGAGAGGCCGTTCTTGCTGCCCATCAGACTGGAAAGGGTTATAAGGTCATTTCCAAACAATTTGGAGTCCATCATCCTATAGTGAGAAAAATTATTCACATGTGGAAAACAATCAAGACAGTAGGCAATCTTCCCAGAGGTGGACATTCCAGCAAATTGACCCCAAGATCAGAGAAGTAGACTCTGAATGTCTCAGCATATTAAATGTTTAAGTTCGTGATAGTACAATAAGAAAAAGACTGAATACGTGTGACTTGTTTGCAAGGGCTGCCAGGGGTAAGCCTCTTCTTTATAAAAGCAGCATGGTATCATGGCTAAAGTATGCAAAGTAGCATTTGAACAAACCCCAATGTAATTTAGACAATGTAATTTAGACAGATGAGAGCAAACTGGAAATGTTTGGCCATAATTCCCATTGCGACATTTGGCAAAAAAAACCCATAGCATATCAACTCAAACACCACAAATCAACTGTCAAGCACATTGGCAGAGCGGTGATGATTTGGGCTTGTTTTGTAGCCACAGAACCTGGGCACCTTGCAGTCATTGAGTTGACCATGAACGTCTCTGTATATCAGAGTATTTTAGAGCCACATTTCAGGCCATCTATCTAATACTAAAGCTTATCCGAAACTACGTTCTGTAACAAGATGATGATTCCAAGTACACCAGCAAATCTACATCAGAATGGCTCAAAAAGAAAAGAATGTGTTACAATGTGCCCAATCGAAGTCCAGAAATCAACCCAATTGACATGCAGTGAGAGCTGTGCATAAACAAATGTCCACATACCTCAGTAACCTGAAACAACACGGTAAAAAAATTGGCCAAAATTCTTTCAAAATGATGTGAAACACTGAGAAAGTTATGAAGAAAACTATTACTTAGAGGGCCACTTCAGCAAAAACACATTTTCCATTTCTGCCCCCTCACATGATTGCTTGTCACACTCTGGAGGTTTTCTCTGTATATTAAATAGACATCTATGCCTTGCAGACACTGTCTGATGCTTATCAGGCATCATGTTGATGGTGAAAACTTTTATTTAACTTTCAATTAACCTCATGATGCATCAAAACAGCATTAGCTAGAGGATATAACATTTCTGTCTGCTGGGGGGTGGCAGTTTAATTATTATTGCCTTCTATATTTACCTAAACAAGCTACTGTCAGTCTGTGCTGCTGGGACTTGTTGTTCTATGGGTTTCCAGCAGCACACCTTCACAGATGTGGAATAATTGTACTGTCTGGGTGTGGTGTTCTCCAGTTAACCAATCTCCACTGGTCTGCTGCATATATACCAGTCCCTTTACAAGAGGAACCTGTTATCCCTTCAATCTAGGATTTGGTTTTCTTGCATGCCTATTATGTGTTGTGTGTATAGGTGTGAAAAGTGTCATATTCGGTGTCTATGTAGGTGGACGGACATCAGGTGTGAACAGGCACGTTCAATGTATATGTGTGTGAACAGTGATGTATTTTGTGGGTCTGCGCAGGTGGCCAGACTTTAGGTATGAACTGTCCTGTTCTGTGCTATCCCTAGTATGTTGATGTGAAATGTGTCCTGTCCTGTTTTGGTTCATTTTCCATCCTGGACAGTTAGGTCCGTAGGTTCCAGTGAAGGGTGATCCTTATCGGGATGATTGCTTTACTTAGAGGTAGGTGTTATATGGAAGTTGTCTTGTTAGAGTAGGGACCCACGAGACAAATGTCTGTAATGATTTAGTGATCCTGCACTGAGCAGGGGGTTGGACCAGATGACCCTGGAGGTCCCTTCCAACTCTACCATTCTATGATTCTATGACGAGGACCTGTGACGTGGGCTCGCGGGCTTAAGTGACTTGGCCAAGACACAAACTAATACCTTGTATATTCTGTAGTTATTTCTGTCTTGAGGGTTTGTCAGCCATTCTATTATGTCTGTCCACGAGTCCAGTTCCCCATTTGCAGTTCTGCAGTTCACGTAAGGAAGGAGACATGACAGCTACAGGAAATAAGTGTACAGTCATGGGTTGGATCATGAATTTAAAAAAATTACCAGACTGGTCCTTTCAAGTTCAAGCTGGTAAACATGGTTCTACAAGCTACTCTTTCCTTATGGGGTGTACTTAACTTTTCACACACAGCTTCTGCATTTTAGCCTAGTTTTTGGTAAATAAGCAATGATATGCTGTAATTTATTTTGGTGTTCACCTGAAGAAGTATTTACCCAATATTAAGACTTTCAGAGGATCAGATGTCCATTTACACAGAATTCAAAGACAGTGTCCATATTTTTTCTTATAACTGTGTGTGCACAGATGGGTTATTCTTTAGCTTGACTCTTGATATCACAGTGTGCAATGCTATTTGGGTGGTTTATTTACACTATAATTATTTTTGCAATGTGTTCTGTTGTGTTAAGATAATAGAACAATAGCTTTTTAATTGGATAAGATAAGATAACCTTTAGTGGAGAAATTAGCTTGGGATGAACCAAGGATATACAGCACAGAACACGCCTCTAAGTAGTCTAAGCATTAAGGCCCATTTAGACACAAAGATTATCGCTCAAAAGATGTCTTTTGAGTGACTTTTGAGCGATAATCGTTGTGTCCATTTACAGCCCAAGGTGATCGCTCAAAAGTTGAGCAATCACCTTGCGCTTCGAGCTGAGGATGTGCCGCTTGTCTTCTGCATTCATCTGTTCTCTGCACGGAGCGCCCGGCTGTTAAACAGCCGAGCGCTCTGAGCGGAGGATGCTCGGAGGATGCAGAAGACAAGCAGGGCTGCTTGTCTTCTGCATCCAGCTGTTCCACGTTCGGAGCGCCCGGCTGTTATAAAGCTGAGCGCTCCAAGCGGGGGATGCAGAAGGAAAGCGGGCCGCTTGTCTTCTGCATACACCTTAAACAATAGTATCAGCTGTATCCCACTGTGAATTCCTGATAAGGCTCATTATTTTCTTTTAGCATGCTGAAAGACAACAATGAGCAATGGCTTAATAAACATGGCACAGTTAAACACAATGATTATCGCTCAAAAGACGTATTTTGAGCGAATCTTGAACGATAATCATTGTGTCTAAATGGGCCTTTACTCTTCCAAACTCAAAATAACAGTTTTTTTTTTTTGGTTTGAGGTGCAGTAATACAGATTCCAATTAATTCAGTCAAATAAAGGTCTGCCTGTATGGCTTAAACTGAATATAACATATAAATGTCCTTCACTATTGACTGGTCAACTGGTAAGCCAATCCTCCCAGTCTAATACTACAAGCAGCATAGGTCAGGCAGATACATCGTTAGTTCGTCCAAACAAGAATCGTTCAGTATTGTTCAATCATTCACATTCTCTGTATAAGCGAATGAGAAAGTCTGAACAATTGCTGTTGAAGTCGGATGATAAGAGAATGAATCATCGATCGTTTTTATGCCTGCATAAAATGAATGACGAACAGGAAATGAGCGATTATCGTTTGTCATTTGGTCAATGACTATGTAGACCAAATAACTATAGTTTACTTTCACTGGTTGGAACAGTTTTTTGAACCATAGTCATTCCGTCTAAAAGTACTTTTACTTTCAGGCACTGGAGCAACTAATGAGTTAGCTAGCAAGTGAGCCTGCTACCTGCTGCCTCTCAGAATGATAGGAGTCTGGGAGAAATAAACCTCCCATTCACTACAACTCCTACCATCTTGTCACAGTATATGTAGATAGATATGTATAAATACATACATGCACACACATAAATACTTGTATGGTCACTTTATTAGAGACCCCCGCTCACATTAGAATGGGAAAATTGAACGATTTGAGCAACTTTCAATGAGGCCTGGTCATGGTTGCTAGTATAGCCGGGGACGGGATTCCACTGCCATATTTGTGGAGTTTTTTCATGCCGCGGTGTGAAGGGTATACCAAGAGTGGGGGGATTGCGGAAGAACTTCAAGCAAAAGGGGATCCTGTGGATGTAAACAACTCGTCAACGGAAGGGATCAGAGGAGGATATTAGGAATCTTTCTGATGAACACGTGGTGCACAAGGAAATTTCAGACGAATACAACACTGGTCCACCAACCAACCTGTCCAAATGCATAACTACCCTGTTTCCCTGAAAATAAGACATACCCTGAAAATAAGACATAGCATGATTTTCCAGAATTTTTGAGGATGCAAAATGATTTTTCAGGCTTTTTGAGGATGCTTGAAATATAAGCCCTACTTCAAAATTAAGCCCTGCTAACAGTTAATTAAAAAAGTCAATTTAAATAGTGTCCAGGCATGTAAAAAACGTAAACCATTTTGAACAAAAATTAATATAAGACACTGTCTTATTTTCGGGAAAACATGGTAGTTGCTCAGTAGTACAAATTAAATTAGCTTGGATGTAAGATGCTGGAGGCTGAAGTACGGATCCATCTCTCTGGGTTGATTTCAAGCTGATCATAAACATAATACAAATATAATAATAGGTGAGAACCTACAGAAACCATATTTTATTATGATCAACTACAACACATCTGTATTATGGACATAATGTTGTGAAAGAACATACAAAGATCTACACAAATACAATATCTAAAGTAATATTCATAAACTAATCACTGGATACTGCACTATACAAAGGTTCAGTCAATAACGTTAAAAATTATTGACCCTCGCTTCTGAAGTTATAAAATCCACGAAGTTCAATCCAAGATTAAGATTTAAGTAGTAAAAACATCCAATATTCATAAAGGCATAATTATAGATCTCTAGGAATGAGCGCCAAAGTCAATATCTTATATTGTGAAGCGATTTAATAAATCAATATTACTATAGAGCACTGTTTATTGTAGGGAAGACTCCTCAGAACTATGTTGCTCATATTGACATTAAGTCATAGGATGTTACATTTAGTCCAAATTCAAGAATAGTCTTGGGCAAATCGAACCAGTAGAATCCTGTTTCGGGTTGAATTTTGCTAAATGTTTGATTAGGCACAAATCTTAACTGAGCTTTTAGGAAATTTCTGCCCAAAACAAGGTTCTACTGGTTCGGTCCACTCAACACTAGTTTTGCACACTGGTGTGTAACAATGTCTAAGAGCCATAGAAGTCCTATGTAACACAATCAGTCCAACATTCTGAACCTACCATCATTTTCCAAATGGCAGGCATAGAGGGACAATGGTGATTTTTTTCATAAATATTAGATTCTTGATTAACTCTATTGATATCAGTTGGATTTGCCAACAAATACCTAATTTTTGCCGGACTTGATACAGCGTTGATGTTGTTGCAACTTTTTTGGATCTATGAAACATACGCAAATGTGGATATCCTATCAGCATTTCCATAACATTTGATGCCAAAAACAGTTCTGTATACAATGACCCCATTATATATCTGACATAGGGTTATGGAGTCCATTATGAAAAGAATCCATGATGCCAGTTAACAGTCAAGTAGTAAAACCACCCATATTCTTCCTCCCGTTAACTAGTAGTACCTCAGATGTTTTCAGCATCTAGAAGCACGATTTCATTTGATTGACTCAAAGGCCTATTGAATTTATGGGTAGTAAGAAATTACATCAAGAAGAGCAGAGGTGTAACTATAGAGAATGCAGGGGATGCGGTTGCACCCGGGCCCAGGAGTCTTAGGGGGCCCATAAGGCCTCTCCTCCCCATATAGGGAACCCAGTACTATGAATAAAACATTATAGTTGGGGATCCTGTTACGGGTTTTGCATTCGGGCCCAGGAGCTTCAAGTTACGCCTCTCAAGAAGAGCAATATCACATAAGAAGGAAAGAGCCTTTCAATTCCAAATATGACTACTATGTTTATGCTGAATTTACTATTAGCCACAAGGGCTACTCAATTTGCTTTGATAGAAATTTAACCTGTCGAGGACTTGCACCAAGTTTCTTCTTCTTCCTCGTCTTTCTTTACTTTTTTTCTTCATTAGCCTTTAACTGTGGACATGAGTTCTATATTTCCGAGAATCGCATACTTACCCGTTCCCCCATGACCGAACGGCTCAGTAGTTTTTATTTGAGTTGTGAAAAGACTGGTACGAGAGAAGGTTGCGTCTTCAATTAAGACTGAAAAGTTGTTATAGTTCTTTATTATGTAGCATTACTAAAATATATAAATAAAAGTTGCTTATTTCTCCATTTTTTTCTAATTATGTATAACCTGAAAATTAATAAAACAAGTAATTGTAAATATCCAGTTCATTATTGTGAAAAAAGTCAACCACAATATATAGGAGACTATGAGATCCCACGGAAATGTAACAAATAAATCACGGCCACATTTAAAGCTTAACTTGGCCTTAAAAACAGCTCAAGAGTACTTAGATCCCCTCCTAGATGACCTACAATTGTTCCGCAGGGTTTTTATGGCTCTTAGATGGTGTTAAACACCAGTTTCAGGGTGTTTTGTGAAGTTCCAATTCAGTTCGAATTTCATAAATGTTTGCTCATCACTAGAGATGAGCGAGCATACTCGCTAAGGGCAGTTGCTCGAGCGAGCATTGCCCTTAGCGAGTACCTGCCCGATCGAGAGGAAAGGTTCGGGTGCTGGCGCGGGGGAGCGGTGAGTTGCGACAGTCAGCAGGAGGGAGCGGGCATGAGAGAGGGAGAGAGAGATCTCCCCTCCGTTCCTCCCTGCTCTCCCCCGCAGCTCCCTGCCTGCCGCCAGCACCTGAACCTTTTCTCTCGAGCGGGCAGGTACTCGCTAAAGGCAATGCTCGCTCATCACTACTCATCACTAATCATTATCCATTCATGGGGTTATGCTAATTAAAAAAATAGTACATAGAAAAAAAAACAATATGCAAATACAGTTTGCATTTAATAAAGTTTAATAAACATTGGTTCTAGACACCGGATAATATACATACTGTATATTTGGCATCTTAATAACCAGAACAACCTGTACAATAATTCTGTAACATTTTTTAGTGTGATTGAAGAACAACCTGAAAAAATAACTTAAAGGAATGGAAAGATGGGAAAATGACGTTTTTTTGCAAGTCCCTCAACAACGAAGTCAAAATAGTATGCCAAAATAGCACCGAATGTATTGAAATGTGTAGCTGAATAAGGCCTGCTTTTGTCAATTTCAGAATACAAATATAAACGTTATGGACATTAAAATACTGAAGCACAAAAATAAACAACCAAAAACGAATTCTACAGGTTCGTAAAGCGAAGTCACTCACTGATGGTGAGTCGTGGGGACTAGAGAAGAGCGAGCACTCTCGGTAAGGGCAGTTACTCGAGAGAGCCTTGCTCATCTCGAATAACTGCCTTCTCCTCCGAGTGTGCTCGGGCGGGTGGCAGGGGTGGGCGGCGGGCGGCGGGGTGTAGTGGGAGGAGAGAGATCTCTCTTACTCTACCCCTCCATCCCCTGCACTCTCCCCTGCCCCCCCCCCCCGAGCACACTCGGAGGAGAAGGCAGTTACTCGAGATGAGTGAGGCTCGCTCGAGTAACTGCTCTTACCGAGCTTGCTCGCTCATCTCTAGTAGGGACCATTGAATCAACACATTGACAGCACTTGAAAATTGAACTAAGAAGAGCTCTACTTGACGAGTGGAGGTGAGTATGGAAATAAAAACTACAAGGATAGAGTCAACACAGCTGTGGCTGCAAACCTATGCAGCAAGCCTCACTGACTTTATCCCTTCACTGGCTTCTTTTAAAGATGAACATCCACTGTAAAGACAAAAATAGTTATTCATAGGGGCTAAAATGTAGAAATAAATACATAAATTGGGTATTACTTGGAAAGATGACCCTCTAGAAAAAAGGTAAAAACTAGAGCTGACCGAGTATACTCGCTAAAGGCAATTGCTCGAGCGAGCATTGCCTTTAGCGAGTATCTCCCCACTCGAGACTGCAGGTTCGGGTGCCGGCGCGGGGGAGCGGTGAGTAGCGGCTGTCAGCAGGAGGGAGCGGGGGGTAGAGAGGGAGAGAGAGATGTCCCCTCCGTTCCTCCCCGCTCTCCCCCACAGCTCCCTGCCCGCCACCGGCACCCGAACCTTTTGTCTCGAGCGGGCAAGTACTCGCTAAGGGCAATGCTCGCTCGAGCAATTGCCTTTAGCGAGCATACTCGCTCATCTCTAGTAAAAACCTTAGTCACTTATTATCTACTTTAACTCATTTTTTCTGATAATACAATGTGTTGTGTTTATAATTAAGACATTTCGACTATCTTATGCTTAGCTCATTTTAAAAGTGTTTCCAGGGCTAAAATATTGATAATCTATCTTTATGGGCTTCCACATTATCTGATTAGTAGGTTGGAATTTGTGCCTAAACGTTTGCTTGCCTGATCATTGGGCCATGTCAAAGGAAATTGCTTATCCATTGTTTGTAGGGCGGATTCAGACGAACACAATTTTGTCCCCTTATGCAGCCGTGATAATCATGATGGGGCAAAACGAAACCAGTGATATCAATGGATTGATATTAGTCATTATTTGCCCCCAAGTATCAGATCATCTGCCAGTGTGAACAATTTAAACAAGTACTGACCAACACGCTCATTGTCAGTTAGCACTCATTTCCATGGGCAGTTGAATTCCCCATGTAATAGGACCATTAGACTAGACCATTAATATCAGATCGCTGATGGTCTGACTCCTCACCTCTCAGCTTATTGAAGGGGCTGCAGAGCTATATCCATCAGCAGCAATTCTCTACTTTTTGTAGAGGATGTGGGCGGCATGGCAGCTTAATTCCATTTCCTGGGATGGGATGGAGTTGCGCTGAACAATACCATGCATGTCCACTATGTAAAGTATGGAGCTGTGCCTGGCAAATAGTTAAGGGGATGCAGCACTCAGTAGAACGCCACAGACCCTTCAATCAGCTGATCAGCCAGCGTTCTGATATTGGTGTTCTATCCTAAGGATGGTCATCAATATTGTAGTCCTAGAAAACCCCTTTAACTTATTTTTATACTATAGGACATCAGTGGTTAGAAAATGATTTGTGCAGATATATGTAAAAAACAATGTAGTGACAGACCTCTATAAAACTGTAATGTCCCTCTATATATTATCTACTAGTGATTACATGCACTAAACATCTCCCCAAAGTGCTAAATAAAGGGATCCATTTCCTGATTCCGTGGAGTCAAAAAAATATTACAATATCCTTTTCAGAATCAGTGGACCTGAAAATAATCATGTGCCATACAGACGGCCCTTAACTCAACATATTCTTGAGATGCGTGGCATGAGATAAAAAAAAAACGTATAAGACATCCATCTCTAATATTAAATAAAAGAGAATATATAACTTTTTTAATGAGAAACTGGAATCCTTAAAGGGGTTGTCCTATTTTTAATGCAGTCCATGTGTTTAAGAACTTTTTACCCACCGTATAACTCCTTTAATGAAATGAAAGCCAACGTAAGGGTGGATATTGTAGATATATGTGTACACTCCATGACATATAGTCACATGATCCTTTTCAGAGCTACTGAGTGACTAAAAACATGGAAAATGTGATAAACTATTCAATGCTGCTGCTTGGCGTTATTTCTCGGGATGTGCCATCAATTTTACATGAAAACCCTAAGACTGGGGGTTGACATCATTGTTGTGTTTATCTCAAGTTCTGACATGTATTGACTTACAGGAACCTCTCACCTGGTTCATGCTGACTGAACCACCAGCAGCATAAACTCACAACAGAAATGTCCATCTGGCACATTTCGGAAAAAAATATACTTAGAAGCATGACTTGAAGCTGAGCTGGAACGGAGCTCTGAGTCGAAGAGGTGGGCCCCTCTGGGTTCTTCCCGCCGGCGTCATCAAGACTGACAGCCCTCTCCCTATACACAAGCAGGGAGAGAAGCTGCCACTCTTGATGCCGTAGCTAGGGAAAGCCTGGCGTGGTCCACCATGTTGACTCAAGCGCTCCAAGAGCTGAGATTCCAGTCAAACTTCTAAGCATGTTTTTTTCCAAAACGCAGTAGCATTTCAGAATAAAAATAAATGTTGTTATTTGTATAGCGCCAACTTATTCCGCAGCGCTTTCAGGTAATTTATTTATTACCCCCCACCAAGCTGGGTACTCATTTTACCGACCTCGGAAGGATGGAAGGCTGAGTTAACCTTGAGCCGGCTACCTGAACCATGGAGGGATTGAACTCGCAACCTTCAGGTCGTGAGCAAGAGCTTAGAACTGCATACTGCTGCCCTAACACTCTGCAAATAAAATACATGCCGGCCAAATGTACAAGCCTGTCCTGGGTTCATACTGCCAGTAGTTCAGGCTGATAAAGTTGACTTATATTTATCATTTAAATAGATTTTACACAACATGTAATACATTTCCAATCTCCAAGTAACATTTATATGACTTCATTATTAGCTTTCGATTTGTTAGATTTGTCACCAAAGACACCTTAAATATATGTTTAATTTGTGTGATAAAAACGATCCTTATCTTTAAAGTGAATCTCCACCTTTTATCCCCATGTAATTAGTAGGTCATTCTGTGCTAATTCATTTCCTTATCTACATTTATAGCCATTGGAGCTGTGGCATAACTATAGAGGCTGCAGGGGATGCGGTTGCACCCGGGCCCAGGAGCCTTAGGGGGCCCATAAGACCTCTATCCTCATATAGGCAACCCAGTACTATGAGTAAAGCATTATAGTTGGGGGCCCTGTTACAGGTTTTGCATTGGGGGCCCGGGAGCTTTACGTTACGTCTCTGCATTGGAGCTTTGTTTTCGGATACAGAACTTCCCATCTTCTGCATAGACAGAGTTACATGATAGAATTCAGACTGTTCGCTGGATGAATTGTATGCAGAAATCTCTTAAGTTTCCTCTAGTGCTTTCTGCAAGTAGAAAGAACTGGATCATGTAACTGGAGGTACACTGAATGGTTACTTTATTAGAGACCCCTGGCGTTCATGATTGGAGTTTCCCTACATGGAAATTAGACGTGTGACCCCGAAGTGCGAGTCAATTCAAGTAAGCTAGTTTTCGGTGGATCAGTTTCAGTGTACAATATGCCTGGTCATCAAAGATTCCAATGGTGCCTGGTCATCAGTACTAGACTTGCCAGGGCTAGTAATTCAAACACTGCCACCCTTATTGGGTTTTTTCGTGCAACGGCGTGGAGAGTATACAGAGAATGGTGCAATCAAGAAAAAATGTCCAGCAAAAGGGATCCTTTGCAACAAGTCGTCAACAAAAGGGGCCAGAGGAGGATGTCAGGAATCGTTCAAGTGGTGCATGCTCTTGCAAATTAATGTATCCAAATGCACAACTTGTTGTTCCTAAGCATAGATGGGATACCAGCAGATGACCCGTCCCAGATCCATTGCCAAGAGAAGCCGAAAGATAAGACTCTGGTGGGCAACAGAGAGCAAATTTGGTTCACTGAGATGAGGAAAAACATCACCTGGTCAGATGAATCCAGATTTCAGATGCAACATACCAATGGGAGGGGCAGAATTTGGTGCAAGCAGCATGATTCGATGAACCCTTCTTGGCGGCCATTCAGAGCATATCAGTACCTTCATCTAATTTGCAATAACTGCAAGATGCTTCCTGTCCGCAGGGGCCAATATTCCCGCAGAATGATTTCAGCACTCAGTGGAATCTATGCCATGATGAATTGCTGCGGTTCTGAAGCCAAAGGAGGACCAATGAAATATTAGATGGGGGTCGCTAATAAAGTAGTCATTCAATATATGCAGTGTATGCAGCCGATTTGAAACTTTGTATCGGGAGATGTAAGCTTTGAGGCCCCCTTCACACATGTAGGATCCGCTGTGGGATTTCTACTTGTCGAATCGCTGTGGAAATTCCGCAGCGCTTACAGTACAAGCCAAGTGAGTGAGATTTTACAAATCTCCTTCACTCATCAGAGATTTTTTTTCTGCTGTGGAAACAGGAAATTTTAACAATGCTGCAAATTACGAATACGAATAGATCGCATCCAATAATGCTGCAGAAACTGGGAAGAAATGCAGTGGATTGTTGCCATAGAGATAAATAGAGAACATAAAAGCTGCACCAAAATCTGCAAACACATTTTTGTCGTGGATTTTGAAGCGTTTCCGCTGCGGAGCCAGAATGATTCTGCTGGGAAAATCGCATTTGTTGGTTCTGGAAAATAAAGTTTGCCAGTGTGAACTCGATGCAAGAAGTACTGCCGCCATATCACAAGAAGGCAAAACCTTCACAGCAGAAAATCTGCACCTAAAATGCAAATAATTATATAAAAAATCTGCAACAACAACTGCAGCAAATTCCGCAATTTTGTCAATTTTCGCAAACGCAAAATCACTCGCATAAACCGCAGGGAATAGAACCCATTGATTTTAATGGGTTGCATCACATTCTGCATTTTTGCACTCGATTTTCACTTGCATGGAAATAAACGCGACATGCTCTATTGTTATGCACATTTGCGCCCCCAAGGCACCATAGGAGTCTATGGGGGCACACAAAAGCGCAACCCATCTGCATAAAATTGCGCAATTTTGCTGTGTTAATCGATAACACCGGAGACAAGATAGGCTGCACAGCGGGTTCAATCACAGCAATGTAGCAAAGTACAGTAGAATGCGTGGATACGAGAGTGATAGCCCGCGATAGCACTGCCTTCAAAGCACTATTATGTCACGCCATCGCGAGCGTATCTACGCATACACTCATCTGCAGGGGCCTAAGGGCTTCTTCAGATGGGCACATGTGCTAATACACTCGCCACTATGTAGCATATTAGTGCATGAACTGTTTTTTTTCTCTTTTCGGACTACTTAAACTCCGTGCTATTGCATGCGAGTTTGAAAAAAAAAGCCGCAAGGTAGTCCTTGCCTGTCTTTCTCAAACGTAGTATTAACGCCTAAGAATCCCGATAGGGAAAACGAAACCACAGAAATCAATGGTTTGGTTTTGTCCCGTTAGGTCAGGGCCACACAACGGGACTTAAAGAAGCCCTAACACTTGTCATCTGCAGAAAAGAAACCGAATTTCCGCAGCTCAGACGTTGTAAAAGTAGCCAGAGTATCTAAAGAAATGAATCAGCACTTGGTTTTGGACCTATTTAGATTAAGGCCGGTTTCACACGGGTGACAAAAGTGTGCGATTTTCTCGTGATGTGACAGCGCTGCAAATCGCACGTATGTGAAGCCCATGCTTTCCTATGGGTTCTTTCACATTAGCGATGTTTTGTAGGCTGCCACATCGTGAGCAATAAAAAATTGTGGTTTGCTAAATATTGCCGCGATTTGCAATGTTTTGTAGCCCATGTTTCCCTATGGAGCCTTCTTTTTTGTCGCATCACATGGCGGTTTTCATGTGGTGCGGTGCAACTTTTACAGTAGGAAGCCCAACTGTTTTTCCCTAAAATAAGCCCTATCTGCATAAAAAAACACAATACATCAACTAACAGCCGCTGTTCGCTCCGCCGTACAACTCCTTGCAAGTCCCCAGCACTTGTTTGAAGTCTTCTGTCAATGCTTCCTGGACTGGAGGTTCAAAAACCCCACCTCCAGGAAGTGCTGGCTTTGATTGGCTGAGCCATGGTGCTCGAGAACCATTCAGAGCCAGCACTCGATGAACCAATGAGAGCCAGTGCTTACTGGAGGCGGGGTTTTTGAACCTCCAATCCAGGAAGAACTGACAGAAGACTTCAAACAAGTGCCGTGGACCTGTGAGAAGAAGTGTGGCAGAGCGGATAGTGACTGTTAGGTGATGTATTGTGTTTTTTTGTGTATGCAGATAGAGCTTATTTTCGGGTTAGGGCTTATATTTCAAGCCCCACTGAAAATCCTGGCAAAAGATTGCTACAAAGTCACGCAACTTTGTAATGCCACGTGTGACTTTGTAGCCACACAAAATCGTGCTATCGCTGCGCTTTTCTTATAGCGATATCGCTGTTGTCCGTGTGAAAGAGGCCTAAAAGAAATACCGGTGGACATTCGCTTCAAAAATCTAATTTTGGTCTATAAATGCAATAAACCTTAGACGATATGAAGATGAACATTCGTAAAATATTTATTGATAAAAAAAATCTAAAATATTTGTATATACAAATCGGATGAGAAAACTCCCATGCATACTGGCGGCATACAATAGAAAGAACAGAACTCGACATCGGATGGCTACAAAATAACTGGTACTGGATCTCCTAGGAACAAGTCACTAATGGCGAGTGCGTCCATCTCAGCAAAAAAAAAAAAAAAGTTGTGTATTTTTGCGCTAGCAACAATATAATTTAACGTTTTCACACTTCACAAATAGTCTCCACCATATTTTGTAAGCACTCAGACAATGGGCTACGGACATGGATAAAGCGTTGGGCTTTCCTCGGTTGCCCCTGGTTTCCTTGGGACTGTGCTTTCAACAAGAACCGAAAAGTGTTTATTTTGTTTTGACATTTTAATGGAATGAGCTTCTATTGTCACTTAATCTAGTTCTTGTACATTGTGCATCTCACTGGCAATTTGCATAATTGAAGCAACTTAATATATGACTCCAGATTATAATGAAAAATAGAAACGCATTAAACTGAACGTTGTAAAAAAATAGCTTCAATATGAAACATTATTCCTTAGAGAACTTTTTGTTTTTTTTTGTTTTTTTTTTCCTTCGGAGATACTCTTTATACACAAGGTCGGCCGAGTCTCCAGGATATAGTATCCTCGTTGGATTTCTTCTGTCTGCTAAATTATAAAGAAGATTTTCCCTTCTTGTTCTTCCAGCATCTACAACATAGGGGAAATGTTTATTGCAAATGTGTAGCGTTTTTTGTTATGTTTTATCTCATTTTCCGTAATCGCATTCTGTTTTCTTTGTCCCGTTTTTTAAGTGAAGTCATAAACTGGTTGAAAAAGTGTTCTTGATCTTTCTTTTTCTGGACAACACGAAAACGTTGGTCTCTTCCGTATTTCTCTGCAAATTCCTTAAAGGTGGTTCTAATGGGAACAACGTAAAATACTGATATTGAATAGACATTTTTAGCAAGTTATGATCAGTAAGAATACAAAAATTAGGAAAAACTTTACAAATATTGTGATAAAATGTAAAAGGGATTCTGCTATGTTCATAGTGCCCAAACTAAGGGCAGCATGGACCTGGGACTGGTATGCTTGTTGCCCGCGAGGGTGTTTTATTCTGAAATCCGGCAGTGTGTTAGAATAAACGCACTTCAAGGTATATATAATCTAAAACATCACAGTGTTTAAGAGTAAAACAGCCACGGGAGCAAGAGGCATCTTTATCTCGGATTCACGCTACTCATGGTTTAGGCACCGCGGATCTAATGACAAAAACCCTTTAAAAAGGTATTTCCAAAAACTATCGATGTACTATCCTCAGGACTGCCACACGGGATCCCCAATGGGTGGACACCTGATCCCCCAGCCTGCTGTCAGTGCAGCATGGCTAGACATCTTCATCGGAAGTGCCATAGTGGGCTTCACTCCCATTGATACCAATGGAAGCTGAATCGACTATTACACTTCCAGCACTTTTTGCTTCCAACACTTGGGTTGGGCGTGTACTTGTTATAGCCACTTCAGCTCTCATTGATTTTAATAGAAGTGACGTCTGCTATGCCATTTGCGCTCTAGTCCTCAATGTTGACTTTCGGCCCTTCTGCACTGACAGTGGGCCGGGCGATCAGGTGTTTGCCAGGGATCCTGAGGATCAGGTTCCCAGCAATTGACTAGAGATGACCAATCTTGGGGATAGGTCAATAGTTTTTGTCCAGAAAACCCCTGTCAAGTTTAAAACTTATCCCCTACGCACAAAGAAGTGTCTGATCAATGGGGGTTTGATTGCTAGGACCTTTGATGATGATGAATGGCACGCACATGCTACCACTCCATCAACTCTATGGGACTTCTGGAGATAGCCGAATACTTATCAAGATGTGCAACTGCCTCTCTATTTGGAGAGGGGGGCATGGGATTCCTATTCTCATGACTGTCAGGGGTCCCAGCATTTGAACCCCCACTGATTAGATAGTCAGATGCTGGAATGCAGGGACGGCAGTTATCCTTCCTATATTAGATTACTTTACAGAATATTGTATGAAGGACTAGATTCACCAAAATGCAAGTTAAAAAGTAAACTCTATGTTAATTTTCAACCATGAAGAAATGCTAGGAGATTTAAGCTCTGAAGTGCACAGAATAGTGAATGCAGCATCCGACTATAGTCGTAACTGTAGATTAGTATTGGATGAAAAGTTACTTAATGTTTTGTATAGGCTAAGGGGGTTTTCCACAGCAAAGTAAAGAAACATTTTGTGGACAATGAATGGGTTAAAATTAAAAATAAGCCCTATTCACCAGTCAGAGGTACACCCATATGCAGCAAAGGAACCCTGCCCACTGCTGGTCATGTGCTATCTATTGTACATGTGACTGCTCAGCTGCTCGTTGCACTGTCACTGCTAAAGCCAGTGATTGGCTGTCTACTGAGCACATGACCGCTGCAGCTTCTATTAGGGACTGGGGTTCCTGCGCTGAACTGCTGGAACATCTGCCTGGTGAGTATGAATTTGTTTTTTTTATTTTAACTCATTAACTGCCTGTAGAATTTTTTCTTTTAATGTTGGAAAACCCATTTAATGCTACATGCTATTTGAGTTGTATTCAAAGGAGCATACATACATACATACATACATACATACAGACCGTATTATTATATGACATGTTTTACATAAAAATCATTTTTATTTGTTTGTTGAAGTATAATACTGTACATCCAGGGGCGTAACTATAGAGGGTGCAGGGGATGCGGTTGCACCTGGGCCCAGGAGCCTTAGGGGGCCCATAAGGCCTCTCTTCTCCATATAGGGAGCCCAGTACTATGAATAAAGCATTATAGGTGGGGGCCCTGTTACAAGTTTTGCATTGGGGCCCAGAAGCTTCAAGTTATGTCTCTGTGCAGCATGGTTTAGGTATGGGTACGGGTACAGATACAGATAGAGGGGGGGCTCCAGCTCACGTTTTGCATTAGGGCCCCTGAGCCTTTAGTTACGCCCCTGTGTACATCCATTTGTTGCAAAGAATGGTCATTTATCATGTAATCCCAGCAACCTCTTAAGTTTAGATCTAAAGAGTAACTGTACTTTTAACTAACTTTTCATATGTCATAGAGACGTCAAAGGTTTGATCAGTGAGAGTCCCGCTGCTGAGATCCCCACTGATCGCTAGAATTAGGGGACTGCAGAGCTCACCCAAGCGCTATCCCCTTCGGCCATATTCATTACTTCCCAGCAGCTGAAGATGGCTTTGTAGAGGTCTATAGAACATGTCTATATGCACTTGCTTTCAGTCATTGGTAGGATCCGGCAAGGAACGAAGATGGAAAATGTAGACCCCCTCATTCTAGCAATCAGTGGGGGTCTTAGCAGTTGGGCTCCCACTGACCAAGCTTTTGACATATCTCAATGACATCTCAAAAGTTAGTCAAAAGTCCAGTAACTCTACATGCTTGCTTTGTAAAGGCAATTTGGTAATTTGGCTTAGAAAACCCAATACTCTGTAAGGAAACTTGACCTGTATGGTACATGGTATTACCTGAACATACTATTAATTTAAAAGGAGAAGTTCATAGCACTTAATTTCCCCTATGATGGTGCTACTGGGGAATTGAACACTTTCTGCTCTGTTCCCACACAGATTACTATTGACTAGAGATGAGCGAACGCGTTCGTCCGAGCTTGATATTCGTGCGAATATTAGGGTGTTCGGGATGTTCGTTATTCGTAACGAACACCATGCGGTGTTCTGGTTACTTTCACTTACTTCCCTGAGACGTTTGCGCGCTTTTCTGGCCAATTGAAAGACAGGGAAGGCATTACAACTTCCCCCTGTGACGTTCAAGCCCTATACCACCCCCCTGCTGTGAGTGGCTGGGAAGATCAGGTGTTCGCCTAATATAAAAGTCGGCCCCTCCCGCGGCTCGCCTCAGATGCCTGGTGAGTTAGATGAGGGACAGTGCTGTTTGTACCGGAGCTGCTGTAGGGAAAGAATTGGTAGTTAGTGTAGGCTTCAAGACCCCCCAAAGGTCCTTATTAGGGCCACTGATAGCTGTATGTTGGCTGCTGTTAGCAGTGGCATTTTTTTTTTTTCTCAAAATCGGCTCTGCAGAGCGTTGCACCTGGCATTAGGGACAGAAGTGCTGCATAGGCAGGGAGAGTGTTAGGAGTGAGTGTAGCCTTCAAGAACCTCAACGGTCCTTTCTAGGGCCATATTTATCCGTGTGCAGTACTGTCCAGGCTGCTGTTAGCTGTGCTGCATTTTTTTTGGGCTTCTCAAAATCGCCTCTGCAGAGCATTCCACCCTCCATTGATACTGCAGGGAAAGAATTGTATAGGCAGGGCCACAACACAGTTATTATTCATTGAATATACGCAGTGCTGCCTTTTGCTTGTAAAACAAGTGAAAATAATTCTATTTGTCCTGCCTCTGTCCGTCCTAACGCCGGTGGACACGTGTGAGCTGCGTGAACAACATTGCTAAATCATACGCACCCAGCTACGCTTTACTGCTGGCTTCGCCATTTGCTTTCCTTAATTGGGAAAAAATACCTGCTCTGCCAGAGTTATAATAACTCTGCTACCCTCACGTTCTGTGACACATAAGCAGGGACACAGCACAGTTATTAAACTTCTCATGTTCATTGAATATACGCAGTGCTGCCTTTTGGTGGAAAAAAACTGAAAACAAATCTATTTGTCCAGCCTCTGTCCGTCCTAACGCCGGTGGACACGTGTGAGCTGCGTGAACAACATTGCTAAATCATACGCACCCAGCTACGCTTTACTGCTGGCTTCGCCATTTGCTTTCCTTAATTGGGAAAAAAAATACCTGCTCTGCCAGAGTTATAATAACTCTGCTACCCTCACGTTCTGTGACACATAAGCAGGGACACAGCACAGTTATTAAACTTCTCATGTTCATTGAATATACGCAGTGCTGCCTTTTGGTGGAAAAAAACTGAAAACAAATCTATTTGTCCAGCCTCTGTCCGTCCTAACGCCTGTGGACACGTGTGAGCTGCGTGAACAACATTGCTAAATCATACGCACCCAGCTACGCTTTACTGCTGGCTTCGCCATTTGCTTTCCTTAATTGGGAAAAAAAATACCTGCTCTGCCAGAGTTATAATAACTCTGCTACCCTCACGTTCTGTGACACATTAGCAGGGACACAGCACAGTTATTAAACTTAGATTATTCATTCACTAGAGGCAGTGGGGCCTTTCGTTTTCCAAAAAGGGCAAAAATTATATTTGGCCTGCAGTCTTGCGCAATTTATTTCCTGCCTGTGAAATCAAATCACTGGTAATACAGCATGCTGAGGGGTAGGGGTAGGCCTAGAGGACGTGGACGCGGCCGAGGACGCGGAGGGCCAAGTAAGGGTGTGGGCACAGGCCGAGCTCCTGATCCCGGTGTGTCGCAGCCGACTGCTGCGCGATTAGGAGAGAGGCACGTTTCTGGCGTCCCCACATTCATCGCCCAATTAATGGGTCCACGCGGGAGACGGTTATTAGAAAATGAGCAGTGTGAGCAGGTCCTGTCCTGGATGGCAGAAAGTGCTTCGAGCAACCTATCGTCAACACGCAGTTCTGCGCCGTCCACTGCTGCAAATCCGAATCCTCTGTCTGCTGCTCCTCCTTCCTCCCAGCCTCCTCACTCCACTACAATGACACCTGCTCAGGAGCGGGAAGACTCCCAGGAACTGTTCTCGGGCCCCTGCTCAGATTGGGCAGCAGCGGTTCCTCTCCCACCAGAGGAGTTTATAGTCACTGATGCCCAACCATTCGAAAGTTCCCGGGGTCCGGGGGATGAGGCTGGGGACTTCCGCCAACTGTCTCAACAACTTTCTGTGGGTGAGGAGGACGATGACGATCAGACACAGTTGTCTTGCAGTGAGGTAGTAGTAAGGGCAGTAAGTCCGAGGGAGCAGCGCACAGAGGATTCGGAGGAAGAGCAGCAGGACGATGAGGTGACTGACCCCACCTGGTGTGCAACGCTTACTCAGGAGGACAGGTCTTCAGAGGGGGAGTCAAGGGCATCAGCAGGGCAGGTTGCAAGAGGCAGTGCGGTGGCCAGGGCCAGGGGTAGAGGCAGGGCCAGACCGAATAATCCACCAAGTGTTTCCCAAAGCGCCCCCTCGCGCCATGCCACCCTGCAGAGGCCGAGGTGCTCTAAGGTCTGGCAGTTTTTCACAGAGACGCCTGACGACCGACGAACAGTGGTGTGCAACCTTTGTTGCGCAAAGCTCAGCCGGGGAGCCAACACCAACAGCCTCACCACCACCACCATGCGCAGGCATATGATGGCCAAGCACCCCACAAGGTGGGACGAAGGCCGTTCAGCGCCTCCGGTTTGCACCCCTGCCTCTCCCCCTGTGCCCCAACCTGCCACTGAGATGCAACCCCCCTCTCAGGACACAGGCACTACCGCCTCATGGCCTGCACCCACACCCTCATCTCCGCTGTCCTCGGCCCCATCCAGCAGTGTAGTTCAGCGCACCGTCCAGCCGTCGCTTGCGCAAGTGTTCGAGCGCAAGCGCAAGTACGCCGCCACGCACCCGCACGCTCAAACGTTAACCGTCCGCATCGCAAAATTCATCAGCCTTGAGATGCTGCCGTATAGGGTTGTGGAAACGGAGTCCTTCAAAAGTATCATGGAGGCGGCGGCCCCGCGCTACTCAGTTCCCAGTCGCCACTACTTTTCCCGATGTGCCGTCCCAGCCCTGCACGACCACGTCTCCCGCAACATTGTACGCGCCCTCACCAACGCGGTTACTGCCACGGTCCACTTAACTACGGACACGTGGACAAGCACAGGCGGGCAGGGCCACTACATCTCCCTGACGGCACATTGGGTGAATTTAGTGGAGGCTGGGACAGAGTCAGAGCCTGGGACCGCTCACGTCCTACCCACCCCCAGAATTGCGGGCCCCAGCTCGGTGCTGGTATCTGCGGAGGTGTATGCTTCCTCCACTAAAGCACCCTCCTCCTCCTCCTCCTCCTCCTCTGTCTCGCAATCAAGATGTGTTAGCAGCAGCATGTCGCCAGCAGTCGGTGTCGCGCGGTGTGGCAGCACAGCGGTGGGCAAGCGTCAGCAGGCCGTGCTGAAACTACTCAGCTTAGGCGATAAGAGGCACACGGCCCACGAACTGCTGCAGGGTCTGACACAGCAGACCGACCGCTGGCTTGCGCCGCTGAGCCTCCAACCGGGCATGGTCGTGTGTGACAACGGCCGTAACCTGGTGGCGGCTCTGCAGCTCGGCAGCCTCACGCACGTGCCATGCCTGGCCCACGTCTTTAATTTGGTGGTTCAGCGCTTTCTGAAAAGCTACCCACGCTTGTCAGACCTGCTCGTAAAGGCGCGCCGGCTCTGCACACATTTCCGCAAGTCCCACACGGACGCTGCCACCCTGCGCACCCTGCAACATCACTTTAAGCTGCCAGTGCACCGACTGCTGTACGACGTGCCCACACGGTGGAACTCTACGCTCCACATGTTGGCCAGGCTCTATGAACAACGGAGAGCTATAGTCGAATACCAACTCCAACATGGGCGGCGCAGTGGGAGTCAGCCTCCTCAATTCCTTTCAGAAGAGTGGGCCTGGTTGGCAGACATCTGCCATGTCCTTGGTAATTTTGAGGAGTCTACCCAGGTGGTGAGCGGCGATGCTACAATCATTAGCGTCACCATTCCTCTGCTATGCATCTTGAGAAATTCCCTGCAAACCATAAAGGCAGCTGCTTTGCGCTCGGAAACGGGGGCGGGGGAAGACAGTATGCCGCTGGATAGTCAGGGCACCCTCCTGTCTATTTCTCAGCGCGTACAGGAGGAGGAGGAGGAGCATGAGGAGGATGAGGAGGAGGGGGAAGAGACAGCTTGGGCCGCTGCTGACGGTACACCGGCTGATTGCCTGTCATCCTTTCAGCGTGTATGGCCTGAGGAGGAGGAGGAGGAGGAGGAGGAGGAGGAGGAGGATCCTGAAAGTGATCTTCCTAGTGAGGACAGCCATGTGTTGCGTACAGGTACCCTGGCACACATGGCTGACTTCATGTTAGGATGCCTTTCTCGTGACCCTCGCGTTGCACGCATTCTGGCCACGACGGATTACTGGGTGTACACACTGCTCGATCCACGGTATAAGGAGAACCTGCCCACTCTGATTCCCGAAGAGGAAAGGGGTTCGAGAGTGTTGCTATACCACAGGACCCTTGCGGACAAGCTGATGGTAAAATTCCCAGCCGACAGCGCTAGTGGCAGAAGGCGCAGTACCGAGGGCAAGGTAGCAGGGGATGTGCGTAGATCGAGCAGCATGTACATCCCAGGCAGTGCAACAGTCTTTAAGGGCCTGGCCAGCTTTATGGCTCCCCACCAAGACTGTGTCACCGCTCCCCAGTCACGGCTGAGTCGGCGGGAGCACTGTAAAAGGATGGTGAGGGAGTACGTAGCGGATCGCACGACCATCCTTGGTGACGCCTCTGCCCCCTACAACTACTGGGTGTCGAAGCTGGACACGTGGCCTGAACTCGCGCTGTATGCCCTGGAGGTGCTTGCTTGTCCTGCGGCTAGCGTCTTGTCGGAAAGGGTGTTTAGTGCGGCTGGGGGAATCATCACAGATAAGCGTAGCCGCTTGTCAACCGACAGTGCCGACAGGCTAACACTCATCAAGATGAACAAAGGCTGGATTTCCCCAGACTTCTGTTCTCCACCAGCGGACAGCAGCGATACGTAAGCAATACGTAGGCTGCACCCGCGGATGGAAGCTACGTTCTCTCTCACCATCCAAAACGGGGACATTTCTGCTTCATCAATCTGTGTCTAATATTCCTCCTCCTCCTCCTGCTCCTCCTCCTGAAACCTCACGTAATCACGCTGAACGGGCAATTTTTCTTAGGGCCACAAGGCTCAGTCAAATAATTTTTCAGAACAATTTTTATAAGTTTCAATGCGCTTAAAAGCATTGGAACTTTAACTTGAACCAATTTTTCGTTACACTGGGCTGCCTCCAGGCCTAGTTACCACTTAAGCCACATTAACCAAAGCGATTAATGGGTTTCACCTGCCCTCTTGGCTGGCCATGGCCAATTTTTGGGATGTACATTAGTACTGTTGATACAGCAATTTTTGTGGGCCCTCGCCTACAGTGTAATCAAATTAATTTTTAGCCCACCTGCATTACAGCTGACGTTACCTCAGCTGTGTTGGGCAATGCAATGGGATATTTTTATGTACCGCCGGTGGGTTCCAGGGAGCCACCCATGCTGTAGGTGCACACAGAGTTTTTAATACATCTGTCCACTTGTAAAGAACCCCAGTCTGACTGGGGCATGCAGTGTGGGCCGAAGCCCACCTGTATTACGCACGACATTACTACCTCAGCTGTGTTGGGCAATGCAATGGGATATTTCTATGTACCGCCGGTGGCTTCCTGGCACCCACCCAGGCAGTGGGTCCACAGGGAGTTTAACCTACATGTGTCCACTTGTAAAGAACCCCAGTCTGACTGGGGCATGCAGTGTGGGCCGAAGCCCACCTGTATTACGCACGACATTACTACCTCAGCTGTGTTGGGCAATGCAATGGGATATTTTTATGTACCGCCGGTGGGTTCCAGGGAGCCACCCATGCTGTAGGTGCACACGGAGTTTTTAATACATCTGTCCACTTGTAAAGAACCCCAGTCTGACTGGGGCATGCAGTGTGGGCCGAAGCCCACCTGTATTACGCACGACAGTACTACCTCAGCTGTGTTGGGCAATGCAATGGGATATTTCTATGTACCGCCGGTGGCTTCCTGGCACCCACCCAGGCAGTGGGTCCACAGGGAGTTTAACCTACATGTGTCCACTTGTAAAGAACCCCAGTCTGACTGGGGCATGCAGTGTGGGCCGAAGCCCACCTGTATTACGCACGACATTACTACCTCAGCTGTGTTGGGCAATGCAATGGGATATTTTTATGTACCGCCGGTGGGTTCCAGGGAGCCACCCATGCTGTAGGTGCACACGGAGTTTTTAATACATCTGTCCACTTGTAAAGAACCCCAGTCTGACTGGGGCATGCAGTGTGGGCCGAAGCCCACCTGTATTACGCACGACAGTACTACCTCAGCTGTGTTGGGCAATGCAATGGGATATTTCTATGTACCGCCGGTGGCTTCCTGGCACCCACCCAGGCAGTGGGTCCACAGGGAGTTTAACCTACATGTGTCCACTTGTAAAGAACCCCAGTCTGACTGGGGCATGCAGTGTGGGCCGAAGCCCACCTGTATTACGCACGACATTACTACCTCAGCTGTGTTGGGCAATGCAATGGGATATTTTTATGTACCGCCGGTGGGTTCCAGGGAGCCACCCATGCTGTAGGTGCACACGGAGTTTTTAATACATCTGTACACTTCTAAAGAACCCCAGTCTGACTGGGGCATGCAGTGTGGGCCGAAGCCCACCTGTATTACGCACAACATTACTACCTCAGCTGTGTTGGGCAATGCAATGGGATATTTCTATGTACCGCCGGTGGCTTCCTGGCACCCACCCAGGCAGTGGGTCCACAGGGAATTATAAATGCATCTGTTTCCACTTATAAAGAAACCCAGTCTGACTGGGGCATGCAGTGTGGGCCGAAACCCACCTGCATTAACCCTTTCCAGTCCACTGTGTGACCTGTGAAGACATTAGGGTTTAAGGCTGTACAGCTCCGTTGTTGGTAGACGTCCGTCGGGGTTCTCTTACTGTATATTGCCAGCCTCTCTGCTGTCGGAGCCTATCCTACGTGTCAGCTCATGCAGTACTGGCTTTAGCCAGCATATAGCGCCGTTGTATAACGGCAGAAAAAGAGTAAGCCCCCTAGGAAAACCATATACAAATTGGATTGGAAAGGGTTAAGCACAACATTACTACCTCAGCTGTGTTGGGCAATGCAATGGGATATTTCTATGTACCGCCGGTGGCTTCCTGGCACCCACCCATGCTGTAGGTGCACACGGAGTTTTTACTACATCTGTACACTTCTAAAGAACCCCAGTCTGACTGGGGCATGCAGTGTGGGCCGAAGCCCACCTGCATTAAGCACGACATTACTACCTCAGCTGTGTTGGGCAATGCAATGGGATATTTCTGTGTACCGCCGGTGGGTTCCAGGGAGCCACCCATGCTGTGGGTCGACAGGGACTTCACAATAGGGAGTTGTACCTGCCTGTGTCTATGAATTAAAAAGCCCGGTCTGACTGGGGCATGCAGACACCTTGACAGAATGAATAGTGTGTGGCACATAGGTTCCCCATTGCTATGCCCACGTGTGCAGCTCCTGATGGCGGTGGCACAGGATTCTATTTCTCATTGCTTCTGTACAGCATTGTGGGCTATCGCTCCGCCACTTTTAAAGAGGGTCGCTGCCTAGCCGTGCCAACCTCTGCAGTGTGTGCCTGCGGTCCCTCGTCATGGCAGACGCAATTCTAAATAGACATGAGCGTGGTGTGGCATGAGGGCAGCTGAAGGCTGCCCAGGGACACTTTGGTGTGCGCTGTGGGGGGGAGGGGGGGCGGTTGGTCAGCATGTAACCCAGGAGAAGTGTCAGTGGAGTGTCATGCAGGCAGTGATTGTGCTTTGTTGGAGGTAGTGTGGTGCTTAGCAAAGGTATGCCATGCTAATGAGGGCTTTTCAGAAGTAAAAGTTGTTGGGAGGGGGGGGGCCCACTCTTGCCGGTATTGTGGCTTAATAGTGGGACCTGTGAACTTGAGATGCAGCCCAACATGTAGCCCCTCGCCTGCCCTATCCGTCACTGTGTCATTCCCATCACTTTCCTGAATTGCCCAGATTTTCACACATGAAAACCTTAGCGAGCATCGGCGAAATACAAAAATGTTCTGGTCGCCCATTGACTTCAATGGGGTTCGTTGTTCGAAACGAACCCTCGAGCATCACGGGAAGTTCGTTCCGAATAACGAACACCCGAACATTTTGGTGTTCGCTCATCTCTACTATTGACCTTTGATTGTGCTATGGTCGGCTCATCAGGCCCTTCTTATAAAAAGGCATCATTCAAAGTGGAGAATTGCTTTTACTTAGGACTATCACAAAATGAAAACAGTGGCGGAGTTCATGTGTCCGCAACCACTTCAAGCCACCTCCCAGTACATCTTCTGTAAACATCTTGGTTTCATCACTCGGTCTTCCTTGCAGGTAGACTGTCAGAACTTTCTTTTGTTGCTTCAATTTAAGAGTAATTACAGTAATTACAAACATTTCCAGGCTTTAAATTTGAGCACATAAATATCATGACATTTTACCACTTAATGAACTTAATGAACTGTCATTCTGAAAACTTAATAGAGCTAAAAGTTCTTGTAAAATACTCCAATCGTTTAACAGCTGTTTGTATAGAATATACGGAGCTGAGCACAAATTGCAGTATGGCCACTCCCATTTTCTATTTTTATTACCGCCATACCGCCATATAATAGTGAGATAAAACTACCAGCACATACCAATCCACATAATATCACCATATAGTTTCAATATAATATATAGTATAATACTGTTACGGCACTGAGTCAAGAGTGTAGGCTTTGGTCATCACATCGTCAACGCTAGACCACATTATGCGCTGGCCATGGCATGCACTGTGTCATTTGGCCCCATTGAGAGAAATGCTGCATGGAGCTTCGTTCAAGTGTGTTTTGGCACATGCGTGGATTTGTGTGTACCTACGCACCTGCAAATGCATGCACATGTGAATGAGGCCTTAGGGTGCGTTCCGACGAGCGTGTTTTGGTGCGTGCATGTGCACGCACAAAAACACGCTTGTATTTACAACACTGCATTCCCTATGGTGTGTGCACATGTCCGTACTTTGCAGGTGCGTGCCTGCAAAGATAGGACATGCGTGCACCATAGGGAATGCACACATTGTTTTCAATGGAGCCGCGGCTGCTGCCAGCGGCTCCATTGAAAACAATGCTCTGCCAGCCCCCTGCATTCCTTTTCAGGGAAGGACTTTACATATAAGCCCTTCCCTGAAAAAGAAAGATTTTAGTGTAAAAAAAAATAAAAATACAGGCATTCTCTTCAATGGAGCCGCTTCTGCTGACGGCGGCTCCATTGAAGACAATGGTCTGATGGCACACCTGAATTGTTTTTCAGGGAAGGGCTTTACATATAAGCCCTTCCCTGGAAATCAATTAAAAGTGATTTAAAAAAACAAAACAAATAGATACTCACCTCCCTTCAGCTACCAGGGCTGCTGATAGAACAGCAGTTCAGCAACACAGTGCAGGGGACAGCAGGAGAAGACGCGTCTGTGCCCCGGCAGCTGAAGGGAGGTGAGTACCTATTTTTTTTTATTTTTTTACTATTTTAAAAGACTTTTCAGGGAAGGGCTTATGAAGCCCTTCCCTGCAAAGCCACTAACAGCTGCCGGGGCTCAGCGGGGAGTTCTGCCGCTGTCCCCAGCTCTGTAGCGCTGCTGAGCTATCAGCAGCTGGGGATTTAAAATCCCCTCCTGCTGGTAGCTCAGCTCTGATTGTGATTGGCTGAAGCAATTCAGCCAACCACAATCAGAGCTACCAGCAGGCGGGGATTTTAAATCCCTGGCTGCTGATAGCTCAGAACTACGGAGCCGGGGACAGCGCTAGAAGTCGCAGCTGAGCCCCGGCAGCTGAAGGGAGGTGAGAATTGTTGTTTTTTTTTTGCACTATATTAAATGGCTTTTCAGGGAAGGGCTTATGAAGCCCTTCCCTGAAAAGCCATTGATAGGATCCCGGCAGCAGGATTCTCTACCGCAGCTGTCATGTGTGACAGGTGCGGTTGAGAATTGAAGAATTCCTTTTGCTGCATCTGCCACAGATGTGGCAGATGTAGCAGCAGGGAATTCTTTTAACTAGCGGGGGTGAAGGATACATCTGCCGCGTGCGGCAGATGTGTTCTTCATGCCCGCGGGGGTCACAGCAGCGGCGGAGAGGTAAGTTTTTTTTAATTCTTTTTTTGTTTTGCACTAAAATGTTTCTTTTTCAGGAAAGGGCTTATATGTAAAGCCCTTCCCTGGAAAACAATGCAGGGCACCGGCAGAGCATTGTTTTCAATGGAGCCGCGGGCAGCAGCCGTGGCTCCATTGACAACAAGCACGCAGCTGTGTTCACGCGTGCTTTTGCTCGTACCTAGGTGCGGACGTATGTACGCACCTAAGTATGCACCAAAACACGCTCGTCTGAACGAGCCCTTATGCTGTAAAAAAACAAAGAGGTTTTTTCTCGATGCCCTAAAAGTGGTACCAATAAAAACTACAACTCGCCTCATATGGCCACGGTGTCGGAAAAATAAAAAATATTATGGCTTTTGAAAAGTGAAGATTAAAATCCCCCCAAAAACAGTTCAGTCCTTGGGCCCGAAATCGGTCATGGCACTAAAGGGTTAATAATCCTGGATGATTTTAGTTTTCTACTACTCCCATCCCCACAGGCCCCTAGTTAATGGAAGCCCTGAGCAACTGACTAGTTCGCCATCCCTTAAAACTGACAATATTCAGCTTTGAGGTTCCTTATCTCATGTCTTACTTTTAGTAATTCTCTCAGTGTGTGTTCTAAGTCGGCATGGTGGTGTAAAGGCCGAAGTGATAAACAGCAGGATAAAAACAGCATTAAACATAGATGAAGCTCGGCTTTCTTTCATCCAAGGGAAAAATTCAGTTTGATGTCTTCCTCACAAAGATATACATACAAATTCCTGTATGTTGCCCTGCAGATCAATGGCCAAGTCATTGCCATGTCCTACCCTGACATTATTGCCTGTGGGTGATGGCCTCACTCTCCTCTATCAAGCAAGGTTAGCCCACTACAAGCCTAGTGCATATACTACATCTAAGGAAAAATAAATTATGCAAAAAGCAAATAAAACTGGCGAAAGGTAGAGCCAGAAAGACTCATTGATAAAGAGAGTAAAGCTAACTCTAAACTGTTCTTCAACTATATGAATAGCAAAGAGATTAAAGTGGAAAGTGTTGGCCTTTTAAAAAGTAATGAGGGGAAAATAGTAGAGTGTTATGAAGAGAAAGCAATCTATGAAATAGTTTTTTCGCCAATGTATTCACAGAGGAAAATGAGATGTCAGATGAGATGCAGAGTGATAATGTAAACTCTCCATTAAATGTCATCAGTACGACCCAGGAAGAAGTGCAGAGCTGTCTTAGAAAGATTCAACTAGACAAATTGCTGGATCCCGATGGCATACACCCCCGGGTTCTGAGAGAATTAAGTAATGTGATAGACAGACCCTTGTTTCTTATATTTAAGGACTCTATAGTGATGGGCTCTGTTCCATTGTATTGGCATATAGCCAATGTGGTTCCAATATTAGAAAAGGGTCAAAAAGTGAATCTGGAAACTACAGGCCGGTAAGTCTTACTTCCATTTTGGGGAAAAGGATTGAAGGGTTTCTAAGAGATGCTATCCTGAGGGACCTCAAGGAAAAGAGCTGTATAACTCCATATCAGCATGGGTTTATGAGGGACCGCTCCTGTCAAACCAACCTAATCAGCTTCTACTAGGAGGTAAGTTCTAGACTGGACAGGGGAGAGTCACTGGATCTTGTGTATCTGGACTTTTCCAAAGTGTTTAATATTGTGCCACATAAAAGGTTGGTATATAAAATGAGAATGTGGGTAACTGGTCACTGATAGAAAGCAGAGAGTGATTTTCAATGGTATATGCTCTAAATGGGTCACCAATAGTAGTGGAGTACCACAGGGGGCGGTACTGGGCCCTATTCTTTTTAATATATTTATTAATGAACTTGCAGAAAGATTGTGCAGTAAAATATCAATATTTACAGATGGTGCAAAACTATGTAAAGTAATTAACACAAGAGAGGACAGAATGCGGTTGTAAATGGATCTGGACAAGCTGGGGGCAGAAAATGAGGTTTAGGACTGATAAATTTAAGGCTCTGCAAATGGACAGGGAAATCCATGTCACCATTACACACTTAATGGGAAACCACTGGGGAACACTGAGAGGGAAAAGGACTTGGGGATTTTAGTTAACTGTAAGCTTAACTGGAGCAACCAGTGTCAGGCAGCTGCTGCCAAGGCAAATAGGATCACGGGGTGCATCAAAAGAGGTCTAGGAGCACATGATGAGAACATTGTTCTTCCTCTTTACAAGTCACTGGTCAGACCATACATGGAATAATGTGGACAGTTTTGGGCACTGGTACTTAAGAAACACATAACAGAGCTTGAGCAGGTACAAAGACGGGCAACTAACCTAATAAATGGAATGGACGGACTACAATACCCAGAGAGGTTGTCAAAATTGGGGTTATTTTGTTTAGAAAAAAAGATATCTGAGGGGCGACCTAATAACTATGTATAACTATATCAGGGGACGATACAGAGATCTCTCCCATCTTCTATTTATACCCAGGACTGTAACAAGGGGGCGCCCTCTACGTCTAGAGGAAAGAAGGTTTCTACACCAACATAGAAGGGGGTTCTTTACTATAACAGCAGTGAGACTATGGAACTCTCTGCCAGAGGATATGGTGATGGGGAACTCACTAAAAGAGTGCAAGAGGGGCCTGAATGTCTTTCTTGAGCGTTACAATATTACATGTTATAGTTACTGATTACTTCAGAAGGGTCGGTGATCCGGGGATTATTCTGATTGCCAGATTTGAAGTCGGCAAATAATTTTTTCCCTAAAATGAGGAAAATTGGGATGTTTTGCCTTCCTCTGGATCAGCATTGTGGGTAATAAGCTGTCCTTTTTTCAGCCTTACACACTGATACTTGTTATTATTGATAAAAGTCTATTATAAATTGTTGCTGCTGATAACTGTTGCCCCCCAAGACACAGCAACCAGACTATATGCAGCGCCTAGCTTGCTGTTCCTTTTCAGTTGCACCCCTGCATTACATGTTAAGTAAAAATAGTAAATGAGCATTGTTAAACACTATTGAATTTATTATCTTCCCTGTCTTGCTGTAAACTTTTGCCTAATTGCAGCATTTAGTCATGAGTTTATTTTTTCTATTTGATGATAGTGCAGGACATTTAAATCCTAAACTCTGTTAAATGGTTATCACACTTTCAACAAGCTTGTGTTAAAATGATAGCTGATGTGATAATTAGTAAAAGTTCAAATCACTTCCTCTACTTAAAATGCCTGTAAATTGTCAGCCACACAAGGGGTCTCTCTGCTTTCTCATTTTCTGTCCACTGACTGTTGTCTGTTTTGGCTTCTCTGTTAGTAGAGACAGACTTCACATGACAACAGGAAGTGTGGGTGGGTGTTGTCTCATGCTCTATATAGAAGTCTATGCAGAGAAAGAGGAGACAGAAAATATAGACTCAGGGCTCTTTCACACAAGCATATATCTGCCGCCGCTTTCACGGCCGGCTGATATATGCTATGATCTGAGGAGTAAAAACTCGTGAATGTGTGCACAAATCTAACGTTTGTGCGCCTGTTCAGATGGAATGGGCCCCGGCGCATATAGGCCAAGGCCGCCATACCGTTGCCCTTTCCCTCCGCCTCGCCGGCTCACCTTCTCTCTTCTTCCCTCTGGCTGTAGGCAATGGAAGAGGCGGGACAGGGGCGGAGCTAAGCTTCCACCTCCTCCCCGCTCATTGTCCGCAGCCAGCAATGGGAGGAGGCAGAACTGGGCGGTGCTTAGCTCCGCTTCCCACCCCTTCCCATTGCAATCAGCCGGAGGGGAGGAGAGAAGGTGGAGGGAGTTTAGTAGTCATGCTGCTAAACTCCCTCCCATTTCCCTTCTCCGGCCGCTGTCATTGGCTCCCATAGGAGCCCATGCAGCTGCTGACATATTCCGGCTCGAAAGATAGTTCCAGGACTATCCTTTAGGCTCGAGATGAAAGAACCCGGTGCTATATTGGCCCAGCCGGGCGATTTTACGTCGACGGAATATGGCCATGTGATCTGATGCATTGGAATCCAATGCATCAGATCGTAGCGTATATCGTCCGGCCATGAAAATGGCGGGCCGATATACGCTCGTGTGAAAGAGCCCTCACTCAGTGAAAGAGCCCTCACTGCTGCTGCAGCTAATAGTAAGTGTTCACTATCTCACAGCTACTGAAATCACATCTACACTGCTTAGCACTGCTGTGTGATGTCCTCCATGCTTCTGTTATTTATAAGTAGCTTTGAGCAATCTTTTGAATAGTGCCATCCTACCGAATTAGTTTGCTAAAAGCTTGGTTTGGGTTTATGCCAAACCGAACGCTTAGCAAAGTTCAACCAGAAACAGGGTTCTACTGGTTCGGTTCACTCAATGCAACTTATGAGGCTATGCTACAGAGAGATTAATTCAATGGGAGCTATGCCTGTAGTACCAAACCGAGCCACTGGAATGTTGATAGCGCTATCTGCTCCCCTTACATTGACTACTGATACACTGCTATCCGTCTTAATAGTAAAAGTCCTGGAGAACCCCTTTAAATCTACTATGAAATTAATTAGTAAATAATATTGCAAACAAAGTGTAATGCAATCGTGTTAAAAGCTGAACATCTGCTTTAACTCTGTTAAGGTTTTCTTTCAGACCTTCCAAGATTTTTTTCTTGCAGAAACCTCCTAAAAAATAAAATAGCTACTTGTATATACCCTATCACAGTTCCCCCCACTCCGACTGGTGTCTAATAGAGATGAGCAAGCATACTCGATAAGGCAAACTACTCGAGCGAGTAGTGCCTTATGCGAGTACCTGCCCGCTCGTCTCTAAAGATTCAGGGTGCCGGCGCGGGTAAGAGGTAAGTTGCAGTGGTGAGCAGGAGGTAGCAGGGGGGAAGAGAGGGAGAGGGAGATTTCCCCTCCGTTCCTTCCCGCTCTCCCCGCCCCCTGTCGGCACCCGAATCTTTAGAGACGAGCGGGCAGGTACTCAAATAAGGCACTACTCGCTTAAGTAGTTTGCCTTATCGAGTATACTCGCTCATCTCTAGTGTCTAACAATGGTATTCTTGACTATTTTATATTTTATCTTAAGGAGGTTTGTAAAAAGAAAAAGGGAAACCAGAAACCATCTTCGCTCTCTCTTTCCTCTTGAACTCCCCACTTCTATTAACTGGCAAGAGGTTGACAATTCACTGCATGCTCTCAAGAGGTTCCATCTTTTAAGATTAGCATATCCATTACTTGCGTTTGTAGATTCAGTGTATTAGAATCACAAGCTGGTACTTTTTCAAGAAAAAGTAAGCAAACCATTTGGAATTCCCTGTTTTTTTTTGTACTGTTTGCTAATAAATTGTGGTCTGATAGTTATCCAAGTCACAATTATAGACAAGCACAATCCAACTAATGACACACAAACAGTTGTATTGCTCATGTCTTTTATTGAGCACATTGAGTAATCCTCTACAGTGCGTGCAGAGTGCTAAGGCAGCAGAAATGCAGTCCTAAGCTCTCGCTCATGACCTGAAGGTTGTGAGTTCAATCCCCGCGTGGTTCAGTTGCCGGCTCAAGGTTGACTCAGCCTTTCATCCTTTCCGAGGTTGGAAAAATGAGTACCCAGCTTGTTGGGTACGTCATCCTCCACCACGAGCACCAAGACCATGGTGGGATTGCAGCACTGAATTATGGTGGCAGAAGAGAGGTAAATACTGCTTTTTTTCCCCTATTTGAACACAGTTACAGCTATCGTGGAAATGTTGTCCAGTAACCGGACAACCATTTTAAGAGTTAGCGTGTTATTAGTTTGATTGTGTTTGTCTGCAATTGTGACTCAGATAACAATCAGACCATATTTTATTAGTATTCAATGCAGAAATCCTAGGAATTCCAAAAGGTTCACTTATTTTTTTTAAAACTGTAGGTATCAGGTTATACTGGTTCATACAATATTGAGTTTTCACATGTAATAAGCTAATCACAGGGTGACTCACTACTAGGAATCCCAGTGATCTATTCCCTGTGTTTATTTACCCCTTTAGTGCCCCCACAGGAGAAATGAAGAATTACAAAATGTCTATATATGTGGTGCCCAGATATTGTATAATGGGGTCTTCTAAAGTTAGAGGTGCTCTTTGTAGTAAATAAGGGAATATGTGTTCCCCTACTTGTTTCATTTTAGGATACAATGTATCACAACATTTCCATTTAATTGTAAACCTGAATGTAGTAGAACAAAGCAGAATTAAAGACAACATGAGAATCCATCCATAATTAACAGTCTAAAAGCTTTAATACTACCTTGGAGATAATTTGGATTCTTCTAGAAGCTTTTTGAATTCTTCTTTGGCAAGCATTAATTTACTTCTCTTCTCTTTATATTCTTCCTTGATTCGAGCCTTTACAAACTGTTCAAATACCTAGAAGTAAAGCCATGTACATATGTTATATCAGGGCAATGTGTGAGCTTCGTTACATTATCTTCTTCAGCTTTTTACTGCAACGGTCATAAAAAAAATAAGATCTCGGGTGACAGTCTTGTATCTAGTAAATTAGCACATATGCTATACAGATACAAATCCATTAATAATAATAATAATCTGTATTTGTATAGCACTAACTTATTCTACAGAGAGATATTCAGTCTTCAATCTACATAAATGTGAAAAAAGTGGTCAATAGTGTTGAGAACACTGAACCACAACCCTGCTTTGGGTAGATATTTGCTAAAAATTCATTTTGGCACAAACCAGAACCAAGCTTTTAGCAAAGTTCTACGAAAGTTCTACAGTTCGCTCAACACTAGTCTTGAATACTGGTGTATAAAACTATCTAAGAGCCATAAAAGTCCTGCATAAAATCCTCATAGCATTATACAGGGCTTTTATGGCTCTCGGACAGTGTTAGGGCTCAGTCACACGGGCGCCGATCCGCTCGTGTTTCTGCACGATAAGACGGCCGCACCGCATGTGGACGACTCTCTGCATGACCGGCTCCATTGCGGCCATGTGTTCTTTCTTCTGGCCGGTGCAGAGAGTCACCCACACCTCTGATCCTGCAGAAACACGGGCGGATAGGCGCCCTTATACACACACAACGGTTTTAGGGGTTTCAGTAAACTTCTAGCTTAGTTCAAACTAATTTGGAAAGAACCAAACTTTTTATAAAAGTTTGGCAAACCGGCTGAACCGAACTTTTCAAAAGTTTGGTCATCACTAGAGATGAGCGAGCATACTCGTCCGAGCTTGATACTCGTTCGAGTATTAGCGTGTTCGAGATGCTCGTTACTCAAGACGAGTACCACGCGATGTTCGGGTTACTTTCATTTTCTTCCCTGAGAAATTTGCGCGCTTTTCTGGCCAATAGAAAGACATGGAAGGCATTACAACTTCCCCCTGCAACGTTCAAGCCCTATACCACCCCCCCTGCAGTGAGTGGCTGGCGAGATTAGGTGTCACCCGAGTATTAAAATCTGCCCCTCCCGCGGCTCGCCACAGATGCATTCTGACTGAGATCAGGGAGAGTGCTGCTGGTGCCGGAGCTGCTATAGGGAGAGCGTTAGGAGTATTTTAGGTTTCAAGAACCCCAACGGTCCTTCTTAAGGCCATAGAAATCGCAGATCGCACCTATGTGCGATCTGCGATTTCTGTTCTCTTCTCTATATGCGCTCAATGGGGCCGGCGGCAGCTGCGCCGACCCCGTTGAGAACATATAGAAGACAAATCATTCTTCTCTGCCACAGCTGTAACAGCTGTGGCAGAGAAGAACGATGTTTGCCCATTGAATTCAATAGAGCCAGCAATACAGCAGGTTCCACTGAAAGCAATGGGCTGCCGGCGTGCGCGGGGATGAATTGTCGGGAAGGGCTTAAATATATAAGCCCTTCCCTGCAATTCATCCAGAAATGTGTTACAATAAAAATATATACCGGCGTATAAGGCGACGCGGCGTGTAAGACGACCCCCCAACTGTCACCTTATACGCCGGCAATACAGTGGAGCAAAGAATAAAAATCATTACTCACTTCTTCTGACGTTCTGCGGCGCTCCTGCAGGCTGTTGCTCCCTCCTGCTTCCCGGCAGAGCATTGCTTTCTCTACGAAGGGCTTTAAATCCCCGCCTCCAGAAACACATGTGCCTTCAGCCAATCACAGCCAATGACAATGATGTCATTGAATGGCTGTGATTGGCTGTGTTTCTGGAGGCGGGGATTTCAAGCCCGTCGCCTTATACGCCGGTATATATTTTTATTGTAACACATTTCTGGATGAATTGCAGGGAAGGGCTTATATATTTAAGCCCTTCCCGACAATTCATCCTGCGATCACCGGCAGCCCATTGCTTTCAGTGGAACCTGCTGTATTGCTGGCTCCATTGAATTCAATGGGCAAACATCGTTCTTCTCTGCCACAGCTGTTACTGCTATGGCAGAGGAGAACGATCTTTACGCTGACAGTGCGGGGGGGGGGGGGTAACGAGTAACGAGCACCCGAGCATTTTGGTGCTCGCTCATCTCTAGTCATCACTAGTGGTAAATAAATATGACATCAATCTGGAGTTTATTCGTTTAGATAGATGCATTTGAGATGTAACCTACCTTTCCTTCCATGGAAGTCTTAAAACAGAGGCTGGACAGACACCTGTCTGGGATGATTTAATAAATCCTGCAGGGGATTGGACCAGATGACCCTGGAGATCCCTTCCAGCTCTATGATTCTTGGATTCTATGGGTAAGTACTGCTTAATCCTTTGCTTTAGCCAATTCTCTGCCCTTAGAAAGTCCCTTTAAGGACTTTAATGTCTCATTAAATTGATTTGACATATTTTTGTGGCATGCTAACAAAACCCTCGACAGACTGTAATTCAGTCCAGTATTCCAGTATTCCTATATTATGGATCGGTGGGCTTTGGCAGTAGACAGTTGTCAATTGAACATTCTGTATACATATTTCTGTCTTGCTACAAATATAATGTCTTGCTACAAGTTATGCAATAGGTACTTCCGCTTATATGAAATATCTGTTTTATAAACTCTGCTGACAAAGATGGAATTTAGCAATTTAGCCCGTAACCAACATGTATAAATATATTTGACTGTCCAGCTGCATGCACTAATACGGAACTAGGAATCAGACATGGACAACCGCAGAAATTTCCCCAGCGACTTTACTGGAAACGTATGCAAATAACATGGGAGGTTTGTGCAATTTATAGTTCATGATGTAACATCCAATCATATCGAAGGAACCCCACGTGGCTCCAAGACAACCCACTCATTTCATCCACCACCTGATGGCCAATCACAGATGACCGGAGGATGGAAGAATTGCAAGATGCTTATCCAATAATTAAACAATACGTTGTATGCATGTAATATTTGACCTGCCCAGATGGGCGGATTTGTTAAACTCTTAAAATAGGCTACACGCCGATCATTAAAGTTAGAATTGAGGAAGCTATGCATGCTGAACTTCGTGTCAGTGTGGGAACTTCTTATGCGCATTATCAATTCAGAATTAATATGGAGGGCTGTAAACATTCCAAATTGAGTAAGCCGTGATTCCGCAAAGGAAATCTACGACAGTGGCACCCCAGATGGGACTGTGATCGATAGGCTCCGAAGAAATCGGACACAAGGCATGGACATGGACAACCTTGGACTTAGCGGGCCCACCAAATACACGGTAGGATAAATTAATTATCTATACCTGTGTGGCTAACTCCGGGCTTGCCTATGTGCCGTGCCAGGCCGATAGATTTGGAGCCGCACGACGACAGGTACTTCTTTAAGTCTCGATCACATGATAAGAACCTGTCATATGATAAAACGGAATGTTTGCATGCCTGTTGTGTTGAGAGTACTGGTCGAGTGGCGAGGTCAGTAGCTGCCTTAAGGGGGGGTTGACCCTGCGCAGGTGTCCCGATTACTCGGTCCAGGTTTGGTTACAAAACCTAAGAGTAAGGGACCTGTGAGGGTAGTTTGACTAAAAGGCTGTCCTGCTCTGGTCTGGTTTGGTTACAAAGCCTAAGAGTAAGGAAGCCGTCAAACGTCTGGGCAGGTATCGCTACTTCGGTAAAGTCTGGTAAAAGGCTTCCGAAGAAAGGGAACTGACAGACCGGATCCCGAGGGGCAGTAAGACTAAAGCCAGCCGTACTGGTGCTCTGTCTATTTGTGTGTGTCCACAAATATTTGTTTATTGTTTAAATGTCCACAAGTAGATCCCTCCGTCTGAGGGTAGATTGATAAACTGTGTAGCGACAGAAATGCTAGAGACTCTAGGGCGGGGCATACTGTGTCCGGCGTCTGAGGAGACTTCTATAATCATGAATTTGGCAGCCATGATTGAAATTAAAAGGCAGCAAACAATGAGCCAAGGTTAATTCTTACACCCTCCAGGAAAGTGTGAAAGGGGTGGAGAGTCAAGTTATCATTGATTAATCAAGCAATCTTTCTGTGTGTCCTATCTGTCTTTTATATAAAGTTAGTGTGCTTGTCTGTTGTGTAGAGCTAATCCTGCTGAGTTGTTGTATAGAAATAGTCTGTTGGTTTGTCTGTCATATAGAATTAGTATCAGTAACTGTAAGAAGGGATTGTTAGCAATTGGTTATAGCCAAGATAATGCACCGTACACAGCGGCGCGCTGTGGGTTTGGACTTTATAGGTTAGGTTGCATTATTGGATCCCTTCTAGTAAAAGACAGACTACTAAACTATATTGCCTTCGAATTGTTAAACGTTAATAATAGCATAGAAGCATAGGCTTGTGCCCGTAAGTGTGTTTGGAGAAAGGAAAAAAAAAAAGAGCTGCTAACTACATTTAAAAAGAGGAAGTGGAACTCTCAATAGAAGCGGAGCAATTCTTGTGCTGTAACATTTGTTAGTTATTTAACTAATATTGGATGTTGAAACTACTAGTATGTCTTGTTATGGAATCTAATCTTTGTCATACGCCCGTCATAAATGTAAAAAGTTGTATGCCACTCACATCCTGAGGGGGCTCTTAAGAATACAGACTGCGTAGCCCCACCATGCCCACAAGAAAATACATCTATGTTTACAGCCACAGCGGCTTGCCAAGCCCCCAATTCAATTGTAACCACCGCTGTGACAGAAGTTACAACATAATATATGTGATTTATGCATTAGACGTTAGAATTTCTCTAAGTGTCAGAAAAGAGGAAGTGAAGGTGGGCTGCAATGGCGTCTGTATTAATATACAAAGACACCAGCTTAGTGAATAGAGAGAATTGCAGTACATTACCAATCAGATGGAGATGTCCGGCATCTAAGACTGCATCTGCCCAGTCGCCGGAAGTCTGGGACAACAACTGTCTACTGTTGTAGAAGTAAAAATTAGCCACGTACTCCCGTTATCTCCCTTATAATCCTGTCGCTGGGCTGTCACATGAGTAAGAGACCTAAAAAGAGGAAGTTACTTGCCCTGTAGTCCCAGCACAAGTAACGTATATTCACAGACAATATAAAATAAATAAATAAACTACAGTAGAGAAGCCAAGGAATAGGAAACAAGCAGGTAACGATAAGGCCAGGTATCCACAGGAGGAACGGGGCAGATTGACCCGTAATTTGTAAAATGTAAATTGTGTGATGCATAAGACTTTATCTTTATTGGGTTGTGATGTGTACCCAAGGACTGCCAAACATTGAATGAGAGAATAAGGAAGTAAGTGATTAGCCACACTCAGAGGGGTGGAGCTAGATGATGCAAGAACACGTCTCTTCTCCAGGAGGGGGTAAGAATCATAGATAGCCAGAAGAAAAAGTTTTGTTTTTTTCTCCTATCCCAAACTCAGCTTTCCACGGTTCCTGACAAATTATGGGACACCCACAAGACAGGCATAGGGAAATTGAATGTATCGACCATGATAATATATACGAGACCCAGATACACACCCCTGGGTCAAGCAGTATCCCCCTAGATAAAAAAAAAAAAAAAAAAAAAAAAGAAGGGTGAAGGGTCAGCCACACATGTTAGGTGCTGTGTGCTGATGCTTTGGAAAAAAAAAAAAAAAAAACGCCAACCGGCCACAATTTCACTGTTAATTTCTCTTGCAGAAGGCTGTAAGGCCTGGAGGCCTCCAAAGACTAACCAAGTTCGGCAGGCCATACCTGTACATACACCCGTTGCCAAATTCCGCACCTTTCTGGGCCTTGTTTCATACTGCCGCCTATATGACAGTATTGACACAAAAGCACGAAGGACAACCACAGCCATGAGGGTGGATCCAGTGACTTGAGGAGCTCCCTCATCTGCTTGTGCGGTGGCAGCAGTACAGGCAATGGTTGACAAATCTTCTAAGTTGGTATTGGACTACCCCCTAGTGGTCCACACGCCAAATGACACCCAGAACGTACTCATGCAAGTGCAACCCAAGCACTTAGCTCTGGCCTATTAGATCCGACTACAATGTGCTCTTTCCATGCCTCCCCCAATATTGCTCTGAGCTTCCCAATGTTGTAATACCTTGGATCCGGCTACTCTTCTTTTAATCAGGTATTCCTGGGGGGAGGGGAGGCATAGGTGATTTGAGTATGGCGGATCAGCTATTTTTTAAATAGCATTATTGTAGTGATGTACACACTGTTAATGATGCATATTTTGAGTTTTCTTTTGTAGATGGTATCAGGGTGAGGATTGATGATTCCGAACCAGATATGCAGAGGTGACACAACAAGATGTCCTAAACGCAGAAGCTCTGCCTCCGCATGTCTCAGGGCAAGAAGCGGAACCGGAGGCCCTCACTGAGGCGTGTGGAGTGGTAGAAGGTAAGTCGGCAACTTTTTACACTGACTCCTGGAATGCATTTGGCATAGCTCATGATTATGGCCCAATATGGAAGGCCAGACAGCTTGTTATCTCAGTAGGACAGCCAATTAAGAATGGTGCAGCGGTGCAGAGTCTCATGGAAACCCTACTACCACTACCTGGCAATGGAGAATCCACACCGATTTCTACAACGGAGAAGCGAGAGATGACACCCTCGCCGACAACACAGCAAAAGCAGCGGCCCTCAAGCCGTGGAAGAAAGAAGAATAGATACTGACAGCATGAGTCAGTGATAAGACTTTGGACTTTGATAAAACCTTTGGACTTTGATAAAACCTTTGGACTTTGATAAGACTTTGGACTTTGATAAGACTTTGGACTTTACAGTTACAAGTCAACGAGGAAAGAAAGCAGATGGGCTAAAATACGGGAGCGACAGCATAGGACGGCGTATGGCGAACAATCAACAGAACTTGCCTACAGAGGTCCCTGTTCCCCATGATGGCCCAGCTGGTATACAGAATCAAAAGCAGCGATGACGGCGACACTGAACAAGAATGGGTGACACCTGGGTTCTCTGTAGCTGCTGCATCATTTGTCCAGTTAGCATGATCTTTGCCATGTGCGAGTCCGGACAGAAGTAAGGTGGCCATATAACACTTGCCTTGACCACTCTACCCATTTCAGAGATTGCCAATTTGACCACATTCAGCTCACACCTGTTGGGGAGTATGAACATGTGCTTGTTGTTGCTCGAGTCTTTTTCAGGTTGGAGGCCCACCCTGATACTAAGGTAAATGAGCAGATAACCACACAGAAATTCATGAATGAGATAATCTGCAGATATGGGGTACCAGAAGTGATTGACTCAAACAAAGGTACCTTCACAGGTGGAATAATGCAACACATCATGTCTGTTTTGGGTGTATTTCAGGCTTTTCACACACCCTACCATCCACGGAGTAGTGGGAAAGTAGATACAAAAGGCAATAGAGAAAATGGGTAAATTTTGAATTGAGTGTCTTTCATTAGTTTTTCTTTTTCCCAGGAGGGTACATGCCACAGTAGCTGAATTTGGGGAATGATTTTCTTGTTAATTTTGTCATAGGCCTCTCCAAGGAATTGTTAGTAATGCATTCTGCAGTCTCTGCTTTTCCCCAGGTCCTACAGATGAGTGTCACAATCTAAAACCAGGTGACAGGGTCTATGTGGAAAAGTTTAAGAGAGAAACCCTGTTTGAATGTCCCTACCAGATGTTGTTCACCACCCCAACTGCAGTCAAGCTCGAAGGGAAGCCCACTTGGACCCACTTGGATCCACACTTCGCACTGAAAAAACTAATGATCCTGCATATCCTTTACATGCTATAATGTGGTACAATTCCTCTAACACACACCTTTGACTACTGTACACTAGCCCCCTGTTTCAGAACAAATTAATACAATCAAATGTGCAATATGAAGCCTACACTGAGGGTTAGAATCCAACACCGCATCGTGCTAAGAGAGACGTTGACGCTCCAGGTGGTAACTTTGATCCACATGTACACATAGATGTAATAGGAGTGCCAAGGGGGGTGCCAGATGAATTTAATTCTAGAGATCAGGTTAAAGCAGGTTTTGATTCCTCATTTGCTTTTGTCACTGTTAATAATAATGTAGATTGGATGAATTATATCTCTTACAATCAGCAGAGGTTTGTAAACTACACCAGAGATGCTTTGCAAGGGTTAGCTAACCAGTTAGGGCCCACTGCATCCATGGCGTTCCAAAATAGAGTGGCCGTGGATATGATTTTCGCAGAAAGAGGTGGGGTATGTAATTTCCTGTACGTGTATTCTCCCTTTAATGTGACCAATGTTTCCCTTGTTTGAAAAAGATGAAGAGCCAGTTCCGATAATGCCAACCAGGTACGTTACCAGAAGAATGGAGAAATGTTCCAGTACTGCGCCTACCTCAGTCTCATAAGATGGACTGTCAGTGGACTTCCCATTTGCCTAGGGAAAGTGCAGAAGACCTTAGGTTCCGGCGAGGGCACACCCTGTGGGGTGTTAACTCGTACAGATAGAGGGTATGGATGCCCGGAAATAAGCCCAGGGAATCCATGGCCTCCTTCTGAGGTGAGGTAGGGATCCCTCCCCTTTTAGGAGTAGGGACTTACGGGCAGTGGGAAAACCCTGACGCAAGGGTGAGGCGACCTGGACGTGTTCACCATTAGGACTATCTCCAGGAGGGACAATGGTGTGGGTGAAGATTAGGGAGTCCCACGCCGTGCGTACCTGTGCACACTACTAGTATGTACTTCTAGTACAGCACATTAGAGTGAGAAGAGAGGCTCCTGGTGATAGTTTTGATCTACACGTATACATTGACATCATAGGATAGCCAAGGGGGGTACCTGACAAGTTTTAAAAATTAGAGACCAAGTTAAAACTAGATTCGAGTCCATTTTCCCGATCATTAGGGTAAATAAATGTTGACTGGATTAATTATGTTTATTATAATTAACAGCGGTTTATAAATTATACTAGAGACGCCTTATAGGGACTAGTCGACCAATAGGACCTACCTCGACTATGACTTTCCAAAATAGAATGGCACTAGGTACGATTTTAGCCAAAAAAGGGAGTGCCTGTAAGACAATAGGGGAGACTTGCACCTACATTCCAGACAACACGTGACCCACAGGTAAAGACGCAGTTGCCATTAAGAAGCTGACCGCACTAACTAAAAAGAGCTAACCTTAGTCTGGTTTCCTCAGTAAGGTACCTAACAGGAGAAGGGAAAAATATATAAAAAATAAGTTTTGGAACATTGTGTATTTAGAACACTGTGATAGGTTTTTGCTAAGATTCTGCTTTATTTTATCTGCAGTGCACTCTGCTTATGTCCACGCAACATGCCGGTGTTACAACGCCCCTGGTCCTGTTACCTTGCCGCCTCTGGAAAAGGGAAGTGGGAATAATCACCTTGTAGCTCTTTCCTTCCAGACTAATATATATGATAATGCACTTACTAATGAGACAGGGGTTCAGTCATATTGATCAGTAATTAGATAGCCCTGATTTTGCACTCTTGTTGATGAATCGAGTTAACGTCAAGAAGGCGGGGTTCTATACAAGTTATGCAGTTTTTACCTGAATTAGTGAAAGTCGCACCTCTCCTAACCTAATTATGGTTGTCACCTTTATAGTCATTCTAATTTCTGTTTGTCGTTGCATACAGTGTATTCCGACCCTGATGACTGCCTGGTCCACCTGTCCCACTACGACGTCCAACAAAAAGCCCACTGTCAGCGCAACTGTCGTCATCATGGATCCAGAATGTGATGATGTCGAACCATCCTATACCCCCATGGCAGTAGTAGGCCTAGTCGTCTACAACACAATACGAGTCTAGGGTCAGCGGTGGGGGATTGGGGTGAAACGGAGCAGGGCGAGTTTAGTGAAACAGATAGTTTCAAGGGGGGTCTGTGGTGGAAGTCCAGTATTCCTATATTATGGATCGGTGGGCTTTGGCAGTAGACAGTTGTCAATTGAACATTCTGTATACATATTTCTGTCTTGCTACAAATATAATGTCTTGCTACAAGTTATGCAATAGGTACTTCCGCTTATATGAAATATCTGTTTTATAAACTCTGCTGACAAAGATGGAATTTAGCAATTTAGCCCGTAACCAACATGTATAAATATATTTGACTGTCCAGCTGCATGCACTAATACGGAACTAGGAATCAGACATGGACAACCGCAGAAATTTCCCCAGCGACTTTACTGGAAACGTATGCAAATAACATGGGAGGTTTGTGCAATTTATAGTTCATGATGTAACATCCAATCATATCGAAGGAACCCCACGTGGCTCCAAGACAACCCACTCATTTCATCCACCACCTGATGGCCAATCACAGATGACCGGAGGATGGAAGAATTGCAAGATGCTTATCCAATAATTAAACAATACGTTGTATGCATGTAATATTTGACCTGCCCAGATGGGCGGATTTGTTAAACTCTTAAAATAGGCTACACGCCGATCATTAAAGTTAGAATTGAGGAAGCTATGCATGCTGAACTTCGTGTCAGTGTGGGAACTTCTTATGCGCATTATCAATTCAGAATTAATATGGAGGGCTGTAAACATTCCAAATTGAGTAAGCCGTGATTCCGCAAAGGAAATCTACGACACCACCACCTGGTGGCCAAAATAGACACATATAGCATAAACATCTCCTGACAAAGTACTGCAAAATCATAGTAAGCTGACCAATTCATTCTACACATTTCAGGATATGCTGAGCTCAGAGGAAAGGTAAGGAAGGACGCATCTATATACTAAACCAAGGATTATGAATGCAAAATCAAGACAATTCAGGATACGCATCACGTGCCGAATATAAATAATGCATGGTATGTAAATCATGCTGTAAACAACTGCATACAGTTTAAGAAAAGTAAACCCATGTTTGTGAAATGCCACAGAGCTGCTATTAATGTGGAACTTGCCTGTTTTCGCTCTTCTGAGTTTAGTAAGAGATATCGAGGATCAAACACGATTTTATGCAGCTCCTTTTCCCATGTGGAGAAGGCAGACACCTGCAGAGCATTCAAAACAGTTAGTTCCATTCTAAACATTTTTTTTTCGCATTCTGTCTTGCTATAGTCTGCTGACACTTTTATGAACTTGAGAGGCAGCTAATTAAAGCCCCGTGGTGAGTATGGCAATGACTTAGCAGTTGTTATGGAAGAAATGTAAATATTTAAGGACAATGCTGTACGTGAGTCATTAGGTAGAGAACATTCTCATCATTATAACGAGATGTCAAGGTTATTTCACATCCTTTTTCAGTTAATTCATTAACAGGAAATTCCACCCGTATTACAGATGCAGCAGAGCTAAGAACGTCTACGGATGTTGTAGAATAACTGCTTTTCACTTGGCATTTGCTCATGGTGATATCACAATGATGCTGTGCTCTGTTCACACCCGCTCTTCTTTGGTACTGGTGGGCTCCACAGCAGGAAGAGCGTACTTTGTAGCCCTGTTCTTGCTGTCAAAAACAATGAAAATCCAGTAGAAACCTTCAAGACTCCATTATAAGTCAACGGGTTCCATTAGGACTCATTGGGGTCTTTGACAGTCGGATGTGGGATATTCTGGTTTCCACAAATTTATGACACTCTTTATATAGTAAAAGTTATATAATTTTCCAATTTATTTTCTGTAAAGTTTCTCATGGTTTTCTACATTTCTTGTTATCATTTAGGAATAAAATTTGTCCAGGTCTTCTGATGATCACGCGGGGACTCCTTACAAGACGCAGGTCTGATACATACAGTACGTTGCAGAACTATTAGGCAGGTATTGAAAAAATGCTGCAAAGTAAAGTTCTTTCCAAAAATAGGTGTCTGATTGGCTCCAAATCTAGTCTTTAGCAGGAAAACGACCCCAAACATACAACCAATGTCATTAAGACCTAGCTCCTTGTAAAGAAGAACAGGGGGGGGGGGGGGGGGGGCTGGAAGTGATGATATGGCCTCCACAGAGCCCTGATCTCATCATCATCTAGTCTGTCTGGGATTACATGACGAGACAAGATTTTAGCCAGCCGACATCCACAGAAGATCTGTGGTTAGTTCTCCAAGACGTTTGGAATAACCTCCTGGCCAAGGTCCTTCAAAAGCTGTGTGCAAGTGTACCTAGAAGAACTGATGCTGTTATGAAGACGAAGGGTGGTCACACCAAGTATTGATGGGATTTACATTTCTCTTTTGTTCATTCACTTTGCATTTCGTTAATTGACCAAATAAATATTAGCACTAATTTGCAGCATTTTTTCCACAACTGCCTAAAACATCTGAACAGTACTGTATATTGGGGAAGATATACTTAGAGAAGATATACTGAGAAGATATACGTATTTCATATGTCGGTCTAAGTACAGAGATCACTGGAGTGAATTGCGACAAATTTACTAAGAGGCACACACCAAATAATACTTTTGGGTCATTTTAGCTTTATCCATACACCACAATATGATATTTATACCAGCTGTAAACTGGAACTGATCTCAGCTACAAGTTACTCCAGTTTCTGGTTTAAAATATAGTAAATCCAATGGGCCATTCTCATCTCAACACTTTTCAAATTACCCTTTTAAGAATAGAAGCCACAATAAATTCAAGTTAAATCAATTATAAATTAAAGCAATCCTCCAATTTTGGGACAAAATTCTGTCCTAGAACAAGGGCAAGGGGTATAGTCCCAGCGGCGGTCCTTTTCTGCCACCTCTTCCGATCCGTTAGCTCTGTTTTCAGACATGGGATGATTTCGTGAATCCTGCCCTGAGCAGGGGGTTGGACCCGATGACCCTGGAGGTCCCTTCCAACTCTACCAGTATATGAGTCTATGTCCAAGATGGCTGTAGTATTTTTTTTAACTATCCAATAAACACTGTGCATTGCAATCTAATTGGCCAGTGCTAATCACATGGCCAATCAGAGAGCAGATTTAGTATCTTGTTAGTCTAACACTGCTAATGCACTGTGGGGATTAGGTAGTCTAAAAGATTGCATTGGTCTTCTTGAAGAGCTGAAAATGGGATCTGGGAATGGCAGACTGGAGGGTTAGTGCAGAAGAACAACTGCAGGTAATATATCCCTTTCCCAACCAGTCCTCAGACAGATTATTTCCCAAACCAGAGGAATACTTTAAACAAATTCTGTTCAGTAGCTCAGTGAGCATCCGTACCCCTCTCTCAAGAAGCATGTTCCTAAAGCATGTCATCCGTTCCTCCAAAGGAGGCAACAATTTCAAAGATGTTGATTTTTCATCCTCCTCTTCCCCTTGGTCAATGGTATGAGAATCCTCTGTCCTTTGAGAAAGGAAAGAAAGTAATATACTTCAGTATATTTATCATACAAGTATAGTATAAGATTATCTTTATACATATATTTAAAGAGGTTCAACTATTAGGGTCACCCCTGAGCATATAACCCTGACTATATACCCTAATAGGATATATGGACATTGCAATAGCTTTCCACTTTTGCTAATACAGGGAAGTCCTACTACTAGGATTTGTGAACACAAAAAAACTGGTATCTTGGTGCCACTCTCCAATAAAGGTTGTAAGAAAGTCGGATGAAATATCCAACTTCTGTTTCATTAACCCATTCCCGCCCCATGACGTAAGGGTACGTCATGGGAGGCGGGTACTTCCCGCAAAATAACGTACCCTTACGTCATGGGGATAGCGCGAGATCATAGCAGATCTCGTGCTATCCTGCAGCGGGAGCCGGCTGTCACTAGTAGCCAGCATCCCACTGCAACAGCGGGGGGCATCAGATATGCGCCCCCCCCCCGCTGTTAACCCCTTCCCTGCCGTGATCTAAGTAGATCGCGGCAGGGAAAGGGTTCACAGAGGGAGCGCGATCCCTCTGTGTCTCCAGCCGGCTCACGCGATGTTATCGCGAGAGCCCGGCTGGTTGCTATGGCAACAGGATGCCGGATACCGGTGTCCTGTACTGCCATAGCCTATGATTGCTATAGTAAGCGATAAGGCATGGCAGGGAAGAAGCCCTGCCATGCATTATCGCAGCGATCTGAAGTGCTACGATATTAGTCCCTCAGAGGGACACAAGTGTTGTAAAAAAAAAGAGAAAAATAAAGTTCAAAAATAAAAATGTAAAAAAAAATGTAAAAAAAACCTTTTTTTTATGCTTTTTTTTTCATATTAGCATAAAAAAAATTTAAAAAAATTTAAAACCCCACATATTTGGTATCGTCGTGTCCGTAACAACGCGTACAATACATTTTTAGCATTTTGCCTCCCATAAAACGCAATAAAAGTGATTAAAAAAACGTATGCACCCCAAAATGGTACCAATAAAAACTACAGCTCGTCTCGCAAAAAATAACCCCTCACAGAGCTCCGTCCATGGAAAAATAGAAAAGTTATAGCACTTTGAATGCAGTTTAGAAAAAAAATATAATTTCCAAAAAAAGGGTTTTTATTGTGGAAAAGTGGAAAAACCTAAAAAAAATATAAGAATTTTGGTATCGTTGTAACCGTACCGACCCGCAGAAAAAAATGTGTTGTATCCTTTATGCTGCATAATTAACGCTTTAAAAAAAATAAATAAATCTATGGCAGAATTGATGCGTTTTCTCTCCCTACGATCATAAAAAAAATAATAAAAGTTTTACAATGTAGTCTATGTAACCAAAAATGGTACCAATAAAAACTACAGTTCGCCACGCAAAAAACAAGCCCTTATACGGCCGCGTCGACGGAAAAATAAAAAAGTTAGGGCTGTTGAAAAATGTAAATGGAAAAATACCAAAAATCGCTTGGTCCTCAACGCCAAAATAGGCCATGTCATTAAGGGGTTAAACACATTAAAAACCAGCAGAAGATATGTGTTTTGGGGTGAACCACTTTATCAATTAAGCTGGGTAGGACTTCACTCTTGGGACTGGAGGGATATGGACCCAAAAGTGCTGGTGACACCAGGAGCGGACAGGACCCAGCTGGGAATACCAGGAGAAGTGGAAATCTTCTACTAAGATCGGCTCTTGCATTGCAGAACTCAGCACGCCATGTAATGTCATATTTTTTTTACTGTGGCCTCTGCAGGAGAAACATATGGCCAGCATCACCTTCCCTTAGTGATGACAACTGATAGATCGGAATTTCCACTTACAGAACCACAGTCTTTCAATGGAGAATTGGTAGTCCTAAATCCTACAATTCCTTTGCGAAAAGATATTTTGTGTATGTGTTGGGATATAAGAAAATTATTCCTCTTCCAAAGATCTCGACTGGTTGACCACCATTCTTCAAACCCAGCACCAGATGACTGATTTGTACACGTTCCTCTGATTCCATTGTCATTATCACAATACTAGATGGCAGTAATCATCTTGGAAACACAACTTCTATTAAATTCTTGACATAGACTCTTCTCCGCCATCCTGAGGGCCAATCTTGGAGTCCCAATGGTGTTAATCTACCGAATGCAATGTATTATCAAAACAATGGCCACTCAACTACCCTATACAGAATTTTAAGAGAAATAAAGGGATATCCTCATCAATTATGTCTGAAATGGGAATACAACAAGTCTGTGAGCCTGGGCCACTTGGATAGAATTTCAGAAGCAGTCAAGCTGGCTTAGTTATGCTGTTTCCGTAATTTCCATAGATGTGAATGGTAGTTATGAAATGAAAACAGCACAGCCTAGTGATCTGTACTGTTTCTTTAATTCAAGAGCTGCTTCTATTACTACCGCTTTCTTTTATGGGAGTTATGGAAACAGTAGAGCTCAAACAGCTTTGCTATTTCTGTGATCCCAGTCACTTCTACTGAAGCAGCGGCCATGGTATTAGGCAGGACGGGGGTCAAGAGACTTCTGTTCTAGAGATAGTTGCCACTTGCAGAAGTGAGACGCACATCTATCAGACAATGATGGCATATTCTCTGATATGGAAATACCCCTTTAAATTGAAGGGCTACTTTACACAAAAATATCTTATTTTACAACTTCCTAAACTCCAATTTGCAATGTCAGACTTGAAGATTGTTACAAAGCAGCCATGGACCCACTGTTTCACTGACTGATTTGGCTTTGGGCCACTCCAGAGGGCATTTCCATCAGCTCCCAGGTCTTCAACCTTTAACCACTTTTCAGAGGGATCTGTTTTTCGTTGCAGGGAACATTTTGGGCATTACTTTATTATAATAATAATAATCTTTATTTGTATAGCGCCAACTTATTCCGCAGCGCTTATTAATAGTCTCAGTACAGCGGAAACTGAACTAGGCGAGTCAAAAAGGTACCAGAACAAGGTACTAAAGGCTCATAATAAAGTGGAGTCGGAAAACATGCCAAGGCTGGGACAACAGAGCTATTGTAATACAGTAAAAAGGCAGAGGGTTAAGGAGAGTAGCGTTTTGGCAAGATGCCGTCAGAAAACAGTCCAAGGTCAAGATAGGCAGACTTTGGGAAAGCTGGGTATCTAGGCAGAGGGTCGTAACAAAGAAACAAACACCTTACTGTTAGGACCGGCAGCTCTTGGGGTCTCCGCGTCCGCACCACCGGTCCTGTCACCCGCGCTGATCGGGTGCGGCGCAGGGGAGCTCCGGTCTTGGTGACCTCCCCGGGCCGTCGGGGTCCCGGACACTGGCTCCGGGCGTGTGTTCCTGTACTCAGGGGGCAGCGCCTGGACAGTCAGTTGCTGGAGATGCGGCTGATGCAGTATACGTTGCCATGACATCCTGACTAGCAGCATCTGCACTTGCTGCTGGATGTCTGGGATCTGCACTCGCTGCCTTTTGCCTGGGTCTGGCTGCTGGCAGGCTCCCCGCCCCAATCAGCTGCTGGGGCGGGAGTACTGACAGAATTTAAACGTACCTGTTTCTCTCCAGCATTGCCAGTGTATGTTTGTCTCCAGGCTACACCCGCGGTGTTCTCATCTGATTTCCCGTTGTGACCCTCTGCTTTTGGACCTGACTCTGACTTTGTCTGATCCCTGGTACCGCGTATTCTCCCGTTGCCTACCCGGACTTCCTGACTTGCCTCTGTGTCTGTTTGTCTCGGTATTTGTTTGTAAGTCTGACCCCCTGCCCCGCTTCCCTAGTGAGTATAGGGACCGTCGCCCAGTTGTCGCCCTGGGGCCTAGCCCAGGGGGGCAAGTAGGTAGGGACAGGGGTTGCGGGTAGCTTTTAGGGACTTCCAGTACCCGAACCCCAGTACCCTGACAGTTGCAAAAGCATCTCACTGGAACAGTAGACATCTTGGTTTCAGGAGGCTTACAGTGGGGAAGGGTGCCTAAAAATTACTTGTGAAGGGGTGGGATAGGCTGAGCACAAGAAAGCTAGGCCCTTAAAGAGGCCGACTGAGTGTGCATGCTCTGCAGGTCTGACTACTGGCAAAAGGGGTGATGTGGTTCTGGCTGCACAACAAATAAGAAAGAAGAGAGCAGTGATCAGCGGTGGAGGGGTTTGATAGGAGGCTCTGCTGGTTGCGGATGAAGGCCATCACAAAGGTGATTACAAAAAGCTGGTTGTCTAGAAACAGCACCACATCTGTTCATGTTTGGTATTGCAGCTCACCCCTATTAAAACCAGTGTAACTACACAGCAATAACTGATGCAAGCAATAGACAACAGTGGCACTGTAGCAAGAAAAAAAAAAACACAGACCCCGTTTTTAATCAAGGATAACCCTTTAAATAATAAAGTATCCTGCTCTAAGACATAAACAGCTCAATTCTAAAATTGTTCCACCTCAAAGATTTTTTTCCTGCTTCCTCCAGTAAGCAACACTCTTATTTTTTTATGTCTAATTTGTAAAACTTTGGATCAGTCAGCCCTGTAAAGTAGTTTTACAAGATTTGGCATCTGCAGCTTTAAGAGACGGTGAAGCTTTATCAGGTGGAGCGTATTTTTTATGTAATCCATAAAAGGTTGTATAAAGAGTTTTAGTGGGCTCCAGAGGTCCGGCTCAGCTCCCCTGCTCACTTTTCTTGAATAGAAATGAGGAATCACTTCAGCTTTGCTTTCCATATATTATTCATGGATTTGCAGCCACAAAAGAATGATACAGTATATGATGTACTGCGCTCCCATTCTGGAAACAAGCTTTATTCAACCATCGGTCCATTTATCAACGGCTGCTGTCACTAGAAATCCTTATCCAGAAATTTATGTCCATAAAAATTGGCAAATCAATAATTCTGCTTTTTTTCCGTTATTATTTACAATTGTTGATCGGTTTGGAATCCCCTTGAAAGTGGAACGGAGCGGATTGGCTACTTATGTACGGTACAATATGCAAGCGCAGAAGCGAAAAAGTTATTTGTTATGGTGAGGCATAAGCTAAGCAAACATAGTAATTTAGTATAATTTAGTAAAATTGGCAGAAATATATGCCTATTATAATTAAACATAACGGTCAAGGACCAATTAGGACCCTCCATTATTTTATTGTCCACACTAAGTAATGGTAACTAGCAGTCTTCTACATAGAAAAGCTTTGATTGCCAGTCTCACACCACAATCTGCAGAGAACTGCTAATTTACTATTATATTGCCTTGCACTTACATAGAATATATATTCCTAAAGATTACAGTGTCAGAATCTTCATGTGGGCAGTAAGAACGAACCTCATTGTGGGATATGATTTCTTTTTAATTGCTTGAAATGACTCGCGGGCCAAAAAGGCTATGAATTACTAAAACAGCTTGAACTTCAGAAGTAGCTAAGTTTAACCCAATGCTCATAACTTGCTGCAACACAAAAAAAAACTTTTGTGGCAGCATAGGTGGTGTAATAAAATCCAAGCATCCATTTCATCCCTTCATGATATACAGGTGATGTTTCGGGCATGTCGGGTCTTTCTTAGGGTGCCTACCCACCTGCGATATGTTTTTTTGTGATGCTAGAGCGATTGAATACGCAAGCCTCGCAGCACTAAGAAAACTTTGCGATATCACTCATTGTTTTAAATGCGACCAGTGGCAGCAATGCCAACCCCATTGAAAACATAGGGAGTACATTACGGACTTGTCCCATTGAAAGCAATGAGATAGCATCGCAGACTTCTGCCACAGCTGTGACAGCTGTTACAGGTATGGCAGGGGATTTCTTCATCCCCGGGGAACTGTGGGGATGAAGGAGTCCTCTGCCATAGCTGTCACAGCTGTGGCAGAAATCTGCAATGCTATCCCATTGCTTTCAATGGGGACGGCGCTGCTGCGGTCCCATTTAAACTTCCCTGATAATCATCCCTAACTGAAAAAAAAAGTAAAAAAAAAATGTTTACTCACCTAGAAGAGCAGTCTGGCTCTTCTCTCCGGCCCCGGCAGTCGTTGTCTGTCTTCTATCTTGGCGCATATTACATGCCATGATAGTATATATACCATGATAGTATATATGCCATGATAATATATGGCAATGGGCGAAACACAGCCAGTATGCAATGTCGGCGAGATATAGCAGAGCCTTAAGCAGAGCGATGTCAGAAAGACTGATCCACCGCTATATCTCGATACTAGTGTCCTATATTAAAACAACAATGACGTGCTTGGATAAGAATGCATGGATGTGCTGCACTATGGTATGGTGCACGGGCCCCTGAGGGCTCTGAAACACGGATTTCAATTTCGCGTTGTGGCCCCTGTAAGAGATAGAGCGCATTTGCCCATGCAATATGCAGAGAATAGAATCCACTGATTTTAATGAGTTCATTCTCATTTTCACATTTTGCGCTCAGAAGAAAATAGGACCTGCTCTATTTTAGGGTGGACTCACTTGGGCATTTGCGTTAGGAACTACATGCTTTTGCGCCTATTTCTATACTTTTTGAACTTGAAGGGCCATTTCACATGGTGCGAGGAACAGCCGCACCCCGCTTTAAATGGCTATCTAACCTAATTAGTTGCACATGTGTTCAATTGCACAGCCTAATGGCGCAATCACGTGGATATTGAGTGTGTGCTGCACACCTCGCATAGACATCTATGGGGCCTTTGGTGCACAAATTCCCACAAAAATAAAGCTTGCTGCATCTAATTTCACACACACGAAATGCGCGCACAAAGACGAGTATTGAGAACAACCCCATTGAAATCAATGGGCTCTATGCTCTGCATATTGCGTGTGCAACACACGCCCGCGTGCGCCCTTAGGTTGCCATTTAAAAGTATTACTTTACAGCTACTGTAGCACCAATGTCAGGGCAGATTCACATGAGAGTATGTGCAAATACACCCGGCTCAACACAAAGTATTTGTGAACGAAGTTGATAAGGTAGATTTGTGTAGGTTTCTGTGCATAGTACTGGCGCCCTTTCAATTATGCCTGAGGAAGGACCCCAAGTAGGTTCGAAAGCTCGCTATGATATCATATATTTTTGTTAGCCATTAAAAGTTATCATATCTACAAAATTACTTGGCTTCTCTTGCTGAGAACAACCAGAAGAAAACCACTGAAATCCCATAGAGATTTGTCCTGTTATACGGCTGTGATTACAACGGCCGTATAAGGGGATAAGACCAAACTCGTCTGAATCCGCCCTTATTGTCAATGGTGTGAACTAGAGATGAGCGAACACCAAAATGTTCGGGTGTTCGTTATTCGGAACGAACTTCCCGTGATGCTCGAGGGTTCGTTTCGAACAACGAACCCCATTGAAGTCAATGGGCGACCAGAACATTTTTGTATTTCGCCGATGCTCGCTAAGGTTTTCATGTGTGAAAATCTGGGCAATTCAGGAAAGTGATGGGAATGACACAGCAACGGATAGGGCAGGCGAGGGGCTACATGGTGGGCTGCATCTCAAGTTCACAGGTCCCACTATTAAGCCACAATAGCGGCAAGAGTGGGCCCCCCCCCCCTCCCAACAACTTTTACTTCTGAAAAGCCCTCATTAGCATGGCATACCTTTGCTAAGCACCACACTACCTCCAACAAAGCACAATCACTGCCTGCATGACACTCCACTGACACTTCTCCTGGGTTACATGCTGCCCAACCGACCCCCCTCCCCCCCCACAGCGCACACCAAAGTGTCCCTGGGCAGCCTTCAGCTGCCCTCATGCCACACCACGCTCATGTCTATTTAGAATTGCGTCTGCCATGACGAGGGACCGCAGGCACACACTGCAGAGGTTGGCACGGCTAGGCAGCGACCCTCTTTAAAAGTGGCGGAGCGATAGCCCACAATGCTGTACAGAAGCAATGAGAAATAGAATCCTGTGCCACCGCCATCAGGAGCTGCACACGTGGGCATAGCAATGGGGAACCTATGTGCCACACACTATTCATTCTGTCAAGGTGTCTGCATGCCCCAGTCAGACCGGGCTTTTTAATTCATAGACACAGGCAGGTACAACTCCCTATTGTGAAGTCCCTGTCGACCCACAGCATGGGTGGCTCCCTGGAACCCACCGGCGGTATACAGAAATATCCCATTGCATTGCCCAACACAGCTGAGGTAGTAATGTCGTGCTTAATGCAGGTGGGCTTCGGCCCACACTGCATGCCCCAGTCTGACTGGGGTTCTTTATAAGTGTACAGATGTAGTAAAAACTCCGTGTGCACCTACAGCATGGGTGGGTGCCAGGAAGCCACCGGCGGTACATAGAAATATCCCATTGCATTGCCCAACACAGCTGAGGTAGTAATGTTGTGCTTAACCCTTTCCAATCCAATTTGTATATGGTTTTCCTAGGGGGCTTACTCTTTTTCTGCTGTTATACAACGGCGCTATATGCTGGCTAAAGCCAGTACTGCATGAGCTGACACGTAGGATAGGCTCCGACAGCAGAGAGGCTGGCAATATACAGTAAGAGAACCCCGACGGACGTCTACCAACAATGGAGCTGTACAGCCTTAAACCCTAATGTCTTCACAGGTCACACAGTGGACTGGAAAGGGTTAATGCAGGTGGGCTTCGGCCCACACTGCATGCCCCAGTCAGACTGGGGTTGTTTACAAGTGGACACATGTAGGTTAAACTCCCTGTGGACCCACTGCCTGGGTGGGTGCCAGGAAGCCACCGGCGGTACATAGAAATATCCCATTGCATTGCCCAACACAGCTGAGGTAGTAATGTCGTGCGTAATACAGGTGGGCTTCGGCCCACACTGTATGCCCCAGTCAGACGGGTTCTTTAGAAGTGTACAGATGTATTAAAAACTCAGTGTGCACCTACAGCATGGGTGGCTCCCTGGAACCCACCGGCGGTACACAAAAATATCCCATTGCATTGCCCAACACAGCTGAGGTAGTAATGTCGTGCTTAATGCAGGTGGGCTTCGGCCCACACTGCATGCCCCAGTCAGACTGGGGTTCTTTACAAGTGGACACATGTAGGTTAAACTCCCTGTGGACCCACTGCCTGGGTGGGTGCCAGGAAGCCACCGGCGGTACATAGAAATATCCCATTGCATTGCCCAACACAGCTGAGGTAGTAATGTCGTGCGTAATACAGGTGGGCTTCGGCCCACACTGCATGCCCCAGTCAGACGGGTTCTTTAGAAGTGTACAGATGTATTAAAAACTCAGTGTGCACCTACAGCATGGGTGGCTCCCTGGAACCCACCGGCGGTACACAAAAATATCCCATTGCATTGCCCAACACAGCTGAGGTAACGTCAGCTGTAATGCAGGTGGGCTAAAAATTAATTTGATTACACTGTAGGCGAGGGCCCACAAAAATTGCTGTATCAACAGTACTAATGTACATCCCAAAAATTGGCCATGGCCAGCCAAGAGGGCAGGTGAAACCCATTAATCGCTTTGGTTAATGTGGCTTAAGTGGTAACTAGGCCTGGAGGCAGCCCAGTGTAACGAAAAATTGGTTCAAGTTAAAGTTCCAATGCTTTTAAGCGCATTGAAACTTATAAAAATTGTTCTGAAAAATTATTTGAGTGAGCCTTGTGGCCCTAAGAAAAATTGCCCGTTCAGCGTGATTACGTGAGGTTTCAGGAGGAGGAGCAGGAGGAGGAGGAGGAGGAATATTAGACACAGATTGATGAAGCAGAAATGTCCCCGTTTTGGATGGTGAGAGAGAACGTAGCTTCCATCCGCGGGTGCAGCCTACGTATTGCTTACGTATCGCTGCTGTCCGCTGGTGGAGAACAGAAGTCTGGGGAAATCCAGCCTTTGTTCATCTTGATGAGTGTTAGCCTGTCGGCACTGTCGGTTGACAAGCGGCTACGCTTATCTGTGATGATTCCCCCAGCCGCACTAAACACCCTCTCCGACAAGACGCTAGCCGCAGGACAAGCAAGCACCTCCAGGGCATACAGCGCTAGTTCAGGCCACATGTCCAGCTTCGACACCCAGTAGTTGTAGGGGGCAGAGGCGTCACCAAGGATGGTCGTGCGATCCGCTACGTACTCCCTCACCATCCTTTTACAGTGCTCCCGCCGACTCAGCCGTGACTAGGGAGCGGTGACACAGTCTTGGTGGGGAGCCATAAAGCTGGCCAGGCCCTTAAAGACTGTTGCACTGCCTGGGATGTACATGCTGCTCGATCTACGCACATCCCCTGCTACCTTGCCCTCGGTACTGCGCCTTCTGCCACTAGCGCTGTCGGCTGGGAATTTTACCATCAGCTTGTCCGCAAGGGTCCTGTGGTATAGCAACACTCTCGAACCCCTTTCCTCTTCGGGAATCAGAGTGGGCAGGTTCTCCTTATACCGTGGATCGAGCAGTGTGTACACCCAGTAATCCGTAGTGGCCAGAATGCGTGCAACGCGAGGGTCACGAGAAAGGCATCCTAACATGAAGTCAGCCATGTGTGCCAGGGTACCTGTACGCAACACATGGCTGTCTTCACTAGGAAGATCACTTTCAGGATCCTCCTCCTCCTCCTCCTCCTCCTCCTCCTCCTCAGGCCATACACGCTGAAAGGATGACAGGCAATCAGCCGGTGTACCGTCAGCAGTGGCCCAAGCTGTCTCTTCCCCCTCCTCCTCATCCTCCTCATGCTCCTCCTCCTCCTCCTGTACGCGCTGAGAAATAGACAGGAGGGTGCCCTGACTATCCAGCGGCATACTGTCTTCCCCCGCCCCCGTTTCCGAGCGCAAAGCAGCTGCCTTTATGGTTTGCAGGGAATTTCTCAAGATGCATAGCAGAGGAATGGTGACGCTAATGATTGTAGCATCGCCGCTCACCACCTGGGTAGACTCCTCAAAATTACCAAGGACATGGCAGATGTCTGCCAACCAGGCCCACTCTTCTGAAAGGAATTGAGGAGGCTGACTCCCACTGCGCCGCCCATGTTGGAGTTGGTATTCGACTATAGCTCTACGTTGTTCATAGAGCCTGGCCAACATGTGGAGCGTAGAGTTCCACCGTGTGGGCACGTCGCACAGCAGTCGGTGCACTGGCAGCTTAAAGTGATGTTGCAGGGTGCGCAGGGTGGCAGCGTCCGTGTGGGACTTGCGGAAATGTGCGCAGAGCCGGCGCGCCTTTACGAGCAGGTCTGACAAGCGTGGGTAGCTTTTCAGAAAGCGCTGAACCACCAAATTAAAGACGTGGGCCAGGCATGGCACGTGCGTGAGGCTGCCAAGCTGCAGAGCCGCCACCAGGTTACGCCCGTTGTCACACACGACCATGCCCGGTTGGAGGCTCAGCGGCGCAAGCCAGCGGTCGGTCTGCTCTGTCAGACCCTGCAGCAGTTCGTGGGCCGTGTGCCTCTTATCGCCTAAGCTGAGTAGTTTCAGCACGGCCTGCTGACGCTTGCCCACCGCTGTGCTGCCACACCGCGCGACACCGACTGCTGGCGACATGCTGCTGCTAACACATCTTGATTGCGAGACAGAGGAGGAGGAGGAGGAGGAGGAGGGTGCTTTAGTGGAGGAAGCATACACCTCCGCAGATACCAGCACCGAGCTGGGGCCCGCAATTCTGGGGGTGGGTAGGACGTGAGCGGTCCCAGGCTCTGACTCTGTCCCAGCCTCCACTAAATTCACCCAATGTGCCGTCAGGGAGATGTAGTGGCCCTGCCCGCCTGTGCTTGTCCACGTGTCCGTAGTTAAGTGGACCGTGGCAGTAACCGCGTTGGTGAGGGCGCGCACAATGTTGCGGGAGACGTGGTCGTGCAGGGCTGGGACGGCACATCGGGAAAAGTAGTGGCGACTGGGAACTGAGTAGCGCGGGGCCGCCGCCTCCATGATACTTTTGAAGGACTCAGTTTCCACAACCCTATACGGCAGCATCTCAAGGCTGATGAATTTTGCTATGCGGACGGTTAACGTTTGAGCGTGCGGGTGCGTGGCGGCGTACTTGCGCTTGCGCTCGAACACTTGCGCAAGCGACGGCTGAACGGTGCGCTGAACTACACTGCTGGATGGGGCCGAGGACAGCGGAGATGAGGGTGTGGGTGCAGGCCATGAGGCGGTAGTGCCTGTGTCCTGAGAGGGGGGTTGCATCTCAGTGGCAGGTTGGGGCACAGGGGGAGAGGCAGGGGTGCAAACCGGAGGCGGTGAACGGCCTTCGTCCCACCTTGTGGGGTGCTTGGCCATCATATGTCTGCGCATGGTGGTGGTGGTGAGGCTGTTGGTGTTGGCTCCCCGGCTGAGCTTTGCGCAACAAAGGTTGCACACCACTGTTCGTCGGTCGTCAGGCGTCTCTGTGAAAAACTGCCAGACCTTAGAGCACCTCGGCCTCTGCAGGGTGGCATGGCGCGAGGGGGCGCTTTGGGAAACACTTGGTGGATTATTCGGTCTGGCCCTGCCTCTACCCCTGGCCCTGGCCACCGCACTGCCTCTTGCAACCTGCCCTGCTGATGCCCTTGACTCCCCCTCTGAAGACCTGTCCTCCTGAGTAAGCGTTGCACACCAGGTGGGGTCAGTCACCTCATCGTCCTGCTGCTCTTCCTCCGAATCCTCTGTGCGCTGCTCCCTTGGACTTACTGCCCTTACTACTACCTCACTGCAAGACAACTGTGTCTGATCGTCATCGTCCTCCTCACCCACAGAAAGTTGTTGAGACAGTTGGCGGAAGTCCCCAGCCTCTTCCCTCGGACCCCGGGAACTTTCGAATGGTTGGGCATCAGTGACGATAAACTCCTCTGGTGGGAGAGGAACCGCTGCTGCTCAATCTAAGCAGGGGCCCGAGAACAGTTCCTGGGAGTGTTCCCGCTCCTGAGCAGGTGTCATTGTAGTGGAGTGAGGAGGCTGGGAGGAAGGAGGAGCAGCAGACAGAGGATTCGGATTTGCAGCAGTGGACGGCGCAGAACTGCGTGTTGACGATAGGTTGCTCGAAGCACTTTCTGCCATCCAGGACAGGACCTGCTCACACTGCTCATTTTCTAATAACCGTCTCCCGCGTGGACCCATTAATTGGGCGATGAATGTGGGGACGCCAGAAACGTGCCTCTCTCCTAATCGCGCAGCAGTCGGCTGCGACACACCGGGATCAGGAGCTCGGCCTGTGCCCACACCCTGACTTGGCCCTCCGCGTCCTCGGCCGCGTCCACGTCCTCTAGGCCTACCCCTACCCCTCAGCATGCTGTATTACCAGTGATTTGATTTCACAGGCAGGAAATAAATTGGCGCAAGACTGCAGGCCAAATATAATTTTTTCCCTTTTTGGAAAACGAAAGGCCCCACTGCCTCTAGTGAATGAATAATCTAAGTTTAATAACTGTGCTGTGTCCCTGCTAATGTGTCACAGAACGTGAGGGTAGCAGAGTTATTATAACTCTGGCAGAGCAGGTATTTTTTTTCCCAATTAAGGAAAGCAAATGGCGAAGCCAGCAGTAAAGCGTAGCTGGGTGCGTATGATTTAGCAATGTTTTTCACGCAGCTCACACGTGTCCACCGCCCGTAAGGACGGACAGAGGCTGGACAAATAGATTTGTTTCCACTTGTTTTTCCACCAAAAGGCAGCACTGCGTATATTCAATGAACATGAGAAGTTTAATAACTGTGCTGTGTCCCTGCTAATGTGTCACAGAACGTGAGGGTAGCAGAGTTATTATAACTCTGGCAGAGCAGGTATTTTTTTTCCCAATTAAGGAAAGCAAATGGCGAAGCCAGCAGTAAAGCGTAGCTGGGTGCGTATGATTTAGCAATGTTTTTCACGCAGCTCACACGTGTCCACCGCCCGTAAGGACGGACAGAGGCTGGACAAATAGATTTGTTTCCACTTGTTTTTCCACCAAAAGGCAGCACTGCGTATATTCAATGAACATGAGAAGTTTAATAACTGTGCTGTGTCCCTGCTAATGTGTCACAGAACGTGAGGGTAGCAGAGTTATTATAACTCTGGCAGAGCAGGTATTTTTTTTCCCAATTAAGGAAAGCAAATGGCGAAGCCAGCAGTAAAGCGTAGCTGGGTGCGTATGATTTAGCAATGTTTTTCACGCAGCTCACACGTGTCCACCGCCCGTAAGGACGGACAGAGGCTGGACAAATAGATTTGTTTCCACTTGTTTTTCCACCAAAAGGCAGCACTGCGTATATTCAATGAACATGAGAAGTTTAATAACTGTGCTGTGTCCCTGCTAATGTGTCACAGAACGTGAGGGTAGCAGAGTTATTATAACTCTGGCAGAGCAGGTATTTTTTTTCCCAATTAAGGAAAGCAAATGGCGAAGCCAGCAGTAAAGCGTAGCTGGGTGCGTATGATTTAGCAATGTTTTTCACGCAGCTCACACGTGTCCACTGCCCGTAAGGACGGACAGAGGCTGGACAAATAGATTTGTTTTCACTTGTTTTTCCACCAAAAGGCAGCACTGCGTATATTCAATGAACATGAGAAGTTTAATAACTGTGCTGTGTCCCTGCTAATGTGTCACAGAACGTGAGGGTAGCAGAGTTATTATAACTCTGGCAGAGCAGGTATTTTTTTTCCCAATTAAGGAAAGCAAATGGCGAAGCCAGCAGTAAAGCGTAGCTGGGTGCGTATGATTTAGCAATGTTTTTCACGCAGCTCACACGTGTCCACCGCCCGTAAGGACGGACAGAGGCTGGACAAATAGATTTGTTTCCACTTGTTTTTCCACCAAAAGGCAGCACTGCGTATATTCAATGAACATGAGAAGTTTAATAACTGTGCTGTGTCCCTGCTAATGTGTCACAGAACGTGAGGGTAGCAGAGTTATTATAACTCTGGCAGAGCAGGTATTTTTTTTTCCCAATTAAGGAAAGCAAATGGCGAAGCCAGCAGTAAAGCGTAGCTGGGTGCGTATGATTTAGCAATGTTTTTCACGCAGCTCACACGTGTCCACTGCCCGTAAGGACGGACAGAGGCTGGACAAATAGATTTGTTTTCACTTGTTTTTCCACCAAAAGGCAGCACTGCGTATATTCAATGAACATGAGAAGTTTAATAACTGTGCTGTGTCCCTGCTAATGTGTCACAGAACGTGACGGTAGCAGAGTTATTATAACTCTGGCAGAGCAGGTATTTTTTTTCCCAATTAAGGAAAGCAAATGGCGAAGCCAGCAGTAAAGCGTAGCTGGGTGCGTATGATTTAGCAATGTTTTTCACGCAGCTCACACGTGTCCACCGCCCGTAAGGACGGACAGAGGCTGGACAAATAGATTTGTTTCCACTTGTTTTTCCACCAAAAGGCAGCACTGCGTATATTCAATGAACATGAGAAGTTTAATAACTGTGCTGTGTCCCTGCTAATGTGTCACAGAACGTGAGGGTAGCAGAGTTATTATAAGGACCTTTGGGGGGTCTTGAAGCCTACACTAACTACCAATTCTTTCCCTACAGCAGCTCCGGTACAAACAGCACTGTCCCTCATCTAACTCACACCGCATCTGAGGCGAGCCGCGGGAGGGGCTGACTTTTATATTAGGCGAACACCTGATCTCGCCAGCCACTCACAGCAGGGGGGTGGTATAGGGCTTAAACGTTGCAGGGGGAAGTTGTAATGCCTTCCCTGTCTTTCAATTGGCCAGAAAAGCGCGCTAACGTCTCAGGGAAGGAAGTGAAAGTAACCAGAACACCGCATGGTGTTCGTTACGAATAACGAACATCCCGAACACCCTAATATTCGCACGAATATCAAGCTCGGACGAACGCGTTCGCTCATCTCTAGTGTGAACCTGAACACTTCCTGATAATCAATTTAATTTATGTTTAAAATTACCAAGACGCTACACAACAAAAAAGGGGCTGAACATAAGGAAATAATTCTCAGACAATTATGTAAAAAAATGGAACATTGCAAAAATAAAAGTAGAAGCCTCTGATTGGCTAGCTTGCCTTTAAATATCCCTGGCTTTTGCAGTGTTGAGGTGATAGCAGTAACAGTGAGCAATTAGCACAGTATTCCATGGTTCAGTTTTAGTACTTAGTTTGTTCTTAGCTGTGTGGTATTTCTATGATTTTTTCTAGTCCGGTCTTGCTTCCTAGCCCCTGGTTTTTATCTGTTCATCCCTTTTTTGTATCTGTCTGGTCTTGGTTAATTATTCAGCTTGCTTGCTTGCTTTTTTTTTTTGCCTGGGTCTTATCTCTCTTTTGTTAATAGGGATAGTATTTCTGATAGTGTTCCCCAGTAGGAATAACTAAGGGCTACTTAGGGATAGTGGGTCTGATGTTAGGGTCAGTGTCAGCAAGAAATTAGGGAAAGACATAGAGAGAGCTAGGGATAGGATTTTTCTGATTGTTACTCCTGTTCCATACAAACTGTTCCAGTATCCAATGCCACCTTCTTCATCCTCATCATCAGGTTACCATCACATTCTGTCCCTGTCATATAATGGTAACTTCCTAGTTTGTAATAGTGCTTTCTATTGTGTTGATATGTACCTAAGATCTATTATTCCTGCAACTGTCCAGTTGTTACATTATTCAGCATTACTGTAAGATCTGCGATTATCTGAGCCATAAGAAACATTTAGTACCACTTTAGTTACACTTTACTGATATCTTTTTGTTTCTTTGTGTCCTCCTTTTTTAATTCAACAATTTTTAACTTTATATTTGACATTCATGTTTGTTAAAAATCAAATTAAAAAAGAACTCCAGTTTTTTTTTTCTTTGAAAAATGTATCAAAGTACCACTGACCTCTCCTGTCAGGAATTCAGTCCTGCAACTTGTTCCCTCCAGGTTGTGTAATTTACATTTTTCTTCTGGCCTCCAGAGCACATGCTAAGAACTCTGACTCTGCTTTGTATCCTGCAGTTAATAAGTCAGCTTTATGCCACTTTTCATTAAAAAAAACTAGCTTTCTTGTCCACAGCAACCAATCACATTCTACTTGTCAAAATGAAAGCCTTGCCTTGATTGGTTGCAATGGGGAAGAAAGACAGTTATTATTTATGATACTTGACATACTCTAGAGCTGCCCCATTAACTTCAGGACACAGAGCAGAGTCAGAGTGCTGGTCATGTGACATGGGGGCTGGAAGAAAAGTGTAGAATACACATCTTGGAAGGGATGAGCTACAAAAAAAAATCTGGACTGCTTCTTTAAATCACTGAAAGACAAAACATCATGTTGAAGTTTGGCATACTTTATTTAATCTTCAGAAGAATCCAACCAGCTATATTATCTTGTTTTTAGGACATTTCTTCTGAATATAGCTTGTGGTTACTCCGCATACTCTGAACCGCTTTCAAAAATTAAATCTTCATTTATTTGTTCAGAACGTCTAATTAAGAACTCCATTAGAACATTAGCGCCACATAGTTGCTTGCCTTAATGCCAAGGAGATTAATTACTTGCTCTAAACTTGAATGATAAATGACAAAGCAAGAAAACTGTAGACAAGTTACAACTTAATGATGTGATATGCCTTTCGTTTCCCAGAGTTCTTCATTTTATATAATGTGAAGAATATTTTAAGGATTTTTCTGATTTAGAAAACCTATTTTCAAATATCTTAATAGAGGGGGTTTGAGTTAAAAGTTAGGGGGTCTTCCATTCAGGAACCTTCTTTATTAAAAGTTTGGAAAGTATCTTTCTCTTTCTAAAGGACCCAACAAGTTAATACTTTGATTTCAGTGGAAAAAGAGTTGCCTAAAGCAACAACCTCTCTAGTGCCTGCTGTTGGTGCAGATTCATGAGAATTAGAAATGAGCAAGCCTGCTCGGATAAGGCAGTTACTTGAGCGAGCCTCGCTCTTCCCGAGTAACGGCATTCTCGTCCGAGCAGGCTCAGGGGAGCGGCGGGGGGAGCAGATGGAAGCAGGGGGGAGAGTGAGAGAGATTTCTCTCTCCCCCACAGCTACCACTTTCCGCCCCCTGCTCACCCCCCCCCCCCCCCCGCAAGCCTGTTCGGACGAGAATGCAGTTACTCAAGAAGAGCAAAGCTCACTCGAGTAACTGCCTTATCCGAGCAGGCTCGCTCATCTCTAATGAGAATGCTATTATTTGTATTAAAATAATGCAGGAAATAAAAAAACAGAAAATTCAACTTTCGGCCAGTCCCATAAAGTCCTAACTACGATCTTATTTGTGTATTTGCTACTAAGGTTCCTGGATGCCTTTCTTGAACGATGCAATCTTATATGTTAGAATCAATAATGACTTCAGAAAGGTTGGTGATCCTTTGGGGTTCTGTGTAAAATGTAAATGTAAAGAAAAAAAGAATGTAATAATTTGGAAATCTCGTATGTATAACCAGATTTTATTGGCAATAGAACATCGAACACATATCAGAAGATGACAGTGGCCTCCCCTGAAAGACGTTGTCTGGAAGGGAGCATATGTTGTTCTAAAACCTCTATACACTACTCAGCATCGATAGTGCCTTTCAAGATGTATAAGCTGACCATGCCATAGGCACTAACACAACCCCATACCATCAGAGATGTGCACTGATAACCAGCTGGATGGTCCCTCTCCTCTTGAGTCCACAGGACTCGACATCCGTGGTTTCCAAAAAGAATTTCAAATTTTGATTCATCTGACCACAGAGCTGTTTTCCATTTTGCCTTAGTTCATTTTAAATGGACTTTGGCCTAGAGAGGACGTTGGCATTTCTAGATTGTCTTGATATATGGCTTCTTCTTTGTGAGATACAGCTAGAACTTGCATTTGTAGATTGCATGGAGAACTGTGTTCACAGGCAACGATTTCTGGAAGTATTCCTGAGTCCATTCAGCGATTTTGCAGTGCAGAATCATGCCTGTTTTTAATGCAGTGCCGCCTGAGGGCCCGTAGATCTCCAGCATCCAGTATTGACCGTCCGCCTTGTCCCTTGTACACATGAATTTCTCCAGATTCTCTGGATATTTTGATAATATTATGTACTGTCAGAGATGGGATATTCAGTCTTCACAATTTTACATTGAAGAACGTTTTTCTAAAATTGTTCCAAAAACCTTAGATGCTGGTTTTCACAGATTGAAGAATCTCTTCACTTGTGAGAGACTCTGTCTTTCTAACATGTTCTTTTTATACACAGTCATGTGACTTAGTAGAAAATTGACCCTCCAGCTGTTTTTCATTACTACCACTTACTTTTCCAGCCTTTTGTTAACCCTGTCCCAACGTTTGTGATGTGTTGCTGCCATCAATGTCTAAATTAGTTATTTTCTTAATGCAATGGAAAAATGTCTCATTTTCAAGCTCTGATATGTGTTCTGTTTTATTATGAATAAACTATGGTTAAATGTGATTTCAAAGTCATTGCATTGTTTTTTTCTTAAGATTTATTTACATTTTTCACAGTATCCCAACTTTTTTAAAAATTGGATTTGTAGCAGCCCATTTTTAAAATGTCATTATAAATCTAGGAGATGGCGGCGTGTTAAAAATACCGAATAAATATATACCGTATATACTCAAGTATAAGCAGAGTTTTTTAGCACATTTTTTAATGCCGAAAAAATCCCCCCTCGGCTTATACTCGAGCGAGATAAAAAAGACAAAAAAACACCCCCGCAATACTTACCTCCCAGCTGGCGTTTGTGTTCCCGGTGCAGTGGTTTCCCTGGCGGTGCGGCAAGCCACTTGAGAATTCTCACTGCTCGGCTTTGAATTCCCTGCCGTCAGCGCTGTGTAAGTAAGTGCTGTGATTGGATCGAGCGCCAGCCAATCACAGCCAGCGCTCAATCATTCACAGCCATTCAGTGAACGACATCACTGAATGGCTGTGATTGGTTTATCGAGCGTAGGCTGTGATTGGCTGGCGCTTGATCCAATCACAGCGCTTACTTACAGAGTGCTGACGGTGGGGGAATTCAAAGCCGAGTAGGAAAATGACAGTCGGGAGAATTCTCAATCAGCTTGCTGCACCACCGGGAACACCATTGCGCCGATGACACAGACGCCAGTTGGGAGGTGAGTATTGTGTTTTTTTTTACCTAGTATATACTCGAGTATAGCTCGGCTTATACTCGAGTCAATACATTTTCCCAGTTTTTTTGTGGTAAAACTTATTGACCTGGCTTATACTCGGGTCGCCTAATACTCGAGTATATACGGTAGGTGTTATTTTTAAGTTAACCCTATAAATAGGGAATTGCCCACATATAGTAAACATGTATTTTTTAAGTAAAATATTTAAAAGAACAGATTCATGTTTTGTTTGGATGATAGAACTAGTAAATGTTGTGGGGCGAATATGTAACCAATAAATATGTGTTAAGTGATTCATTAGGTTCATATGCGTTACAGTAGTCACATAGGATTGTACTGTTGAAGTTTTTGTGGCAGTTTTTTTTAAAGTCAAAGCCCTAACTGGACCCAACATGAAATAACAGAAGTCCTTCCTTTATGTTTCTCGTTCCCTTTGAAGCCACTTCTGGTTTTGACTCCTAAAAATGCACGAAAAACCGTCACAAAAACTGCAGTAGAGTTTTTCCAAAAAAGGCTGTGTGTGAAATCGCCCTTAGGGTATAACTGGTGAATGTTGCAAGCATAGAATAAATTGAGACTGCTGTTATAAGAAGTTTCCTCGTTCAATTGTATGAAGGCATATGGGAAAATAAATATCTGTTGTATTGAAAAAGAGATCTGTCTTGAGGACACTACAACATTAAGTTAAGTGACAGATAAGTACCATCGGCAGAGCATATTTATCTGTGTGCTGTATACACAATTTACAGAAGACGAGGAGATATAAAATAGCTTGTGTGACACTTCGAGCAACAGTATTCATTAACCCAAATCCTTTTAACAGGGCTAGAATATTAATAGCCTACTCTAAGACCCAACATCAGACTGGTGGGGTCCTGACTCTCAGCACCCCTGTTGATGAACAAAGAGGCTCCAGTGAGATGAAAAATAGAACTACACTCCCCAGAATAAAAGAGTCTATTTATAAAGTCTTGATGCCAGAATTCTGGCATTCAAATGTTGCAATTTTGGTGCATGCTCCAAAACCTTTTGGGCATTTATGCCACAGCACTTTTTCAAAAAGTGGGCAGAGCCCAGCTTTAGGGGGTAGGGTGGTGCGTAGACCATCACAGTTTTACTATAATGTATGCCAGAAACTGGTGTAGATTATAGCAAAAACCTACTCCAGCTTGGTGCCAGCGGAGGTATTCATCTGCTGAACGGAAGTTATTTTACTGCATGTGGAATGAAAATCTACTTGGACAACCCCTTTAACCCAAATCTCTTGTACACATAGGGGCAGATTATAAGTGCTGTTTAAGGGGGGCTTCACACGAGCGTGTTTTTGTGCGTACATAGGTGTACATAAGTGCGCACCTAGGTACGTGCAAAAACACGCGTGAATGCAGGTCCGTGCATTGTTTTCAATGGAGCTGCGGCTGCTGCCGGCGGCTCCATTGAAAGCAATGGTCTGCCACTGTCCCTGTATTCTTTTTCAGGGAAGAGCTTTACATATAAGCCCTCCCCTGAAAAAGAAAGATTTTGGTGTAAAAAATATACTTACCTGTCCGCCACTGCCGTGACCCCCATGGGGATGAAGAACACATCTGCCGCATGCGGCAGATGTTTCCTTCATCCCTGCTAGTATAAAGAATTCCCTGCTGCTACATCTGCCACATCTGTGACAAATGCAGCAGCGGAATTCTTCAATTCTCTCCCGCAGCTGTCACACATGTCAGCTGTGGTAGAGGATTCTGCTGGCACCCGTCAATTGATTTCAGGGAAGGGCTTTAAATATAAGACCTTCCCTGAAAATCCAGTAAAAGTGGTTTAAAAAACTTCTCCTGCTGTCCCCTGCTCTGTGGTGCTGATCTATCAGCAGGCAGGGATTTAAAATCCCCGACTGCTGAAAGAGCTGAATGTGATTGGTTGAAGTGCTCAGCCAATTACAGGCAGCTCTCACTCATCATTCATTCGGGGAATGAATTATAGTCCTATAAAATCGATATCCTACCCTTAAGCTATCAATATCCGACAGGTGGGAATTCAACTCTTGAATGAGACTGAGCTGCAATACAAGACACAGCCACAACTAAATGTATGGCTTTTACTAAACATTGAAGAGAGCATAGCACTCGACAGAGAGGGAATACTGGGAGATATGGCCTATCCTAGTCATAAACTATCAATGTTACCATCTCGGAAAACCCCTGTTGACACATGTAGTATACATCAAGCGCTATGAATATTTGCAGTATACATGAAGCCCTGTAGAAACTAGGAGTATACATCAGGCCTTGCTGACTCAGACTATTCAAGTCCGGTTGCATCTTACAGTACCCATCAATGATGTTAAATACTGTTGTGTGAAAAAAGACACACATATCATAGGAGTGATACCTTTACTGGCTAACCAGAAAATTCATATATGCAAGCTTTCGAGGCTATTAGGCCTTTTTGATCAGGCTAGTGTCACATTAGCCTGATGAATAGGCCTAGTAGCCTCGAAAGCTTGCATACATATTTTCTCTGGTTAGCCAATCAAGGTATTACCTTCATAGCAAGCTTGTCTTTTTTATACAAGAGTATTTAACATTATTGATTTTTTCCGGAAAACACGGTACCACGCTGCTTTTATTCCACAGTACACATCAAAACCCCTGTTGGCATATAGAACACACATAAAGTCCTACTGTCACATCTAGAGTACTCACTTATTCCTCTTAATTTTGGAGCTGTGTTCATCATCAACATCTTCGGGGAGAAGTCCATCTTTTTTGCCAGCTGGTAGAGACAAGAAGAAAAAAAAAATGCCTTAAAACCACAGCAATCAGAATGTTTAAATACCCAGAACACTTCTATAATGACAATTTTATGTTCAGTCTCGGAAGCCAAATGTCTCCATCTCAAAACAATGGACTAATTCCCAATCTCTGAGATGAACACAAAATACCTAATGAACTAATATTTAGCTTTTAGGACTACAAGGCTCTTGTTTCGTTCTTAGATGTTGGAGTAAATCCATGTGCTCAAATTGATTTAGACTTCTGGCAGAGTGTTTCCTTTTCTATTAGATTGTTGGCCAGACTGGAAAGGTTTTTTTTTAATATTGGTAAGTGCTAGTTTTATATCTCATTATTGCTGAGGGTAATGCTCTATTAGGGCTTATGGACGCCCATAGAGTAGTTTTGCCACATGGGACTTCCGATATGAACCATAGGGGGGAGCTTGTAAACATCAGAGACCCACACTGGGGCATACCAGTATGTCATTTGCATACTTGATTTGAATGACTGCTATATAATACTACATATCCCTTGGAGCAGATGTTGCAGAGGATATGTATGGCTGGCCGCTACTTCCCTCTGCAGTAACCAATAATTTACACCCCAATTACATTTTCATAATGAGCCAACTCCTTATATTACTTAATTATAGTTACTAAGTTAGAATTTTGACCATTTTTTTTAAAAAGGAGTATTTTGGGACTTTTACTACTTATGACCTATACTCAGGATAGGTAATCAATAGTTGATCAGTGGGGGTTTGCCGCTTGGGATCCCCAGAGATCAGCTGATGCTATGGCCTGATGCCAATAGAGTGGGGCTGGATGCCATCATCAGTGGTCAGGCCCGGAAGTATAATAGGTGGATTCACTCACATTGAAATCAATGAGGGTGATACCTTCCATTACACTTTCACCCTTCATTGCGGACAGAGCCAGAGGTGTAATAAGAGGCATTGATCCCGTTGATTTCAATGGGGGTGAAGCCACCTATTACACTTCCGGGCCTGAGCATCTATGAGGACATCCAGCCCAGCTGCACTGATAGCAAGCTAAGGGATCAGCTGAATGATGGAGATACAGAGCAGTGGACCTCTGCCATTGAACTATTAATGGCCTATCCTGGCCATTGATGTTCTCAATAGTATTTTCAGTGCCCATCACAAATTTGTAATGGATACTGTTATTTTTATGTATAATAACACTGAACATCGTCTACAGCTGAACTTGTCTAGGTCAACTTCTTCCTTAGAACAATCCCACTCTTATGGAGACAGACATATTAAAGGGGTTGTCCAGGTCTGCAAAAATGATGGGCTAACCTAGATGGAAATCCACCACCCGGGACCCCTTGCAATCAGCTGTTCCTACGGCTACTGTTTTGTGTTTTGGAACAGAAATCAGATAGCTTGCACACATTGCAGTGGCCTGGCATGGTATTGTAGGCACTGTTCCCACAGAAGTGAAAGGGAGCTGTTTACAGTTCCATGTTGAGCCATTGGCCAAGGTGTAGAGCTGTCTGGTCTTCCTACTCTGTATGGCACTCCAAAACAACTGCCCACAAGAGCTGATTCGTAGGGGTGGCATTCTCCCACAGATCAGCTTCTGATGTATCCTGAGGGTAGGTCACCAATCTTTCAGGGCTGCACATCCCCTTTACAAACTCTGTGGAATGTTTACCCTTTAACTATTCTATGCCTCCTGATACTTCTCATTTAGTTTTTCTTGCTTTCTAATTTTTTCACTACACAACAAAATATACAACTTTTCTTATCGGATTTGTTCTTTTGATTGAAAAACATGCATTTTTAACATTTTCTGCAAAAATACTGGGCTATGAATGGGCAGGTGAGAAAATTGTGTTGGTTAGGAAAAAGTTAAGGAGGCAAAGTGCTGCTCACCAGTTTACAGCCAATATACAGTATAGACACAAGTAGCATACCAAATTATCATTCATTATATAACAGATGTGAATTTAGTTTACAAATCATCATGTATATTGAATGAAATAGAATGAAATAATCACAGCGCTTAGTTACTTGCGGAAGATTCCAATTTGCGTTTATGTGGAGGGTCTTCAATGATTCTGTTGATATCCACTCGATTTTTTAAGTCTATTGGCTTATCCCAAACTGACAGTTGAATTGTAGGGTTGAAGAAAAATACTTTGTCATCTCCAGTCCATACCACACACCTAGGAATCAAAAGGAATAAACAAACTACAAGTCATCAAAAAAAGCATAAAAAAAGAATACATTTAGAATAATTATACAATGTAAAAAGCTTTACAACAAAGTAGTCGAATGACTAGCCAGCAGTCATTAGACTTAAGGCTCTTATCCACTGGCGATAAGACTTCCTGGCGATGCGAGAGTGAGTGAAAACGCATGATACTGAAACCAATGATTTTCAATGGTTTCATTCTCATTAGCAATGTCTTCACTGTAACATAGTAACATTGAAATCAATAGGAGAAGATCGCTAAGCAGGCTAGGAATCCCCCATAGAGAGGAGAGATCAGGAAGCGGAGCTACAGGGGATCTCTGACATATCTCCCCATATTTGGATGGATAGGGGGCGGGGCTAGTGGGTTTCCCTGAGAGCGGGGGCAGGGCTAGAGAAGTTATCATAGTGATGCATCTCTAGCCGAGTGAGGTGGCGGGGCTAGTGGGAACATGCACCTCCACATGGATCAGTTTGTGGAGCTGTTTAATCATTCAGTATAACGAATATCAAGCAGTAAGTCAAACAACCAGAGGGAGCAGACATTAACCCTCTCCAATCCACTGTCTGATGTCTCAAGACACTCTGATTGAAGGCTGTACAGCTCTGATTTCGGAAGATGTCTGGCAGGGTATTCTTACTGTTTATTACTGGCCACTCTGTTGTCGGGGGTCTCTCCAGCATGTCCCATACTGCAGTACTGTCTCTAGCCAGCAGATGATGCCATTGTACAATGGCAGAAAGAGAAAGTCCCCTAGAAAACCCTGAATCCAAAATTGGATTGCAAATGGTTAAATGAACTGATGCCAAACAAAGGGGAAGATTAGGATGGGTTGGTGCTTGTGGTCAGCCCTCCACAGGCAATGTGTACTCAAGCGGATGTGAAAATGGAGGTGCCAGCTCCCGGTGCTCACTGTGACAGGGAGTCCACTCAGGAGGAGGGGGACGATGAAGAGGAGGTGGAAGAGGATGAAGTACTCAATCAAACATGGAGAGGCAGGGAGAGTTATGATATCAGCTCATGGGGGAAGGGAGGAAGTGGGAAACATTGCAGAGCAGCACCATGCTAAGATGGAGTAGGCTCTCACAGACAAACATAGGGCTGTATAGTCAGCATCAGCTACTACTAGTCACAGCAGCACCAACATCAGGCCCTTCTCTTTCTCTACCTCTTCATACCATCTTTCAACACCCTCCACATTGGCATGAATATCCATATGTGACAAAATCTGTCCTTCATACAGTGATGCACATGTAAACACTAAAATGCTGTCCTAAAACTCATATGTCTAGGGAAGTACAGCCACATGGCCAAAGAGCTGTTGAAGGCTCTTCAGGCCCAGGCTAACACGTGGCTGACCCTGCACAGTCTGGAGACAGACAAGGTCATATGAGACAATAGGGCCAACTTGCTGGCAGCCCATGTACCTTGCTGGCCCATGTGATGGACCTTATAGTGCAGTGCTTCCTAACAATTACTCCGGTTTAAATCCAGTGCTAGAAAAAGCCAGGAAGCTGTGTTCACACTTTCAATGTTCACACCCAGCCGCCTCTCGTCTTGCAGGGTTGCAGCGACATTCGGGCTACCACCGAACCATATCATCTGTGACGTGCCTACACAGTGGAATTCCACATTGCACATGCTGTAGAGGCTAAGCCAGCAGCAAAGAGTAATTGTTGAGTACCAGATTTTGTATGCCATTAGCAGACACTGTATGGAGTTCGATCACTTGACACATGTGGAATGGCTGCAGATCTAAAATATGTGTGTCATTTTAGCCTGTATTGCGGAAGCGACTAATCAGTATGCCCACCTCTGTTGTCAGCCTGCTGGAACATACACTACAGGGCCTCAAAAACAATGATGTGTTGTTTTCACAGAAGGAGGATGTGGAGGTGGAAGGAATTCAATTTTTCTAACTGTCTGGCTAGTCCGCCATTACTTAATACCACAAGGAGAGAAGCTTTGGGCAAGAAAGGGGGGCTTCTTCTCCAACACATTTCCCTACCAATAGGAGAAGTATAGAGGAGGAAGAGGAGGAATGAAGAGGAGGGGGATAATACAGAACAAGAGACAGGGGAAAGGGCTAACAGCATTCTTTCCATCCTTTACTAACCCCAACTATTCTACGTGGGTGGTGGGACCAGCTGGAGGACACACTAAGTCCTGACCCTGATGAATGTTTACAATCACCCTTAGGCACTTCAAGGCATTTGAGTACTTTTATTCTGCACTGCTTGCCGAAGAACCATTGCATAGCACCCACCAAAACAGTAGAGAGGGGGACCTCAAAATGCAGCACTATTATGGTAGGCTGTTAAGCAGCTTGAGGAAAGCCTTTTCAGCTGATTGTGGGGTTGCATCCACAATGGATTACAGCGGTGTGACTCATGGTGGACGAGCAGAAAGCTGCCGCAGTAGCACCACCACTGGAAGCAGGCGGGATCTAACAGAGGTGCGGCATAGTTTTTCAGCCTGTCACAGCCTGCAGCTAAAGCACAGGGTAAAACTGACAGTCATAGGCAGCACTTATCCATGATGGTCCAAGAGTATGTCAGCTCCTGTGTGCATGTACTCAGACATGGCATTGGCCCTTTTGACTTCTGAGTGTCTAAGCTGGATGAGTGGCCAGAGTTTGCACAATATGGTCTAGAGGTGATTGACTGCCCCTCTGCCTGTGTGCTGTCAGAAAAGGTGTTCAGTGCAGCTGGCGGGGTGATAACTGACAGATGCATCTACCTGTCCACAGACAATGTGGATCACTTGGCATTTATAAAAATTAACCAGGTGTGGATTTCACCTGACTTCTGCACCCCCCGTGCCCTCAAGGTGCTGTTGCTGCTGGTGGCAGTTGTGGTGCTGCTGTTCTCCTGCTTCTATCATGTTTCTCCTATCACTTCCCTCCCAAATGAAAAATATGTCAATATGGAAATACAGAACTGTATCTCTCATGTTTCCATGAGGAGTACACTCTGCCCTCAAGGGTCTGTTGTGGGTGTTGTTGGTAGAACTGCTGCTGCTCTCCTTCTCCTGCTTCCGCCATGTTCCCTCCTTGTCCTTCTTCTAACACGAGAATTTTCTAAAATACAAGAAATAGCTGTAGTTCTACAGCTTTTCCTTGGAAAAGGCCCGTGCTTGGCTGTTCTCTTCACCTGGTAGAATTGTCCTTGGATAGACAAATATTGGTCACGCTACAGCTATTCCATGGAGTAAGCCCATGCTTGAGTGTTGTCTTCACCTGGTGGAATTTCTCTTTGTAAAATTTATGACCTTGCTTCTAAAACAAGCAGCACACCTGCTATCTTCCTTGGCACATTTTAGGAGACCCTATATGGGCATTATTTTGTTTTCAGTGACACCCCTGTGCTACGATTGACCCCTACACTACTGTACACTATTTTTACCAATTTTTGTGGGGAGAACAGTGTTCCCCAACTGTATGGCTGCAATTTGGGGGGCTTTGGCTACATTGGTAGATCTTCTGGAAGTCAAATTATTGAACCCAAGTTTTACTCCCATTGACTTCCCGCAACTTCTTATAGAAGACACCAGTTATACTCAGTCTGATGGTGTTCCTGGTTTAGTCAGTGGTTCTGGATCCAGTCCTACTTTTGAGTCCAGATAAGTCTATTTGGTAATTTACTCTGGGGCATTGTAACATTTTTTTCTCCTGTACTTTTTTGGTCCAAATCATTGTGTAACATCAAGCTATTGTCACAGTCCCTCTCACCATATTGGGATTACCCTAAATTCCAGATGTGGAGCCGCCCTTATCAGGGCAAATGCCTAGTTTTAGGTAGGATTCCCTTGCACTAGTAGGTTAAAGTTAGAATTCCCTGCTCCCCCATTACATATCCTCATAAAATATCTTGTATTATCAGCATTTGTTCTTGGAGTGTATATCTGTCTTTTTAGGACACCTTAATTGTATCGGATTTGGACATAGAAATATATTTGCTGCATCCAGCTTTAATATAATACTTATATTTTATGTCTGGTAATCTATGTTTCACATCTAGTCAGCAAAAAATTATTTGGTGTACGTGTCTTTGGAAGAATTGAAAGGTGAGCTCCTAAGGAAGCGTGCAAAATCCTTTTTAGGTTTGGAGAACAACAAGGCGGAATATTTTATTTGAAATGATAGAGCATCATGTCATTGCACTGAACATATCCGGTAAACAAACCACAAAGCATGTCTATGTATAGTTGTAGATGTATGAGATGAAGGTAGATTACATTCATGGTCCCTTGTAAATCTGAGAACCACTAATTTGTTCCACCTGCATCAGTGATGCTTAAACAGCGTACAGACTGAGCACCTGATGGAGTAAATATATGGTTATGTGCCAGTAAGCAGCTGGGCATGTGAGTTGTGTTATTAAACAGAGCAGAAAGCAATTAAGATGCATTGTAAATTATGCAGATTCCGGTTAGCACCAATAATGCCATTCTGTGAGAGCGCATCAACAGTGTGTTCCTTCAATACAACATATTTACAACATTTTCAGACTCAATGTGATGGGGATCCTTGCAAGAAAATTACACCTTGGCTTGAATCTCTGCCAAAAAGTGGCATTTTACTTACTTAGAAGCTGTCTGCTAATGTATTATATGCAAGCAGAAGTGTCTGTACAAGTTAACAATAAATTGACAAGGTACAATAAGCTCACCACTGCACTTATTGGATCAAGTGTGATTGACATTGTACAATATCTGAGCTCACAATGAGGACTATATTGTCAATCTTACATTGCCGCACATAAATGAAGGTGGCCATACACTTTGGATAACTACTGGTAGAAAATTAATTAGTCAGATAGATGTGTCCCCCAATAATCATGTCCAAAGGAATATGCAATGGTCCCACTGACTCTTGGATATTAGTTATCATTTGATTATGTAGCTAGGAGCTAAGTGAAAGAGGCTTCACAAACCATAATGTGGCTCCTGACCATCCTCAGTCTGTATTGACACCTAAAGCAGTATTTACTATGGATGACTTACCCTTGGGATAGGATATCAATTGTTAATTTGGAGGGGTCCGTTCCTCAGAATTCCCGCTAATCAGCTCATCATCCGGCTTGTTGTCGGTGTAGTGGAGCTAGATATCGCCATTATGGTCAGAGCTGGAAGTGTGAGAGAAAGGCTCAATGGGAGAGATGTCTTCCATTACACTTTCAGCTCCTCGTATTGGTCACAGCAACAATGAGCCAATGGGAGTAAAGCTTTTCTCTCATTTTCGGCTCTGACTACGATGATAACGTCGCAATCCACTACACTGACACCAAGCTGAGGATCAGCTGATCGTAGGGGATCCCAAGAGATGGTCCCTTGCCGATCAACCATTGATGACCTATCCTTTGGATAGGTCTTATATTTAAAGCCTTTCCCTGAAGAACAATTAAGGAGTACCAGCAGCTGGATCCTCTACCGCAGCTGTCATCTGTCACTGCTGCGGTAGGGAATTCTTTATTCCCCGTGGGGATGAAGAATTACTTTGCTGCATCTGTCACATCTGTGACAGGTGCATCCCTTTAGGGATGAAGGGGATGAAGAAAACATCTGCCACATGTGGCAGATGTGTTCTGCATCCCCGGGGGGGACAGGTAAGTATATATATATATATATATATATATATATATTTATTTATTTTTAACAGTAAAATGGTTGCTTTTCAGGGAAGAGCGCATATTTAAAGCTCTTCCCTGAAAAGCAATTAAGGGGTGCCGGCAGACCATTGCCTTCAATGGAGCAGGCAGCAGCAGCTGCATCTCCATTGAGGGCAATGCGTGCATTTCCTATGGTGCATGCATGGCCTAACTTTGCAGGCGCATGCCTGTAAAACACGAACAAGTGAACACACCATAGGAAATGCATTGGTTGTAATAGACATGTGTTTTTGTGCACGCGTATGCACGCACATAAACACACTGGAGTGAAGCCACCCTTAGTATTAAAGAAGGGACTTAAATCCATTAGAAAGGCAGTTCTTAAAAGAACCTTTCATAAGGTTCTATTTACTTATGAGGGGATTGATTATAATCCTGAAAAAAAGGCTTCTGTCCATCTAGCTCAGCCTATTATTCTGCAATGTTGATCCAGAGGAAGGCAAAATAAATCACGCGGTGACGTCAATTTTCCTCATCTCAGGAAAAGAATTCCTTCCTGACTCCAAATCTGGCAATCAGAATAAATTCCTAAATCATCCCTTTTCCCCAGTGACTATAACTGGTAACATTGTAACACTTAAGAAAGGCCCCTCTTGAGCTTTTTTAGCGAGTTCGTCATCACCACGCGCTCAGGCAGAGAGTTTCATAGTCTCAATACTCTTACAGTAAAGAACCCTCTTCTATGCCGGTGTAGAAACCTTCTTTCCTCAAGACGTAGAAGGCGCTTCTTGTTATAGTCACATTCCTGGGTATATACAGATCATGGGAGAAATCTCTGTGTTGTCCCCTGATATATTTATACATAGTTATTAGGTCGCCCTTCAGGATTCTGTTTTAAGCTAAATAGCCCTAATTGTATCTTTCTTGGTATTCTAATCCATCCATTTGATTTATTACTTTTGCTGCCTGCTGTTCAACCCATTCATTCTTGAGTACCAGTGCCCCCAAACAGTCCACAATATTCCACATGTGGTCTGACGAGTGATTTGTAAAAAGTAAAAAAAGAATGTTCTCGTCATGTGCAAATACCCTTTTTGATGCACCATGTTTGCCTTGGCAGCAGCTGCCTGACACTAGATGCTCCAAATACATTTTCAGTTAACTAAAACTCCTAATTCCTTTTCCATGTCAGTTTCACACAGTGGTTTTACAGGAACTTCCAGCAATAGTTAAAATATTTTAAAATGACGGTGAAAATCCTATGATACATTATGACTTTCTGTAGAACAGAGGTTTACAAGGATCCCCTATGCATTGCTGCTGTGGGTCCTCCCTGGGCTTCATTCTACACACACTACAGGAAGATCCTATTTTTACAGCTCCGCCAAATGAATTCTGATTTTAAAAAGAAGCAATGTATCTCTGATCCTGTTTAAGAAAACTAAATTTATATTCTTTTTAAGCCAAACTGCAGCACCGACTTTCCTTAGGGAGAATCAGCAAGAAAGCAATGCTCCCTGGGAGGAATATGCAAATAACTTTACTTTATAACGGAGATGTTGCCTGTAAAAATAGTAAATCAAAGCCTTAAAACATCTCAATTCTAGGATATAACCAGGGATTTCCATTTGTGGACAGATCTGTTTCAGCCCTTTAGTCCTCATCAGCCCAGAGCTGGAATTAGGCTAAAGGAAGCTTACCTCCTTTTTTGGAGGGCAGCTCCTTAATTGAATAATCTTTATATACTCTACAGACTAGAGAGAGAAGAAGATCACCATTCTCCAGGCAAAATATAGACTAAACGAATCTCACTGGAGCCGATCATAGTCCCCAAAAGCAATGATATCTTTTTACAAAATAAATAACTTAGTAAAATCAGGTAGTTTTGAGAGATGTTGCTTATGATTCTTGTCAGAGAAACATTTATTATCACAGCCGTACAACACATTTTTATGATGTCTCTGCAGAGCCGTTTTTCACTCACACATAAATTTGGCTACAGAATTCACAGGCACATTAAATTTAAATGCAAATCCAACTTTATTATCAGAAGTGTCGTAAAATTGCTTTAGTAGTTTTCAAGTTGACAAAAAATATTGAATTTTTTTTTAATAAAATTGTTGTTAAACATGGATATATTTTCTTCATTGGCTTATATAAAAAAAAATGCTCCAAAAACCTAAGTAAAATTTGCAAGGCTGCAAAACTCTGCGGTACATAACGTCGTATTATAGACTTCCACTTCAGAGTTTATGGATCAATATTATATTCTCTAGTTCATTTCCCAGAAAATGGATCAATAAGCCATCAGCACTTGCCGGATTATTATCCAAAAAGTTGAGAGGATGTGCCATATTCTTAATCAAATCTTGGGTCGCTACTACCTACAATGGTATGAGCTATTTTTTATCTGTAGATATAAGGTCCCTTGTTATGTTTGTGCTGGGTGCAAGTGCGGTGCTCTCCATAGACGTCGCAAACATATCAGACCAAGACGTAAGTAATTAATGTCCACAATGGAGCATCATAGACATGTATTATATCACCCAAATGCTGGGAACACAAGGTCAAAAAATGGTAAAACACTCTCGCTAATTTACTTTGGTATAGCAAATCCAACCTAGAGCAGAGTGATCGCCCCAATAGGGACAGCCCTACATCAGGAACAAAAAGGGCCTATTATGTCCCTAGATAGGGGATAGGGAAGATGTTAAATGTAGAAGGTAAGAGCAATGTATATGCATAGTATTTAGTAGAAGTGAAAAAGCTCCACAAAGAATATATAGCCACAGGCAATTTGATGATGTAGCAGACCCCCTTCAGCTAACTCCTTAGGCAGTAAATAGCTGGCACCCATGTAAAGGTGGGCCCGGTATAAATACACTTCTTTTATGGCTGATGGGCCTGCTAGGGGAAACACCTCTCTGTTAGCCATGCAGTTAAGCATCACAGAAGATGTTGTAGTAGGGTTATGAAGAAGTTCCCATTATACATTGAGCTTACTGAGGAATTCCCGAAAGACAACACCCCACAGACCTTCTGCAGTGATAGGAAGAAGGCACTCATTGTCACACAGTGTTGAATGACAGGCAGCATGCACTAAAGAAGCAATCAAATGGACCGGGGCCAATGCCATGAAATCCTCACAGCTCCACTTCCTGATTGCAGCTAGCGTGCTGCAAGAGTCCCATAAATGACACACATAGAAATACAGATCCCTTAGGCAAAATGCAAAAGTGTCCAAATCATAGCACCACATATTCAAGAATAGGAGATTCTAGATACTGTACATATCATATGAAAGGGCAAGATTAAAAAAAAAATTCTAAAACAATTAAAAATTTATAAACAATTGGGTTTAATATTTTGTACACACTTACTAGATTGCAGCAGGAAACAAAAGCAATGCAAAAGGTGACATTTTCATCAAATGTTCACAAATGTACCAAACATAAAACATGCTGTGATTTGAAAATATGCAACATGCCACAAAACACATTTAAACTTCAGACTAAGAATGACAATGCACAATACCAAACATGTACAGCAAGGCGTAGCTATAGGCTCATGGGCCTGGGTGCAAAAGCTTACCTTGGGGCCCACCAACTTCTCTTAACCCCTTAATGCAGAGGTGGAACTTGAAGCTCCCGGGTCCCAAAGCAAAACCAGTAACAGGACCACCAACTATAATGCTTTATTCATAGTACTGGAGAAAAAAGGCCTTATGGGCCCCCTAAGGCTACTTGGCCCGGGTGCAACCGCATCCCCTGCATCCCCTATAGTTATGCTAGTGATGTACAATGCTTTGAACATATGGGTACAACAGATGTGCCCACATGACAAACAGCTGGACAGTGACTGATTAACAGTTACTTTCTCATTGTAATGGATTAAAGAAATGCAAATGGTGAAAGACATAAAAGTTAAATTAAAAAAAAAAGATGGATTTGGTTTTTTTTGTAGTTTTTTTCTACTAAACACTAAGGTAACACAATGTAGAGGGAACCCATCACAATAAACATGCAGTATGATTTGAACATAGAATATTGGAGGATATTGGAGGAGTCGAGTCAATTTAAAGAGGACCTGTCATGGGATAAAGTCAGCAAGACTAGCTGCATAGCACTGCAGCCATGCCCCACTGACTGTGTCCCTTTTAATTTTTTTTATGTTCCCATCTGTTAGCCTGGTGTAACTGTTAGGTCCAGTTCCCAACACTGTTAATGAGCCAAGTGGGTGATGTTCATTGTTAATGGGTGATGTCAGACTTGGCTAAGAGTCTGATGTCACCCATTGCCAGTGAACAGTAGGGAATGTCCACTTGACGTATAGTGCCATGAGCTATGCCTAAGAAGAACCCATTTGGATAACCAAATGGGAGTATTAAAATGCCCTGCTGACTTTATCCCATGATAACCCCTTTTTAATACCTGAACATTATGCTCAAAAACCTACAATCCCCCACTCCCAATTAAATAAATAAATAATCAATTCCTCATGCAGTTACATTAATTAAAAAATGAAAAATTTGTTTGATGGAACCCAGTGGAATATTAAAGTAGAATATTAAAAAAAAAGTTAAAGGGGTTTTCACGGTTTTTGTGTGTATGGCCAAAAAGCTGATTTGGCACCCGCCATCAGCTCCACAATACACAGGGGTTGGAGCAGAAGCAGTTGGCTCTGTCCCCTGTATAGTGGCTAGCAATTGTAACTGCAGGCACAGCTGTTATTGATCTTAATGAGAGCTGTGCCTGCAATTATGAGCACCAGCCACTACACAGGGATAAGAGCCAACTTCTTCTACCCTGACCCCTGTGTATTGTGACATTGACAGCAAGTCCCCGATCAGCTGATCGGCCCGGATCCTGAGTGCCGTAACCCAGTTTATCAACTATTGATGACTTATCCTGTATATACCTCATCAATAGTATTTGCACAGAAATCCCTTTACGTTAACCCTTTGCAATCCAATTTTGGATTCAGGGTTTCCTAGGGGGCTTTCTCTTTTTGCCATTATACAATGGCACCATCTGCTGGCTAGAGCCAGTACTGCTATATGGGGCATGCTGGAGAGGCCCCCCGACAACAGAGCGGCCAGTAATATACAGTAAGAATACCCTGCTGGACGTCTTCTGACATCGGAGCTGTACAGTCTTCAAACAGAATGTCTTCAGATGTCAGACAGTGGATTGGAAAGGGTTAATAAACTAGTTTTTATGTCATCCTAAATGTGTGCTAGGTTTGCCTGGTAAATACAGTCTTGTAAATAGACAAAATCAGAAAAAGGGGAACAATTTTTTTCTTCCTAGGGTCTTACCATGGGGATCCAGGCACCGGTGTTGATGCCACAGGCTTGTTGATTTTAGCCACACAGCCCTCTTCACTTGACATCTTCAAACCATTGTCCTTGAATCCGATATATGAAAAATTTAATGAAGAGCATAAACCAAAAAGTCAAGCCTATTATAAAATGTATCAACTTAATGTACATTTCTTCAATTTATTTACCCAAACAAATTAATAAAAAAGTAATTTAATTATAGAAGAAATTGTACAATATTAGACAAATCTATGGAATTATACATATTTATTGAAAATTCGAAATTCTAATGCTTTCATAGCGGAATTAGGGAGACAATAGGATGAAGTCGTAGGACTTTCAATTGAAAAAAATATATTTTCTGTCCTTGAAATATACATGTGTACATATCAAATCATTTTACTTTCTGAAGTTGGAAAAGACAAACCTTTTCATCTGCTTTGGCAGTATTATTTTTTCTCTCTGAATGTAAAATGAACGCAGTTGAACAAGTTGCTCTGTTTGCTTCTTTACTTTTATCTGTAAAATATGAAAATCATTGACATTGAACTGAAAAGTGAAAAAAAAATCTGAAAAAAATTGATGGATATATACATATTAATGCTAGGAAATATTTCACAAAGTTAACTAGATTGTTTCAATCTAAGGCTTGACTTAAAATGTCGATACAATTTAGATGAATTGTCAGTCAAACCCGCCAATTTCAGCAGGATCAGCTGACTAATTGATGCATATGGTGGTGTCCTAACTCTCCCCAAATGGCAGATGTCTGGAGGAAGAAGAATTAGACTGTTGAATTTCAACATACTAATCCTCTTTTTCTCATGGAGGAAGTGTCTGTCATCCAGCTGACAGATATTTAAAGCATATGTTAACCATTAGAAAAGATGACAATCATTCCTTTTTAATGTTAACTGAAATCAGACTCTGAAAGGTTTTAGCCTCGGGCTACTTTGCTACATGAGATGTGCAACCAAAAAATTTGTGTGACTTGTCCGTGACTTGCTGTCACATGACAATTTCAAAGCTGCGATCTAGCTTTTAAACAACAGCCAAATTGAAGACAGGTCAAAGGCAAGACTTACACGTATGTCTATGGTGAAAAAGTTGCATGCAATTTGCAATCTGTGACCAAAGCCCAACTAAGCTGGACTTTCTGCAACTCTCACTATGCAGTCGAGTTAGTTGAAGGTCAAAACATGACACCAATGACAATCATTAGAAAGCAAGATCCCTCCCCCCATCATCTTCCTCCTCTGGAGGGCTTCACAACACTCATTTATGAGAAGCTGGTTGATTAAGGTTCACCAAATACATTTTATTGAGGAAACGGCCATCCCAGCAGCCTGCTCCCTTGAACACTTCCATCAGATCTGGAAACTATAGTTTAAATTCTGTATCTCTTCTGAATATCTCACTTTGGCCTCCTTGTCTTCCTGATGATTTCTAGTTAGAGGCCCATTTGAAGGCCTGGACAGTATATAATATTGTCACTTTCAGATATACTGTGTAGATATCCCTCCTCCCTTTACCTCATCTTTCCACCACATCTGCATTTCCCCCCTCTTAAGTATTCTTTTATTAAGAGTTCTAAGTTTACTGCTTGTTTCTATGGAGGTAAGCACTCATTGTTCTTGGCTATCTTTGTATGACAATTTGTTAAGTACGGTTCCTACTAGTTATCATATCTCTGACAATCCAGGTAGCTCAACTAATTGTACAATTTTGTATAGTTGTATGTGTTTCCGCCATTACATGTTAGTGTTATTTAGAGACCTACCACACTTTTTCCAATGCTTCTTCCACAAGTGCCTTATTGTACTTCTTGAAAAATAGTTATTGTTGAAGAAAATTACGCATTTACTGTTATAATAAAAACTGATAAAACAATCTTTAAAAAAGAAAGGAAAGCAACAATGCAGTGTGACGCTGTGATCTTTGTGTGGCGTGACACATGCTGCTGTGTAGCCTTTGCTTTAACCACTTTTACCCTGGGCCAGTTTTGGCCTATCTGAGCAAACCAAATTTTTTTTAAATCGGACATGCTATTATTTATTCGGAATGCTATTACTTATTCAAGTGATTCTGATAATGTTACATTTTAGTTTATGTCCATAGTAAATCTTAAGACTTTCACAGAGGAGGATCTCTAAAATGTAACCTTTATTGTGTGTAATTAAAAACAGGGCTATATACTGACAGACAGAAAACAACAAATAATGGCCCTCCTAAGAGGGTCACACACATAGAAGGTAAGTATCACTCATAGGGCAACTAGTTAGTGATCAAGGGGATGACGGCATCCATGGTGTGATCCAACTGGTCACTGTTGTTACTAGAATGGTCACAAAACCAGGTGTGAAAAGTGACCAACCAATATTAGACTTTTGGACCTCCCACTCGGGTCAGAGGTGGTAACATAAAGTAATCAAAAACCTCTGTATTTTACCCACAGTTTATTACTTTACTTTATACATGGGTGAACAGGTAAGCATATGACCAATGTAAATACTTCTGCTATTTCTGTCCACCCATTCTTATTATTCATAGGTTTAAAAATGAACGTCTTCCATTTTTAGGTTTCTGTCTATTGAGGGACCTAATAGAAATAGATGTTGCTAATATTCACTAATAGCTTTAAAAGGAACAAAATTATATTTCAAAATAAAGTGTAAAGACAAAAAGTTGTCTTTCAAAAGATTTTTTTTTTACTGAAAGCATAGATTCTGTCAGTTGGTTCATTGTCGGCTCAACGCGTTTCTATTGGACTTTTCAATTCTTCAGGAAGCTAATGAGTCATAGATACAGTAGTTTCCCATATCAATCAATCTGAAATGTAGATGACATCTAGAACTTTTCTAAAGAGCACACAGAAAATTTGCTCAAGCTGATAATACTAAGCTTGACCCACGATGCCTTAGCTATGCTAACAAGACACTACTCTAGAGACCTAGAGTTCAATCACTCGATATTCACCCCAATGGTATGGAAGCCAATGGTATGGAACCCAATCCCCTGCATAGATTTTGTCAGTTGGTTCATTGTGGGTTCAACGCATTTCTATTGGACTTTTCAATTCTTCAGGAAGCTAATGAGTCATAGATACAGTAGTTTCCCATATCAGTCAATCTGAAATGTAGATGACATCTAGAACTTTACTAAAGAGCGCACAGAGAATGTGCTCAAACTGATAATACTAAGCTTGACCCACGATACCTAAGCTATGCTAACGAGACACTACTCTACAGACCTAGAGCTCAATCACTCCAGATCTACCCCAATGGTATGGAGTCCAATCCTCCCCTGCCAGGAGACAAATAAATAAAGGATAGAGGAATTGTATCTGTGTCAGCCCTAATGTCCATAGTAAATCTTGGTTGGTAGATTTTGTGTTTACTTGGAAAAAAATCTAAATTTAAGAGAAAATTTAGAAAAATTTGCATTTTTTAAAATGTGACATTTTTTGCTTATAAGACAAACAGTTATGTTGCACAAAATAGCTAATAAATCACATTTACCATATGTCCACATTATGTCGACATCACTTTTTACCTTTCCTTTTTATTTTTTCTCGACACTACAAGGCTTATAAGTATGGTAGCAATTTTTCAAATTTGGAAGAACATTTCCAAACTCAATTTTTTTCGGAGACCAGTTCAGTTTTGAAGTGAATTTGAAGGGCCTGTGTATTAGAAACTCCCTATAAATCACCCGATTATAGAAACTGCACCCCTTAAAGTATTTAAAACCACATCTAGGACATTTGTTAACCCTTCAGGTATTTCACATGCATTAAAACAAAGTGGAGGCGAAATGTAAAAGTTTTTTTTTTCAGATTTTCAATTTTTATTATGTTTTTCTCTACCACAGCCAGAGTTATCAGAGAAACAAATCTCAATATTTATTATCCTGCAGTTTTTAGAAATTTCCCACATGTTGCCCTAGTGTGCTGTCCATAGAACCACACGTCCCATTGTAGCATATTGGGCTATACACATGGATGTTTTTCACGTGAATCAATTGTCCACATAAAAAAAACTCATGGCATGTCCTATCCTTATACGTTTCACTGATTAGATGAAGGACATTCCAATGCCTGTTAAAGCACATGGCCCCAAAATATAATAGTGTGCCGTAGGTGTAATTGCATTTTTGTATTAATATGAAAAAAAAAGTACAAATATGACATTGCAATGTAACAAAATAAAAAGAATGCAAAGTATAATTGCATATTGGAGTTAAGAACATAGGAAATTTTATGCTATTTTTTTCTCTTCTTAATATTTCAATACACTCCTGCGGTTATAGGAATAGTAACATATTGGTCTTACAAAAAATATAACCTGCACAGTGAATCAAATGCTTTGAAGCAGAACACTTAATTACATTCCTCAGCCCAGGAGGAACATTACAGGCTGCTAATCATCCTATTGTAAAAATTACGAAACAAAATTACTCAAACTTTAACCTCTCTTGTACACAGGGAGAAATCAGCCCCGGATCATAAACTTCATGACTGCAATCATTTTATTGTTAACGTGAACAATGAGCTCTGGCGTTCCTAAGATCCTAAAAATCACAAAGAAAAATCCTGTTCCTGTAATTGGTCTTAATGGACATTTGTGACCTTTACTATGTGCTTATTTTCTTTAGAAAATTACAGTTCTATCAAGATATAATGACCAAGTTTTATAAAGAAAAGACAGAGAACCATTAATTTCATTCACTTTCATCAACCAGCGTGCCACTGCCTAAATGCTAAGGGATAGTCAGCAGAAGTGATACGTGGAAATGTACTGTAGCAACTTTTAAATAAAATTTTGTGTAACGGCCTGCGATGATTTCTTGTAAAGGGAAAAGTTTAAGCTGTTATATGAGTGGTAAATTACAGAACTAGGAAACATTAACTTGACATTCGATTGATTAAGACAACTTAACAAAGACGTACTAAATACAATGATGCAGATCAAGTCATCATGATGTGCCAATCATGTTAATGATTGCTAAACCTGTACATAAACATGTAGAAACACATTTATCATTAGTGCATGGGGCGTGGCCTAACATTCATAGCGAGAAGACGCATCTTACTGAGCTCCGCTGTTCCGGCCTGTTTTTCTGAAGAGTCTGGCTCCATCCTGCCTCGGCCACACCAAGAAAGCTGCCTACATCCTCTGGCTGTGCTCCTCTGCGCCGGAGAAGGAGCACACTGCTTCCAGAGTCCCGCTTCACAGACAAGGAGTTTTAGCCTAGTGGGGCCTGTTCCATCCTTGGTCTAAAGTTCTGGATGCCGCTAACTGGAAATGGCTTCAGAGCTCTGTGGGGTCACGCCTGCATTCAGGAAAATACAGCAGCAGCCTGAGAGACCCTCTCTGGAGCGAGTGAGGCTGTTAGTGTGCACTGGAGGGGGTGGGAGACAACAGAGACTACAGCTGACTGTATCATTGGAGATGGCCTGGAGCTAAGTACTGCTCCATATGGAAAGATAGGAATCTCTCCTATGAGACATCCAGCCTAGGAGCAGCTCTGGGTTTTTACCCTCCTCCCCTTTACAACAGCATACATAACCAATTGATTTCCATTGGCCTCTGAATACCTTTAGAATCCCCTCCAACAGGTCAGTAGCCATCTTGGATACTTAGTGAGGGGTGGAAATACAATTCTCCTAAAAGAGACAGAGAAGAGAGGGAAAGAAAAAGCAAAGAAACAGGCACAGCCATAAGGTCTGAGACGAGGAAAAAGAGGTCCTGTCAACAATAACATGCTCTATTGCTAACAACAGAAAAGCAAAAAAAAAACAGGAGAGGTGCAGGAAGTATTGATGGAACCTGCAACCTTTTAGAGATCAACAGAGTCCTGCAAGAAAATAAATCTATCCAGTTTCTCTTTTCCTATATGGTTATGCGTGAGGCAATATGAATACATTTCTCAGTTTCTAACCCTCATAAGGAGAGCTCTATGCATAATGTTACTAATATGACCTAAAAACACAGAGTATGGTCACCGTGTCTACAGCAGGCTCAATCCTTATCTCTCTCTCCTCTCTTGGTATCTGCAATCCTCTGTGGATACTATGGCTACAATGACAAGGAGTAAAAAGAAAGGAGCAAGCCCACCAAAATTAACAGCCTTCTTTCCCGCTACTACTTCACTGCCTCAACACAAAGTCACCAGATGTCATATCTCAGTATGTCTATCTCCACTGTTGCAACACAATCTTCACCACAGCATAGAAACCCAACTCCAAATGAACAACAAAAATCTCCTTCAAGCGTTTTCCCCCACCCCTGGTCTCTTTGCCACATCAGAACCTATTTCAGACGACTTGATGAAGTCTATGTTTCAAGACTTAAAAGAATCCATACAAAAAGATATAAAAGACGTCATCTCAGCCATACACACAGACATCACAGTAATCGGAGAATGCACGGCTCACCTGGAGTGGAGGAATTTGCAGTAGCTCACAATTCTCTAGTGGATGCCCATAATACAATAGAAGATGACATCACTTTTATGAGACTCAAAGTAGCTGATTTGGAGGACAGATCAAAGAGAAATAATATTACGTTACGAAACATTCCAGAAGACATTCAAGATTCCAATCTGATGTAATTTATCACTGATCTTTTCTTGGCAATCCTTCCAGAATCAGCTGAACGAGACCTCTTGATAGACAGTGCTTATAGAATTCCAAAGCAAAAAAATTCCAGGAACACCAAGAGATGTATTAGCTAGGTTCCACTTCTACCCTTATAAAGAGGCCCTACTTAAATCATCCTTCAAATTCAAAGATCTTCCACATCACTTTCAGTGAATATCCTTGTTCTCTGACCTATCTACAGCTACTTTAGCAGGAAGACTGGAACCACCAACAAAATTTCTTTGCCTAAAGAGATGAAGGACATCGTTGTCAAGTGGTTCCTCAGCATGCTCCAAGAAGGCATGTGTCACTCGCCATCAAAAGGGCCTTCTTCAATCAGCCAATCCAGGAACAAAGTGCCACAAAACAAGCCTTTATCCCCACCCACTTAACATAAATGAGCCTTGGAGAATACTTGGAGCAAATACTCACAGAGTCAACCTGGCAATCCATTCCATAACAAGTTTGCCTCACGGCGACCTAATTATTATTAGTTCTTCTCTCATTTTAATTTCTCGGCTTCATGCAACAGAGTGGAGGGTCTTACTTTAACCTATCTGCTTCCCGCTATGTTGCACCCCCTACTTTTCTTAAAAGCAATGGAATTATTTGTATCTGTTCTGGTAGGGTTATGTGGACGAGCACCAGATGTTCCTGATGCTGTGCACTGGTACTTCCCGCAGAGCTCAATCAACAATTGTGTACAATATTCCCATGGTATTTAAAATTTGTTCTTTAAATGTTAAAGGGCTAAACAGTCCTTATAAACGTTCCCTTCTGTGAAAAGAAAATCAAAACCAAAAATGTGATATCTTTTGTACACAGGAGACCCATCTAAATGCCAGGGATGAAATTAGGGTCAATAATGGGGCCTTTTCTCAAGTTTTTTGCCCATGCAGTTAACAAAAAAAGATCTGTTCTTATTGCAGTCAAGAACAGATTCGCATTTGAGTGCATCATGGTTATACCGGACGAAGATGGTAGATACATCAGATACATCATACTGATATGTGTAATCCATGGCTCTCCATACAACATAATGTCCATTTATTCTCCAAACTACAAGCAAACTATCTTCTCGCATAAAATGTTAGATCAATTCAACAGTGTCAAATAAGGTGATTCTATCATATGTGGGGACATTAATGCTGTCTCCAACTTGGCTCTAGATAAAAATCCCCCTGTGTCAGCTGGCAGACCCCAAGATGTCCAAGATTTGATTTTTAAAGAGGGGGTGTATGATGTATGGAGAATCCAACACGCCAATGAGAGGGATTTTTCTTTTTTTCTCTGACTCACACAAAATCTACTCTCATATTAATTTTTTTCTAGTTGATTGATGGCTATTACAAAGAAGTAGCTCTTCTTACATTGGCCTAATAACCTGGCCAGATTATGCCCCAGTATCCATTACAATCAATGAAAATTATAATTTCACTCTTTCTTCCCCTTGGAGACTCAACAACTATCTCCTTAATAATTTCAAATTCTCCTGCCACATCAGACATACTCTCACAGAATACAATAAACTAAAGGACATAGAGGATATTTCAATTACCTCAATATGGAATGCTCACAAAGCAGTAATGAGAGGACATTTTTTTAAAACAAGCTGCTCTTGAAAAATGACAAAGATTAATGGAAATGGAGAATCTCCTAGAATCTATCAAAACCCTTAAACCCAAAATAAAAATCTGTACTCAGATGAAACCTTGATTGAATTAAAGCAGCTTTGTTTTAAACTTCACTAATTATCACTAAACAAATATGAGTTATATATTCGTAAAACTAAACTAACTCATTACACCAGAGGTAATAAAGCTTCTAAATTTCTTGCCAACAAAATCAAAACTAAAGAAATCAAAGCAAGAATTCCTTTTCTTAAACTCTCAAAACAACAAAGTAACAAACCCCCAAGAAATCTCAGAAGAATTTGCACACTTTACAACTTAAATATGGACCCATCCATTTCACATCCCAACCAAGCACTTATAGATAACTTCCTAGGAGATATGTCACTCTGTCATGCAACAAGATTTCCTAAAGAAAGAAATATCTAAAACAGAAATATTAGACACTATCACATAACCAAAACAAAAGAAATCACCAGGCCTAGATGGTCTCACAAATGAATATTGTATAACTTTCTTCCCTGTTTTATCTCCCTATTTCTTGAAAACCTTCAACCATGCTGTAACACATAACTCTTTTTTTACCTGAAATGCTCAACACCACCATCATTACATTGGCTAAGCCTGGAAAACCACATACTTCCCCCTACAACTACAGACCTATCTCACTACTAAATACAGATGTGAAAATCAACAGGGTACATTGGGAATATTTACATACCATTCTAAAAAAAATTGGGTTTAAAGGCAATTTCCTATCAGCAGTTATGTCCCTTGACTCGTCACCAAATGCTTTGGTCAACTCTTCAAGCTTTTTATCTAAACCATTCACGATCAGCAACAGCACAATGCAAGGCTGTTCCGATGTCTCCTTTGATTTTTGCACTAATAATGGAACCATTTGCAAGTCATATCAGGCTTTCTCAAAATATCCATGAAATTAAAGTAGGAGAAAAAGATCACAGAATAGGCCTATTTGTGGATGACATAATACGTTTACTCTCAAATCCAGCTACCTCCCTGCCTATTCCCAAATCATCGATCGCTTCTCAAAAATTTCATATTATAAAATCAGCTTCTCAAAATCACAAATACTCAACCTTGGAATCAAAAAGTCTTTAGTGACACATTTAAACAATGCATAGAACTTCACCTGGGCTAAGAATTCCATACCATACCTAGGTATTTCCCTGATCTCTTCTACATCAAAACTATTTGAAGAAAATCATAAACCCTTCGAGTAAAGCAGACCTAGAAAAATTAAGAACCCATGGTATTTCCTGGCTAGCTGGAATCTCTATAGTTAAAATGATGGTTCTCTTTTCTTAAAAATATTCCATGCTTTATACAATCTTTTATTTGGAGGAAGAAAAAACCTAGAACTAAATCAGATATTCTATTGCAACATCAAAGGGGCCTTAGTTCTCCCTCAATCATACAACACTACTGTGCCTCCATCCTTGAACAATTTAGATCCCTCTGACTTAACGATCATTCAAAACTATGGGTTCCATTTGAGAATTCTATAAGTTGGAAATTCTTACTTACTAGCGCATCTATTCTTCAATTGCATCTATACTTTCAACTCTGCTACTTTACAAGTATGGAAAAACAAATGTGGAAAATATAATAGCTGCTAAAAAAGGCCTGATCACTTCCTCTCTGCATGAAGCAGATAGAGATATACTTGCTATTGCAATAGAAGCTCTAGATCACTACAACTAGAAAAGCAAGGGAATTACCCAGACATATCAGCTTTGGACAGATCGTGGTTTTATTTCCTTTCCTGAGCTCATAACTATGTTCAAAATTCCTAGAACAGATTTATTTAAATATTTCCAAATAGCCAACTACTACAAAAATCTCCTCCCCCCACCAGAATCAATGTGCTTTCGAAATTAGAAGCCTGGTTAAACTCCTTTCAGGGCTCCAATAAAGGTATATCTGTATGTTATAAAATACTAATTTCCTGCATACATTACCCACTGGCAGCGATAAAAGAAAAGTGGGCAGCAGACTTGCAATCCCCCATAACAGAAGATCAATGGCTATCTAGTTATGCTTCCATAACACTAATTTCCAGGTGCACAAATCTTTTGGAAAGCCTGCGTAAAATACTATACAGATGGTACCTCACACCTCAGAGACTTAACAAAATCTCTTTGCGTTATTCTGAGTGCTGCTGGAGATATGCCTCATCAGACGGAATCCTGTTTCATCTAGGGTGGAATTGTCCTTACATTTCAGGCTAGGTTTTCCAGTTAATATCCACGACATACAGTTTCTTCCTAATCCTGCATTGGCTCTACTAAATTTAGATTCTGATCAATTACCTTTCAATATCCGTAACTGATATCATGAAAGCTGGTTCAAGTGTATATACTCTTGAGCCTCTAACAAAAAGAGAAAATATGTGAAGGATAGGGGAATCTGGATCCAGAGCAACTTTTGTTACATGTCAAACTTCTTACGATAACTATTCTTTCACATATTAGCCTGAAGACTTGATTCAAGAACTGTTAGGGCTCCCACACACTTGCGTTTGCGTTTTTTGTTAACGCGATTGTCAATGGGACTTTCTAATGTTAAAAACGCAATGCACCAAAAACACAGTTGCGTGCATTGCGTTTTTTACAATAGAAAGTCCCATTGACAATCGCGTTAACAAAAAACGCAATCGCAAGTGTGTGGGAGCCCTTAGTTAGTTTGTTTATGTTCTACTTTATTTTCTTTATAAATAAAAATTTTGGTGAAGAGCTTAACAAGATGCATATTAATGTTTATTACTGAATTTTGTAAATGATTGAAAATTCTTCAATAAAAATTGAATGTTCAAAAAAAAAAAATTATGAAACAAAATTACTCAAACTTTAATCTCTCTTGTACACAGGGAGACATCAGCCCCAGATCATAAACTTCATGACTGCAATCATTTTATTGTTAACGGGAACAATGAGCTCCGGCGTTTCTAAGATCCTAAAAATCAGAAAAATCCTGTTCTTGTAATTGGTCTTAATGGACATTTGTGACCTTCAAGATATAATGACAAAGTTTTATAAAGAAAAGACAGAGAACCATTAATTTCATTCCCTTTCTTCAACTAGCATGCCACTTCCCTAATGCTAAGTGGAAATACACAGTAGAAACATTTAAATAACATTTTTGTGTAACGGCCTGCGATGAGTTCTTGTGAACGGAAAATTTAACATGCTACGTGAGTGGCAAATTACACAACTAGGAAGCATCAACTTGACATTCAACGGATTAAGACAACTTAACTACGATGTACTAAATACAATGATGTAGATCGAGTTCCCGTGATGAGTCAGTCATGTTAACAATTGCTATGTCTGTACATAAACATATAGAAACACATTTATTATTGGTGTTGTGCCAGAATTCTGGTGTAAGTTGCACCTTCTTTTTGTGCAAATCAATTTAGACAAATGTACTATTCATCCGTGTGCAAAGAACTGCTGTTAAACCTCTTACTTCACGTTTCAAAACGGTCTAGAAGAGCTCGTGGGGTTTGAGTGAAGTGAGGATTTCATTTTTTTTATATAATTTCTTTTTATTAAGAAATGCTTAATAAAACACATAAGTCTGAGAAACATATCCATACAGATTGTTTAAACATACGGAAAGAAACGTACATTTATGATTGAGACATGCAGGTCGCGCAAAAGATACAAACTGTCACAGTTTAACCCCTTGAGTGGCGGGTTTCCTACCACCCTGTCGTGCCCACCAGGGCAGGTTTTTTAAAATGGTCTAATCATTGAATTTCCACAAATTTTGCAGTTGCGTCTCAAGAGCCATAACTTTTTCATTTTTCCATTGACACGGCCATATAGGGGCTTGTTTTTTGCGGGACAAGATGTGATTTTTTAAACAGGGGGGAGGAAAAAAAGAAATGGGGAAAAAAGAAAAAAAGGGGCCATGTCATTAAGGGGTTAAATAATGTATTAACTTCCTTCTCTGGGTCATTACGACGCACACGGATACCACATGTGTGATTGTATTTTTGATTTTTTACCAAGTAAAGGGAGACAAGTGTTTTTATTATTTTTTTTTTATTATTTTTTTACTTTTGTTTTTTTTTACATTTTTTTTTTGTCCCTTTAGGGACTTCCACAGGGACCCATCAGGACCCCCTGATCACATTCCGGGGGTCCGATGGTGATAGCCCTTTACATGCTGCAGTGACAGCTCTTTACATGCTGCAGTCACATAGACTGCAGCATGTAAAGGGTTAACACAGCAGAGATCGGAGGTTTTCTCTGATCTCTGCTGTAAGAGCTAGTACCTAGCTGTCATCTGACAGCAAAGCACTAGCTCTCCCTGCCACAGAGACCATCGGCTTGCTTCTGACAAGCAGATGGTCTCTATGGCAACCTATAAACAAAGCAGGAGACTTAGAAGCAGGAGACTGCTGGCAGATCGGTAATATCTTCTGCTGGTTTTTCAAAGCCCTTGCTTTGTTCTCTGTGGGACAGTGCAGGCAGAGCACACTGTCACAGCTTGTGGCATTGTGCTCTGCAGCTCCCATAGTGATACATAGCCCGGAAATCTTCCGGGCTTTATTACTATCGGCAGTGGAGCTCGTCCCGGAAAATTTCCGGGCGTGCCACTCAAGGGGTTAAAAGGCTCATAAGTGTTGTCATAAATATTTGAATTCCACTCGTGCTTTCACATGAGCATGTGCCGTACATAGTTGCGCACAAAACCGCACACCCATGTAAGTGCACAAACGTGCATGAATGCAGGTCCATGCCCATTGCCTGCAATGGGGCCGCAGGTGCTGCTGGTAGCTCCATTTAAAGCAATGGGCTGCAGGTAACCCCTGCAGTAATTTTCAGGGAAGGGCTTTAAATATAAGCCCTTCTCTGAAAATCATCCATTTGTGTAAAAAAATTAAATAAAAATTATACATATGCACACCTCTCCGACGCTGCCGTGTAAATATTCAATGAATGGCCAGATGCTGCCTGTGATTGGCTGAGTGCTGTGACTAATCACAGGCAGCACTCAGAACATCGCGATCCTCTGCCACAGCTGTCACGGCTCTGACAGCCATGGCAGAGGATTCTTTACCCCCCCCCCCCCCCCCCCGCAAGAATGAAGAAATCCTTTGCCACAGCTGTGACAGCTGTGGCTGGGGATTCTTTACTCCCCACGGGAGTAAACTGTGGGTCAGTACAATTATGATGATAGCAAATTTATATAGTTTTACTTTTGCTGTACCACTTGTGTTACTTTAATAGATTAAACATTCCAATAATTGAAACCCTTTTTTTTCTTATCTTTAGGGCTCCAATCCACTAGCGATAGGTTTTCTTGTGAAGCGAGAGTGAGTGAAAACACAATAATATGAAACCAGTGATTTTCATTGGTTTCATACTCATTTGCGTTCTGTGCACAGCTACGTCAGCTACGTCAGGGAAGGACGATGTACTCCCTATATTTACAATGGGGCTGGCGCAGGTTTTTCTTAGCGCTGTGAGGCTTGAGTGCGCACAACACAAATGAGTATGAAACCATTGAAAATCATTGGTTCCATAATCATGTGTTTTCACTCACTCTCGCATCTCAAGAAAACCTATCGCCAGTGGGTTGGAGCCTTTACTTTGTTTTTTTAGTCCCCATAGGGGACTTGAACTTGCAATCGTTTGTTCGCTCATACACTATAATGTAATACCACATTTTGACAGGCAACCTATCAACGCATTCGTTCATGGCAGCCCTAGGGACCTTAAGAAGGCACCTTGCCATCTTATTGTGGGGGTGGGTGTTCAGGATATACCCTGTTTCCCTGAAAATAAGACATACCCTGAAAATAAGACATAGCATGATTTTCCAGAATTTTTGAGGATGCAAAATGATTTTTCAGGCTTTTTAAGGATGCTTGAAATATAAGCCCTACTCCAAAATTAAGCCCTGCTAACAGTTAATTTAAAAAGTCAATTTAAATAGTGTCCAGGCAGCTATACATGTAAAAAAGTTAAACCTTTTTGAACAAAAATGAATATAAGACACTGTCTTATTTTCAGGGAAACATAGTAAAATGCCGCTGTCAGAACTTGACAGCGACACTTAAAGGGTTAAAAGCCTCTGAGCACTTATTGGTCCACTGTCTGGCACTCACAATGCTGGTGCTATAATGTCATAATGCCTGCATCCTTCCATAACCATCCTGGCCAGATGAGGCCAAGGCAGAGAATGTAGAAAGCCGTGGAAGCATAATGTAGTTGAGCGACTATTATTTTAATGCTGGGGGACACAGCACAGGTTATACATGACTCAGGGGCACTATGGAGCCTATATTTGACTCCAGGGGCACATCGATGCCTATAAATGATTCGACATACACAGCAAATGACTCTTAAAGGAGATGTCCCGCGCCGAAACGGGTTTTTTTTTTTTTAAACCCCCCCCCCGTTCGGCGCGAGACAACCCCGATGCAGGGGTTAAAAAAACCACCCGCACAGCGCTTACCAGAATCCCGGCGGTCCGGCGTCTTCATACTCACCTGCTGAAGATGGCCGCCGGGATCCTCTGTCTTCATGGACCGCAGGGCTTCTGTGCGGTCCATTGCCGATTCCAGCCTCCTGATTGGCTGGAATCGGCACGTGACGGGGCGGAGCTACACGGAGCTACACGGAGCCCCATAGAGAAGAGGAGAAGACCCGGACTGCGCAAGCGCGGCTAATTTGGCCATCGGAGGGCGAAAATTAGTCGGCACCATGGAGACGAGGACGCCAGCAACGGAGCAGGTAAGTATAAAACTTTTTATAACTTCTGTATGGCTCATAATTAATGCACAATGTACATTACAAAGTGCATTATTATGGCCATACAGAAGTGTATAGACCCACTTGCTGTCTCGGGACATCTCCTTTAAGGTGCAACAGAGCCTATATAGGCCTAAAAATGCCTACTGTGACTGTCACCCCATAGAATCATAGAATGGTAGAGTTGGAAGGGACCTCCAGGGTCATCGGGTCCAACCCCCTGCTCAGTGCAGGATTTACTAAATCATCCCAGACAGATATTTGTCCAGCCTCTGTTTGAACACTTCCATTGAAGGAAAACTCACCACCTCCTGTGGCAACCTGTTCCCCTCATTGATCACCCTCACCATCAGAAAGTTTTTTCTAATATCTAATCTGTGTCTCCTCCCTTTCAGTTTCATCCCATTGCTTCTAGTCTTTCCTTGTGCAAATGAGAATAGGGCTGATCCCTCTGCACTGTGACAGCCCTTCAGATATTAGTAGACAGCTATTAAAGGGGTTGTCCCGCGATAGCAAGTGGGGTTCAGCACGTCTGTATGGCCATATTAATGCACTTTGTAATATACATCGTGCATTAAATATTGGCCATACAGAAGTTATACACTTACGCCCTCCGGTGCTGGCGTCCCCGTCTCCATGGCGACGATCAAGCCTCTTCTCTGGTCGCACGAACAGTCGCGCTTGCTCACTGAAGGATTCCTCTTCTGTCTCCCTCTGGGCTCACGAGCTGCGTCCTGGCTCCTCCCTCTTCTCCGCATCATCGTAGCTCCGCCTCCGTCACGTGGTGCCAATCAGCCAATGAGGTGGCTGTAATCGTCAGTGGAACGCAAGACTGGAGAAGAACATCCACGGTGCACCATGGGAGAAGACCCGCGGTGCATCATGGAAGAAAACCGCGGTGCACCTTGGGAAAGGACCGGCGGCCATCTTGAAAGAAGAATTTTTATAAGTTCACGAAACGAGCTAATGGTGAGTGGAAACGCTCTTTAAAAACGCTTTCCACGGGTAGTGTAGTATGTTTGCTTTAGAAAGGGGACTGGGAAGAGAAAAAATTTACATTTCTGCCGCAGGACAACCCCTTTAAGTCTCCTCTCCCCAGAGCTCATGTAAACCTGGAGCTGACCATGGTGCAAACGTCTGAGCCTCTGTGCATCATTTGGTTAAAATGATGGAGAATATGGCATGGATTCATGCTATAATAGCTTTGCAGCAGCTATGTTCAGATTCAATATGGACGTCTACAAGATCTATGCCGATTTGCTTCCTGCCAAGACAGAGAAGTCTCCTAGTCTCCTTCTTCAGAGATACGAAATTTATTATACTGAACCTTACTAAGCGATTTATTTCCAGCACTCCTTCAGTGTAATGGTGGTGTGTGACTGTGTCTGAAAGAAATCCACCTTCAGCAATTTAAGTAGTTAAAGCACAATGGGATGATTTATTATTTATTGCATTGCTTCGACTATGCACATTTCTTTTCATATCTGCTGCTTTTGGCTCTGCACAAACATAGAAACATATTTTTCTTATTCAGTTTTACGCTTCACATACTCTCCTAACTCTGCAAAAACTAGAGAAGGAAAAGCCAGTGAAATGACTATCTAGAAAGGTAGATTCACAAGGAAAACCTGCATTTTGTCGTTAGTTATAACTATGGGCCAAACTAGTTGGAGTGGTTACCCTTGTGAAGCTACAGATTACGGGCTTAGTCAGACGGGCGTTTTTTGCCGCGATTTGCGCATGCGCATGCGTCCGGCGATTTTTTAAAACCATTGCTTCGCAATGGTATCGGACACATGAGCGCTTTTTATGCGCTCGTCCGATAAATTATAGAACAAAAAAATCGCAGATCGCACCTATCTGCGATCTGCGATTTCTGTTCGCTTCTGTATATGCGCTCAATGGGGCCGGCGGCAGCAGCGCCGACCCCATTGAGAACATATAGAAGACAAATCATTCTTCTCTGCCACAGCTGTTACAGCTGTGGCAGAGAAGAACGATGTTTGCCCATTGAATTCAATGGAGCCGGCAATACAGCCGCTCCATTGAAAGCAATGGGCTGCTGGCGTGCGCGGGGTGAATTGTCGGGAAGGGGTTAAATATATAAACCCTTCCCTGCAATTCATGCTAAAATGTGTTAAAATAAAAAAAAATTGTATACTCACCTTTCCGCTGCAGCCGGAGTCCAGCCGCGGCCGCTGTCAGTTCTCCTGAACTGCTTCTCGGCACTATTCAGCCGGCGGGGCTTTAAAATCCCCGCCTGCTGAATGATCTGCCTCTGATTGGTCACAGCCTGACCAATCAGAGGCCGGTTTCACTCACACACCCATTCATGAATTCATGAATGGGTGAGTGACTGCTGCCTCTCAGCGCTGAGCCAATCAGGGGCAGGTCTGACTCACATCCATTCATGAATGGGTGTGAGTGAGGCATGCCTCTGATTGGCTCAGCGCTGAGCCAATCAGGGGGCAGGTCTGACTCACACCCCCTTCACACCCCCTGCAGGACGGCCGCTCGGAGCTGCCGGCAGAAGGTGAGAATGCAATTTTTTTTTATTTTAACACATTTTAGGATGAATTGCAGGGAAGGGCTTATATATTTAAGCCCTTACCGACAATTCATCCCGGGCTCGCCCGCAGCGCATTGCTTTCAATGGAGACGGCTGTATTGCCGTCTCCATTGAATGCAATGCGCTGGACAGCTCCGGCCCGTTTCTAATGAAACGCGGCTAGGAGCAGATTTTCGGGTGATTTGCGGGCGACTTGCGCGCACCGGTCACGCGATTTGCGGATGCGCATCCGTCATGTGATCCGCAAATCGCGGCAAAAAACGCCCGTCTGACTAAGGTGAATATGCCCACAAAAGGGATTCATCATTTAGGCATGCGCTGTACCAAAAAAATATAGAGCGCATGCGTGGGACATCATTGCGCTCTGATTACGACATGGATACTCAGTAAACGAAGTGGATGGGCTTATTCAAAAAGCCCCAGCCAGAAGAAACGTCCAGGCCCCCCATCGGACTCGACCATGGGCAATAGCATACATCATGGGAGATTTTAAAAGATGTTTTACAAAGGTATGTTTTCAAATGGAAACAACAAAGTTTTTTAATGAAAATTGCTGGTCTGCTCAAGTAGTGGGTTTAGTAGAGTGGAAAACGCTGACAGTTTCCCTTTAATTTGTCTAGGATTATAAATAGAGATGAGCGAGCACCAAAATGCTCGGGTGCTCGTTACTCGGGACGAAATTATCGCGATGCTCGAGGGTTCGTTTCGAGTAACGAACCCCATTGAAGTCAATGGGCGACCCAAGCATTATTGTATATCGCCGATGCTCGCTAAGGTTTTCATTTGTGAAAATCGGGGCAATTCAAGAAAGTGATGGGAACGACACAGCAACGGATAGGGCAGGCGAGGGGCTACATGTTGGGCTGCATCTCAAGTTCCCAGGTCCCACTATTAAGCCACAATAGCGGCAAGAGTGGCCCCCCCCCCCCTCCCAACAACTTTTACTTTTGAAAAGCCCTCATTAGCAATGCATACCTTAGCTAAGCACCACACTACCTCCAACAAAGCACAATCACTGCCTGCATGACACTCCGCTGCCACTTCTCCTGGGTTACATGCTGCCCAACCCCCCCCCCCCCGCACGACGCAGTGTCCACAGCGCACACCAAAGTGTCCCTGCGCAGCCTTCAGCTGCACTCATGCCACACCACCCTCATGTCTATTTATAAGTGCGTCTGCCAGAGGAACCGCAGGCACACACTGCAGAGGGTTGGCACGGCTAGGCAGCGACCCTCTTTAAAAGGGGCGGGGCGATAGCCCACAATGCTGTACAGAAGCCATGAGAAATATAATCCTGTGCCACCGCCATCAGGAGCTGCACACGTGGGCATAGCAATGGGGAACCTATGTGCCACACACTATTCATTCTGTCAAGGTGTCTGCATGCCCCAGTCAGCCCGCGGTTTTTTATAAATAGTCACAGGCAGGTACAACTCCGCAATGGGAATTCCGTGTGCACCCACAGCAGGGGTGGCTTCCTGGAACCCACCGGCTGTACATTAATGTATCCCATTGCAGTGCCCATCACAGCTGAGGTAACGTCCAATTAAATGCAGGTGGGCTTCGGCCCACACTGCATGCCCCAGTCAGACTGGGGTTCTTTAGAAGTGGACACATGCAGTTACAACTCCGTGTGGACCCACAGCATGGGTGGGTGCCAGGAAGCCACCGGCAGTACATAAATATATCCCATTGCATTGCCCATCACAGCTGAGGTAATGTCATGTTTAATGCAAGTGGGCTTCGGCCCACACTGCAAGCCCCAGTCAGACTGGGGTTCTTTAGAAGTTGACACATGCAGTTACAACTCCGTGTGGACCCACAGCATGGGTGGGTGCCAGGAAGCCACCGGCGGTACATAAATATATCCCATTGCATTGCCCATCACAGCTGAGGTAATGTCATGTTTAGTGCAAGTGGGCTTCGGCCCACACTGCATGCCCCAGTCAGACTGGGGCTCTTTAGAAGTGGACACATGTAGTTACAACTCCGTGTGGACCCACGGCATGGGTGGCTCCCTGGAACCCACCGGCGGTACATAAATATATCCCATTGCAGTGCCCAACACAGCTGATGTTACGTCAGCTTTTATGCAGGTGGGCAAAAAATTAATTGGATTACACTGTAGGCGAGGGCCCCAAAAAATTGGTGTACCAACAGTACTAATGTACGTCAGAAAAATTGCCCATGCCCAACCAAGAGGGCAGGTGAAACCCATTAATCGCTTTGGTTAATGTGGCTTAATTGGTAACTAGGCCAGGAGGCAGCCCAGTTAAAATAAAAATTGGTTGAGGTGAAAGTTTCAACGCTTTAATGAGCATTGAAACGTATAAAAATTGTTTACAAAAATTATATGACTGAGCCTTGTGGCCCTAAGAAAAATTGCCCGTTCGGCGTGATTACGTCAGGTTTCAGGAGGAGGAGCAGGAGGAGGATGAATATTATACACAGATTGATGAAGCTAAAAGGTCCACGTTTTTGATGGTGATAGAGAACGATGCTTCCATAGGTATCGCTGCTGTCCGCTGGTGAAGAAGAGAAGTCTGGGGAAATCCAGGCTTTGTTCATCTTGATGAGTGTAAGCCTGTCGGCACTGTCGGTTGACAGGCGGGTACGCTTATCTGTGATGATTCCCCCAGCCGCACTAAACACCCTCTCTGACAAGACGCTAGCCGCAGGACAAGCAAGCACCTCCAGGGCATACAGCGCGAGTTCAGGCCACGTGTCCAGCTTCGACACTCAGTAGTTGTAGGGGGCAGAGGCGTCACGGAGGATGGTCGTGCGATCGGCTACGTACTCCCTCACCATCCTTTTACAGTGCTCCCGCCGACTCAGCCTTGACTGGGGAGCGGTGACACAGTCTTGCTGGGGAGCCAGAAAGCTGTCAAAGGCCTTAGAGAGTGTTCCCCTGCCTGTGCTGTACATGCTGCCTGATCTCTGCGCCTCCCTTGCTACCTGGCCCCCGGAACTGCACCTTCGGCCACTAGCGCTGTCGGATGGGAATATTACCATCAGTTTGTCCGCCAGGGTCCTGTGGTATAGCATCACTCTCGAACCCCTTTCCTCTTCGGGTATGAGAGTGAAAAGGTTCTCCTTATACCGTGGGTCGAGCAGTGTGTACACCCAGTAATCCGTAGTGGCCAGAATGCGTGTAACGCGAGGGTCACGAGAAAGGCATCCTAACATGAAGTCAGCCATGTGTGCCAGGGTACCTGTACGCAACACATGGCTGTCCTCACTAGGAAGATCCCTTTCAGGATCCTCCTCCTCCTCTTCCTCCTCAGGCCATACACGCTGAAAGGATGACAGGCAAGCAGCATGGGTACCCTCAGCAGTGGGCCAAGCTGTCTCTTCCCCCTCCTCCTCATGCTCCTCCTCCTCCTCCTCAACGCGCTGAGATATAGACAGGAGGGTGCTCTGACTATCCAGCGACAAACTGTCTTCCCCCGGCTCTGTTTCCGAGCGCAAAGCGTCTGCCTTTATGCTTTGCAGGGAACTTCTCAAGAGGCATAGCAGAGGAATGGTGACGCTAATGATTGCAGCATCGCCACTCACCATCTGGGTAGACTCCTCAAAGTTTCCAAGGACCTGGCAGATGTCTGCCAACCAGGCCCACTCTTCTGTAAAGAATTGAGGAGGCTGACTCCCACTGCGCCGCCCATGTTGGAGTTGGTATTCCACTATAGCTCTACGCTGCTCATAGAGCCTGGCCAACATGTGAAGCGTAGAGTTCCACCGTGTGGGCACGTCGCACAGCAGTCGGTGCACTGGCAGATGAAACTGATGTTGCAGGGTGCGCAGGGTGGCAGCGTCCGTGTGGGACTTGCGGAAATGTGCGCAGAGCCGGCGCACCTTTCCGAGCAGGTATGACAAGCGTGGGTAGCTTTTCAGAAAGTGCTGAACCACCAAATTAAAGACGTGGGCCAGGCATGGCACGTGCATGAGGCTGCCGAGCTGCAGAGCCGCCACCAGGTTACGGCCATTGTCACACACGACCATGCCCGGTTGGAGGCTCAGTGGCGCAAGCCAGCGGTCGGTCTGCTCTGTCAGACCCTGCAGCAGTTCGTGGGCCGTGTGCCTCTTATCTCCTAAGCTGAGTAGTTTCAGCACGGCCTGCTGACGCTTGCCCACCGCTGTGCTGCCGTGCCGCGCGACACCGACTGCTGGCGACGTGCTGCTGCTGACACATCTTGATTGCGAGACAGAGGTTGCGTAGGAGGAGGAGGGTGGTTTAGTGGAGGAAGCATACACCGCCGCAGATACCACCACCGAGCTGGGGCCCGCAATTCTGGGGGTGGGTAGGACGTGAGCGGTCCCAGGCTCTGACTCCGTCCCAGCCTCCACTAAATTCACCCAATGTGCCGTCAGGGAGATATAGTGGCCCTGCCCGCCTGTGCTTGTCCACGTGTCCGTTGTTAAGTGTACCTTGGCAGTAACCGCGTTGGTGAGGGCGCGTACAATGTTGCGGGAGACGTGGTCGTGCAGGGCTGGGACGGCACATCGGGAAAAGTAGTGGTGACTGGGAACTGAGTAGCGCGGGGCCGCCGCCACCGCCATCATACTTTTGAAAGCCTCCGTTTCCACAACCCTATACGGCAGCATCTCCAGGCTGATCCATTTGGCTATGTGCACGTTTAATGCTTCAGCGTGCGGGTGCGTGGCGGCGTACTTGCGCTTGCGCTCCAACACTTACGCTAGCGACGGCTGGATGGTGCGCTGACAGACATTGGTGGATGGGGCCGAGGACAGCAGAGGTGAGGGTGTGGGTGCAGGCCAGGAGACGGTAGTGCCTGTGCCCTGAGATGGGGGTTGGATCTCAGTGGCAGGTTGGGGCACAGGGGGAGAGGCAGCGGTGCAAACCGGAGGCGGTGAACGGCCTTCGTCCCACCTTGTGGGGTGCTTGGCCATCATATGTCTGCGCATGCTGGTGGTGGTGAGGCTGGTGGTGGTGGCTCCCCGGCTGATCTTGGCGCGACAAAGGTTGCACACCACTGTTCGTCGGTCGTCTGCACTCTCAGTGAAAAACTCCCAGACCTTTGAGCACCTCGGCCTCTGCAGGGTGGCATGGCGCGAGGGGGCGCTTTGGGAAACAGTTGGTGGATTATTCGGTCTGGCCCTGCCTCTACCCCTGGACACCGCACTGCCTCTTGCAACCTGCCCTGCTGCTGCACTTGCCTCCCCCTCTGAAGACCTGTCCTCAGTAGGCGTAGCAAACCAGGTGGGGTCAGTCACCTCATCGTCCTGCTGCTCTTCCTCCGAATCCTCTGTGCGCTGCTCCCTCGGACTTACTACCCTTACTACTACCTCACTGATAGACAACTGTGTCTCATCGTCATCGTCCTCCTCACCCACTGAAAGGTCTTGAGACAGTTGCCGGAAGTCGGCAGCCTCATCCCCCGGACACGGGGAACTTTCCAAAGGTTGGGCATCGGTCACGACAAACTCCTCCAGTGGGAGAGGATTCGGAACCCTTGCTGCCCATTCTGGGCAGGGGCCCGGGAACAGTTCCTGGGAGTCTGCCTGCTCCTCAGAATGTGTCATTGTAATGGAGTGAGGAGGCTGGGAGGAAGGAGGAGCAGCAGCCAGCAGATTCAGAGTTGCAGCAGTGGATGGCGCAGAACTCTGGGTGGTCGATAGATTGCTGGATGCGCTTTCTGCCATCCACGACAGGACCTGCTCACACTGCTCATTTTCTAATAAAGGTCTACCGCGTGGACCCATTAATTGTGAAATGAATGTGGGGACGCCAGAAACGTGCCTCTCTCCTAATCCCTCAGCAGTCGGCTGTGATACACCTGGATCAGGAGCTCGGCCTGTGCCCACACCCTGACTTGGGCCTCCGCGTCCTCGCCCGCGTCCACGTCCTCTAGGCCTCCCCCTACCCCTCAGCATGGTGTATTACCAGTAGTGCAGAAACAGAACGCTGTAATTAAATGTGCCGCTTATTGGCCTGTAGTTGGAGGCTGACTTTGCTAACAGAACGCCAGGAAATAATTTTGCGCAAGCCTGCTGTAACACTTAGCTGGCTGCGTATGAATTAGGAGGACAACTACACCCAGCACAGACCCAGTACACTGAGGACAGTCACAGGCAGCCCAAATAGATTTTTTTTCCCAAATGTTTTTGGAAAGGCCCACTGCCTATATTCAATAAATATATGTCTTCTGTCCCTGCCTCACCACTACTGGCCCTGGAGTATGTAAAATAACTGCAGACTGTTGCACTGTGGACAGGAATACAGCGGTGATGTAACAGCCAACACAGAGCCAGGAAATAATTTTGCGCAAGCCTGCTGTAACACTTAGCTGTCTGCGTATGAATTAGGAGGACAACTACACCTAGCACAGACCCAGTACACTGAGGACAGTCACAGGCAGCCCAAATAGATTTTTTTCCCAAATGTTTTTGGAAAGGCCCACTGCCCATATACACTAAATATGTCTTCTGTCCCTGCCTCACCACTACTGGCCCTGGAGTATGTATAATTACTGCAGGGCGCAATGCTCTGCACGGCCGATATACAAAAAAAAAAATGTGCAACACTGCAAAAAGCAGCCTCCACACTACTGCACACGGTTAGATGTGGCCCTAAGAAGGACCGTTGGGGTTCTTGAAGCCTAAAATACTCCTAACACTCTCCCTATAGCAGCTCCGGCACCAACAGCACTTTCCCTCCTCTATGTCAGAATAAATCTGTGGCGAGCCGCGGGAGGGGCCGATTTTTATACTCAGGTGACACCTGATCTCTCCAGCCACCCACTGCTGGGGGGTGGTATAGGGCTTGAACGTCGCAGGGGGAAGTTGTAATGCCTTCCCTGTCTTTCTATTGGCCAGAAAAGCGCGCTGTCTCAGAGATGAAAGTGAAAGTAACTCGAACATCGCGTGGTACTCGTCACGAGTAACGAGCATCTCGAACACGCTAATACTAGAACGAGTATCAAGCTCGGACGAGTACGTTCGCTCATCTCTAATTATAAATCATGACAAAATTATGGGTTTAATTGATTCCCATCGGTCATAAATTTTTTGCGTAAAACAGTCCTCTAGAGTTAAAAAACTCGCCTTGGCGACTGCATTGTTCACTAGACTTTTTTTTCAAAAACTTTGCAGTTTGCTGCTAAAATTTTATATTGTGAGAGTAATTTTTTCTGGATATACTTAAATTGCCAATCAATCAAAGGGATATTTGTGACCCATTGTAAAAAATGTGCACTTGAATAGTTGAGATAGCTATTTACATCTACATCTATAAAATGTGTGCAAGTTTGAAGCTTTCTATCCTAATATAAATCTGGGAATAATGATGTGTAAAATTAAGGCCAAAAGAGTTGGTGGTCAACCAACCAATAAACCCATGAATTCCCGATTCATCATCCCTCCAGAAAAAGAACAGATCATCAATAAATTGACGGTAATAAAGCATGCTCTCAGAAACTAGATCTTCCTCCTGTATTGTTATCTGCATATATATATCTGTCGCACTTGAAGGAGTTGTGCCAAGGGCACAACCACTGTTCATGTGCCCTGATATAGCATATGCATATCATAGAACAGGGTCCACCTCTTGGGACCCCCCTCTATGACCTAGAATGCAGAGCTACTTTCATTCTAGAGGATCCTGATATTTATGTATACTCATGTGAATGAACGTCCTGTAATGATACATTACACTACTCAATATTTATGGCTGGTCACAGTTATCCATAGCAAAATCAGTTGACTCCATGTGTGCCAAGAGTGGGTGCCGGGCCCTGCTTTTAGGGAGGGATTGTGCAAGTTCTGAATAAGCCATAAGACTGATCATTGCATATATTAGCTACTTTAGCCCATTGCATTAGTTGGGGGAGTTTTATGCATTACATTGCCATATATATATATATATAGAGTTTCCCGCATTAGGGGAAATCATAGGGGTCAGCACACCTAGAGTGCAATGGATGAGCCTCACCCTGGGAGAACCACCCTAGTGATCATGGTACCTCCCCTGCCAGGGGCATGTTCATGTATTAATGCTCTTGCCTATTTTTCCTATATTTCATGCGATTTGGACCAGTGGGTAGGGCCATCATATTGTGATGAGTTCATGTTCCATGGTTTCTAGACTGTTTATATGCTTGTGTGGCAGGCAGGTTATCACTAACAAGATGCAATTAGTGTGTCTCAATAGTAGTGTGCTTGGCAGATAAGAAAAAAGAACATAGCTTGACCGGGGTCAGACTATGGTATTCCCCATTACAGTTGGCATCATAAGAGTATGTTTGCACATTGAGGATTTCTGTGGCTGTTTTTTTTTACTAAAACTATGTAGCAGTAAATGGCCTTAGAAATAAATTGCTAATTATCTAACTAGCTTTGCAGTAGTGGACTAAAATTTTGGAAGCAAGAGGGTTAATTTTTATGCTCTACTTTTTTGTAGTGTAAATGGGGCATTTTTCTCTCACTGTCTTCAATGGGAGGAAAACCTTCCCTAAACTTGCTTCATCGCTCTTCCTCTTTGCACCATAATTAGCTGCAAATCACATTGAAAAGAAATGCACCAACAATAACACGTTTTCATCCACGCAAGGTGTGATACCATCTACAGAGTTACATTATTCATTGTTTGTTGAGTACATGGAAGGAGTGTGAATTACAACCTGTGAACCTCCTTTGACTCATCAATAGCTTAAATACACTTGTAAAATACATTGTTCACGGTTTAATGATACAGGGAAGGCTAATGTAGGAGAAATCATACAATGAGCATTGAGAGACTGTTGACCTACTAATCGGTTATTAATGGTTACCACTGCTTATTGCTGTGCAATATTGAAAAGCATGTGAAACTGACTTTTGATCAAATAAAATGTGAGTAAAGTGGAGCTGTCTGCTCTCCTGACATGTCTGTATTAATCAATACTAGTATTCCCCCAGAAGGTCTGCAGCATCTGTTTCATAGCATTCTGCACAGGGCTGTTATTCTTCAAGGAGATGTGTGAATAAGCTGATCACTAAGTATTAGGGCCCATTTACACTGATAGATGATCGTTCCAAAATCACTCAAACAGTTTGAGGGACAATTTTGAGCGATCATCTTTGCATAGTCTATAGTAGCTAAGTAGCTACTAAAGAGCTATGTAGGCGGAGTGGGACACCGCCGCTATCATCAGTGAACAATACAGCTGTTTTACATAAGCAAACAGCTGCATTGTTCTCCGCATTTACAGCTTGCGTCCCGCTGTGATCTACCAGTGGAACATGAGCTGAAGGAATCTTATCAGCGCTGCTGACTGTGATAACAGCCTGCACCGCTGATAAGAGTTCATTGCTCAAGTCTAGAAAACTAGAATTAAGCGAGGAATGAATCGTGCACGAAAACTGCACGATGTCTGTGCATTTAGACACAACGGTTATCGCTCAAAAGATGGCTTTTGAGTAGTTTATGAGCAAGAATCGTTGTTTCTAAATGGGCCTTTAGGGTAGCTTTTCACGGATCGCTTAAAGGGTTGTACCAGAATTTTACGTTATCTCCTATCCACAGGATAAGGGATAACTTGCTGATCGGTTGGGATCTCGCTGCTAAGACCTCTGCTGATCCCCAGGATGGGGGTGCTGTGTCCTCATCCACCTCACTACAGGGTTACTGCACCCCCCTCAGTGAAGAGGAGACTAAATAGAGTGCTGCTTTTGCAAGCACACCAGCTCTCCATTCATTTTCAAAGGAACTGCAGAAGTAGTTGATCGGATGCTGCTCAGCTATGTCCGTCGGCTCCACTCAAATATGAGTGCATGCTCAGCCAATACTCTATTCAGAGTGATGTCACAGGGGAGCACGAGTCCTGTTCTCCGGATCAGCAGGGGTTTCACTGGTGAGACCACCACTGATAAGCAAGTTATCTGGTGGATAGAGGATATATTGAAATTCTGGTACAATTTTTTGTTTCAAATGTTAACAGTTTTACTAATAAAACAATCCTAACATTACAGCTTACAGATAGATTTACGCAACAAATCTGTATATATGGACCATTGTCTACCCTTCGTAATTAATACTGATGTCTGCAACTACAAATATACTTGTATGTTATGTTATTGAAACTACCAATGAAAATCATTGAAAAAGAAATTTTAGTACAATCCCTTTAAGCGCCAGACAGCCGTCTCTGTGATTATCACTTACTGATTGGAGTGCACCAGAGATTTTTTCTGTCCAACTACCTCTATTCAGATAGTTGGTCATAGATGAATCATTGCCTATTTACCCGGGGCAATAGTCACTTGGCTTTTAGGCAAGATAAAAACCAAGCAACTCCAACAAGTGATTGATTTTTGCTAACTTGCCCTGTTGGGTCCAGTCACCCATAATCGGTTTTTGAGTGATTACTCAGGTGACTATTGACCCAGTCTTACTTTTCCTCTTGTCAGTGTGACAGTACTAGCACCTTGGTGCTGGTACTGTTAGACTGTATAGAGGTGCCCCATATAGACAAGAAGAATGGTAACACACAGTTGTCAAATTATTCATACTTTTCCAAGTTGAATAATGGAAGACTGTTATAATACAGAGTCCTAGGAAAGGGACTTTAGAAATGTTATTTTATTGGAAACACTGCTCTTTGCTAAAACAGACAGACAAGAGCTAAGTGGTCTTCTTTAACCCCTACTTGCTCCATGATGTACATGTACGAGGGGGTGATGATAAGTCTTTGGCTTTGTGTCCTTTTTTTGTTTCTGTGGTAACGAATGTTATCATATGTGTCTAATATATCTTTTCAAAATGTTGTATTTGTAGCTTATGGCAACAGTGATCTAGGCACGCGGGAAAACAAAATGGCGGAGTCTAAGGCGATATTCACAGCAAATGAGAGCAGAGGAGTGATAAAATTCTTGTTTCTGCAAGGAAAGTCCGCGAAGGATATTCATGGTAATATGTTGCAGATATTGGGGGATCAGTGCCCTTCATATTCTGCAGGTAAGAACTGGGTTGCCAAATTTAAAACGGGCCACTTCAGAACAAATGATGAGGAATGTCCTGGACGACCGAGAGAGGTTGTTGTTCCGGAGATCGTCGATGCTGCGCACAACCTTATACTGGAGAATCGGCAAATTTCAGCTAAAGGAATAGCAGATATCATGGGGATTTCTGGTGAACGTGTTTGTGTCATTATCCATGAACATTGGAACATGAAGAAGCTATCTGCACAGTGGGTCCTCAAATGTTTGACAACATATCAGAAAAGCATGAAAGTGAAAACATCCCGGTCCGTTTGTCAGCGTTTCCGGACTGATCAGAACTTCCTGGATCGACTGGTCACTATGGATGAGACCTGGATTTATTTGTATGACCCTAAAACCAAGGAGCAGTCAAAAGAGTGGAGGCACAGTGGTTCTCCTCGCCCAAAGAAGTTCAGCCACTATGGTGATGGCGTCTGTGTTCTGGGATAAGGAGGGCGTGCTGCTAGTGGACTACCTTCACAATGGTTCCACCATCAATGCAAGGTATTACATTGAACTTTTGGACCAATTGAAGGCAGCTCTGAAGGTCAAAAGGTGCGGCAAGCTGTCCAAAGGAATCTTGTTCCTGCAAGACAATGCCTCCGCTCACACTGCACAAGCGACCACGGCAAAACTGGTGGAGCTAGGCTTCCAGCTGATTGACCACCCACCTTATTCACCAGATCTAGCTCCCTCCGACTATCATCTGTTTCCAAACCTGAAGAAACACCTCAAGGGTATCAAATTTCACACCATTTCTGATGCAATGGCTGCTACGGATGACTGATTTGAGGCACAATCCTTCTTTTTGCAAGGCTTACAGAACTTGGAATACCGATGTAAGAAGTCTGTTGACATCAGTGGAGAGTATGTGGAAGAAATGTAAAGCTTCATTTTCTTTGTCGTTTTTTCTGGGTAAAGCCAGACTTATCAGCAGGCCCTCGTACATCATGGGAAGTTAAGGGTTTCACGAGAAATGCTGTAAATTTATTGCATATGGATGGCGTGGATTAGGAGCCGAGCCCGCATCATCAGTGCGAGCAAGCTTTGACTGACCGCCAGGGTCCCGCTGCATCAGTAGGGCTTGCAGAGAGCACTGTTCCCTGTTGTCAACCTTGTATGTATCACAGTCAACAGTTATTGTGGCGTGTAAGAGGTTAACAGAGGCTTCCCGTAAGATGTTATCATCCCTCTGCTAGCCAATCACAAAGGGTTGTTGGGTTGCCATGGCAACCTCATACCAGTCAATCCGCTCTGGGTCTGCTATGGTTTCTAATGTGAAAGAATACAAATAAAGCAATGCAGTAAAGAAGTACTGCAGTTTATTATCTAAATCATCATAAGATCACAGGTTGAAGTCCTGTACAGGAATATAGAAAAAAGGCAAACAAAAAATTTCCAAAAAATCCATGTTAATTTTTTTTTTTTAAATCCTTCTTTCTGCTTTCTTTTGTTAATTTTGCTTCTGAAGAACACAATAAAAGCGATCAAAAAAAGTCACATGTACTCTAAAATGGCACCAATAAAAACTACAACTCATCACACCGCTCTGTCCACGGAAAAATAAAAAGTTCTGGGTCTTTGAATACAGCAATGTAAAAAAATATACATTTTATTAAAAAAAAGAGTTTTAAATATGCAAAAGTGGAAAAACCTTAAAAAAAAAACATATTATTTTGGTATCATCCCAACTGTATCGAACTGCAGAAAAATGTTATCATGTCATTCATACCCTATAGTGAACACCATAAAGAAAAAAATAAAACAATGCCAGAATTGATGCGCTCTTTCCCCACATTCCCTTACTAAAAATAAATTATTAAAAATTATACAATATACTGCATGTATCCCAAAATGGTACCGATAAAAACAGCAGCTCGCCATGCAATTAGCAAGTCGTCATATGGTTATGTCGATGGGAGAACAAAGAAGGTATGCCTTTTGAAAAGAGGAGATGAAAATCCTCAAAAGTCTTTGCGTTCTTAAGTACCAAACTAGGCTGCACCCTTAAAGGGTTAAATATGGGTGATATATAGGAGTTTATGCAGACTGTAGGACTTTGATATTCAGGAAAACACCAGTTTAGGTTAAAATTGGAAAGCTATAAACCAACAGAGGAAACAAGACCTTTTCGCCTAAGCATGATGAATCAGCCACTACTCTCCCTTTGGCTGCATTGACAACACCCAGAGACCCGGCACAGACACATAGAGGGATGGCCAACAGGATGGGAAAAGCACAAGACAAACAAGTGGGAAGAAATATATAGCATACGGCCACAGGTGTATGAGGGAAGCACACAGGGAGGGAACAGACAGATAAAGGAGGGGGGAAAGCACAGAGCAATTTCAAGCACCAGTACCACTCAATGGATTAAAGGGAGCCCCCAAGACTGTATAGCCCAAAGGCCCACATAGACCTGGAGCTGGCCCTGACATAGGACCGGAGAGCCAACTACTGAGTTATATGTAAGCTTCACCCAGAGTTGTAATAAGAATTATTCTACCTCAATTTGAATATCTCAACACAACTAATATAAGAAGGGGTTTCTTCAATTTCCACACAAAATACCACTTTTAATGACTACTCTCAGAATTATTCAACCCCTTCATGACAAGCTACTTCAGCACTTTACCTGCTGCAAATGTGATGCACAGCCAGACAGTAACTTTTGACAGCATTCATATGGAATATTAGCCAATTCTAATGGGCAATGACTTCCAGTTCACTAATACTCTTGGGCTTGTGTGCTGCAACCACCTTCTTCACATCCTACTAAAGATTTCATATAAGGTTCAAATGCAGGTATTTGATGTGCTTTATCTCATGCACAGCTAATGCAGCTAATCAAGACATTGATTAGTTATATCAGGTGTGTTTGAGATTAGCGTTGAGCGGTTAATGAAATATTTGGATCGGGAGTACCCAACCCAATTTCATAAAAAATAATCGTGAATTGAGATGCCAATTCCAGCTCACATTAAAATCAATTGGAGTAAAAACTGGCTTCAATAACGTGTGTGTTATTTCAGTGTTGACATACTAGGTTCAAATCCTATCGAGAATAACATCTTCATGGACTTTGAAAAACTCCATCCAGATGTTGCCCTTGGTCACATTTGAATCTACAACTCCTGCACTCTAAGGCTGTAGTGCTAATAACTGAGCCACCACACTTCTCCAGAGATGGAGAATATGGAAAAGAGAACATACAAACTCCACACAGATGTTGTCCATGAGCAGCTGTGAACCTAGAGCCTCAGCGCTACAAGGCAATTGTGCTAGCACTGAGCTTCTTCCTTCCTCCTCCTGCTTCTTCCTCTCCAGAGCAGAAGATCTACTTATTTTCCTTCATCTTTTTCCTCCTTTTTTCATTTTTCTTCTCCTCCTTCTTCTTCTCCTCCCCTTCCTGTTTATCCCCCTTCTCATTTACTTTCTTCTTATTCTCCTTCTCCACGTGAGGAGGAAGACAAAATAGGAGGGAGAAGGAAAAGCAAGCAGGAAGAACAAGAAGAAGGAAGAACAAGCATGGTGGCTCAGTCATTAGCACTGTTACCTTGCTGTAGTTCTAGATTCAAATCTTCCTAATGGCGACATTTGTATGATGTGCTTACGTTCTCTTTGTGTTTATTCTTCCTGTTCTTCTCCACCTCTAGAGCAGAAAACACAGTGACTCAGTTGTTAGAACTGTTGCCTTGCAGAGTTGTAGATTCAAATCTGACCAAGAGCAACATCTGGAAGTTTTTTTTAACGTCCTCCTGTGCTTATTCTTGTTGCTGTTCTTTTTGTCCAAAGGCAACCAGAAAAGTGAGGTGGCTCAGTTTTTAGTATTGCAGTTTTGAAGTACTGGAGTTGTAGGTTCCAATATTACCAAGTGCAACATGTGGAGAGTTGTGTATGCTCTTTTTGTGTTTATTCTTGTTGTCTTTCTTCTCATCCAGGGCAGCATAGCTAAGTGTGGTGGCTCAGTTGTTAGCACTGCTGCTTTGCAGTGCTGGAGTTGTAGGTTCAAATTTGACCATGGGCAGCATCTGGATGGAGTTTTTCCTTGATGGTGCCCCAGTACTGAATGGCAAGAGTCCTAGCAACTGAGCCACATTTATAGAAAGGGACATACACCTACCTTTTGTAAAACGTTAATTGGGTGATCCGATTCAATTTTGCAAAAATAAAGTTGATTTTATCGCCCAGCTGATGACAACGAACAACACTACTTGAGATAACAGCTGACTTGTGAATGTGTGATTTTATGAGTGATTGTATTCAGGGGGGTTGAATTATTCTGAAACTGTAGTGTCATGGAATCTAAAGTGTTAAGTTTCAGAATGCAATAAGTGAATGCTTCTTACCTTGTATTGGACTATTGACCCTTAAAGGGGTTCTGACACAAATAATTTTTTTATGCTTTAGCAGCCATTGTTCCCTGGTCTGCCTAATGGACCCAGGGAACCCATGGGTTAATGGCTGCTAAAGCATAAAAATCTTATACTTACCTGTTCTCCTGTTGTTGTTGACATCGGGGGGGTCATCTCCCGGCAGCATATTAGCACTTTCTGCTTAGGTTAAGCAGCCTGACTAGAGCCACCTGATTGGTGCACGCTGTGCAGTCACGTGGTGCTGAAGAGCCAATCAGGTGGCTCTAATCAGCAGCGCTGCTTAACCTAAGCAGAAAGTGCTAGTATGCCTCCCGGCAGGCAGTCTTCTTCCTCCAGCAGCCGTGCCGCTCCGGGATCGCACGCATGCGCAGTGGAGAGGTGCCCTCTGACAGGAGTCAGGACGGGCCGCATCTCCACTGCGCATGCTCAGCACTCCGGAGTTCAGCAGGACGGACGGGCCGCCCACAGCAAGCACTGTGCGGTCCGTCCGTTGACCTCGGAAGTGCCTGACGGACGGACCAGAGCAGGAAGCGGTCTTTTTGACCGCTCCTGCTCTGCTTTAAAGGCACAGAAGAAGATGCCGGCTGGAGGGGACATGCCTGGCGATCGGGCCAGGCCAGGCAAGGTGAGTACAATTTTTTTTTTTCATGTCAGAACCCCTTTAAATAGAAGACTAAAACCTATGCTTTGTAGTGCCAGGAACTAGGATTTTAAGATAAGAAGTCAACAGACAAATTAAATAAGGCTAAGCTATGTTAACAGAGAAGACACACAATTATTGCAGATATGTTGTCTAATGCAACAGCAATATCCTGATTTAGGTAATTTCTATGTCTGAGACGAGCATTAAGAGCTTTGAGAATATAATGTCAATATAGATGTCAATAAGTCTTATGATCAATAAGTATTTTCACCTTTGTAACAGTAAACTACGTAACACTAATCTTTGCACCAGGCAACATTTAGATACACCTTCTTCTTCCTGTATAAGAGTTGGCAATGTTGATAATAAAGTAGAATTCATTGAGTTCTCATGGAGAAGTGTCTTGACATAACATGGAGTGATTTCATGCTATTGATAGATAATTGCTAGCAAAATCTCCTCATCACGGGCTTCCATATCTACCAATTTGGCACCTGGCAACGAGGTCATCAGATCGGTACAGGTGTGGTCCGATAACAGTAGTAATCATTACAAGTGACATTTTTTGTTTAGTTTAGAGAAGCCACTTGTTATATTAGTTGTCTTAAAAAAGTTTGATTTAAAAAAACAATCAAACAAGAACAATTTAAACAGCTAAACGCTTATAAATCTGGCAAATACACCTAATTTCCAATGGGGGTTGAATAATTTTGATTGCAACTGCAGATCTCTATTACTCCTTTAACTTCCAGTAGATATGTTTGTGTTGCCTTATAAACGCCTATTGCACCTTCCTAAAGGTCAGATTGTAAAAGATTGTCAGATTCCAATTCTCTATCAGATAGATGACTTAAAAATAGATAGATGTACGATTATTATTTTAAGGGAGGGGTTCTCTTGCAGCAGGGAAATAGCAGCTGTGACCTTTGAGAGTCAGTGGGACACTGGATGTGCTCTATGTTCTGGAGGTTTTCTATGGAGCGATGGAATGCTGCTGCTTAAGAACAGAAAAATGGCATTTTATCCTGAGAATAATATTAGTGACAGCTTTTTGCTTTATCCCATAAAGTCATATCCTATCAATGAATCTGAATGCTGTTAGCTGCACCTTTTATACTGGGTGATTTTTGTTGTATGAGTTGACCTACTGGAAAACACCAAACATGTTACCTTAGATAAGACGTTTCGGCAATGGACTGTAAAAAATAGCTAAAATGTTAAAAAAAAAGCCCTACAAAACTATGCCTTCAGTATATTTAAAATGTGTGCCGCCTTATGAAAAATCTGATGGATTATATAGGGTGTAGTCAAAAAGACTGCTCCAGCGCTATATCTCAATACTAGTGTCCTATAGTGAAATAACAGTAGCGTACTTGAATAGAAAGACATGGATGTGTTACATGATGGAATGGTGCGGGAGCCCCTGAGAGCCCTGGAACATGGATTTCAACTTTGTGTTGCAGCCCCTGTAAGAAGGAGTAAAGTTCAATTGCAAAGTTGAAGAGTAGCATGTGAGAAGCAGAAATCCCCTTTCCGCGTCTCTTTAGGTCCCGTGGGACCATTGCTATGACTGAAGTAAGGAAAGCATTCGCCAAGTGGCCTCTTCCTGATACAATACATGCATGGACCTGTGTTCATTCCAGGAACTCTCAGCGTGGATCAATACATGAATCTCCTGCTGATGATGGTGGAAGGCTTCCTGAATTATCTGCCCCCATCGTAGTGGAAGGAGGCCACTTTAAGTACACTTTCCTTACTTCAGCCATAGCAGCAATCCCACAGGACTGCTTCTCACATGTTACTCATAAACATTGCAATTGGGTTTTACTATCTTTCTCTTACAGGGGCTACAATACAAAACTGAAATCCATGTTATGGGACCCCCAGGGGGCCATGCTCCATATCATTTATAGAATGCTAGAGTTGGAAGGAACCTCCAGGGTCATCGGGTCCAACCCCCTGCTCAGTGCAGGATTCACTAAATCATCCCAGACAGATGTCTGTCCAGCCTTTGTTTGAACACTTCCATTGAAGGAGAACTTATCACCTCTCATGGCAACCTGTTCCACTCATTCATCACCCTCATTGTCAAAAAGGTGTTTCTAATATCTAATCTGTGTCTCCTCCCTTTCAGTTTCATCCCATTGCTTCTAGTCTGTCCTCGAGCAGATGAGAATAGGGCTGATCCCTCTGCACTGTGACAGCCCTTCAGATATTTGTAGACCACTATTAAGTCTCCTCTCAGCCTTCTTTTTTGAAAGCTAAACATTCACAGATTTTTGAACCATTCCTTTAATCATTGTTTAGTGCATCCATGCCTTCCTATTCAAGTACTTTATAGTTGTTTCAATATAGGACACCGTTATTGAGATATAGAGCTAGATCAGTCTTTTTGACTACATCCTGTATATCCAATACTCAACATTTTCTTATGCAGGTTTTCATGAATGCCGTTACAATATGTCTATGATAAGATGAACCTGCATAGGAATCTACTTTATGAATGCCTCTTTATGCACCTAACCTAAAGGAATTTTTTCTATTGATGTCCTATTCTCAGTATGGGTTATCAATAGTTGTTTGGCAGAGGTACGCCGCTTGGGATCCCCACTGATTAGCTGCTTGCTGGGCCGCTATTAGTGCTAATCTCTTACAATCTAAAGCAAATTTATTGATCCACAGGAAGTGGGTCCCATCCGTACTACTCTTACTAATTACTTTGAAGTCTTTCAATAGAGAAGCGTAGTTCATGAAACTCAAAGTCTCTGAGTTTCTTCCTTTCTCTAACTAAGCAAACACTTTCATGATGGCGAACATCATCCGACAACATCATTTGATTTACATGCCGGTAATTAAAGGTCATCACGTCTTTTATGGACCTGAGAGTGGAGCCTGGATACGACAAATTGTATTTTATGATTCCTGTGCAGTCATTGACCAGATGTCAAGAAGCCGCGATTATTTCTTTATTGATAATTATCATTAAAAATCATTGTCTAGATCAGTCACAGGGAAGGCAATACATTCAAGATGGAGTCATTAGTGGCATAAAGGAGATCAAAAATAACACATTTTGCCGAAATATTTCCAAGCTCTATATGCATAAAACATGTAAATTGCCTTTTACGTTTGACCCGGATGAGTCAGGAAGCTCATTTACATCAACATAAATTGCAGATTTAATTAACACGGGCAGGAAGGAATTCTACAAATATTAGAAAAAAGCAAATAGTTACCGGCTCACTATAATGTAACCGATTCAACAATTGCAGGCACAATATAACAAATGACATTCGCCCAGCTATTAAGATAACGGTTCTACATTTGTATGTCGCATTCTGTAGCGGGCAGCAGATAACGACGACAGTTATTTGTTCTGCAGTTCAGCAGCCTCTCTCGTAATGTGTAGACATCCCCTATAATAATGTATTCAATGGTTGCCGAAAATGTATATTTCCCAATCAGTGGTCATCATAACTGAAGAACATTCTGACTTGCATGCTTAAATGGCTATAGAACAGAATGGCCTACATTTCAATAAACATGATGTAAAAGTCAAGTTACAGTAAAAACTTCAGGAACTTCTTAAACACAATATGTCATCAGAACACAAGCTGCTATTTAAATCAAGCTTTTTGGCTGAAGTGGTTTTTCGAGTAATTTTTTTAATATAGTTTTGGGCCTCGCACCGCCTCTTTGGCAGCCCAGCAACACAGCATCTGATAGGTGACATCACTGGTTGAGAAGACCTGGTGATGTCACATAAACCTGTTATGTGGGATTCTAATGTGAAAGCCTGGAGGCAGATTTATGGGATGTGACTGATGATGTCCCTGCCCGGCCTCCTATTGGCTGCAGCCGATAGGTGGATAAACAACTCACATTACTGCTGAGGCCAAAGTAAACAGAAGACCAGATGGGTGGCAAGCAGCAGCGGGAGGTAAGTAAGTATGTTTATTATGTTTAACTTTCTTCGTACTGCACTGCCACCACTGTTTTTGATACGTAAAACCCTTTTAAACTTATTTGTTTTAACTTTTTCGTGTTTTTTTTTAAACCCACATATATTCCTAAAAAATCCTAATAATAGTCTGACACTTCATGTTATGTAGAGAAAACTTTTCAGCCATCATCTTAATATCCTTGCAGGCTGCATTACAGTGAAAGTGAACACCTATATATAGATAAGAACCTCTTTACACAGGTCAATAAATGGTTCAAATGTCCCACATCTGAAAAATTATCGTTCAGTGCATGCCCCAACTGAATGACGAATGAGAATCTGTTTGCTTCTCGTTCGTCATTCAGTTTCGGTCATGTAAACAGGCAGTTGTTGGTTTGTGAACGACTGCCTGTTTACAGCGAATGGAGGAGGACAGGCTGGAACAGTTCCCAACCTGTTCCACATTCATATACTAGTGATGATCGTTCGTATGTAAAAGCACAGGACCGATCATCCCTGGAATGACCGAACAGGCACCTGTGCCCAACAGGTCGTCCCGTGTAAAAGGGTCCTAATACAGCATCCACTATTCCTAATAGGTGATAGCCACAGCTCACCTCCTCTCCCTCCCAGCACTATGACCTTTACACAAGTCACAGAGCATGACTACAGCACATAGAAGTCAATGAGTGCCCTATTGTCTCTATGGTCCATGAGGCCACTGTACAAAACATGAAGTATCAGACTGTTAATAGGCTAAGTGGGAAGAGTACAAGCTGAAACATATTAGTATTTTTTAATGCACATAGTGACATGGAATAAATAAAAACCTACTTTAAAAATAGGTCATTTTCTGATACATACAAAATAAATACCAAGAACATGATTTAAAAAAAATGTCTGGACTGGTATACGTATATGACAAGGGTAAACTCATTGAGTGTTCAAAATTTTTCATAGCAGTCATTTGCCATCATGAAAAAAGAGGAGTTCGACTTGCATACTTAAAGGGGTTGTCTGCCCTCTTTTTCACTGATGACCTATTCTTTGGATAGGCCATGGGTAGTTGACACGCTGCTATGACACTTCCCACTTCTCTGCTGGTCAGGATGTCATATTCAATCCTGACCAAGAAAGGAGCAGAAAGTGCCTTAGCAGTGCGTCTCTCCATTGATTTCAATGGACAGCAGGCCAGTCAATCATCTGATGGTCCCAAGCAGCAGACTTCCATCCATCAACTACTAATGACCTATGGAATTATTGCACTAATGGTACCAGAAAAAAATGTATGAGGCAGCACCTTAATTCAACATACCATTTGACGTATGATCAGCCAAAGTAGTCATGAAGGTAACTGCAGGTGATGCGGTTAATCTGGCAAATTGAGCAGGCAGCAGAGGAGTGACACGGGCTTCAATTCTTGATGGATGACCTGGTAACACAACAGTCAAAATTAATTAGGAACTACAACATAGAAATGTGACATATATCATAGCAAACATGAAAATAAGGAGATAAGACCTACCCCAATATTGTACTTACAAGTCTATGGGAGAGTGCGCATGGCAATCTGAAAATAGTCAGATTTCTGTGTGGCACGCGATCTTCAGTGGGTGAGAGTACAGGGACCAGGGAACGGGTGAGTATGAAAAAGGCATCACCCGGATCCTTGTCACCTTCCCTAACAGCAGCATAAATTAGTTTTTGGTTCTACAGGTAGGTGACTGGTTCCCTTTAACGTCACACTTACTGTGTTAAATAAGTTCTGTTGCACAGAACTTTTTCTTGCCTTTTCAATAGCTTTTAATATTTTTTGTTGTGCTAAGACAACTTTTTGCAGCGAGCTATCTGCCTTGGATTAAATGTTGTTAAATCTGTAATTTGACTTCTGTAATTGCTAAGAAAAAAGCAAAGTTTTTACGTGACTGCTAATGGCTTGACTCATCTCACAACAAAGATTCCTGCCATGTACAGTCATGAGAAAAACTAACTAAATTCTCTTTGAATTCTGTGGATTTACATATCAGGAAACAATAAAATAAAATCTGATCCTTAGAAGGTCTTAAAATTAGATACACTCAACCTCAGATGAAGAACAAATGACAAATTACACTGTGCCATTAATTATTTAACAAAAGTAATGCCAAAGTGCGTAAGCAGTGTGTGAAATTTGTTTTAAACTATGTCCTGATGCAAAAAACCATGGAATTCAAAGAGGGCATACTTAGTTTTTCTCATGACTATATGTGTAGTAGGAAACTCCTTGAAGAAATAAAGACCGTCTTCAACTACTACAAAACGTCTCACCACCATTGTTGGAGATTGGAGGAAGATTTCTAATACCACTCGCTAAGTTGATTTTCTGTCTTTGTGGACTTGAAAGAAAAACTGGTAAAAATGGAAATTCAGCCTCTGGTAGTACAACAACTCAAGGAGAATGCCACCATTTAACTGGCAAGCATTGCTGTTAAAACAATTTACATTTACGTTGGTTGAGGAAAAGTTGCAGTACATGATTGTTGCCCAAGAGGAATTTTTAACTTTTGTCTAGACCAGGGGTTCCCAACTCCAGTCCTCAGGGACCGCCAACAGGTCATGTTTTCAGGATTTCCTCAGTATTGCACAGGTGATGTAATTATTGTCGGTCCTCAGACATAGCCTCAGGTGTTCTTACCATAGGATATCCTGAAAACATGACCTGTTGGTGGTCCCTGAGGACTGGAGTTGGGGACCTCTGGTCTAGACTCACAATGCAAAAGATATTTCTAACCTTCAGATACTATTTTGCAATTTACATGTAGAACCAAACTTTGCAAATAGTTGATCAACAGAATACAATTCTATTCATTTTCTTGTATGATCATGCGTTATAGCCTGTATTATAACCCAGAGCTGCATTCCCAATTCTGCAGATTTGAGATCTGAAATCTCTCAGCATTTTTTGATGATTTTAACGTCTGTAAGAACCTCCTTGGGGCATGCTCACACGAGTGTAAATTAATAGTGCATTATGCGTGTATTTCCCTCAACTCATCCTGCAAACATCTGGCAAGTTCTCAGATGGGCGCTGTTTATATTTCCTGACTCAACATTACAGTTCATTCCAAAGATGCTCAATGGGGTTCAGGTCGGGATTTCTTTTTCAATCCTGTACAATCATGCAACACCCACATCCTCAAACCAACGTGAAGTAGCATTGGATTTATGACAAGCCGCGTTGCCTTATTAGAAGTATGGCTGACCATTCCTGGGATATTGCCACATTGTCTGCAGCACATAATTGTCTAGAATGTCAGGGTATACGTCCATGTTCATGGTTCTTGCCACTACAACCAACAGATCAAGACCATGCCAAGTAAAACATCCTCAAAACATAACGGAACCTTGGCCATACTTAACTGTTGGCACAACATACTTAGGTATGTCCATCTGATTTGAAAATGGAGTAGAATGATTCGTCACTCTCTAGAACGTTCTTCCATTGCTCAACTGTCCAATGACAACTCTCCTTGCTTCATTGTAAATGGACTGATGCATCTCCTTTGATAGAACTCACCAGACATTTGCAGCATGAATTGAGGGAAATACAGGCTGAAGTGTTTCACACGTTAATGGAAAGTATGCCATGGAGAATATCCAATTTCATTAGGGCCAAAGGAGGCTCACTGAGTATTAACATTCAGTATGCAAATAAATACAACTTTTGATTCTTGCTCAGGTGTCAACTACTTTTGGTAGGACAGTGTAGATGGTGACATTAAAAATATTTTTACCATAAAGCTTGATTTAAACGATAAGTGATTTTTATTAGTCATGACTAAAGTACAGTGCGATGAATTTCCCAGCCACCTACAATCTGGAGCTGTTACTTGTGATCTTAGATAGGCCCCCTAAGCCCCGAGCTGTAAATTACCAACCGAAGTGCATCCCGACAGTTATATTATGCCTGATAAAATGTTTTATGTCACAGCAGCGAAAAGTGCATGAAAAATAACATGATAATGAAAACATCATTATTTCGTGAATGAATCCTCTTGAACATTTGAGAAAAGTTTCTACTTCCATTCATTATTAACACAAAGCAGACAGCAGGCATAATTAATTACAATAACTTCCCAACTAAGGAACATTTATCATCTGTGACATTTATATCAATGTTTTAATGTAAATTCCAACTAAAAGTTTTTTTCTAAAAGGTAGCCATTAATCATGCTTAGGATTTGCCAAACTGTTAAAGCACATGTATCGGTCCCTGCTGCCCTGAATAAAAGCTCACAAAACAATTAGAATTCTCCAGGTTTCTGCTTACAGTTAAGTTTAAGAAGTTCCCATATTTCTTGCAGCATCAATCACTAATAACAAAGTAGTAATTCTGTTGCAATTGTGCAAAAAAAAGTGGAATACATGGCATCAGAGGCGTAACTTGAAGCTCCTGGGCCCCAATGCAAAACTTGGAACAGGGCCCTGAACTATAATGCTTTACTTATAGTACTGGGTTCCCTATATGGAGAATAGAGGCCTTATGGGCCCCCTAAGGCTCCTGGGCCCGGGTGCAACTGCATCCCCTGCATCCCCTATAGTTACGCCCCTGCATGGCATGGAGGCAAAATCGGCTACAATTGTACTAGCGGTTTTCTTTCGCCATCCTGTATTGTGAACCCTGTTTTGAGTCAAATTTCAGTTTGGCGCAAACTCGAACTTCTCGCGGTCCGATTTTTTTGGACAAATCAAATATAATTCCCTCCTCCTACCAGAGGAGGAGGAGTAGAGGAGGGGGCAAGAAGAAATACAAGATACAAACTACATGCAGATGTTGTTCTTCGTCAGATTTGGACCCAGGATAATGCAGGAAACCAATGCTAAGCACTGAACCACTGTGCTTCTTCTGCCTTCTTCCTCCTCAGAAGAAGGAGGTAAAGATGAAGAGTGTTACTTTCGTGTTCCAGAGGAGGAGAAGAAGGAAAGAGGAAGAGAAAGAAGGCAAAACAAGCATAGTGGTTAGTGCTGTTGCCTTGCAGCACTGGTTCCTAGGTTAAAATCTGACCAAGGACAACATCTGTATGGAGTTTGTATGTTATGTTTCTTTTTCTTCTCTTCCTCCAGTGGAGGAAGAAGGCAGGAGAAGCATGGTGGTTGGGTGTCTAGCCCTATCGCCTTACATGCTGAGGTCCTAGGTTTAAATCTGTCAAGGATAACATCTGTATGTAGTTTGTATTTTGGGTTTTATTTTACCTCCTCCTCTAGAGAAAGAAAGAAAATGAAGCATGGTGGTTCAGTGGTTAGCACTGATGCCTTGAAGCACTGGGGTCTTAGGTTCAAATCTGCCCAAGCTTATGTTGTCCTTGGTTGGGTTTGAAGGTCACCAGTACTGCAAGGCAACTGCACCACATCTATAGAAGAAGGAGGAAGAGGCCTTTTTGGCTCTTAGTTTATGCACCATTTTGTGGGGTTTTGGCAAAGTTCCCTTTCAGATTGAACTAATCTGTACCGAACCGAAATTCAGCGAATTGGCCAAATGGAATTTTTCTAAAGTTCGATAAACACTATTACTGTAGATGAAACAACAAGGTTTGAGCTTAATGTGCATTTGTCTACTTTTGTAACTTTGTTCTACACATATATCTCCACATGGTCCACAAGACAGATACATATATGTGCACCCTCACCTTTTCCAAAATTTTGTCAAAGTGTCCATCCGTCAAAAAAAAAAAGGCTACAAATGTTATAAAACCTAAAAAAGGATCAAGCATTCACCTATTCTCTGTCCTAGTGATCCAGTGCTACAGATCCTTCTGTCCCCAACTGGTCTCTGTCTACATATGGCCAGGAGTGATGTTTCGTACTGCTGGTGACCCCAGCGGTGACATGCCATACACTTGGCGCCACGGCTTTTTCATCACAGAGTAATGATGCCAGTCACATGGTCACGTATTGCTCTAGCTGTAATATGCTGCCTGCATTTGAATATAAACATCAGGGCGACCAAGAGAGTTACAACACTTAATCACTGTGGCCAGAGAAGGGGCAAGTACAGTTTTTTTTGTTGTTTTGTCACATTTTCAGCTTTTTATTCTTTTGTAAAACCAGAAAACACTTTACAGACTCCAATTTGTCACATTTAATTCAATACAATGTTGCAACATGCTAGCAAAACCCTATGCGTCACCCATCACAACAACCACTGGGTGGACACACATAAAGTCATATAGAATTAACATCTCCTGACAGAGTATCACAAAATCAGTTTTTCTTCCAAAGCCGGTCATCTCATGCCACATATCTCAGGACATTTGTCATTGCGTGTCACCGCTGCTCATCTGTTCCCGGGGTTGTGCTTTGACACAGCCAACTGTCACATGTTGCAGAACATACCTCTGTAGGCTCACAGACCTCTGCCCACAAGTTCTGCATGCACTTTTACCCCCTTTCTTAAAGAGCCAGCGCACACTCCATAACCCCATCCCCCACCCATCATCAGCCATGATCTGCTATATTGGGCACCCTTCCCATTGAGGATGCCTAAGAAATTGGTCTCATTAGCCATTGTGGCAAATCCCCCAGTTTATGTGTATTCCTGTCTCTAACCCTTTGTCTGTTTTTTCACCATTCTGATTTCTGTTCTCCCTGACCTCGGCTCTGTATTTTGGACTTTTCTGCCTACCCTGACTTTCAGCTTGGACGTTCTTTATGTACCTGTGCTACCAGCCCTGACTTCTGCTTGTTTCATTACACCCCTGTTCAGACCTTCAGGTACTGCGCCTCAGCCCAGTACGGCATCAGCAGCCATACTACTGCGTCTATCTGTGTGTGCAACAACCTGGAAACCCTACAGCAAAGCTGGTATCCTAGCTTTAGGGGTTAAGCATGAAAAACGGGGTTCCCCAGGTGCCGCCATCTCAGCCTCAATTTACATGTTATGCAAAAAATTGCACTAAATAGTCAGTTATACTAAAAATATCTTACATTTTTGGATAATACAAGCAAAAATTGCTAGGGTAATACAATATGACGCAGAGCTACTATACCGACTATCAAGACTCTTTTGAAGGCTAGCAGAATGCCATCGGAAAAAAAGATGTATAGAAGAACTCTTCTTCATATGTTCTGTATTTCAAACCAATGCCAAAGGCCACACACCTGGCTTCCCTGTTGCAGACACCAATACTTAAATGTCAAACAACTTGTTTCAGTACAAAGGCTTTACCTGTGGCAGGATGATAAAGACAAAATCATCAAAACATGCTTTGGGATACGCATGCACCGCGCTCTGAGGGTTGAGTGGGTTTCACTTGGTCGAACGGTATGTCTACCGCAGATAAATCATTTTTGCTGACACAGTTCAAAAAAGTTAAGTTCTGTATTTTATTATGACTAAACTATATGGTGCAAATGTTTCTAGAACATATACAGATGCTGCAATATCTTAAAACTATGCCATAAAGCCATTGAAAAGCTATTGAAAGGGGCAAGAAAAAGTTTATTGCCACAGTTTAAGGGTCAAGTTAAACTTTACTTCATGTGTAGGATGTATACATTTAAAATAGGAAAGGTATACATTATGTAGGGTGGGCTAAATATACTTAAATGCCCCAAGGTTCATTTATTTATGTTGCTGCACTAAAGTTTCTAAATTTATGCTGCATTTGACTTTTGAGCAAAATCAGTCAATTCTATTATTAGACTAGAGATTTGAGCAGAGAAAGGTCCATGCAGTGTAGATTTACATCATAAATGTCAATTACTTCTCAGCTGCACTTTGGCATCCACTGGCCGACCTCACAGTTTGATAAGAAAGATAGGTATAGTCCCCTGGTGCAAGCACCGAGTCATGACCGACTCCTAGGGTGACATCACATCGTGGTGACATCACATCACAGTTCTTGGCAGACTGTTTTTGCCATTGTCTTCCCCAGTCATCTTTACCCCCCAGCAAGCTGGATACTCATTTTACCAACCTCAAAAGGATGGAAGGCTGAGTCAACCTTGAGCCGGCTACCTGAACCATGTGGAACCCACAAGTCCCAGGTTGTGAGCAGAGTGTTAGGACTGCATTCTGCTGCCCTAACAATCTGTGCCACAGGAGGCTCACAGTTTGATAAGCACTATCAAAGAGAAAAAACAGGCAGCTGCTATGGGGTGTATGGAAACGGGTAGATATCAGTGTAAAATAAATGTAAAAAGCCATAAATATCTTTGCAAAGGCTCCCTTAGTGCAGTGCTGCTCCATTCCTACCAGTCCGATCGTGGAAGTGACCGAAGCTGTGAAGTGTCGTTCATTGCTCACATGACTATTCATCAATCACTGGCTTCAGTGGTCAAGTGCTGTTCATATACAGATGCCAGGGATTGGTGAATGGTCATGTGAGAGATGAATGGAATATGAATTCTGCAGTTACTTCGGGATCAGACCGGTGGGAACCAAAGTGGTGGCCCTGGACTACAAAGGCTATTGGAAAGATGATTATGGCTTCTTTCCATTATTTTTTTAAATCTCGAAAAACCTCTTTAAGCAAAACTCTACCTCTTCATGCAATGTTACAAAATAACGGGGAAAACATAGTCAGAGGATCATGTTGACATTTTCTCCTACAGCTAATGCTCCTTCATTGCTTCCTTTATCTCAAGCCACCACCCAGCCCGCACCCTCCAGATCAAGTGGCCCTTTAACTCAAACCTCTCAAATCTGCCTCCAAGACTTCTCCAGAGCCGCACCAGTCCTCTGGAATGCGCTACCCAAAATTATCCGGGCAATCCCTGACTCATACAACTTCAGGTGTGCTCTAAAAACGCACCTCTTCAGGGAGGCATCCCACATTCCCAAAGCCAAATCCCTCTCTACTCTGCCTGTGTTTGTGTATAGCATCAAACACTCTCCACCTCACCATGCCGTGCACATCTCCTGCCCCTATACCTTCTGTATCCCCCCATTATCTGTAGTATGTAAGCTTGTTGGTGCAGGACCCTCAACCCTACTGTTTCCATCAATTGATTTCTACATGTAACCGGGGTTTTGTTCCCCCTGTCTTGTTAGCGCTGCAGAATATGTTGGTGCTATATAAATAAAGATTATTATAATTTTTATGATTATTATTAATGGAATGGGGCAAACAGACAACAGGTTATTTTCTATCTTTCCAAAGACCTCTGTGGTACAGGGCTGCTCCATTCCCTGCTGGTATGATTGCAGAAGCGACTGAAGGGGTCATGTGCCATTCATTGCTCACGGGACTATCTACCAATCATTAGGCTCAGTAATCACATGCTGTTTATATACAGACGGTTGAATAGTCACGTGAGCTATTAAAGAGAACCAGTCACGTCCCATCAGCTCCATAACCCTAGTTATGGTGCTCTTAGGTGACAGAAGCCAGGTGATGTATTATTTATACTCACCCGGGATCCAGCAGTGCCCCCCTCTCAAGTTGGTGCACAACACAAAAATCAGACTTTTTTCAGAGTTTCATACTCTGTCCTATACAAGTCTATGAGAAAGCGAGCACGAAATTGTGAAAAGAGATAGATTTTTGGGCTGTGCTCCAGAGGGGAACACTTTTGGATCATAGGGGTGGTGAGGGGGGGAATATAAAAAATACATCACCCAGCTCCATGTCATGTCCCCCAACAGCACCATAATTTAGTTTATAGTGCTGTGGAGATGTAACAGGTTTCTTTAATGGATCAAACCAGTCCAGAATAGAGTGGCGGCACTGAACTGGGAAAGCTGTTCGAAAGATCACTATAGCTTTTTTCATTATTTTCCACCATTATCTGCCGCATGTCTTTTTTTTATCTCGGAAAATCCTTTTAGGCAAAGCTCTGCCACAGCATGCAATGTTACCAGATGAAGAAGAAAACAGAGTCAGAAGGTCATGTTGACTTTTTCTCCTATAGGGAATGGAATGGGGTAAGCAGGCCACAGGTTATTCCCTGTTTTAAATAGAGAATATGTAGGTATTGGCTATGGAGCCCATTGTACTCTTTGAATATGTCTGAGGAAGGAGCAAACCTACCATAATGCTATTGTACAATGTATAGAAGAATAAATGGATAGGTGAGAGTTGGGAAGAACACAAACAGCAGAGGAACTTTGTGCAAGAACAGTATAAAAAGCCTTCCTTCCAATAGCTTTTTGTTAAGCAGACTCTGTATGTCACTCCATATATAACAGTCGATCAGCAATGATGAGTAATGCAATTCATTAGCTCAGCGCCTTACTTTAAATCCTACAGACTGTAGAAATCTGCCTCAAAGGTATTTTCATACACAAAGCACCTCATGTGACCCAGGCAAAAACAATTAGCAAAGCATCCAGTAGAGTCGCAACCGAGGGAGGAAATAGTATGAGGTACAAAAAAGTGTGTGCTCACCTAAAAGTGGGGTATTACAAACTGATAAATCCCTGTTCATGCATAGAAGAAGGTACTGCCAATGTAAAGACGCTGTCCAACAACGAGGCTGCAAGCATCGTGAAGATACCAAAGATTGAAAGGAAAAGACTGGGGTCTGGTACCACCTTGAAAGAGTAGGTAAAGACAATACTCAAGGTGAAGGTTAAATCTTAACTTCTCTTTTTTTTGAACCAGCAATGCCATGTTTCGAGCCCAACCGCCTCTTCTTCAGAAAGCTGAATCGCTACACACTTTAAATAAAAATACATAAATGTACTTGAAAAAAGAAGCGTGACATGTCAACAAGGAAAAGGATGGAAAAAGGCAAAAAAGACAAACAGTCCATGCGTAAAAAAGGTACATATAAAAAAGTCGCACCGAATCCCGGTTTTCTTCTACAGTCTGTTGTTTGTAAGAAACATTCCCCATTTTTGTTTTTCCTTGCATTTCTTGCCACTTTTAGATATTAAAGGGATTCTACAGAACTTTTACTATTGATGACATATCCCCAGGGCAGGTCATCAATATTTGATCATTGGGGATCTCCTGCTCTCAATCCCCACCGATCAGCTCATCTGTGGGGCCACCTGTCAGTGCGGACAGTGCCTGAAGCAGATAACATGGCCCTGGTTGGTACTGCACTGAATTCAATGGGAGCTATGCCTGCAGTACCTACCCAGACTGCAGCTTTGTTGACAGCACTCTCCTTCTAGTACTGTCTGCACTAACAGCAGGCCTGGCAATCTGCTGATCAGCGGTGATCCTGAGGGGCACAATCCTGATGATCAACTATTGATGGCCCATGCTGAGTTGTGTTGTGTGAACTTTTGGAAACTTGATTCAATCGGTTCACCAAATTTCAGCAAGAATTTCAGTTTGGTCCCAGTCTGTTCAAACTGAACTGGAACTTCCCCAATACCACTAGAACTAGTGTGTAAAACTATCTAAAAGCACTCTTCCTCAAATGTGGCTCAGTAGTTAGCACTGATGACTTGCAGCACTGAGTTCCTAGGTTCAAATCTGACCAAGGACAACATCTGCATGAATGTTTGTTTGGGTTTCTACAACCATTCATGCAAACTCAATGCAGATGTTGCCCTTGTTCAGATTTGAGTCTGGAACCCCAGTGCTGCAAGACAACAGTTTTAACCATTGAGCCACCATGCTTCTTCTGCCTTCTCTAGAGGAGGAGGAGAAAGAGATAACGGAGGAGAGAAAGATGAAAGAAGAAAGTATTCTTTCTCCTCCTTCTCTTCCTCTGGAGGAAGAAGAAGCACGGTGGCTCAGAGGAATAATTTCATAGGATTCAGCCAAGACGAACCACCTGAGGTTCAAGTTTGTGTTGAACTGAATTTTTTGCAATGTTCAACCCTAAACAAGGTTCTATTGCTTCGATTCGCTCAATACTAATTCTGAAGATAGGGGATGCATAGTAAAAGTCCCAGACAACCCTTTCAACTCGAAGTCAAAATGGAAATAGTAAATATTCCCCTAAGGCCTCCCTCACACAGGGCGTTTTGTACAGCGTTTAGCGCTGCCTTTTCAGCCCAGTGCTAAACGCTGTACGAGGCTCCCATTCATTTCAATGAGGCTGCTCACACAGGACTGAAAACGCAGCACCTTCCAATGCTGCACAGCGATGCATTTTCTATTTTGGGGCATTTTCAGCCCTGCGTCGCGCATTGAAATGAATGGGCAGCGGTTTCAGCACTGCTGAAAACGCGGCAACACTTGTTGCCGCATTTTTGGCAGCGTTAACCGCTCACCGATTTTTGGGGGGAGGGCTTGCAATAGAAACCCTGCCCCGAAAATCAGTCCCAGCTAGGCTAGAAAGAGAAAAAAGAAAGTAATACTCACCTAACCGCTGTGGTCCGGGTCGCGGCCGCTGGTCTCTGCCACTGATCCAGGCTTCCCCTGCATTCACAATTCTATTGCCGTAGGCCAGGTTTGAGAACCCCGCCTCCAGCAATAGAGTGCTGTGATTGGTTGTCGGCTCTGGCTCGATTCCCAATCACAGCCCTTCATTGACTGCCTCAGCCAATCAGAGCTTGAAAACGCAGCCAAAACGCTGGCATAAAGTATGCCAGCGCTGCCGAAACCGGGCGGAAGCGGCAGTAAACGCAGCATTGAAAAACGCTGCATTTCTGCCAACGCCCTGTGTGAGGGAGGCCTAATAGTGACTGAAGGAACCAGAATTGTATTAATTATCTCTACATCTCTACAGGTAAATTGGTGTTTTTTGGAAGCGAGAGAAGAAACATCGCTTAGATCTCTATAACCATCAAGGACATAGCTATTGGGTATGCAGAGCTAGCAGTTGCACCCAATCCTGGTGCCTGAGGGAACCAACAGGTTTCTTTGCCGCATAGAAGGGCACCAGTATTATAAATGGCACATGGTAGGTCCTGTAAAGTATTTTGCATTAGGGCCCAAAGAACCTCAAGTTACACTTGTGATAAATAGATATTATGGAATAAATTGCATCAAATTTGAACCTATTTTGTTTTCAGATACAAGAAAAAAGGGAAACATTTTATGTGCCCATTATAAATTTATTCCGCACCCATATGTTTCTCTACCTATTCAAACTAATAAATCTAATGAAAGTTAAGTATAAAAATCATATGAAGCGGAGCAGAATTCATAGTTCTGCTCCTTGAGCACCTAAAATGTTGTATTTTATCATTTGCAGGATTTGTTTTTACCGGGGGTTTATTCCATATAATAAGAGAACATGCAGTTCAGTGTCTCTTATGAAAAATAGATGGAGAAACTATCTTCTCTGCATATATTTCATTCCAAAATGGCTTGAACTTGCTTCATGCTCCTGAATTTTAAATACACACAATCAGCCGTAATTGTTAAGTAAGAGGATGAGGCGTCTGTAAAATGGATTATGCACTTGGCAGAAATTATTGAACCAGGTGTTTAAATAGAAAAACAAGATCCTTTCATTATTGAATCAGAAGAACTGAGGTCACAGAAGAAAAAAATCAGTTCTATCATCCACAATGAGATTCCATTCTCACGGCCCCTCGAGGACGGTTCTACAGGGAATGGCTCATGTATTAAATTTTACTTTTCATTAATTATATATAAATGTGTAGAAGAAAAATAATGTGTGTGCTCTGTTAAAAAAAATATTGTAACTATTAAAAAGTGATTTATACCAACTTCTCTTGAGGCAGCAGTATTGGAGGCACAAACTTTCTGTGTTATCTGAATGGAAGTTTAATTAACAAAGAAATGTCGAAGAATATTATAGTATTCAGGCATAGTGAGAGGCAGGGAAGAGGCATACACACCATAAAAGTGGTTGTCTGGTTACCGGACAGCATTCCCCCTATACTTGTTAAATTAGTAAATCTTGTTATTTGTAAAGCGCCAATATATTTTGCAGCCCTTTTAGGTAATTTGTTTATTTATTACCCCCCACTAACCTGGGTACTCATTTTACCAACCTTGAAAGGATGTCAACCTACTGACCCACGGGGGGATTGAACTTGCAACCTTCAGGTCGCAAGCGAGAGCTTGGGATTCCCTTTTGCTGACTTAACACATTTTGCCACACAAGGCTCTATACTATCACCAACTGTGCTAAAATAACAAAAACAGCTGTACTTACCCATCCTCTGTCACCATAATCCAGCGCTGTAGCCCTTTCAATCTCCCAGAGTTTGTTGTTGAGGATGATGTCACCAGATATCACGTGACCACTGCAGCCAATCAGAGGTAGCAATATTACCATTCAGAATTCCTGGCATCATGGCACTCAGAATGTGAGCGCTGATGGCAGGAGAATGGGCAATGATGTTAGAGCTTCTGATTGGCTGTAGCAGTCACATCATATCTGCTGATTTAAACTTGAACAACAAACCTCAGGAGGATGGCGGGGCTATAGCACTGGACTGTGGGAGTAGAGGATGGGTAAGTACAGCTGATTTTGTTATTTTAGCACAGTTGGTGGTATAGGGGGAATGTTGTCAAGTAACTGAACAACCCCTTTAAGGTTCCCATACATATGAGATAATGGTTGCCTGAAATAGCCATTTCCGTCTATCTTTGGCAATAATTGCTTGAAAAAGTAATATGAAAGATTGTTCTTGATGAACAATGGCAGACCATTGCCTGCCGAAGAGGGTTTGTTTTGTCTTGCTGGACAATTTTGGCCAGCCACATCCGAAATTACAATTGTATGGCTTGATCTTTCTAAGCCTTAGTGTTTTTCTACTATACTGGTTAAATGTCTCAGTAATACTCTTATGTTCTCACTTCTCCATCAGTTACATTCAGTGGCTGGTTCCTCACTGGAAGTGATGGCCAGAGGAGAAAAGGCCACTGGAGACAGGAGAGTATTACTTCTTTTATGTTATTACTTTGGATCTGTTTCTTTCCACTTCACTCTTTACTGTTGTTGCTGTAATCGAATGCCTAATGTCTTCTGTGGGCCAGATCTATGGCCAAGGGTTTAGTATGTATTCGTATGCATTAGTCTCTGTTTCCCTGAAAATAAGACATACCCTGAAAATAAGACATATCATGATTTTTCAGGCTTTTTGAGGATGCTTGAAATATAAGCCCTACTCCAAAATTAAGCCCTGCTAACAGTTAATTAAAACGATCTATTTAAATACTGTCCAGGCAGCTATACATGTAAAAAAGTTAAACCTTTTTGAACCAAAATTAGTATAAGACACTGTCTTATTTTCGGGAAAACACGGTATGTATTTCTCAGTAGCACGTACTATACTGTATGTACTGTGACAACCTGGGAGTATTAAGCTTATGAGAAAACCATCTTTTCTCCACCGAGATGGTTGGCTGCACTTTAGAAATCCATGTCCAGACCAGAATTGTGGAAAAACTCAGCAAAATCTAGCTTTATTGTTGAACAGCCAGTAGAAATAACAAAAACTTCCTCTATGGACCACTATGATCATATCTGGTCCCCCTACACTAACACTAACTGATTGCTGGGCATCCCGAATGGAGTGTCCCCAGTGAATAACTATTGATAATCCCGAGGATAGGTCATGGATAGTTGTGGCCTGGAAAACTTCCTAAACCTGACTCTTCAATGTGCTAAGTGTTAATTTATTTTGCTGCAGCAGTGTATATTTTAGGTCTAAAGTTCAAGTTTGGTACATCTGTTACCCACTCACTGATCACGCCAAATCACTATGACCAGCTATAGATATGTTCGTGAATTAAGGAATTTCCACATATTGTATACTGAGGCAATGGCGAACATAAAGTCTTTCTTGACAAAATAATTCAAGCATGAGATTTCATAGTTTATGAATAATGTCACCAGTTAATGTGTTTTTCATGGATCAAACAGCCAATATTACAGTATTTCACTGAACAGAGCATACTGTATTAAACATAGCTAGTAATGACCAGACCTGTCCATCAGTGGTCTCCACTGAATTACATGGCACACAGCACTGTGCATGTACTAATCTTCTGTGCCATGTGTCTTGTTATTCAATGCAAGCCACTGATGGACGATTCTGGTCATGTACGTCTTCATCAGTGGCCATGCTTAAAATGGTAGCATTGTGTGGACAATGTAGAGACAAGGAGATGGGGCTTCTCACAGCGGCATTGGCCTTGGTCTGCAGACAAGAAGACATTAGTAAGTGCCTCATTACATAATTGTTAGCCCACCTTTAGAAAAATATATATAAAGTTGCCAACCCTTCTAAGTCTACAGTCATTGCATGTTCTTGCTTTTACATCCCCTCCTCCGAGAACCATAACTTTCTTATTTTCTCATCAGCATACCTGTCGATGGATGAAGGCTTTTTTTTTTTTTTGCAGAAGAGCTATACATTTTATTGTCACTATTTAAAGCAATTCTGTCATCAAGTTTGTGACTAGAGATGAGCGAGCGTACTCGGTTCGGGTGTTTTTGAACTCGAGCACCGCTTTTTCCGAGTAACTGACTACTCGGACGAAAAGATTCGGGGGGCGGGGGGTGGCATGGTGGAGCGGGGAGTAGCAGTGGGGAACAGGGGGGAGCTCTCTCTCTCTCTCCCCCCCTCTCCCCTCTACAACCCCCCGCTCACCCCCGGCGCCCCCCGAATCTTTTCGTCCGAGTAGTCAGTTACTCAGAAAAAGCGGTGCTCGAGTGCAAAAACACCCGAACCGAGTAGATTCGCTCATCTCTATTTGTGACACAAAGGAAGAACCGGTACGCCCTATCTTTGTGACTTAGAGCTCAGCAGCAAGTTAAACTTCATGAACTTGGTGACAGAATCTCTAGAATATACTATGTACTGTATTGAGAAAGTTGCTTAAAGTTATTTGTGGGGTAGAGTTGAAATAAAAAATTTTGTTATTTTCTCCATAGACTTTAATCAAAAAAAAATCAAAAAGAACATGTCAAGGAATAAAATTAGCTGCATGACTCTGCAGTCACAGCACTGCAACTCTATCCAGCTTTTCTTTTTAATTTTCCAAACTCACCTTCCTTCTCCCAGTAGGCTCTTCTTAGGTCTGGCTCCTGGTGCTTTCAATGCGTCAAGTGAGCGGTCCTCATCGCTCACTCTCAGGGGGACTTTATTGACAGTCCAACATCACTCATTGACAGAGTGATGGGGACCACCAAACTGAAATATTGACAGTGCTTGGAGACGAACCTAAGAAGAGCCTATCTGGGTGAAGAGAGGTGAGTATGGAAAATAAAAACTGTAATAGTCAACATGTCCTCTTTAAAATCACATACAAAAATGTATATATGAAAAGGAAAATACTAAACACTAAAACTGTAATAATGCACCTACAGCTTTAAATACAGAAGCAGCTTTGGAGGCATTCTTGATGCAGCTACAAATGCCAAAAGAACGGAAAGAGAGGGTGTAACTCCCACAATCTGTTCGTGTTAGCTCGTCATTCTTAAATCGTGTTTCCCCAAGTTAGCGTTATGGCTCTGCAGAAGTGTATTAATTCGCCTGACAGTTTCTGTTTCATTTGTGGTAAATATACAGTGTTGAAGCAATAGCTGAATATTACAGAGTTTGTTAAAAAAGTATACTTCGAACTAAAACTTAGAGATCAAGATAAAGTTTGGGCACCTCATAAAGTGTGCAAACGGTGTGTTGAGGACCTCCGAAATTGCTTCAAGGGGGAGAAAAAAGCTTTCCGTTATGGGATTCCTATGGTATGGCGAGAGCCAAAGAACCATAATGATGACTGTTACTTTTGTTTATGCGATGTAAACGGGTATAATTCCAAGCAGAAGCATTCCATTTCGTACCCCAATCTTCACTCAGCAATCCGTCCCATCCCCCGTGGCACAGATATACCAGTACCCAGGTCTCTTGCTACCTTGGATGATATACCTAGCTCCGATGAAGGTGGAGTCATACCTGAACCAGATGACAAATCAAGTTCTGACTTTGAAGATGATACAAGACCAAAATTGTTTTCCCAGGAGGAGATGAATGATTTGGTAAGAGACTTGAATCTTCCCAAAGATGCCACTGAGTTACTCGGTTCAAAGCTCAAAAGCAGGAATTTATTATTGCCAGGAGTGTCTTTTTCATGGTTCAGACATAGTGAAAAGGAGTTCGTTCCTTACTTTGCCCAGGAAGACAAGTTGGTTTATTGCATCAATGTCGAATGTTTGAAGGGTCAATTTAAGTGGGTCAATTTACGATTCAACGCAATGGCGGCTTTTCATAGATTCTTCAAAAAGAAGTCTAAAAGCAGTTTTGATCCACAATGGTGGTTTTTACACTTCCATCCTTGTAGGTCATTCCGTACACTTGAAGGAAACCTACGAAAACTTGAAATTTGTTCTTTGTAAACTTAAATATGAAGATCACGTTTGGCAAGTGTGTGGGGATTCAAAGGTCTTGTGCATGCTGCTCGGGCAACAAGCTGGATATACGACCTTGTTTTCTGTGTCTATGAGACAGTCGTGACCCACAAAACCACTGGACCAAGAAGAGTTGGCAGCTGAGGGTGCTCACAGTCGGGCAGAAAAATGTCCTCCGAGAAACTTTGGTACCACCACATAAAGTTCTTCTACCACCTCTCCATATAAAATTGGGATTGATTAAGCAATTCGTGAAATCACTTCTAAGAGATGGAGAATGCTTCAAATATTTGGGCACCAAGTTTCCAGGCCTCTCGGAGGCAAAATTAAAGGAAGGTGTGTTTGTCGGACCAGACATTAGAAGGCTTATAGCTGAGCAAGAGTTTGTCGATACCATGACGCATTCTCAAAAAGAAGGGTGGATTGCATTTAAAGAGGTCGTAGAGAAATTTTTAGGCAATAAGAAAGATCCTGACTACAAAAAGATCGTCGGATGAATGCTGAAAGCATTTCAAACTTTAGGTTGCCTGATGAGTTTGAAAGTGCATTTCCTCCAATCCCACCTTGACTACTTTCCTGAAAATTTGGGAGCTGTAAGTGAAGAACAAGGTGAACGATTCCACCAGGACATTAAAGAGATGGAAAGAGGATACCAGGGAAAATGCATCATTACGATAATGGCAGACTACTGTTGGATGCTTCAGAGAGACATTCCAGATGCTACTCACAAGCGTAAATGTATCAAGAGGAGCCTCACAGGGAAGAAGAAATGATTTTACTGTTTTAGTGCTCATTTCAGTTCAAAAATGATTTTCAGGTAAAATTTGTAATCAAAAATGTATTTTATGAGTCTATTTTCATTTATTGATTTATTTATTTATGATTTATTGCCTTATTTAACATAGATAACTGAATTGTCAGGAATCGTGATGTCCTATGACAAAATGGAGGTCATTTTCAAAATCAGCGTACTGAAAAATATAAAGATTTTGTGGAATAACCAAAATAGCTCTTACATTTTTTTTTTTTTTTTGCAGACCTGTGTAATTCACCCCTCTTACAACTTCCTGTGTTTGGCAAAAAAAATGGCACCAAAAACTATATTTAAGAATTTGGCATAGAGCATTAACATATATATCTCATAATACCAAGAGTAATAGCAAGACTAGCCAATGAGCTTGTTGATGATTTTCATGTAGGAAGGGTTTTCTGCAATAGTGAAAATTAACTGAAAATGACTTTCAATCAGCAACAAATCTAATGAAGGTATATTTCTATTTTTATACTTGCTTATGAAACAGCGAATGTAAATCAAAGGTGAAGCTTTACTCTAAAATGAATATTCAACCGCTAATATAATTTTTAATTATGGAGACCTAAATAGGGCTGAAATTCTGAGCTGGGTAATTTCATATACATTATTATGGATGTTGGAATTAAAACTATAATGTTATATGCTTTATACTTTACACTCAAACACTGAACAGTTCGCTGGCAGTCTCTAAGTTCCCATGAGTGATGGTTGTAGGTGGCTAGAATTGTATTATTTAACTCAATATCTATGTGATTGAGTAGCTGGAAAATAAAGCTTTGACTCACAAGATTAAACATACTCAGAACATAACTTTATACCGAAAGAGAGCATATCAAGGAAAGAAATATGTCACGTTGGATCAAAAGAAGGATTGTTTATGCTATATATTGATGAAGGGGATCTACATGTATTTCATGAAAAGTTCACACCATTCTGCAGATTGGTGTCTTTCTCTTCTAGAAAACACTGTGGTTTAACTTATATCCTTAATCATGTTGTCAAGGTCCTTGGCAAAGTTCAACTGAGACTAAGGTAAATGACCTACCACTAGGTGGCACTATGGAGGTACTTTTCCATGTATACATACATACACACCTATTTGCATACTTTTTCCCGGGAGCATATAAGACTCTCTACGCCAATTTGGTGCTGTCCTCAAGGACCCCCCCCCCCCCCCGCCCCGACCCGACCCGACTCGACTCATGAAAGGTTCCAAATCCTCAATGTCTGATGCTTTCCATGCGAATTGCCACGATTCTCCGCGGTCAGCCTATCTGTCAGATTAGGGTGACAGCGGAGATCCGTCTGTGGCTCCTGCTCCTGGGTGGCGGCTCCCACGGTGGAGATCCACCGCGGGATACCGCAATGCCCATGGACAGGTGGCCTTAGTCTCGTCTAACACGACCAAATTTTAATTGTGGATTCCGTGATCGTCGTCTGTGCGGATGATACATGGTGATATGCAAGCATTGAAAGGCACAAACTTTCAACGGTTTGCTCACCTAGACATGTGGATAGGAATTGCAGATTTCGCAAGCGGAAGAAAAATTGTAACATTTTCTATTTTAGTGCACGTATATAGGCTCCGTTGATTTCTATGGATGCGTGCAATCTGCATACGCAATTAACATTGCATATAGGCAGGAATTCGCTCGCAACTTGCGAGGAGACCAGATACAAAACCTGGAATTTGGGGGGAAAGGGAGAGAGAAATTATTGCCCGGGCGGTCAACTGTGCGATATTCAGCTACTTTCTGATGTTATTCCTTCCTTGTAAGCTTTCTTACGCCTGTATGATACGCTGTTCATATGCACACATTTGCGCATAAAACCGCATGCATACTCGACCATTCGCAATTAGTTACCATGATCACTTGCAGGTCTTCCGCTCTGGATACCCGCAAGCGGAATATGACTTGTTCCTGTAAGCCCGGCCATACAGCATCCATTTATAATATATTTTAGAATGTATATCACAGAGCAGATATGACCGTAGCTCAAAGTGGATCTGTCCGCTCTCTGAGCACGGCGATTTTCTGTCCAGCGTAAAAGAGTGACAGAGACGAGACCAAAGAGGTTTCTACTAGAGATGAGCGAACGTACTCGTAATGAGTACTTACGCACCCGAGTACCGCCATTTTCGAGTACTTCAGTACTCGCGCGTAAAGATTCGGGGGGCGCCGTGGGGCGGGGAGAGGCGCGGCGGTGCGGGGGGTAGCAGCGGGGAACAGGGGGGAGCCCTCTCTCTCTCCCTCTCCCCCCCCACTCCCCACTGCTACCCCCCGTGCCGCCACGGCGCCCCCCGAATCTTTACGCGCGAGTACTGCTGTACTCGAAAATGGCGGTACTCGGGTGCGTATGTACTCGTAACGAGTACGTTTGCTCATCTCTAGTTTCTACCTTATATATTCTCCCTGTGGTGTCATGCAGGTTCTGTCCTGTTTCCGGCTCCATGCAGTTGTCTACAAGGAGGACAGAATCCAGGATGGAACCAGCGCTGGTGTTGCAAAACATAATGTGAAACTGGTCCTAATAAACACAAAGATTTCAAGGTATGAAAACCTGTTGGTAAGTCCAAATAATATCCTGTAACCTCCAACTTTATGTATAAAAAAAATTGCTCCGGCTTCCACTACATTCTATCAGTAAGGAAGCTTCTAGAATTATTTGCGGCTTGGACTTCTGTTTCTCTCCACATCTCGGAATAACCCTGTGCCCTTACTGTTAATATCACAGGGACAAACCAAGCAGCGTTTGTCACTTACCAACTTTGCAAACTGAACACGTTCCGACCTGTCTTATTCGTGGGAAGTATAAAGAAAGAAAGAAACAAAAAAAAAGCATAAAACAAAAAAGCAGATATATTCACAGCAATTTTCCCAGATTTTCCCCTTATAAATAAAATTTGGGTTGCAGTACTGTACTTGTACGGAAATAGCAGAAGCAGCTGGAGAAGGTGGGAAGTCTCTAATGTACACACAGTAAAATGAATCATACAAACTAACATAAAAACTCACATCGAAATAGCTGCCATCAAAACTGGCTGTCAGCCAAACCATCACATAGAGCAAAAATCAGTTACCGCTACCTACTAAACTCAAGAGAGAAACACTTCAAAACACTCAGCAATGTTTCATCGAAGAAGGCAATGCCGAGTGTCATAAAAATTCTATAAACCGTAAGAAAGTAACAAATAAATAAACAAAAAATGTGATATTTCGGATGTGTGTGTAAAGTTTAATAAACAAAAAAGTTTAATGCAAACCAAAGCGAGGCGACAACAATCACTAACATCTCAGTTTCAATGGGCATAATTACCAACTTTTGAATCCCAAATTGACATTTTAAGTCTCATGTCGTTCTGTGCAGAATTGTCCAAAAACACCACTTTTTAATCTAAGCTTTCATGAATTCTTCCCGATTTGAATCAGGAAACAGTCTCAGGACTGTGAAAGTTAGGCAAGTATGGTTTGGGGTAAAACTTTGTCTAAAGTTGTTTTTTACTTGCTCTATTGGTTTCAAAATAACTTTGCAGAACCAAATGGTAAGGAAACCATAAAAGTATTTGCTTTAACCCTTTCCAATCCAATTTGTATCCTGGTTTTCCTAGGGGGCTTACTCTTTTTCTGCCATTATACAATGGCGCTATATGCTGGCTAAAGCCAGTACTGCATGAGGTGACACGTTGGATAGGCTCCGACAGCAGAGAGGCTGGCAATATACAGTAAGAGAACCCCAACGGACGTCTTCCAACATCGGAGCTGTACAGCCTTAAATCATAATGTCTTCAGACGTGAGACAGTGGATTGGAAAGGGTTAACTCTTTCAACTGTCAAGGACATATCTAATGCAGAATGACTTTAAAAACGTTCTAATGCAGGTCGTTAGAAAAACAAAAAAAAGGCAAGACTCCAGTAAGCAAAAGACAGCAAAAATGTAATCACTGAGCAGTGGAAAAACATTTCCTGGTCCGAAGAATCCAGATTTCTGTTGCCTCATTCGGGTCAGAATTTGGTGGAAACAGCATGAATCAATGACCCCTTGCTATCAGCTATTCAGAGCATGTTAGTGCTTTCATCTAACTAGTGGCAATGACAAGAAGCTTCCTGTCCACATGGGCCTATATTGGTGCAGAATGATTTCAACACCCGGTGGAATCTATGCCACAACAAATGGCTGTGCTTCTAAAGGCCAAAGGAGGTCCAAATGTGCTATTGAAGGGGCATGTCTAATAAACTGTATATGGATGTTCAATCTAGTCAGCCATGTTTCTCTCTTACTGCATCTTTGTGGAGCGAGTGCTTGCCTGCCTAAGGGTATACAACATGCTTAGCATGGAGAATGAGTTTCCTTAGGGACTATATTAATTAAGATCACGGATCGCACCAGGCATTTCTGGCAAACAGCTAACTTTGCTGTAAGGAATGTATAGATGCACCAACTGTATGGATGAAAGCAAACAAAGATAAAGACACCAAAAGGAATGGTCGGCACTCTGCACTGACAAAAAGACAAAAAAAATATGCCTAGAAAGGCAAAAAATGAAGTAACTGCATTCTTGTCCAAGCGTGCTCGGGGGGGCGGCGTTGGGATCTCTCTCTCTCCCCGCCACACGCCCCGCCCTCCATCCCCCCTGAGCATGCTCGGACAAGAATGCAGTTACTCGAGAAGAGCGAGGCTCGCTTGAGTAACTGGCTTATCCGAGCGTGCTCGCTCATCTCTAGTCATGACATATATCGCTATTTGCATATTGCACTGTTCTAATTGTAAGCATATTAGACCCCATTTACACTGATAGATGATCGCTCAAAAATCGCTCAAACGACAGTTTGAGTGACAGTTTTGAGCGATCATCTTTGCATAGTCTATAATAGCTAAGTAGCTACTAAAGAGCTATGCAGGTGGAGCGGGACACTGCCGCTATCACTCGGCGATCAATGCAGCTGTTTTGCATAAGCAAACAGCTGCATTGTTTTCCACTCTTAGGCCCCCTGTCCACAGGCGTTGTGGTATCCCACGGCGAAGTTCCACTGCGGGAGCCGCTGCCGAATCTCTGCCGGTCAGCCCTATCTGTAGATAGGCTGACCGCGGAGAATCGGCGCAATTCGCAGCATGCAATGATTGCAATGATTCTCCGCTCGTGGACAGCGTGCCTGCGCTTTCCATAGCAGTGCTATGGAAAGCTTCAGAGAGCGTGATTTGCCGGCGGTAAACCACCGGCGAAATCACGCCTGTGGACAGGCACCCTTTGGGTGACTACCCACTAGCGTTTGCAAATTTGCTGCATTTTTTCCAGGTGTCTATGGGGCTTTCTAATGTTAAAAACGCATTGTGGCAAAATCGCAATTTACCGCAAAATTGCAATTTTGCGCAATGCGATTTTACCATTAACAAGTCCCATAGACCCCTGGAGAAAAAAAGTGCTGCGAATTTCGCAGTGAAAAAGAACTGTAGTGGGTAGTCACCCTTAGAGGTCGGACCCGCTGTAAACTACCAGCAGGACACGAGCTGAAAGAATCTTATCAGTGCTGCCGACTGTGATAACAGCCCGCAACGCTGATAATAGTTCATTGCTCAATTTTTAAAAACTAGAATTGAGCAAGGAAAGAATCGTGCACAAAAACTGCACAATGTCATGCATTTAGACACAACGGTTATCGCTCAAAAGACGGCTTTGAGTGAATTTTAAGCGAGAATTGTTGTGTCTAAATGGGTCTTTAGGATGGCCTGCTACACAAATAGTAGTGCACCATGGTGAGATACTCAAATACAGTAGTGCATCATCTGTACAGATGATATTTGCTACAACTGTAGTATGACATGGTGACAATGCAAATGGATAGCAGCCTATGTCATACAAGGACTTACTGAGTCGTTCAGAACACCAGCTGCTTGCACAAAGCAGCTCTTTAATCTGGCTCATAGAGGAGAGGCTCGCCTTTAAGAGGCCCATATGCCATACAAATACTTTTTAAAAACTTCATTAAACATATTTTTACTTTACTTTTAGTTTCCACTGGGGAATTGAACTTGTGATTTTTTAATTGTTTGTACAATACACTGCAATTCTTCTGTATTGCGGTATACTGTACTTTTAACTTCAGCTTACAGGACAAAATTGGCTGAAATCAATGCCATAACTGGAAGACTTCACGAGGCCCCATGCTGTCATGGCCAGCAGACAGTAACTAGAGATGAGCGAACGTGTTCGTCCGAACTTGATATCCGTGCGGATATTAGGGTGTTCGGGATGTTCGTTATTCGTAACGAACACCATGCGTTGTTCGGGTTACTTTCACTTCCTTCCCTGAGACGTTAGCGCGCTTTTCTGGCCAATTGAAAGACAGGGAAGGCATTACAACTTCCTCCTGTGTTGTTCCAGCCCTATACCACCCCCCTGCTGTGAGTGGCTGGCGAGATCAGGTGTCCGCCGAATATAAAAGTCGGCCCCTCCCGCGGCTCGCCTCAGATGCCTTGTGAGTTAGATGAGGGACAGTGCTGTTTGTACCGGAGCTGCTGTAGGGAAAGAATTTGTAGTTAGTGTAGGCTTCAAGACCCCCAAAGGTCCTTATTAGGGCCACTGATAGCTGTGTGTTGGCTGCTGTTAGCAGTGGCAATTTTTTTTTCTTCTCAAAATCGGCTCTGCAGAGCGTTGCACCCGGCATTAGGGACAGAAGTGTTGCATAGGCAGGGAGAGTGTTAGGAGTGAGTGTAGCCTTCAAGAACCTCAACGGTCCTTTCTAGGGCCATATTTAACCGTGTGCAGTACTGTGCTGGCTGCTGTTAGCTGTGCTGCATATTTTTTTTTTCTCAAAATCGCCTCTGCAGAGCATTGCACCCTCCATTGATACTACAGGGAAAGGATTGTGTAGGCAGGGCCACAACACAGTTATTATTCATTGAATATACGCAGTGCGGCCTTTTGCTTGTAAAACAAGTGAAAAAAAATCTATTTGTCCTGCCTCTGTCCGTCCTAAGGGCTGTGTGTACGTGTCGGCTGCGTGTGCAACGTTTAAAAATCAGACGCACCCAGCTACGTTTTACTGCTGGCTTCGCCATTTGCTTTCCTTAATTGGGAAAAAAATACCTGCTCTGCCAGAGTTATAATAACTCTGCTACCCTCACGTTCTGTGACACATTAGCAGGGCCACAGCACAGTTATTAAACTTCTCATGTTCATTGAATATACGCAGTGCTGCCTTTTGGTGGAAAAAAACTGAAAAAAAATCTATTTGTCCTGCCTCTGTCCATCCTAAGGGCTGTGTGTACGTGTCGGCTGCGTGTGCAACGTTTAAAAATCAGACGCACCCAGCTACGTTTTACTGCTGGCTTCGCCATTTGCTTTCCTTAATTGGGAAAAAAATACCTGCTCTGCCAGAGTTATAATAACTCTGCTACCCTCACGTTCTGTGACACATTAGCAGGGCCACAGCACAGTTATTAAACTTCTCATGTTCATTGAATATACGCAGTGCTGCCTTTTGGTGGAAAAAAACTGAAAAAAAATCTATTTGTCCTGCCTCTGTCCGTCCTAAGGGCTGTGTGTACGTGTCGGCTGCATGTGCAACGTTTAAAAATCAGACGCACCCAGCTACGTTTTACTGCTGGCTTCGCCATTTGCTTTCCTTAATTGGGAAAAAAATACCTGCTCTGCCAGAGTTATAATAACTCTGCTACCCTCACGTTCTGTGACACATTAGCAGGGCCACAGCACAGTTATTAAACTTCTCATGTTCATTGAATATACGCAGTGCTGCCTTTTGGTGGAAAAAAACTGAAAAAAAATCTATTTGTCCTGCCTCTGTCCGTCCTAAGGGCTGTGTGTACGTGTCGGCTGCGTGTGCAACGTTTAAAAATCAGACGCACCCAGCTACGTTTTACTGCTGGCTTCGCCATTTGCTTTCCTTAATTGGGAAAAAAATACCTGCTCTGCCAGAGTTATAATAACTCTGCTACCCTCACGTTCTGTGACACATTAGCAGGGCCACAGCACAGTTATTAAACTTCTCATGTTCATTGAATATACGCAGTGCTGCCTTTTGGTGGAAAAAAACTGAAAAAAAATCTATTTGTCCTGCCTCTGTCCGTCCTAAGGGCTGTGTGTACGTGTCGGCTGCGTGTGCAACGTTTAAAAATCAGACGCACCCAGCTACGTTTTACTGCTGGCTTCGCCATTTGCTTTCCTTAATTGGGAAAAAAATACCTGCTCTGCCAGAGTTATAATAACTCTGCTACCCTCACGTTCTGTGACACATTAGCAGGGACACAGCACAGCTATTAAACTTAGATTATTCATTCACTAGAGGCAGTGGGGCCTTTCGTTTTCAAAAAAGGGAAAAAATTATATTTGGCCTGCAGTCTTGCGCCAATTTATTTCCTGCCTGTGAAATCAAATCACTGGTAATACGAGTGCTGAGGGGTAGGGGTAGGCCTAGAGGATGTGGACGCGGCCGAGGACGCGGAGGGCCAAGTCAGGGTGTGGGCACAGGCCGAGCTCCTGATCCAGGTGTGTCGCAGCCGACTGCTGCGCGATTAGGAGAGAGGCACGTTTCTGGCGTCCCCACATTCATCGCCCAATTAATGGGTCCACGCGGGAGACGGTTATTAGAAAATGAGCAGTGTGAGCAGGTCCTGTCCTGGATGGCAGAAAGTGCTTCGAGCAACCTATCGTCAACACGCAGTTCTGCGCCGTCCACTGCTGCAAATCCGAATCCTCTGTCTGCTGCTTCTCCTTCCTCACAGCCTCCTCACTCCACTACAATGACACCTGCTCAGGAGCGGGAACACTCCCAGGAACTGTTCTCGGGCCCCTGCTTAGATTGGGCAGCAGCGGTTCCTCTCCCACCAGAGGAGTTTATCGTCACTGATGCCCAACCATTCGAAAGTTCCCGGGGTCCGGGGAAAGAGGCTGGGGACTTCCGCCAACTGTCTCAACAACTTTCTGTGGGTGAGGAGGACGATGACGATCAGACACAGTTGTCTTGCAGTGAGGTAGTAGTAAGGGCAGTAAGTCCGAGGGAGCAGCGCACAGAGGATTCGGAGGAAGAGCAGCAGGACGATGAGGTGACTGACCCCACCTGGTGTGCAACGCTTACTCAGGAGGACAGGTCTTCAGAGGGGGAGTCAAGGGCATCAGCAGGGCAGGTTGCAAGAGGCAGTGCGGTGGCCAGGGGTAGAGGCAGGGCCAGACCGAATAATCCACCAACTGTTTCCCAAAGCGCCCCCTCGCGCCATGCCACCCTGCAGAGGCAGAGGTGCTCTAAGGTCTGGCAGTTTTTCACAGAGACGCCTGACGACGGACGAACAGTGGTGTGCAACCTTTGTCGCGCAAAGCTCAGCCGGGGAGCCAACACCAACAGCCTCACCACCACCACCATGCGCAGACATATGATGGCCAAGCACCCCACAAGGTGGGACGAAGGCCGTTCAGCGCCTCCGGTTTGCACCCCTGCCTCTCCCCCTGTGCCCCAACCTGCCACTGAGATGCAACACCGCTCTCAGGACACAGGCACTACCGCCTCATGGCTTGCACCCACACCCTCATCTCCGCTGTCCTCGGCCCCACCCAGCAGTGTAGTTCAGCGCACCGTCCAGCCGTCGCTTGCGCAACTGTTGGAGCGCAAGCGCAAGTACTCCGCCACGCACCCGCACGCTCAAACGTTAACCGTCCGCATAGCAAAATTCATCAGCCTTGAGATGCTGCCGTATAGGGTTGTGGAAACTGAGTCCTTCAAAAGTATCATGGAGGCGGCGGCCCCGCGCTACTCAGTTCCCAGTCGCCACTACTTTTCCCGATGTGCCGTCCCAGCCCTGCACGACCACGTCTCCCGCAACATTGTACGCGCCCTCACCAACGCGGTTACTGCCACGGTCCACTTAACAACGGACACGTGGACAAGCACAGGCGGGCAGGGCCACTACATCTCCCTGACGGCGCATTGGGTGAATTTAGTGGAGGCTGGGACAGAGTCAGAGCCTGGGAACGCTCACGTTCTACCCACCCCCAGAATTGCGGGCCCCAGCTCGGTGGTGGTATCTGCGGAGGTGTATGCTTCCTCCACTAAAGCACCCTCCTCCTCCTCCTCCTCTGTCTCGCAATCAAGATGTGTTAGCAGCAGCATGTCGCCAGCAGTCGGTGTCGCGCGGTGTGGCAGCACAGCGGTGGGCAAGCGTCAGCAGGCCGTGCTGAAACTACTCAGCTTAGGCGATAAGAGGCACACGGCCCACGATCTGCTGCAGGGTCTGACACAGCAGACCGACCGCTGTCTTGCGCCGCTGAGCCTCCAACCGGGCATGGTCGTGTGTGACAACGGCCGTAACCTGGTGGCGGCTCTGCAGCTCGGCAGCCTCACGCACGTGCCATGCCTGGCCCACGTCTTTAATTTGGTGGTTCAGCGCTTTCTGAAAAGCTACCCAGGCTTGTCAGACCTGCTCATAAAGGCGCGCCGGCTCTGCGCACATTTCCGCAAGTCCCACACGGACGCTGCCACCCTGCGCACCCTGCAACATCACTTTAAGCTGCCAGTGCACCGACTGCTGTGCGACGTGCCCACACGGTGGAACTCTACGCTCCACATGTTGGCCAGGCTCTATGAACAGCGTAGAGCTTTAGTGGAATACCAACTCCAACATGGGCGGCGCAGTGGGAGTCAGCCTCCTCAATTCCTTTCAGAAGAGTGGGCCTGGTTGGCAGACATCTGCCATGTCCTTGGTAATTTTGAGGAGTCTACCCAGGTGGTGAGCGGCGATGCTACAATCATTAGCGTCACCATTCCTCTGCTATGCATCTTGAGAAATTCCCTGCAAACCATAAAGGCAGCTGCTTTGCGCTCGGAAACAGGGGCGGTGGAAGACAGTATGCCGCTGGATAGTCAGGGCACCCTCCTGTCTATTTCTCAGCGCGTACAGGAGGAGGAGGAGGAGCATGAGGAGGATGAGGAGGAGGGGGAAGAGACAGCTTGGCCCGCTGCTGACGGTACACCGGCTGATTGCCTGTCATCCTTTCAGCGTGTATGGCCTGAGGAGGAGGAGGAGGAGGATCCTGGCAGTGATCTTCCTAGTGAAGACAGCCATGTGTTGCGTACAGGTACCCTGGCACACATGGCTGACTTCATGTTAGGATGCCTTTCTCGTGACCCTCGCGTTGCACGCATTCTGGCCACAACGGATTACTGGGTGTACACACTGCTCGACCCACGCTATAAGGAGAACCTGCCCACTCTCATTCCCGAAGAGGAAAGGGGTTCGAGAGTGTTGCTATACCACAGGACCCTTGCGGACAAGCTGATGGTAAAATTCCCAGCCGACAGCGCTAGTGGCAGAAGGCGCAGTACCGAGGGCAAGGTAGCAGGGGAGGTGCGGAGATCGAGCAGCATGTACATCCCAGGCAGTGCAACAGTCTTTAAGGGCCTGGACAGCTTTATGGCTCCCCACCAAGACTGTGTCACCGCTCCCCAGTCAAGGCTGAGTCGGCGGGAGCACTGTAAAAGGATGGTGAGGGAGTACGTAGCCAATCGCACGACCGTCCTCCGTGACGCCTCTGCCACCTACAACTACTGGGTGTCGAAGCTGGACACGTGGCCTGAACTAGCGCTGTATGCCCTGGAGGTGCTTGCTTGTCCTGCGGCTAGCGTCTTGTCGGAGAGGGTGTTTAGTGCGGCTGGGGGAATCATCACAGATAAGCGTACCCGCCTGTCAACCGACAGTGCCGACAGGCTAACACTCATCAAGATGAACAAAGGCTGGATTTCCCCAGACTTCTCTTCTCCACCAGCGGAGAGCAGCGATACGTAAGCATTACGTAGGCTGCACCCGCGGATGGAAGCTACGTTCTCTCTCACCATCCAAAACGGGGACATTTCTGCTTCATCAATCTGTGTCTAATATTCCTCCTCCTCCTCCTGCTCCTCCTCCTGAAACCTCACGTAATCACGCTGAACGGGCAATTTTTCTTAGGGCCACAAGGCTCACTCATCTAATTTTTCGAAACAATTTTTATATGTTTCAATGCTCTTAAAAGCGTTGAAACTTTAACTTGAACCAATTTTTCGTTAAACTGGGCTGCCTCCAGGCCTAGTTACCACTTAAGCCACATTAAACAAAGCGATTAATGGGTTTCACCTGCCATCTTGGTTGGGCATGGCTAATGTTTACTGAGGTACATTAGTACTGTTGGTACACCAATTTTTTGGGGCCCTCACCTACAGTGTAATCATAGCAATTTGTATGTTCTTCGCCTGCACTCATGGTACAGAAGTGTGTGTGGGGTTGGCCTACACTTTAGCTACATAAATGTAACTTGGGCCTTGGCTATACTAAGGCTACTGAAATGGAACTAAGACTGCGCTCCCGCTATACTGCTGCTTCGGAATTGTTACTGGGGCCTGTCTTGAGTGCTACTATTGCTGACATGGAACGAAGACTGCGCTCCCGCTATACTGCTGCTTCGGAATTGTTACTGGGGCCTGTCTTGAGTGCTACTATTGCTGACATGGAACGAAGACTGCGCTCCCGCTATACTGCTGCTTCGGAATTGTTACTGGGGCCTGTCTTGAGTGCTACTATTGCTGACATGGAACGAAGACTGCGCTCCCGCTATACTGCTGCTTCGGAATTGTTACTGGGGCCTGTCTTGAGTGCTACTATTGCTGACATGGAACGAAGACTGCGCTCCCGCTATACTGCTGCTTCGGAATTGTTACTGGGGCCTGTTTTGAGTGCTACTATTGCTGACATGGAACGAAGACTGCGCTCCCGCTATACTGCTGCTTCGGAATTGTTACTGGGGCCTGTCTTGAGTGCTACTATTGCTGACATGGAACGAAGACTGCGCTCCCGCTATACTGCTGCTTCGGAATTGTTACTGGGGCCTGTCTTGAGTGCTACTATTGCTGACATGGAACGAAGACTGCGCTCCCGCTATACTGCTGCTTCGGAATTGTTACTGGGGCCTGTCTTGAGTGCTACTATTGCTGACATGGAACGAAGACTGCGCTCCCGCTATACTGCTGCTTCGGAATTGTTACTGGGGCCTGTCTTGAGTGCTACTATTGCTGACATGGAACGAAGACTGCGCTCCCGCTATACTGCTGCTTCGGAATTGTTACTGGGGCCTGTCTTGAGTGCTACTATTGCTGACATGGAACGAAGACTGCGCTCCCGCTATACTGCTGCTTCGGAATTGTTACTGGGGCCTGTCTTGAGTGCTACTATTGCTGACATGGAACGAAGACTGCGCTCCCGCTATACTGCTGCTTCGGAATTGTTACTGGGGCCTGTCTTGAGTGCTACTATTGCTGACATGGAACGAAGACTGCGCTCCCGCTATACTGCTGCTTCGGAATTGTTACTGGGGCCTGTCTTGAGTGCTACTATTGCTGACATGGAACGAAGACTGCGCTCCCGCTATACTGCTGCTTCGGAATTGTTACTGGGGCCTGTCTTGAGTGCTACTATTGCTGACATGGAACGAAGACTGCGCTCCCGCTATACTGCTGCTTCGGAATTGTTACTGGGGCCTGTCTTGAGTGCTACTATTGCTGACATGGAACGAAGACTGCGCTCCTCCTATAATGCTGCTAGTGATATGTTAGTGTGGCCTGTCCTAATGCTACGGCTGAAATGTTACGAATTATGGGCTCTGCCTATACCGCTGCTAATGGTATGTCTCTGGGGTGTGGAAACAGAGGCTTCCCAAAGACATGATGGCGGCGAGGCCATTTCCCACCAACGCGGTTACTGTTAAGGTGCATATAACCACGGACACGTGGAGAGGACACGTAGTGCCTCAAAAACATCCCCCTCCTCCTCCAACAGGGAAAACATTCTTGGCAAATGCCTTTGCATTGGTTCGTCTGGTGGCAGTCCAAGAATTTCACCTTTACCGACACTACAAGAGAGCCCCCCCACCATCCCCCCGCCACGGCCCACTTAATCCTGGCCACATTCCGAAAACCAACAAAATAAAACCGCGCTACTAGGTCCGCAGTCACCACCACATTACCACCAACGCGGTTACTGTTAAGGTGCATATAACCACGGACACGTGGAGAGGACACGTAGTGCCTCAAAAACATCCCCCTCCTCCTCCAACAGGGAAAACATTCTTGGCAAATGCCTTTGCATTGGTTCGTCTGGTGGCAGTCCAAGAATTTCACCTTTACCGACACTACAAGAGAGCCCCCCCACCATCCCCCCGCCACGGCCCACTTAATCCTGGCCACATTCCGAAAACCAACAAAATAAAACCGCGCTACTAGGTCCGCAGTCACCACCACATTACCACCAACGCGGTTACTGTTAAGGTGCATATAACCACGGACACGTGGAGAGGACACGTAGTGCCTCAAAAACATCCCCCTCCTCCTCCAACAGGGAAAACATTCTTGGCAAATGCCTTTGCATTGGTTCGTCTGGTGGCAGTCCAAGAATTTCACCTTTACCGACACTACAAGAGAGCCCCCCCACCATCCCCCCGCCACGGCCCACTTAATCCTGGCCACATTCCGAAAACCAACAAAATAAAACCGCACTACTAGGTCCGCAGTCACCACCACATTACCACCAACGCGGTTACTGTTAAGGTACATATTACCAGTCTGACTGGGGCATGCAGACACTTTGACAGAATGAATAGTGTGTGGCACATAGGTTCCCCATTGCTATGCCCACGTGTGCAGCTCCTGATGGCGGTGGCACAGGATTCTATTTCTCATTGCTTCTGTACAGCATTGTGGGCTATCGCCCCGCCCCTTTTAAAGAGGGTCGCTGCCTAGCCGTGCCAAACCTCTGCAGTGTGTGCCTGCGGTTCCTCCTCATGGCAGACGCACTTCTAAATAGACATGAGCGTGGTGTGGCATGAGGGCAGCTGAAGGCTGCGCAGGGACACTTTGGTGTGCGCTGTGGGGGGGAGGGGGGGCGGTTGGTCAGCATGTAACCCAGGAGAAGTGGCAGCGGAGTGCCATCCAGGCAGTGATTGTGCTTTGTTGTAGCTAGTGTGGTGCTTAGCAAAGGTATGCCATGCTAATGAGGGCTTTTCAGAAGTAAAAGTTGTTGGGAGGGGGGGGGGGCCCACTCTTGCCGGTATTCTGGCTTAATAGTGGGACCTGTGAACTTGAGATGCAGCCCAACATGTAGCCCCTCGCCTGCCCTATCCGTTGCTGTGTCGTTCCCATCACTTTGTTGAATTGCCCAGATTTTCACACATGAAAACCTTAGCGAGCATCGGCGAAATACAAAAATGCTCTGGTCGCCCATTGACTTCAATGGGGTTCGTTATTCGAAACGAACCCTCGAACATCGCGGGAAGTTCGTTTCGAATAACGAACACCCGAACATTTTGGTGTTCGCTCATCTCTAACAGTAACCTATGATCTCAATGAGGGGGGAGAGGGGCATTCAATGGATGGAGGGAGCCCTTCCATCAAACCATTTTAATGCCATGGTCAGCACTGACCAAGACAGCTAAAAGTTTAACAGGTAATATCGAAAATATATCCGATCACAATTGCTGTGGCAAGGTGTCAGTTGTGTTTTACAGCGTGCACCATCCGTATACGGCGCAGGCTCAGCTTTTTACCCTGCTCCATACTAACCCCACACACATACTGTACAATATTAATTACCATCAGATTGCATGAAAGGGTTAATGCCCTGTACTTTAAGAAAATGCTAATCTGACAAGTCCCTTTCAGCAGCATGTTCAACATTTCTTATGCTTATCTTTCAGTTCTTACAGCATACATGACAGGTATGATGGATCTATTTGGCAGCGGACCTTAATGGATTTCATTGACTTGTACTAAGTCCATCAGGTTTCAGTATGCTAGACTATTCTGACCATAAGGGTGAATGAGCTATGCTGTTTCTTTGTAGGAGACAATGATATGAACATATACATTTTCCAAGACTATTAAACTTTAGGGACTGCATCGTACAGTAGAAAATGTTGGATTTAATAAAGAAAATTAATTCAACGTTTTCGTTAAGCTTTTTTTAAAAAAAAACTTTTCAACAACAAAGACTTTTAAGAGTAACTGAACTTTTTACAAACTTTTGACATGTGAGAGCGACATGTCAAACGTTTTGATCAGTCGGGTTTCCGGGCACTGAGACCCCCATTGATCACTAAAACAAGGGGCTGCAGCGTTCTCATTTATGCTGTCTTGGTTGCTTGCTGGCTCCTCTGAACACAGACTCAAAGAAGGCGATAGACATCTTTTGCAGACCTCCACGTGCCTGTCTTCAGCTGCTGAGAGGAACTGACAAGCAATGAAAGCAGTCGAAGGGGCACAGCATTCGAGTAAATGCTACAGCTCCCTCATTTCATCGATCAGCGGGGATCTGAGCAGCCGGACCCATACCGATCAAAAGTTTTGACATGTCGGTCTCACATGTCAAAAGTTTGTAAAATGGGCAGTTATGCTTTAAAGGGACCCTAACTTTTCAGACATCTACTAGCTTCTGTTAGTCTCATCATTTCTGTTATATACTTACATGTAAAATGTTGTTGCTTTATCACTGTAAAACACATTAGAAGTGGCTGCCACTAGGGGCCATACTTCCAGCTTCTCTGCAATCCACTCTCTGTCATTAGGTACAGAGCTTCTATAGTAACAAGGGATATTTCCATTGTACCAGGGAGAGGTGTTATCTTCACAAGTATCTCTCCTGTGCTTACAGGCTGCAGTTTGACAGATGTGCAGACACTGTGAAAATGATATCCACAGTCCCTGCCTCTCCTGCTGTTACAGCATGTGAGTGTGTTTCTATGTGTGTGTACACAGGGGCATAACTATAGAGGGTGCAGGGGATGCGGTTGCACCTGGGCCCAGGAGCCTTGGGGGGCCCACAGGGCCTCCCTTCCCCATATAGGGAACCCAGTACTATGAATAAAGCATTATAGTTGGTGGCCCCATTCCAGGTTTTGCATTGGGGCACAGGAGCTTCAAGTTACGCCTCTGTGTGTACACATTATAGTGGGTTTACTAACCGTTTGACCAGAATGTCCCTGAATGCCTGATCATATCTGGAAAGCAGATGGGTGGGTACTCAGTTACTACCTCTGTGCTGATTGGACCAGAGACTGTGTATTTTCTATGTATCATAGGAAATAAGGGCAAGGAAGTAAAGACAGAGAACTACTGGCAGAATGCTAGGCTTGCTACATGCTCCCTCATAAGTGGATTGAAAACAGCAGGGCAACAGAAAAATGCAGAAGACCATCTGAAAATCATCAGAACATAAAAGCATGAAACTGAGTGCAAACAACAGCAAATGAGAACCTGCAACATGTTCTCTATATTTTAGAGAACATGTTGAAAATGCAGGTATACTTTAAATTCTAACACATTTTAGCCAACATTGGAAACTTACCCAAAATTAGAGAATGAGGTCTACTTTTTTCCTGAAGTAAGGTTCCTGTTGCTCACAGTCTGTGTTTGAAACTATATTCACTTGAATGGTGCTCTGCTGCAGTTCCCTGCACATCAGGTGGAGAGGAATTCAGATAAAGTATGCGGGGAAAAGCTAACGGGCTCTTATCTGCTTTGTTTTCTGGATTGGCAGTGATCCCAGAGGTTAGATTCCCACTGTTTATAATGTTATGGTGTATTCTAGTGTTATGCCTTAGCATTATAGGATAGAAATACTGCTTAAGGGCTTATACATCCATTCCAACACTGGTTAGACCTCTGATGAAATGCATTGCACATTCCAAGTCTCGATGGATATATACAAGTCTTCTACTTTAAATTTACTTGTAATAACCCATCATCTTTGCTCTGCACAGGGAAAGAGTAGATGTCAAAAGATAGGGATGGAGATATATTCTAAATGAACCACAATTTGTCACATTCCTAATATCTAAATTACCTCTATCGGTCCGGAGAGAAAATAAGCATTACCAGAAAACATTTAAATAGCTGTAAGTGAAATGGAAATATGTGAATGTTTTCCTGCCGTATCTAGCTTTTTTTGTCAGTGAAGCTTCAGTACTGACTAACATGGCATTTTTGCTATTTATGTTGCTTCTGTTTTACTTACAGTTAGTGTTGAGCGAACCGAAAGAGTCGAACACCGTTTCGGGTCGAATTGTGCTAAACATTTGGTTTTCATGAACCTGAACCTTAGATGCTTTGTCTCGGCCAAGCCCACTAAAATTCCGCCTCCTTATTCTCCTCCTTGTCATTTCTCTCCTTCTATAAATGTGACTCAGTGATTAGCAGTGTTTCAACAAAGCGCTGGGGTCGCAGCCTCCTAGGTTCAAATCTGACCAAGGACAACATCTACATAAAGTTTGCATTTTCTCTCTATGTTTGTGTTTCTTTTCCTTCTCCTCCTCCTCTTCCTCTGGAGCAAGAAGAACAAAGAAGTAAGAGTTGGAGACCTACGACCAGATCTGCATGGAATTTGTATGTTCTTCCTGTGTTTGTGTGAGTTTCTTGTTCATATTAATAATAATCACCTTATACAGCACCTACAGTTATTGAGAAGAAAAAACACGAACATAGGGAGAATATGCAAAGTCTATCCAGAGGATGTCCTTGGTCAGATTTGAACCTAGGAGGCTAGGATCCCAGCACTGCCAGGCAACAGCGTAAACCACTGAGTCACATTTGAATAAGTAGGAGGACCTTTATGGCTTTTATATAGTGTTATACATCAGTTTTAGGGGTATTAGTAATGTTCCAGTTTGGTTCAAACCAATTCAGGTCGAACTAAAAACTTTTTGCCGAAAAACGGCAAACTGGCCAAGCCAAACTTTACAAAAATTCACTCAACACTACTTATAGGGTATTTTTTAGTTACTTCAGTTAGTTGACCAGCATAATATATTTCTAGCTTGAAACTGTCAGCAAGCAGGCTAACTACTGTTGTGGATCTTGATATCAAGCGCTGCCTAATAAGTTGGCGCTATACAAATAAAGATTATTATTATTTATTATTATATCCCACCCAAAGCCAATAGAAAATAGAACAGAGAAGCATAGGCTGAAGGTATTGAACTACAATGCAAAATCAGTAACAAGGCTCCCAACTACAATGTGCCATTAATATTTGTAGGCCCCCTCAAACACAAGGTCACAGAAGTGACTGCTTCCTTCTATACGTATGCTCATGGCAGGACACTCAACTCTCTACATAATAAGAGTTATAGATTTCTCAGCACCAACTTGTTGAGGATTTCCAGATAGGAACATTTTATTTCTAAACTGCACAGACTAAAAAAGTACCAAACTACACAATATGTAATAAATAGAGATGAGGAACGTACTTGTTTAGGGCGATTTCGCAATCGAGCAGCGCTTTTTTCGAGTAACTGACTACTCGGGCGAAAAGATTCGGGGGGCGCCGGGGGTGAGTAGGGGGTTGCAGAGGGGAGGGGGGGGGGGAGAGAGAGCTCCCCTCTGTTCCCCACTGCTACCCCCGGCTCCACCACGCCGCACCCTGCCCCCCGAATCTTTTCGCCCGAGTAGTCAGTTACTCGAAAAAAAAGGTGCTCGATTGCGAAATTGCCCTAAAAGAGTACATTCGCTTATCTCTAGTAACAAATTTAGCTTATAAAGATGCTACGTTTGTAAAGTTTTAATGTATATATAAGTGTGTTTTCACACCTTCCGCTCTGCTGTTTCGTTCGGAGAGCAGGAAAATGGAATCCCCATGGCCGAACAGTGCTGAATGGACCCCATTGACTATAATTGGGTCCGTTTGCTTTCCGCTCAGCTGACTGGCTTCAGTACTTTTTCTTCCGGTACTTTGTGCCAAATCTGTGACGGATCTGGCACGTGATCAGCATGCTGATCACATACTTCATTAAACGGGAGACGTTTTCCACACCTTTGGTCACTTCCTACGTGCTTTAACCTGGAGTGTTGCACTTTCTCCACTGCCTATTTAGTCCTATTCTCTTGCTCTATCATGCCCACCCAGGTGGTGCGTCATCTGGTCAAGCAGCACCCCCACCATTGAAGTTACCACTCCACTCTCTTCACCACGTATGTGTTTTAGGACCATAAACTCTGCTCTGATACGGTTCCTTTGGTTCATCCCCAGATGACATTGTGGCCAGGAAATGGGGCGGAGAGTGAGGAGACTAGGTCTTGCCTACCTTCCAGAATCAGAAACATTCTTAGGCACTTTCTTTATAAGAGAAGATGCTGCATCACAGCTCTTGAGCAGAGCAGCAGCCCAGCAGACAGTGAGTGTGACGTAGCAAAGATCAGTAGTAACTTAATTCAATGTGACGGCAGCCATGACCTGGAGCAGCAGCACAGTGGCTAAAGCAACTAGGAGAGATACAATCAAAGGGTCCTAAGGACCTGGGGACCAAAGATGGAGAAGCGGTGCCGAAAGGAGCCAAACCACCAAATTAAAGGTTCCCAAAGAGCGTAGAAGGAGAGACAATCTCCCTCCCTGCAATTGTCTGACACCATGGTGGCGGTGCTGAAGAGATCAATGCTGCACCATAGGAACCGGACTGTAACACTGGGAACATTTGTAAATGGACTTTTTCTTTTGAAACGTTTTTACGTAAAATCCCTGACCAGGGTGAAAAGTCACAGGGCCTTTTGGGATGTGCAAAATCCCATATTACTAGCTTAATGGATTAAATATATGGCACCATTAGTTATGCAAGGCTTTGAAGGGTAGTTGCTACGTAGTCATAATGTAATGTGGTTATGTTGTAATATGTGAGATGTTATGTAACCTGCTTTCTATGCTATACAAGAGGATGCAAGGGGGCAACAAGGCTCCTGGTTAGGAGGAGGTAATTGTGAACGGATGTGATGTGGGGACTGAGCCACCATTATTGTATGATGATCTCTGTAAAAATACATCTATAAGGGTGACTACCCACTACAGTTTTTTTTCACTGTGAAATTCGCAGCATTTTTTTTTCTGCAGGGGTCTATGGCAGTGGTCCCCAAACTTTTTGGCAACAGGCAGCCCCCCCAGTAATAGGCAGCCCCCCCCCAGTAACAGGCAGCCCCCACACCTCAGTAATAAGCAGCCCCCCCCAGTAATTAGCAGCCCCCCCAGTAATAAGCAGCCCCCCAGTAGTAAGCAGCCCCCCCCCCCAGTAATAGGCAGCCCCCCCCCCAGTAATAAGCAGCCCCCCAGGTAATAGGCAGCCTCCCCCCCAGTAATAGGCAGCCCCGACCCCTCAGTAATAACCAGCCCCCTCCACAGTAATAACCAGCCACCCCCCCCAGTAATAAGCAGCCCCCTTCCAGTAATAGGCAGCCACCACCCCTCAGAAATACCCCCTCCATAGTAATAAGCACCCCCCCCCCAACCCATATACTTACCTCCTCCCTGCTTTCAGCGTTGCTCCTTCTCTGCTTGCCCTGAGCCCGGCGCACACTGACGTCAGCAAGCTTCCTCCCCGAGTCCTCTCCTGCGGAACTAATGAGCAGGGGACTCGGGGAGGAGGATCCTGGCTGCACACTGACGTCAGTGTGCGCCGGGATTAGTGGCAACAGCGCCATAACAAGCGGGGAGCTGCGGCACCCCAGCTGGTAATCGCTTCAGTGGTGAGCGGCGTCGGCACGCCGCGGGCCACATAACACATGGCAGTGGGCCGGATTCGGACCGCTGGCCTTGTGTTTAGAACAAAAGTTCCCGGCGGTGCCGCGGACCGGCGCTAAACACCTAACGGCCGGGTCCTGGTCCAAGGACCGGTGGTTGGGGACCCCTGATCTATGGGACTTGTAATGTTAAAATCGCGATCGCGCATAATCGTTTGCGGTAAATTGCAATTTTGCACGATCGCAATTTTAACCTTACAAGTCCCATAGACCCCTGCAGAAAAAAAACGCTGCAAATTTCGCAGTGAAAAAAAAACTGTAGTGGGTAGTCACCCTAAGATGGTAGCATTCTGTGTGTAAGAGCGCAGTTTTTATGTAGCATGAGAGGTCGAGGCTTACGTAAGAGTACAAGCGTGTAACAGTTATACTGTAAGTTATGTAAATTGTCAGGTGCCTTGCTTGAAGACAATGCATGTACCATTGTATTACGTCAGGTAATGAGTACTCAGAGAACTTCCAATGAGTAATTCAGTACTGTTGCTTTATATTGTTGAGTTATTTTGTAATGTTTAAGTACATAAACCCTCCTACGGAGGGAAATATTGCTCATACTGTTGGCATTCAGTAAAAGTTCCTCTTGTAAAAAAGGTGCCGCCTCAGCCACCATCTGTCATCACTCCACCAACACAAGACTTTGCAACACTGCTAACTACCACCCACCGGTCACATCCACATAACATTGCCATAAGGCCCAAATAAAACTGCCATTTAGTATCAAAATAGTAAGGGATGGTCGGTGGAGGAGTAAAGTCCCTGAAAATCTAGGGATTGAGGATTTAATAATAATGTCCTTTGTGGCCTAGGGCATGAAGGAACTACTTATCGCTCACCTCACTAGCCTTCTGTAATGCTTTGCTGTAGCAGGAAACTGAAGTACTGTTGGTTGGCTATTCTACATTAGTCACCTCCAGCTTCCACATGCACTCCTCGGCTAACCATACAGATTACTGCAGTGCAGCAGGGCAACAGAACTGTGAGGTTGTGATTTTACAGCCACACAGCTCTCTGTATTGTTAAGTAGAGTGATCAATGGAAATGAGCGCTCTGTCTGACTTGTACTGGCAGAGTAGTAAAATGTTTTTCCATTCTTGAGATGTTCCTGGTGGCCCAGTGCTCAACGTTCTCTTATATTGTCAAATTTTCCAACCTCTAAAACTGACTCGGTCAAAAATCTGAGTAAAAAAGATATCTTTACACAAATGCAATTTCATGGAACCTATTACTTAGATCTTGTAGACACAGGTGGGTACCATCATCTGCCTGCACACCAGGACAGTATTCTAGCCCTTTAACCCTTTCCAATCCACTGTTTGACATCTGAAGACATTGTGATTTAAGGCTGTACAGCTCCGATGTCGGAAGACGTCCGTCGGGGTTCTCTTACTGTATATTGCCAGCCTCTCTGCTGTTGGAGCCTATCCAACATGTAACCTCATGCAGTACTGGCTTTAGCCAGCATATAGTGCCATTGGATAACAGCAGAAAAAGAGTAAGCCCCCTAGGAAAACCAGTATACAAATTGGATTGGAAAGGGTTAAAATACCATGGTGCAACTGCAGCGCGGGTGGTGGCATGACAGATTCAGGATACAAAGCAGATATGGAATGCAACAATATATAAACTGTTATTAAAACAGGTAACTGTAGATAGTTGTATAGGTAAGGATAATGATGAGGATCACCAGTACTGTCACACTTTCCTAGCTATTGCTAACTACTGTTATAACCAAAATTAGTCTGTGCAGTGGTTCACCCGATAATAGACACAATATTAGCTCTGCACCTGAATCAAAGAATAACCAATAAACCTTTGTAACAATAGGAATGTATGCAACAATAGCAGATTATCACGTACCACCCATAATAATGTAACCCCTTCCGGGGGAAGATAGTCCTAGGGCAAAGAACGGGAAATGTGAACGATTCCTCAGGAATAGTCTCTAACATAACAGGGAGGATTCAGTCTCTTTATCAGTTATACGCTAGTTGCTCATATGTGGGTTGCAGGCCTTAATAACCCCCTAGTGCATTTGTATTTGTGTACACACTCAGCTTTTAATGAGGCCATACCTCACTTACAACCTCTGACGTATCATGTCTTGTGATCAAGATGATGCTCCCAAAGTCCATTGGTGATCTCCAATGGAAAGAGCTGGAGAATGGTATGTCCATCTCTGAAGCAGTTCCAACAACAGTTCCTTTATGTCCTCCAGCAGTTTTACCCTCCCAGCAGTACTCACTGGTCGCAGCTATCGTTCAGGCGGTGTCTGATAACATACTCAGAGTTTTCAGACTACCATCTCCAATCTGGCTGCTTGCTTCACCCAGAACCCAGTGCCTTTCCAATCTGCTGGGCCTAGGCTGCTCTCACATTGTATGTGGCTCCTATTCCCCATACTTTGCTCTTCTTCTCCCACCAGAACCCAAGAACTCCTATCCATTTTGGGGGCTGAGTTTCATTTAGACAACAAAAACATTCGCTTGCGAGTATAAATGTTTGCCCATCTGGTCGCTTGGGCGAATAAATATTTGCTAATGCCCTCACATAGACCCCCTTACACCACCAATGTAAAGGATGGAAGAAAAGAGCACAAAAGCAGCCCAGTCACTTGACTATGCAGAGTGAGCGGCCTATCACTATATTTGGTGGCGTTGAAATGTATTTTATTATCCCAAAATAAACCAACCTGTCCTGGTGATTGGTTGACTTTAAAAGCAATTCCTATTATCACTGCCTCAGATCTTTGAAGTGGTCCAGGAAATAAATGTGGTTACAGCACTCATGTATATTTTAGCAGCACTTACACATTCTAGAGAGTTATCAAAGGGAAATGAAGAGCGAGATGTGATTTCAAAATGTTGTAGTAGTTAAATAACGGAGATTGTGCCATCTGTTTCAATAAAAAGAAAGAGTTTCAGAAAATACTTCTTATTTCAACGGTTGTCCTTTATTCCTCATTATACACACGCACATGCTGATGGTACCTGGAGGCACAGAGCTATGGCAGAAGTGTAATGGGGGGCACAGCTAACAATAAGGCAAAGTCGTTGTTCTTGGGGCAGTTTCTAATTATCAACAAAAGTCTGGTCTTAAAATGTATTAGGCCGGCCGCATACAGCCGTGACGGGCTCCACCGCGGAATTCTGAGGCGGAGCCCGTCACGGCGCCCCCCAGAGATCCCCAAACTTACCTGCGGATCCGGCGTCCTCGCTCCCGCATGACACGCCGCAGCGTCATGTGACACGCCGGCCACGTTACATGACACGCCCACAGCGTCACATGACGCAGCCGGCCGTGTCATATGACGCGCCGGCCGCGTCATATGACGCGGCGGCGGTAGGCGGGGTAGCGGTTTCACGCTATCTTCCGCTGTGCTACAGCGGAAGATAGCGTGACGGACGGGCTTCCATTGACTGCAATGGAAGCCGTCCGCACATACACCCGCGGCCAATAGAGCATGCCGCGGGTGAGGTCAGGTGATTTCACGGTGCAGAATTCCGCGGTGGAATTCCGTACTGTGAGCACTGAGCTATTAGGTTCAATAGAACCTAATAGCTGCGGGCAACGCAGCGGATTTCCGCCGCGAATTACGCTGCGGAAATCCGTTCGTGGTAAGGAGCCCTTAATGTTATATTATCACCTAATAAAGCCTTATTCATTCACTATGTGAAGATTATTTGTGAGAGGATCAGAGGCGTAACTTGAAGCTTCTGGGCCCCAATGCAAGACCTGTAACAGGGCCCCCAAATGTAGTGCTTTATTCATAGTACTGGGCTCCCTATATGGAGAAGACAGGCCTTATGGGCCCCCTAAGGCTCCTGGGCCTGGGTGCAACCACACCCCCTGCATCCCCTATAGTTATGCCAGTGGTGGGGAGCAGTATAGTCCAATGATAAGTCTTGATTTTCATATATTCCTTCTGCAAGTTTTCTGCCTTGTCCGTTAAAAGGTTTTCAGGCATTTTTTGTTGATGACCTATCCTGAGTATAGGTCATCAATAGCTGATGGCTGGGGTCCATCACTCGAGAGCACTATTGATCATCTGTTTCGGCGCCTGCTGTTACCATCAAAACACAAGGGTATTGACCGGAAGTAGATCACTCCTACCCCTGTGTAGTGGCCAGCGGGTGCAGCTCTCATTTATTTTAATAGGATCTGCACCTGCAATTACCAGCACTACCTACTACACAAGGGTTGGAGCATCAGTCTCCACTACATACCCTATGTATTTTTTCCGATGACAGTGGGCACTGGAACAGCTTATTGGTCAGGATTCTGAGTGGCAGACCTCAGCTGATCAGCTATTGCTGACCTATCCTGAGGATTGGTCATCAACAAAGAATGCCTCGAAAACCCCTTTAATGCATGGCTACGTTGAGTCCTTCAGAGTGAGAGCCCTCTTTGCTATATCCACCTATTAGTTCCCTTCTATATAACACCATTATATAGCCCTTAAGGGTATGAGGCAAATAGCTACTTAGGAGTGTTTTATAATCCTTTTTAGGCCGGCTGCACATGCCTGGGTCAGATTCCAGATGTGGGATCCCACTCCGGAATCCGAACCTGTGTCCGGCCCGTGACTCAACGTACCTGTCTTTTCTTTTTCTGTGCTGCATATGGTCTGGACAGCTCGCCGTCAGACATGCGCAGTATGGATTTTTTTTAAACCCTTGCTGCTCACGTGTCATCGCCTAGCAATGACGTGGAATCCGCAACCTTTCCGCGGAAGGGCTGCAAGTTGGACGGCTTTCATTTACTTCAATGGAAGCTGTCCGCGTGGAACCCACTCAAAAATAGAGCATGCTACGATTTTTTCTCCGCAAGCGGAGAATTGCAATTGTTTTTTACGCTCATGTGCAGGAAAAAGAGCTTTTTCATAGCACGCTATGAAAGGTATTTGCTGAGGAACCCAGAGGCGGATGCCGTCCACGGATTACGCAATGCAAATCTGGCCATGTGCAGTCCTCCTATGGGTCAGAAATGATGCACATCTTCTATAGTGAAGTTAGCAGCATTCACAGTACAAGCATTGTACTACAACAGATTCCAGAGCACCTTTTCTTAGAACTCTGCATTGTGCTGTTCCTGTGTTATTCCTCCTAGAAATGCATGAATAAATTGGCATCTGGGTGTTGCCAGTTGGAGGCATGGCCTTGCAAAGTCTGACCTTCTCCAAACAGTTTGGCCAGAGTATGCACACACCCCTTTGGAAAAACAGAATGGGGACACCCAGTTGTCAATTTAATCAGAAGGAATAGCAGAGGAATGGCACAATGCAGAATTATGAAGAAATATGTTCCAAAATTCCTATACCAAGGGGAATACAAACATTTACTAAAACAGACTTGTCAGGATGGGTGGCAGGTCCTCTTTAACTGGGTTCAGCTAAGTTCTTCTTCTTAGCTATACATTTTATAATATAATGTATTATATGTAATAATAAATATTCTTTGACATAAACAGCAACAACAAAACAATATAACGATTAAAATATGATGTAAAGCGTAATGATATAAATCTGCCTTACCAATGCAATGTAACAAATGATAATGCGGGGAGTTTTGCTATGTAGTATAATTTTTGTTGACTCATATATTCATTACATATTTCTTGTAAACCAAAAGTGCCTTATAAGATAAAGCAAAGTAATTAGATCTACTGGAAGGAAGAAATTACAGAGCAATGAATCCCTGTGCAGATGTTTCAGCAGTATATTTAAACAGGTTGTATTATGAATCTGACTCACAGCATTGTAGCGGTTTATAAAGAGGAGAGAACACGGAGCTGTCATAAATAAAATAACAGGGCTGTACATTATTAGGCGTGGCCAGCCCTAAGTCCTATTTTATTTGGATCTGCATATATTGATGCTATATTTGTATTATGCAGAGTGTTACAATATAACCCTGTTTCTCTCCAATGACAGTATGAGGAGAAAGCAAATCTATTAAACAGTTTTCTTCTCCGCTGTATTCACAGAGTAAGGCCACTCTCACTAATTTTCCACAGCGTTTAGCATGGAATTTGAAACGCCATGCTAAACACTGCAAATCACCTCCATTGATTTCAATGGGGCTTCTTAGACAAGTGTTTGAGTACGGTGCTTCTAACACTGCGGTTTTCGAACGTTGTCTGCTCCATTTTAGTGAATTTTTAATCCACCTCATCACCCATTGCAATGGTGAGGTACATTTGAAAATGCTATAAAATGCTATGTTTAAAAATGCAGCATTTTAACAGATGCCTGTGTGAGAGCAGCCTAAAATGCAATGTCAGGTGAAATGCAAAGGGAAAAAGCAAACTCTCTATTAGATATCTCAGAAATAAATGTGGAGATGCCTTAAAAAAATGTAAATAGACAAAACGCTGGCTACAGGTGGTATACACACCCCGGTACTAATGGAATTAGGTAATGTGATAGTTAGACCAATATTTCTTATATTTAAGGACTCTATAATGATATGGTCTGTTCCACAGAATTGGCACATAGCAAATATGATGGTAATATTCAAAGACAGGTCTAAAAGTGAACCCAAAAACTACAGCTGATCAGCTGATTGAAGAGATCACGGTACTCAGGTGAGTGCCACGGCTTCTTCTCAGGTATGTGACATCACGTCCACTGTCCCATGGCATGCGAGCAGCTCAGTTCCATTCAAGGGAATGGGATTGGGCTGCTTGCTATTCCAGGCACAACCACTGTAAAATGTATAGTGCTGTGGCTAGTAAGGAATGAAGTGGCCACAGCGCTCACCTGAGTGCTACTGCCATTTGAAGTAGCTTATTCATAGGGATCCTGATGACTATTGATGAACTATCCCGAATCCTAGAAAACCTATTTAAGTGGAAAAGTTCTACATGGTTCATACCGGGATTTATCAAAATAATGGAAACACTTAGGATTGATATTGCTCTGGGTAATGCAGGTAGTAATAATATGCAAGTGGACCTTTGTTTGTTGTTAATGTGTAGTGTCTATGCAAATCAACAGTAAAACAACAGCAGTTCATCTGCATACAGCGTTTTGTTTTGTGACTCATGCAAAATGTCTAATTGGAGCATCTGTTAGCAAAATCACTGGTTTACTTGGTGTATCCAGAGATATGGTATCGAAAGTCATGACAGCATATACTTGTAGGCAGAACATCGTCTGCTAAACACAATACTGGCCAAAAGTGTAAACTCGGAGACAGAAGGGTATCGAAGCGGACTGTGACCTCTAATAGAAAAACGACTGCAGCCTGAGTGCCTGCCGAGCTCCATGATCCTTTCCAGCAGCATCCTGCCTCAACCTATGCAATGAGGAAAGATGCCACATACTGAATTTTCGCAGCAGAACTGCAATTCGCAAACCATTGGTTACACAAACGAAAGCACAAAGAAAACTGCAATGTTGCAAAAAGCGCAATTTCTGGTCTGCTGATGACTGGTAATATGGCATGGGCCAACGAATCCTCCTTTACATTGTTTTCCATCATGTTTATGCCTGGGAATGCCAAAAGAAGTCTTTTATCCCGCCAGTCAATCATAGTAATAAAAAAAAATAAAACTTTTTATTTGTATAGCATTAACTTATTCCACAGTGCTTTCAGGTAATTTATTACCCCCCACCAAGCTGGGTACTTATTTTAATGGGGATGGAAGGCTGGGTCAATCTTGAGCCATGCGGGGATTGAACTTGCAACCTTCAGGTCGTGAGCAAGAGCTTAGGACTACATTTCTGCTGCCTTAGCACTCTTCACCACACATGACTCTACTGTGCATTATACAGGACTCTGTAGTAATGGATCTATTATGGCTGGGGCAGCAATCTCATGGTTTTTCTGCAGGACCCATTGTCACCTTAAAAGCGAGAGGGACTGACAATGACTAAACTGACATTTTAGCCAATCAGGTCCACCCAATGGTGCAGACATTGTTACCTGATGAAGCTGTCATTTTCCAGGATCATAATGCCGCTATCCATGCAGCTCACTATGTCCAGGTGGGATTTCGGGAGCATGAAGATGAGGTTTAGCATCTTCTCTGGCCAGCAATGTCACCAGACGTGAACATCATTGAGAACAATAGTGAGAACACATTCCCTATCAACATCTCTACTGCGAATTGAACAGTTATAAACGCTATCTTTACTCCTTGGGGAGACTATCTAGAAGGTCAGTCAGTGAGGAGACTTTAAGGCTAATTATGCTCCTCTGGGCAATATGCCAATAAGGGAGATGGATCAATACCTCTGCAGCCCCACCTACTGGAAAGAAGCTTTCCTGCAAGTCAGTGTTAGACTCTTTATACAAGCCTTGTAACAATAACTGGGAATTGAAAGCCAATTCTTAGTCATTGTTACAAGGCTTGTATAAAGAGTCTAACATTGACTTGCAGGAAAGCTGCCTTCCAATAGGTGGCGATGCAGACGTATAGTTGCATCTCCCTTATATGAACCATTACTGCATGACGAGTGGTCTAACATCCCATTAGACACCACTGAGCGCTTATATGAGTCCTTGCCAAATCAAATTCAGACTGTATTGACTGCCAAAGGTGTTCTTATACATTATTAATAAAATATATCATGATGAAGCATCAAGATATTTCCATTATTTTAATAAACCGCCAAATGTATTGGCTATACTGATGGGATCTATTTCAGTCATGGCTGGAATGGTTCTTGAAGCCCACATAGTGTCCATCAGAAGGGCGAGGGAAGTGGAAGCTTCACATTCTATGTCAATATAAAGGACATTTTGAAATGCAAGACGCTTTACCATCACACGTCAGCTATTGTACTTGTACAGAGATTATCAGGAAAGGTGCCGGCAGAGCAAACTAGTCAACCATGAGCTTCAACGAGATTAAATTGGAAGGAGTTGTTTGACATGTATTCCTTGAAGAAAAGAGTCTGATTTTACTTACAAACACATTCTCTGATCCTTCTTATATTACAAAGCAATCGGCAGCCGTTATTTAATGCTCTAATGTGTGATGCTTGCTTAAATTGGATGAGGGAGAAATGTATGATTTTCTACTTACAATATTTGTTCTGCAGTGTTGTAAGAGCTGTTGACTAAAGCATCACAGAAATGAATGTTTTTTGCAGAAAAGCAACAGAAGATGAATGTTTCGTAGCCAGCGTTTTCCAACTACTGTAGAACATCATGATTCCATGTTTATTAATGAAGCTAACCATTTCCTTTACATACTAATCAGAACCGAGCCGCTGCTCTGCTTTCCTCCATAAGAAGAGAATTTTAGTCTAATAGTTTATTGATGCACCAAAAACGTGGATGTGTTGTTCAAATATAAAGAACCATTTAAAAGGACAATTCCACCTTAAAAAAGAAGTGTAAAAAAAATCCACCTTAAGAGGATTCTGTCACCAGGATCATGTAGTTTGATTCGGAGGACCATGCTGACCTCTCCCGACCGTAGCAGGCAGAATGACACAAAAGGCGAGAGAGCTGTCAATGTGCGTGATGTGGGGGAGAAGCCGACACAGCCCGCCTCCGTGACTTAGAGCTGTGCTTTGAGTCAAACTACATGAACTTGATGATAGAATGACTTTAAACCATCTCATGACTGCAATATGCCTTTTTACTGACCCCACTAATGGGCTTTAAACCTGCACATACGTCTTTTTAAGACATTGGCTTGACGAACTGCTGACAGCCAGGCTCCTGCTCTAACAGCCAGGAACTGAGAAGCCTTCAATTCTGCAGATTCTGGCAGTTCAAAGTGTAAGGCCCAATGTCCATGGGCAGGTTTGATTTGCGGAATCCGCGAGGGGTAACTGTGCGGAAGATTCGCAAATCAAGCCGCCCATAGGGAAACATGGGAGTCAGCAAATGAAATAATGCATGCAGATGTGATTTGCAGACATTTTGGTCGGGAAGAAAAATCACGGCATGCTCTATTTCAGTGCGGATCCTGCACGGACAGCTTCCATTGAAGTCAGTGGAAGCCTTCCAATACATGGCAAAGCAGGAGTTAAAGAAAAAGTACTGCGCATGCGCGCTGCCGGCGCTTCCACATGCATCCTCAGGCCCGGAAATAGAAGACCCGGACAGCATGCAGAAGACCTGGACAGGTACGTGGGCAGGGTTGGATTCTGCTGCGGGCTCCCGCATGCGGAATCTGATTTGCCCATGGACATAAGGCCTTACATACCACAATCAATAGCAACTGCAGTGAGATTGCAAGGTACAAATGGGTTCCCATGGCATCTAGAATTCTTACAAAGGCCTCTATATCTGCCAAGTAAATCGGCCTATTAGAGCCCACCTCCCACAGAGTCTAATAGGCTGCTGTCATTGGTTAGAAGAATGCACTACATAACTAATGCTACTAATGTTAACTAACTTAGCGATCGAATGATCGTTTTTTACAAGTCCGCCTCAGGGACTAAAAAATAGTCTGAAAAAAGAATAATAGAATTTAATTGAAGGGAAAAAAATGTACACATTTTTCCCCACAGAAAAAAACTTTTGAAATAGATGAAATACTCCAAAAAGATTTTTTTAAGTAACACATATAATAGATATTACTGCATTCCTATCGACCCAAATAATGAAAATATTTGGTTTTGTCTTGCATGGTGAATACTGCAAAAAATATTTTGAAACATAATGTCAGAATTGCTATTTTTGTTTTGTTCGCCTCCCAAAAACACATAATAAAAAGCAATCCAAAAGACAGATGTACCTCAAAATGGTATCGACTCTTAGCACATAAAACAAGCCTTCACACCGATCTGTTACTGAAAAAGTAAAAAAGCTATGGATCTTAGAATACAGTGATACCGATTCAATTGGTTTTTGTTAATAAATAGAGATGAGCGAGCGTACTCGGAAAAGCACTACTCGCTCGAGTAATTTGCTTTATCCGAGTATCGCTGTGCTCGTCCCTGAAGATTCGGGTGCCGGCACGGAGCGGGGAGCTGCAGGGGAGAGCGGGGAGGAACGGAGGGGAGATCTTTCTCTCCCTCTCTCCCGCCCGCTCTCCCCTGCTCCCCGCTGCGACTCACCTGTCAGCCGCAGCGGCACCCGAATCTTCAGGGACGAGCACAGCGATACTCGGATAAAGCAAATTACTCGAGCGAGTAGTGCTTTTCCGACTACGCTCGCTCATCTCTATTAATAAAGTGTTTTTATTGTCCAACGGCAATAAAAAATAAAAATCTATAGAGACCTGTTATCGCAGTAATCGTGCTGATCCAGATAATAAAGTCATTATGTTACTTTTACAGAATGGTGAGCGCTATGAAAACAAAAACCCAAAACAATGACGGAATTTCTGGATGTTTTTTCCATTTCCCTCCCCCAAAAATGTAATAACCGTTATACAATACATACATATGTACCCCAAAGTGGTGCCATTAAACTATACAACTCATTCTAAAAAATGCAAGCCCTCACATGGCTATGTCAACAATTTATGGTTTTTGCAATTTGACCATGAAAATAACTTGCTCCCTAAGCCACCAAATAGGCTTGCCATGAAGGGGTTAAAATATAAATGAGTGAAAGTATAAAATTGTGTAATTTATATTGTTTGTTTCAAAGAGGTTTTCCAGGACTTAGATACTGAAGATCTATCCTTGTGTATATATGTGGAGGGCCACTCCCGATACACCCTATGACGATACACCCTATGATCAGCTGTTTGAAGGAACTGGTAAATGCTGAAGCCTACCAGGTACAGTGCCATATATTTTGCAGCTGTGGTGCCTGGTATTGCAGCTCAATCCCATTCACTTGAATGGGACTAGCCCGCAGAAAAGCCATGTGACTGATGAACATGACATCACAAGCTGCAGCCCCTCGAAAGAGCTGAGGACAGAGGTGCCAGGAGTCAGGTAGCCCATTGATCTGATATTGATGGCCTATCTTAAGGATATACAGTATCATCATTACCTAGGGGTGGAAGCTCACTGGCGATTTTTTTCTTTCTTGCGCTGCGAGAGCATGAGAAAACTCTCGCCTCGCAGTGCAAGAAAGACGCCGGTATAGAACCGGCATATCACTAGTGGTTTCAATGGGGCCAGTGGCAGCAGCGCTAGCCCCATTGATAACATAGAGAGAATGCCGCAGACTTTTGCCACAGCTGTCACAGCGGTCACAGCTGTGGCAGAAGTCCGCGGCATTCTATCCCATTGCTTTCAATGGGATCGGCACTGCTGCCGATCCCATTGAAAGCACTGCTTTGTCAAGCCCCGTAGTATGATTATCGGGGAAGGGCTTGAAATATAAGCCCTTCCCCGATAATCAGCAATAAGTGTAAAAAAAATTTTTTTTAAAATGACTCACCTCTCCGGCGCTCAGACGCGTCCTCCTGCTGTCTCCCCGGCACTGCTGTCCAGCACTTTCAGCAGGCGGGGATTTAAAAATCCCCACCTCCTGAAAGGGCTGTGCAGATTGGCTGAGGGCTCAGCCAATAGCAGCTAGTGCCTAGCTATTGGCTGAACACTCAGCCAATGACACATAGCCTTTAGCTATTCATTCATGAATAGCATTATCTTAGCTAAGCACTAGCTGCTATTGGCTGAGCCCTCAGCCAATCTACACAGCCCTTTCAGAAGGCTGAAAGTGCTGGACAGCAGTGTCGGGGAGCCAGCAGGAGGACGCGTCTGAGCGCTGGAGAGGTGAGCAATTTTTTTTTTTATTTTTTTTTACACTTATTGCTGATTATCGGGGAAGGGCTTATATTTCAAGCCCTTCCCCGATAATCTTACTGTGGGGCTTGACAAAGCAGTGCCGATCCCATTGAAAGCAATGGGATAGAATGCCGCGGACTTCTGCCACAGCTGTGACCGCTGTGACAGAAGTCCGCGGCATTCTATCCCATTGCTGCTCTCGCAGCACAAGAAAGAAAAAATTGCCAGTGAGCGTCCACCCTAAGTCCCAGAAAACTCGATTTAAAATAAAGAGTAATAATGACATTATATTCTGAGCAACTTTAAAACCTCAGCTAGTTCTGTAGCAGGACCTGATAGTACATTTTCTGTGATGCCAGATCAGCAACTGGCACAAATACAGTCACATCTAGTTTTGCAACTATACCCAAGTAATGCTGACAGGGAGCAGAAAAGCTAACAATCAGCTCATCAGACAGAATAGTGCGTCCAGTCCAGTACCCATATCTAACAAGATATATCTTGTAGGTCATTAGAAAATAAGTAAAGGGGCATGAGGAGGTTGGGGATCATCAGTGTAAGGGGGGTATGGCTTGTTGTTGCTTTCCACCAATGTTTTATTATTAAAGGGGTTGTCCCGCGGCAGCAAGTGGGTCTATACACCTCTGTATGGCCATAATAATGCACTTTGTAATGTACATTGTGCATTAATTATGAGCCATACAGAAGTTATAAAAAGTTTTTCACTTACCTGCTCCGCTGCTGGCGTCCCCGTCTCCATGGTTGCCGTCTAATTTTTGCCGTCTAAAATGGCCTAATGGCCAAATTAGACGCGCTTGCGCAGTCCAGGTCTTCTCCTGTTCTCTATGGGGCTCCGTGTAGCTCCGCCTCGTCACGTGCCGATTCCAGCCAATCAGGAGGCTGGAATCGGCAATGGACCGCACAGAAGAGCTGCGGTCCACGGAGGTAGAGGATCCCGGCGGCCATCTTCAGCCGGTAAGTATTGAAGTCACCGGAGCGCGGGGATTCAGGTAAGCGCTGTCCGGTTTCTTCTTTAGGTCCCTGCATCGGGGTTGTCTTGCGCCGAACGGGGGGGGGGAGGGGGTTGAAAAAAAAAAAAAACCCGTTTCCGCGCGGGACAACCCCTTTAAGAGCTGTACAGGATACTGCGCCATTAACAAACAAAGGTGTAATAATCAACCCCGTAATCAGAAAAATGGTTAGGGGACAGTATATGGAGAAGAGGCAATTCCATCATCAACGTAGAAAAGGGTTTTACAATATGAACTGAGAAACCTTTTGGATTGTCCAGCCACAATACACAATAACAGTTTAAGCAATAAATAGCTAGATATTCATTTCATCATGTGTGGCCGTACTCCTAAGGGCTCAGTCACACGGGTGCCGATCCACCCGTGTTCCTGCACAATAAGACGGCCGCACCGCGTGCGGATGACTCTCTGCATGACCGGCTCCATTGCCGGCCATGTGTTCTTTCACCGGAGAGTCGTCCGCACCTGCAGTGTGGCTGTCTAATCGTGCAGGAACACGGGCGGATCGGCGGATCGGCGCCCATGTGACTGAGCCCTAAGTAAGATTTTAGTGGAAAATCAAGTACTTTAAACATAATACCAAATACCAACATTTAATCATACTAGTTTTCTTTTTAATATACGCAAAAGTAAAGAGTTGGGAAGAAAATTGGTTGTACACGTCACATTGCGCGGTATCACAACTTGCACTGACAGCTTAACAGATGGTCTTTTAGAAGAAAGCATAACTCACTAGAATTAGTAATAGTACAGAAAATTATTTTAAGTGCTTTAAAAGAAAATCACTGCATTATATACTTTAACCTGATGACAGACTTGCAGGATAAAAGTGGTGATGTGAAACTTTTTGCATGATGATACAAAACTAAGTAAAGTAATTGACATAAAAGAGAACAGTATATGGTTGCAAATGGATCTGGATAAGTTAGGGGCTTGGACAAAAAAGTGGTGAATGAGGTTTAATGTTGATACATGTAATGGAAAAGGACTTGCGGATTTTAGTTAACTGAAAGCAACCAGTGTCAGGCAGCTGCTGCCAAGGCAAATAGGATCATGGGGTGCATCAAAAGAGGTCTAGGGTCACATGATGAGAACATTGTTCTTCCCCATTACAAGTCCATGGTCAGACCACACATGGAGTATTGTGGACCATTTTGAGCACCGGTAGTCAAGTAGGATATATCAGAGCTTGAGTGGGTTCAAAGGTGGGCAACTAAAAAAAGATAATCAAATTTGGCGTTATTTAATTTATAAAAAAAGATGTCTGAGGGGCCAACCTAACAACTATGTATAAATATATTGCAGGACAATACAGAGATCTCTCCCACCATCAAGTTATAGCTAGGACTGTGACTGTACCAAGGGGACATCCTCTACTATGGAACTCCCTATCCGAGGATGTGGTGATAGCGAACTCGATAAAAGAGTTTAAGAGGGTTACAATATTAAATGTTATAGTCACTGATTACTTTATAACTGTTGTCAATCCAGGCATTATTCCGATTGCGAGATTGGATTTGGGATGGAATTTTTTCTCCTAAGCTTCTACATCATTGGGGTATTTTTTGCCATCCTCTGGACCAACATTGGTGTGTGTGTGTGTGGTGGTGATAGGCTGAATTGGATAGACATATGGCTTTTTTCGTTCTAACTCACTATGTTACTATGTTAAAATCTGGTTTCAAAACATTTTTTGCTCATTATGGTTTGTTGAAGCAAGTTTACCTTGCCAACTATGTATGGTAAAGGAAATCACATGATGGGGTAAAGTCATATTTGCTCACATGCGACTAAGCAAAATCCACATCCACTGTTGTAACAGTCTAAATTTATTTGTGTTGCTAAAAAAGCTGGCGATGGCTGCAGAAGCGAAAAGCCAAAAGGTATCTGAGCATCAAACTCTCTAATGGTCAGAAAAGAGTTGTCACAGCGGTCTGAGCAGGATGGAGAAGAAAAGGAAAGAAGATATCAAAATTAGAGAAGATGTCATTATGTCTGTATTAAGTAAATTCTTGTATTCCCCATGGGGTATCAATTCTGAAGCATTTTTTTCTTAGAACTCTGTGTTGTGCTATTCCTCTGTTATCAGTCCCGGAAATATATCAGTACAGCCTGAGCTACATGGAGACTTCATATAAAGGAACTGATTAACTATGGAACTATAGCGGCAGTACACAGCAATACATTGTGTATTGTAGCTGTCACTCAATCAAGTAGAGCCACTAAAAGTCTCTGAATAGCCCTAGCCTAACTGAAAGTTAGCTTGGGGGGCATCTCATTTCTCTTGATAATTTTTGAGATGTTCTACACCTTGATTAGAGTCCACATATTGCAAGTTTAGTTGATCGGACCTAAATTTTAAGGAAACACTCCTGTCTATATAAGGTCTAACAGCTCACATTACACACCAGAACCAAAACCAAGCTATGGAAAGGAAAGAACTACCTGTAGAGCTTATAAACAGGATTGTGTGGAGGCACAGATCTGGAGAAGGCTGAAAAAATATTTCTGGTGAACCGAAAGTTCCAAAAAGCACAGCGGCCTCTATAATTTTTAAATGGAAGACGTCTGGAACAACCAGAACTCTTCCTAGAGCAGGCTGACCCACCAAACTAAGTAATCAGGGGACAAGGGCCTTGGTAAGATAGATGCCCAAGAACCCAATGGTCACTCTGGCTGAGCTTCAAAGATCCTGTATGCAAATGGGAGAAACTCTTAGAAGGCCAACCATCACTGCAGCACTAGACCAATCTGGCTTTACGGTATTGTAGTCAGAAAGAAGCCTCTCCTCAGTAAAAGACCCATAAAAACCTGCATGGAGTTTGCCGAAAAGCACCTACAGGACTCTCAGACTGTGTGAAACAAATTCAGTGATTTGATGAAACCAATATTTGCCTTTTTGGCCTCAATTATAAGCGTTATGTCTGGAGGAACCCAGGCGCCGATCATCACCTGCCCAATACCATCCCTACAGTGAAGCCTGGTGGTGGCAGCATCATGCTGGGGGACAGGGAGACTGGTCAGGGTGGATGGAAAGATGAATAGAGCAAAGTACAAAAATATTCTTAATGAACACCTGATGGAGAGCAAAAGGGACCTCAGACTGGGCAGAAGGTTGACCTTCTAACAAGATAATGACCCTAAGCACACAGCCAAGACAACACATGAGTGGCTTAGGGACAACTCTATGGATGGTCTTGAGTGGCCCAGCCAAAGCCCTCGTTTCAACCGAATCTAACATCTTCAGAGAGACCTAAAAATGGCGTCCACAGATGTCCCCCATCCAACCTGACCGAGCTTGAGAGGATCTGCAGAGAAGAATAGCAGAAAATCCCCAAATCCAGGAGTTTAAACCTTGTGTCATCATACCTAAGAAGACTGGAGACTGTAATCGTTGCCAAAGGTGCTTCAACTAAGTACTGAGTACTGGGTGTAAATACTTATGTCAATGCAAATGTTAGTTTCTCATTAAAAAAAAAATTACAAAGATTTCTAACATTCTTTTTTTATTTTTTCATTATGGGGTACTGGGGAAAGACCTGATTTTGTTTTCTAAATTAACACAAAAGCACAACATAACAAAATGTAAAAAAAGTGAAAGGGCTTGAAGACTTTCTGGACCAACTGTGGAGAAAGGAAAGTGGGCACTATAGCAACAATAACAATTAGGCCCTTTCAGGTGTGACAAGAGGTCCTGGTGCCTTCATATTATTTTCATGACTGTCATCAGACCTCTTTTTTTGCCAATATCGCAGAATTTATGATGCTAACATCACAGTGATCAGGTTCTTACATCTGTGAATATATAGCCAAGGATGATGGGAAATAGGTGCTGTTGCTTCAGAGGCATCATAGCGGCCCATTTAAATGCCTCTGTGGGAAGTAAGCTCTTGAGAACTTTCAATGTGTTTCTAGCTAGAGCAGCATATTTGTACATGCCTGGTCCTGAAACTCAATCTCATTACTGTACATGTTACTTATCGATTATCTCAGCATGGGCCATCAATATGTCTAACTGGAAATCCCTTCAAATATTCAATTTTTTTTGTCTGTTCCTGCAAAATAACATTGAAGAAAAACCTTCTTATGCCTTCATTTAAAATCAAAGACAACCCAACTTGGAGTGCTGAGCCATAGAATTCTATTGACGATGTATCATGGATTATTAGGTTTGACTGACAAAAGTTCACTAGGAGTTAAAAATTCTCATCTCTGTTGATCCTCTAGGAAGAAAATCTGCAAATATCCCTCTACATTTTTAATCCATTCTAAATATTTTACGTTAAACAAAAAGAAAGAAAATTCTTGTCCAAGACGGGAACCAGTCCAATTCAACATGAATCTAAATGAGGAAGTAGTATTACCCCCTTCCTTACCAGGCATGGGCCACCTGGACATAAATAGTCTATAGGAAGTCAAGAACTGGTTAAAGAAGTTGTCTGTATTTGGTGTCTCTAAACCTTGGCAATCAGCAGTTATTGGCAGAGCGAGGCAGTTCTGACCAAATATTTCCCGCCCAGCTGCATGGAAGATATATAGTAGCACTACACAACGGCTATTCAAATGGTTGGCTGTCCATGTAACATATGGACGGCCAGTTCCACCGGAGCTGCTTTACAAGAGCAGGTCTCTATTCTGGCTCACAGAGTGAAGTTCCTACTTTATGGCGAACATATGGCAGTGGAACAGAGAGGACAGAACCCACTTTTATTAGTTTGTATGCTTTTATTTACAGTACTGTTCAAACATTTTAGGGAGGTGTGGAAAAATGATGCAATGTTAGAATGTTCTCAAAAATAAAAGTGTTACTAGCTTATTTTTGTCAAGTAACAAAATGCAAAGTGAATGAACAGAAGAGAAATCTAACTTAAATCAATACTTGGTGTGACCGCCCTTTGCCTTCAAAACAACATCAATTCTTCTAGGTAAACTTGCCCAATGTTTTGTAGGAACTCGGCAGGGAGGTTGCTGCAAACTTGCCTAAAACTTTTGCCCAATACTGTATGTATGATATTTTTATACATTTTATGTGCACAATTCTCTTTGTGAGTGGGTGGTGTTTTAAGACCATGGTCGAATAGTTTGGTTGCCAAAGGAACACCCAATTTTGTAGGATAATGTAGGGACACAGATGACATACTGGGACTTATAAAAGGTAATGTCAAGTTTCCGCATTGGCAGTGTAGTATGGGACGTAGCTTAATACTGGTACAGAGTTGATGCAGTTGAAGAAGCCACTAAACTAGTGGTACACAGCCTGTGGCCCAAAAATCACATGTGGCCCACAATGCCATTCTATGTAGTCCAAACCATCTGGACACAGAAATGCTTGTCTTTCTGTGGCTGCTTACATATGGTTTCTGTGTCAGAGGACTGGCACAGAGCTCAGGAGCAGGGATGCATAAGTGCTAATGGTGCTCTGTGTAGCCATCTCTCAGTCCTCCATATATCAGGAGGATGAGCTCTCTTACATAGTAACATAGTAGACTGAAAGGAGACAAGGTCCATCTAGTTCAGTCTCTTTCCACCTCCCCCCTTGTTGATCCAGAGGAAGGCAAAAAGAAACCCAATGAGGCAGAAGTCAATTTAGTCCATGTGGGGGAAAAAATCCTTCCCGACTCCATAATGGCGTGACCCATTTGGCACTGCAGAGGGTGACCATCTCAGCATGTGGCTCTCTCTATTGCAGTCTATTAGAATTTTGAAATGCTAGACCATAATCATACAAGTCATAATTTACAAGGGAGAGAGACGCATGTAGAACTGATTGTGGGAGCAATGGACTCACATTCTTTCAATAGTTAGAAGTCCTGGGAGTGTAACTTGCCCCATCAGGTAATTATATACTTTTGATATGCAGTAAATGTCTCAGATGGGAATGATGTTTGAAGTTTTATTGTGGCCCTCAAGAGTAGCTCAATATTACAATGTGGCCTTCAGACCAGAAAAGGTTGTCCACCTCTGCCTTAAAGAATAGTGGTAGTCCAGTTGAGAAAGGCTGAGGAGTGCCTAAGTGAAGCCTGAGAGTTGCCAAGTTAAATTAGGCAGAGTATGCTGACCTGAGCTTTACGGTCATCAGAAGGCCCAAGGAAACCAAGAGTCAATAACATTGACACCTCTGTTTTTAGGCCATAAGCCAAAAATTCTAAGAGACTTGTTGCTGTTGTGATAATTACTGCAGCTCGTTGTGATAAAATCAGGCCGTTTTCTGCTTTGCAGTGTTGGAGTTCTAGATCCAAATCTTTTCAAGTGTAACATCTGGGTGGAGGTTTTATGTTCTCTTTGCGTTTATTCTTCTTGTTCTCCTTCTCCTATGGAGGGGAAAGAACAAGTGTGGTGGCTCAGCTGTTAGCGCTGTTGCTGTAGACTGCTGGAGTTCTATGTTAAGATATGTCCAAGGACAACATCTGGATGGTGTTTTTGTGTTCTTTTTGTGTTTATTCTTCCTGTTATTCTCCTCCTCTGAAGCAGAAAGGACAGGTGTGTTGCTGCATTGATAGCAGTGCTGATGTTCTAGGTTCAAATCTGTCCAAGGGCGACAACTGGATAGAGGTTTTCAAAGTTTATGTAGATATTACCCTTGATGGGATATGAATAGGGATGAGCGAGTATACTCACTAAAGCACTACTCGCTCGAGTAATGTGCTTTAGCCGAGTATCACCCTGCTCGTCCCTGAAGATTCGGGGGCCGGCGCGGGGCGGGGAGCTGCGGGGGAGAGCGGGGAGGAACGGAGGGGAGATCTCTCTCTCCCTCTCTCCCACCCGCTCTCCCCTGCTCCCCGCCGCAACTCACCTGTCAGCTGCAGCGGCTCCCGAATCTTCAGGGACGAGCAGGGAGATACTCGGCTAAAGCACATTACTCGAGCGAGTAGTGCTTTAGCGAGTATACTCGCTCATCCCTAGATATGAACCTTGGACCCCATCATTGCAGAGGAGTAGTGCTAACCAGTGAGCCATATCCTTTGAAGGGGAGCCTTCACAGTCCTCCTCCTTTTCCTTCTTCAGGGACTCTCTGGAAGGCAAATTAGTGCACCCATTTTTTACTCCTTCTGACTTTAATGGGAGTTGGAATTGGGATGGACTAATTCATGATTATTGAAAATCGAGTCAGACACTCCAAAGCCAAATATACCAATAATCGCTCAGCATTAGTAATAATCTAATTACAGTATGATGGTCATTAAAGAAACTTTTCTACATAAAACCCAGATGATTGTTTCCTTGTCCTGCTGGAACAACTATCTGGGCACAACACAATAGGCCACTTGGACAAGGGTTGTCTTAATTAGGAAAAAACCCACCATAAAAAAACACCAAAATTCTAGCCTGAGAAGCATGACATTGTTTTCTGCAAATATTCAATTATTTTTGTGTCATCCAAACCATCGTAAAATTACAGAACAACAAAAAAAGCAGCAAAACATTATTGAGATCTCAACTTGTTTGCTATCAACAAACCTCACTAATGAGATAAACTGACAGAACATGAAAGGCCATTGAACAGAATTGTTTTTGTAACATGAAGTACTGCTTGGCTGTTGTATGGCTGATGGATATAAGACTCAGGCACATCCCAGCTGTTCTACAACAGAATAGAAAATTACATTGAAAACAGTAAATCATTCCGAGATCCAATGAACAGGTGGCAAATAGTTTACTTAGCAGATGGCCAGGCTTTTTTTTTTAATATTGCTATGTACGTTCTTCAAAATTTCACATTTTTAGTCTATAACTATTATTTATTTCTGTTTTTATTCCATATTTTGACTAAAATGCAAAACCAAAAGTTACAAGGTTAATGAGACAGCTTTTTCGTTAAACTTTACTTGCATTTTGCAGTTTGGCTTTTTATATTACTTTTCCATAATTTGATTTTCATTTTATTTGACTTTGGAAATAGAAAAATGAAAATGCGTGGGATTTTCTCAGGGCATTCCTACCACATCTGTCAGTTCTCTAAGTTCTTGCTCAATATGCTGTCCATAGCGCGAGATGATAGTTCATCTTAATTTAGTCTGATGGAGAGAACTGAACTCTTGTCCAGCTCCAGAGACGATGCTTTAATTACAATGGAATAGGAAACTTAAAGCTTTCTAATTTCCATTCTGCTGTAGAATACAGAACAGGTAGAATAGAGAAGACAACTCATGCCCAACTGGTACAATTTTTTTTTACCTTGAAATCACAATATACTCCTTTAATGTATCAGTATGTTGTTTTATATCATGGGAGTACCTGAAGGAACCCAACACTAGCACAAAGAGAACATACAAACTCTGTTCAGATGGTGAACTTTGTTGGATTCGAACCAAGGGACCAAGTGCCAACCACTGAACCAATAGGTCAACATTTTGGTAGGTTTACTTTCACTTCACACTTTTTGTGTGCTGTTTGGTGGACTGCACTATTATTTTTGGCACAAAAGGCTGGAAATGTACCAAAACATACTGAAACGAAGAACTATCACTTTCCGTTTCAGCAGTTTTCCTTATGGGCCCAGAAAGTTTCTGTCCATGTCCCATCTAGGGAAGGTGTTTTCCCGATTTTAAGTGGAAATCCTAATTAGACCCCTGGATGGAGTCAGTAATGAGATCTAAGCTGGCCCTTTATCAGATCTGTGCAGGACACACACAGACCTTAGTTGATGACCTCACAACATATTTACCATCGTAAAGCCCTGTCCTACAGGGAAAACGTCAAGATAAAATAAGTCAAAAACTGACGGCAGGTTTGTTTTTTCTTCCATCCATCATAAATCTATATAGAAGATTAGCAGAAAACGTTTCTGAGTTTACACAGCTTATTAAATGTAAAATCTGTACATGGAAGAAGGAAAATGCAATATTGATTTTTTATAAACTGCTCTTCCGTGAAAAGAAGTAAGCAATACAACTTTCATCAGCCAACAATAGCCTCAGAAGAAAGATGAAAAGGGATATTTTAGAGAAAAATCAGAAGTATCACTTCACAGAAACATATAACACCCATCAATTGCTACAGTGCGTGTCAACGGACTCCGCTCAAAGGCAACAAGAGTAGCTAATGGACATGGCGCGGAATAAGTTCTGGAAGTTTGATGCAAAGAAATACCAAGATGGCTTAATCGTGTTATGGGAGGAAAATAAGAGAACATTTCTATGCAATCCAGAAATTTCCCAAATATTAACAAAATGTTAATTAAATACAGCTTTGGGCTTCAAGCAAATATTTCAAAAATGTAACAGATTGAGTCCAACAAGGTCAAGAGTCACATAACGCTGAGGTCGGTGATTGGTTACAGAGTTCTCATGTGTTTATACAAAATGTCATCAATGCAGTCAAATTAAACAAAGACCAGCAGCGAGGACAGAAGTGACAGAGGGGAACACAGAGGATGAGTTAGTTTGTTATTTTTAACCATTGTCTGCCCACTATTCAGTTTTCGTATAACTGGGAAAACCCAAGTAGGGCATCCTGAGATATAAACGAATGACTCATAAAAGAATATACTTACATATGGGAAAGCATGGAATCAGTTTCAGTTACAAGAAGTGATTGAGCATCGCTTTTTTCTAAAAGATTCGGGGGGTGTCGGGGGGGGGGGGGGCGGTGGGTGGCGGGGTGCAGGGGGGGGGGGGTAGCAGTGGGGAACAGGGGGGAGCTCTCTCTCTCTCCCCCCCCCCCACTCCCCACCGCAACCCCCCGCTCACCCCTGGCGCCCCCCGAATCTTTTCTCCCGATTAGGCAGTTACTCGAAAAAAGCGATGCTCGATCAAGTAATTGCTCTAAACGAGCACGTTCGCTCACCTCTACGAGGTGCATAACTGAGTAGTAACTAACAGAGTGTTTCATCCGTGCAGGACTTCTCCTATGCAACCTACATGGGTATAAATATTTTGCCCTAAGATGACATGTATATTTACTCTACATACCAAACACGACAAACACAGGTAGGCAAAACATATAAACTTCATTTAGCATAAATGCAGATAACACCAAATGGAAATAAGGTAGCATAAATACTGGAACTAGAGGGAAAATTACCCTGATCTCTCAAATATGGAAAACCCTACTTATAAATAGAGTGCATGCTCAAACTACATGAAAGAATAACCAGCGCCCTCTGAGAGGCAGGGCCAGAATAAATGTGCACTGACAAACGCTGATTGGCTGGCTGGGCTGATCCACCTCTCAGCCAATCAATCAACCAAAACACCTGTAGATAAGTGATCCTGTTGGTGCCCAGCACCAGAATGACAGAGAGCATACGCCGATGAGCACACAGCATGGGCTGAAGCCAATGCCATGTTGTCACCCCAGTCTCAGAGAAGCAGCCATGATTATCCCCTTAGTGACGGCGCTATCATAAAACTACGTCCTGCTGTTGCAGGGCGTGTATAGAGGGAGGTAGAGCAGCTATCTCCCTCCATACAGCGCGGGCGTCAGCTGTTTATTACAGCTGACACCCGCGGGCAATAGCCGCGCTCGGCCGTTTGGCCGATCGCGGCTATTAACCCTTTAAATGCCGCTGTCAATTCTGACAGCGGCATTTAAATCCCCCGAACGCTGTTCGGGGGTCCCGCATGGTCCCACCGTGGTGAGATCGGGGGAGCCGTGCAGGTGTCATCGCAGCCGGGGGCCTAATGAATGGCCCCAGGGCTGCCTTAACAGACTGCCTATCAAGCCATCCACACAGGGTGGCTTGAAAAACTGCATGTCAAAAAGCAGCGATCAAAGCATCACATGTTAAAGTCCCCCAGGGGGACTTCAAAGTAAAGTAAAAAAAATAATCAATAAAGTTTTTTTAATTGTTAAAAAAAGAAAAAATTCTAAAAGTTTAAATCCCCCCCCTTTTGCCATATCTATTATTAAAAAATCTAAATCATAAAATAAAAATATGTATTTGATATCGCCACGTCCGTAAAAGTCCGATCTATCAAAGTAGTGCATTATTTTTTCTGCACGGTGAACGTCGTCCGAAAAAAAAAAAAAGAACGCCAGAAATGCATTTTTTTAGTTACTCTGTCTCCCAGAAAAAACGCAATAAAAAGCGATCAAAAAGTCGTATGTATTCCAAATTGATACTATCGGAAACTACAGGACATCCCACAAAAAATGAGCTCTTGCTCAACTACGTTGACGGAAAAATAAAAAAGTTATCGCGCGCACAAAATGACCGCAAAAAATAATTGAAAAAAATTAAATATCTTAAAAAAAAATACAAGTACTACAGCAAAAAAAATACTATACAAGTTTGGTATCGTAGTAATCGTACTGACCCATAGAATAAAAATATCAGGTCGTTTTTGTTGCAGTTTGTGCGCCGTAGAAACAGGACGCACCGAAAGATGGTGGAATGTCGTTTTTTTTCCATTTCTCTCCGCTTAGAATTTTTTAAAAGTTTTTCAGTAAATTATATGGTACAATAATCAATAAAGGTTTTTTTTAAGTTTTTTGCCATATCTATTATTAAAAAATCTAAATCATAAAATCAAAATATGTATTTGATATCGCCACGTCCGTAAAAGTCCGATCTATCAAAGTAGTGCATTATTTTTTCTGCACGGTGAACGTCGTCCGAAAAAAAAATAAAGAACGCCAGAAATGCATTTTTTTAGTTACCCTGTCTCCCAGAAAAAAACGCAATAAAAAGCGATCAAAAAGTCGTATGTATTCCAAATTGATACTATCGGAAACTACAGGACATCCCACAAAAAATGAGCTTTTGCTCAACTACGTTGACGGAAAAATAAAAAAGTTATCGCGCACACAAAATGACTGCAGAAAATAATTGAAAAAAATTAAATATCTTTAAAAAAAAAATACAAGTACTACAGCAAAAACAATACTATATAAGTTTGGTATCGTAGTAATCGTACTGACCCATAGAATAAAAATATCAGGTCGTTTTTGTTGCAGTTTGTGCGCCGTAGAAACAGGACGCACCGAAAGATGGTGGAATGTCGTTTTTTTTCCATTTCTCTCCGCTTAGAATTTTTTTAAAGTTTTTCAGTAAATTATATGGTACAATAAATAGTGCCACTGAAAAATACAACTCATCCCGCAAAAAACAAGCCCTCATACAGCGACGTCGATGGATAAATAAAGGAGCTACAATTTTTTAAAAGGGAGTAGGAAAAAACAAAAATGGAAAAAAGTAAAAAAGCTCCGTCACTAAGGGGTTAAATATAGACACAACTTCTAACTTTATACAATGGTGGTAGTATTTGGTCATAGCGTAGAGCTATGGTATTATTCTGCCAGATTTGTTTCTGAATTTATGTATATCTTATTTGCAGTTACATGTGATGTTTGGTGGAGATTATTGATGCTAAAGGCGCAGTGTTAAGGCAGCAGAAATGCAGTCCTAAGCTCTTGCTCACAACCTGAAGGTTGCAAGTTCAATCCCCACTTGGTTCAGGTAGCCGGCTCAAGGCTGACTCAGTCTTCCATCCTTACGAGGTCGGTAAAATGAGTACCCAGCTTGGTGGGGGGTAATACATTAATTAATTACCTAAAAGCGCTGCGGAATAAGTTGGCGCTATACAAATAAAATTTATTTATTTAACAAGTTATTAAATTCAGAGGTTTCCTTACTTTTTCTCCCTGCAGTGTGGATGTTTACCACACTTTATTAGTAATCCAGGTAACTCTAAAGAGTTCACTTACTTTTTCTTGCAACTGTACATCTACATATAAGGTTTTAGCTTTGGGATCTAACTGACACAGCAAATCCATTGCAAAGTATGTGAACCCACTCTACAATTGGCAATTAGACCAATATAATACTCCTAGGCAGGCTTGTCATAGACATACAAGTAAATCCCTCTATGCCTTTGCTCACGTACATACATTTTCCTTTGCTTTACCAACATCTGTTAATTTTTTGTAAAGATATGCCTTATTAAAATCAAGTCTTCAGCATTTCAGCCCGACATGCTTGATTTGCAGATAAGTTCACAGCAGAAACCACAATTAATTAAGATTAAAATAGATGCAGTCAGAAACAGCAAGGGAAGTCACAATATGGCAGGTCAAATGGAAATATGACCCAAGACGTCTCTGTACAAATGGGAACATTATTCATTTCTGGACCGACTCCAAAGATAATCTTTTTTTTTTCATCTGTATGAATTGAAATTACATGTAAAGGGTGATGATGATGAAAGAATGGTGCAAAAGTAAAGCCAATTCCTCATACATGAAATTACAGAGAACAGCCAGAATTACATCAAAAGACAGAACTCTTCAAGTTTTTATTGCACCTTAGAAATGTTCGATGTGGGCGCAAGCAATAAGGGTTCCTATTGAGTGATAGCAAACATAGATCTTAGATGTAACAAACATTTATGCTGCATCAGAGTGACGGATGAGACAGAAATCCCAGAACCACACAGAGCTAAACATGTCCCATTTTTCTACATAAATTTTTAACTTTTTGACAGTTGCTAATCTTTATTCATAAAATACAATAGCTTTTAGGTAAATAGACATTAAATAACTTAATAACTAAACAAGAAGAATAACAGCTCTCTGTTGACATTAATATGGATAATGGATAAGAACAGATATTCCACACTTTGTGAAACATATTTGATATGAGTCAGAGGCGTAACTTGAAGCTCCTGGGCCCCAATGCAAAACCTGTAACAGGGCCCCCAACTGTAATGCTTTATTTATAGTACTGGGCTCCCTATATGGAGAAGAGAGGCCTTATGGGCCCCCTAAGGCTCCTGGGCCCGGGTGCAACCGCATCCCCTGCACCCTCTATAGTTATGCCTCTGATCTGAGTGGCATCAATTTCCCAATTGTGACATGAGCAGACAAAAGGGTATGAAGGTCTTTCACCTTTCGGTGGAAGTATAGCCTTCCAGTTCCTAGCAATTATGTTAGATGCTGCCATAAATATATGGCCTAACAATTTCTTAAGGCTGACCTGGTATCCCTCCAAATTCAATGGTAGTAAAGCTGTTTCAGGTCTTTTGGGAACCTTGGTGTTCACTAAAGCTTCATGTCCACAGGGAAATATCCGCAGTGGATCACCCACACGTGTGATCCGCGCCCCATAGGGATGCATTGGACACCCACAGGTAATTAAATAACTGTGGATGTCATTTTCCCCTATGGCGCAGGTTGCATGTGCGGGAAAACACCCACAGCATGCTCCATTGTATTGCAGGCATCCCGCGTAGATGGCTCCCACGGCTTCTATTGAAGCCTATGGAAGCCGTCCGATCCCGCGGCACATCCACAGCTTTATTTCTGCTCTGCCGCGGAACAACGGGAAAGCAAGCATTCAAAAAAAAAAGTGTGCACGGCGCATGCATGCGGCACGCTGCCGGCGTGCCAAGCATATCCGCCGGGCCGAAGACAGAAGATCCAGCTGCGATGGAGGGGAGATCCGCAGCTTCCAGACAGGTGAGTATTTCTGATTTTGTGGCCCCATGTCTGCGGGAAAGGAGGGACCCGCAGCGGGATTCTGCGTGGACATGAGGCCTAAGATGTTTATTGCAGACTTGAAACTGTGATGCAATGATCGCACTGATAATACAATGCATTATTGCTAATCATAGTGATCACAGGCCACTGTTTGGTGTCCAGTTCCCATGGCAACCCATTGGTGCTCCACAATTACAATGGGGTCACGAAACGAGTGCCCTTCCTCTGTGAACCCCTTACATGCCACAATCAACATTGATCACATCATGTAAGGAGGTTAACAGTGGGGATTGGTGTTCTCACAGAAAACACGGCGGAGGGCTGATGCTGTCACAAAAGGGAATGCACTCCCCCTATGAACCCTTTACATGCCACAATCAACATTGATCAAAGCATATATGGGGAAAAACAGCTGGGATCGGTGTTCTCACTGATCTCCAATGTTGCAGCGAGGAGCCTAGCTGTGAGTTACAGCTGGCTCCTGCAGCAGATGGTGCAGGCTCAGCTTCTGAGACCTCACCATCAATAGGCAGTAAATGTATGCCCATTCGCGAGAAATACTTTCCAGCCCGGGTGTGTATTTACGTGCTGGTGGGGAGAGGTTAAAGAGAACCTGTCAAGTTGTAAAGTCAACAGGGCTGGCTGTATAGTCCCACTGACTATTTTTTTATACTCCTTTACCCAAATGGTCCCTAAGGTGCAGCTTCCTGCACAGTGAATCTGTCCACCTGTCACTGTTAATGGGTGACATTGGACTTGATTGACATTCTGATGACACCCATTAAGACTGAGTAGAGGGAACTGCTCTGTGCATAACTAACTAGAATGATCTAGGTCAAGTTACACGTCCAAGTTGCTGCACAGTGTAGAGTAAATGGAAAATAAGCTTACCAGGCAACTGAGAGGCTAGAAGTGGTATCTTGATTGGCGATATCCTCAACATACGATATGGCGGAGCCAAAGCTGTGGACAGCCCTTGTGATGATTCGGATTCAACCCCCATTAATGCTGTAGGAGGCATTGTCATGGCACCAACAATCGCAGTAGACTGGTTGTTGCTCACTGGCTTAATTCCATTTTGGCAACTTCCTGTAAATGAAATAGACCTTAAAGTAAATGGGAAGTACATGTTATCTGGGAATAAAGTAAGACCATCAATTGTTCATGATGTGAATTAAAAATAACATAAAAATTGGTGGAAAATCTTTGCTTTGTTTCCCAATGATGATTTATCACTTTATTTTAACAAATAAGATCTTTACTTCAGTCCGATTTCACATGAATGTACTAATGTTACATTTTTGCATCCACATTACAGACAAGTGTCCCAAGTCAACTGAGTGTCCCGACTCTAAATCTGTTGACCCAAAGTTGCAACATTATAAGGATCTATGTTGCTGGGAATTCAGGCCAATTGACCTGCATTCAGGCCTGAGAACTTGTCCATTACATGGGTATAGAAAGCACTCTTAAGACGCTTGGATGAGATCTGCCCAATTTCGATTGTTACAATTTTCTTTTGTCCCTGCCTCCTTTGTTAAATGAAGCTATTCCAGTTCTTTCTTTTTCAGTAACCACCTTTTCCTTTGAATCTCACTCCAAATTGCAGATATACATGTGTTCTGGGGCTGACCTCCTTCTTCTTCTAATATTCTAGTGCTCTATGGTCATCCCCCTCCTTGCTAACGGTTCCCAGGAAGCAGAAGTGTAACTTGAAGCTCCTGGGCCCCAATGTAAAACCTGTAACAGGGCCTCCAACTATGATGCTTTATTCATAGTACTGGACTCCCTATATGGAGAAGAGAGGTCTTATGGGCCCCCTAAGGCTCCTGGGCCCGGGAGTAACGCCAGTGCCAGGCAGTACTGTACCACACTTTTCTACAGTGCTGAGTAAAACAAATAATGCATGTAAGAAAAGGGGAATGTACTACAGCAAGTCCAACCTTAAGGCCGGCTTCACACGAGCGTGACGGGCTCCGCCGCGGAATATTCCGTGGCGAAGCCCGTCACGGCGCCCCCCAGAGACCCCATACTTAGCAGCGGAAGATAGCGTGAAGACGCTTCCCCCCCACCGCTGCCGCATCATGTGACACGCCCACCGCGTCACATGACGTGGCCAGCCATGTCACGTGACGCGCCGGCCGCGTCATATGACGCGGCGGCGGTAGGCGGGAAAGCATTTTCACGCTATCTTCCGCTGCGTTACAGCGGGAGATAGCGTGAACGGACGGCTTCCATTGACTGCAATGGAAGCCGTCAGCGCGTACACCCGCGGCAAATAGAGCATGCCGCGGGTGAGGACAGGAGATTTCACGGTGCGGAATTCCGCGGTGGAATTCCGCATCGGGAGCATTGTGCTGTTAGGTTCAATAGAACCTAATAGCAGCGGGCAACGCAGCGGATTTTCGCCGCGCACTAGGCGGCGTAAATCCGTTCGTGGGAAGGAGGCCTAAGTTGGGCAGTGCTCTGTGCTCTATGTTCTGTTTGTGCTCCCCCCATGTAGATGGTGTCATATGGTGTATACCTACCTATACCATATAATATCTAATTAACAACATCATACAAGATGTTGCCTAACAGTGATGTATATTGAACTAATAACGCTTCTATACAGTTGTCTATATGACAATGCTGTATAGTTCTGTTACCACCATACGTTGCAAAGATGATACAGTAGATGAAAAATGACACACAATGCCTAAACAGACGTCACCATACAGTGCTCAAATTAGTACCACAATACAATGACCAAAGAATAGCTCCATACTTGCTTTTAGGTAAAAGGCAAGGGTTATTGGTGGCGATTCAATTCTAAAAGATGGAGGTACAACACAACCCACTGTTCCTGCTCCACTACAGTCTTCGCTCAGGAAGCGTATCATTTCTCCTTAGGCAGAGCACCTAGAAGGTGTGAGGAGACTTATAATGCCATCCATGCTCCTCTGGGAAATATGCCTCTACAGCGCCACCTATTGGAAGTCAATATCAGGCTTTTTAAACAAGTCTTGTAACATGACTGGGAATTGTGAGCCATTGTGAGTCTTGCACACTCTTCTCCACCTTAGTGTATCTTCAAAAACAGAGGAAGACAAAATCTTTACAAAAAACATCGGGGCAGATTTACTAACACTGGGGCTTATTTACTTAGACCAGCTTTTCACATAGCAGTCTAAGTAAACTATACACTCAGCTGCCAGCGATGTATTAAGAGGCATAAGCCCCTTTTATTTGTCTCATCTGGTGGCACTTCCATGCACCATATGATAACCTACACCAGCTCCGAGCTAGAGTAGGTTTTTGCTATCATCTATGCCAGGCTCTGACATGGATGATAGTAAATTTGACGGGCCATGTGCAACCATGCCCCTTGAAGCTGGACACTTTTTGAAGTAGAGGCAGAGTGTGATGTTAATGCCTAAAAAGCCAATCGTTTTGGCAAATGCGCCAAAATTGCAACTTTTGGAAGTCTCTGCTGGATGATAAACCTGGTGCATCTTCAGTCACTTCTGTTTAACTATGTACCATCTATTATTTGGCTTTGTGTAAGACAGTTTTTGTATTTCAATTTTGGTTCAATTTTCGGTGCACAATGTCACATTTAGGCCATTTTCCCCTGCCCTGTAAAGCCACACCCCTTTCCATCTAAGCCACACCCATTTACAGGACGCAACAGAAAAAGTGTGCAATAGTGCCTCAAACATATAAATGTGGTGCAATGCATGTAAAAAAGTTTTCTGTCGCAATTTGTAATGGAAAACTTATACATTTTCAATAGTAACTCTGCCCCAATGTATACAAAGAGAACAAACTATAAAAACCTAGGGAAACACCTGGAAGGGAGTTCACGTCCCCCGAAGATTATCATCCTGCAAACACTTTTAATCTTTTCTGAAAAATAAAAGAAATGACTGATAACACCTTTCTAGACCCGAGGTATTTTTTGTACAGTGGGCTTTATTGCCAGTAGTCTAATTAGGGTGTTTAAATACTACTGCTATACAATAAATATTAAGTGGTCCACCTTTAATGCAAGCAGTCTGAACACGGATCTTCCAAACCCAAGATAGAGTTTATTTTTCCTTTGGCTTGAGGTGCAGCAATACAGACTCCAGTCGCTTCAGGTAAAAATAGAAGTAAAGCTCTGAATATGTATGTATAACCCTGCGCGCCAAAGGTACATAACAAGTATCTGCACCCGTAAGTAGGCCACTACCTCAGCCTACCAGAATAAATGAGATGCAAAAGCAATAATGTACGAACGGTGCGCTAAACTTGATGAATGCGCCTATATTAGTACAACCAAGAAAAGAGGCCTATAAACTGCAGCGGGATAGAGTACAAAAAGGTAATATAGCAATATTAAAAAATACAAGAAAAAAGTGACAGTAAAGATAAAAAACAACAATATATCAGTGTAAACAACACTCGCCCTGCAGCAGGGTGGAGAACGGGAGCAGAAGGCAATAACCAGCAGTAAAGAAAAAGCACAGAGCACAAGTGTGAGCTGCAGCCACTCGGGCCGGTAGCAGCTGCTTACACAGATACTGCGGGCTGGGGGTGATGTCACCTAGCCTCACTACGGAAGCTAAGAAAAGCCCAAAAAACTCCAATGCGTATCGAGACCTTAACACTGGTCTCTTCTTCAGGGATGTGATACTTGTACTGACATCCAACATCCGTTGTTGCATTGTGCCACACTCTAGATTTTCACTGCAAAAACACCGGACTTGACATCATCCCAGAGGTGGTAGTCCAAGGGGGTGAGATCCAGCAACCATAGGGGCTACTCCACTGGACCATAATGCCTAATCTACCTCCTAGAAAACTGCTGATCCGAAAACATGAGGACATCACAAACCATAATGTGTGTGTGTGTGTGTGTGGGGGGGGGGGGGGGGGGGCACCATCCTGCTGGTGACGTCATTACAGGTCCTATAAGATATATAAAACACAGAGCCTGACCGACAGAAGAACAACACAGTTAGGACTCTTGAAAAGGGTTGGACAAAAATAACAAAATGAGAATACAACTAAGCTGCTTTTATCGGCCTACCACCACCACAGAGATCCGGTAAGCTAAAGAAAGTGCAGTGACATCACTGATGTGGGAAGAGTCAAGCAGTGTTTGTGTTGTGTAGGGATCAAGATGGATGTGGTAGAACTGTGTGTGTGATGTGTAGGGATCAGATTGGATGTACCATGTAGCAGAGCTGTATGTGTGTGAATCAGGGTGTAGCAGGGCTGTGTATGTGATGTGTGGGGTCAGGATGGATGTAGTAGAGCTGTGTGTGTGATGTGTGGTGATCATAATGGACGTATCATGTAGCAGAGCTGTGTGTGTAATGTGTGGGAATCAGGTTGGATGTAGTGGAGCTATGTGATATGTGGGGTCAGGATGTGTGTAGCAGAGCTCTGTGTGATGTGCTGTGTGTGTAATGTGTGGGGTCAGGATGGATGTAGTAGGGCTGTGTGTGATGTGTGGGGATCATAATGGATGCACCATCTAACACAGCTGTGTGGCGCATTGTGCCACCAGAAACACTGGTACTATAATTTCCAAATAATTACTGGTATATACTTTGTAACTCCACGTCTTTCTTGGAGATAATACCATATTGGATAGGTACAAAATGTAGAATGTTCTCTGTTATGAAGAGGAGCTGAACAGATCCTAAAATGTACAAAGATAAATTGACAATTGCAGCAGGTTCGTTGCTAGATTTTTAATTAGCTAGTCATTGCAACTCCTGGCAGCGATAAGTGAGAGCGAGCATATGGATTTAGTAAAGAGAACTCAGATTTGTTGTGGCATGCAGCGGGAAGAATTACCATATAAAATAGCGCTATAATATATGTCGTTGGAACATATGTGAAGCTATGTGAGCTTCATTGTGAATGAATGACATCCTGCGTGGTGCTGGAAAGCTTATATAGTGTGAGCCACGGTATGAAAACTGCTACAAATGCAGCTGGAACTACCGGGAGTCTAATGTAGGTCAATGACAGCATGGTCATTGTAGGGAACTTCACTGCCCTCCAGAATTTGGTAAATGGGTAAGAACACAAAACGGCCCATTGAGCCAATGTACACAAAAATCCTGCCTATCCAATTTCAAATACACTGATATATACAACAACAGTTTTTAATCAGATTCTGCTATAATTCTGCAAAAGTTAATTTGACACAGTGACATGAGTCCACATAAATTATACTGTACAGTACATATCTATGTACCATGACACATTTTAAGGGGTAGTCTAGTTTAGAAAACCCATTTTTGGACACTCTATTAGGGAATTCTGAGAAAATTGATGGGGAATAGGGTGGAGGTTGTCCAGGATCCTAGTCTTTTCACTAAAGTGAAGACCAACTGCAAAAGGCATCTCTTGCTCTGATGGACCCATCGTGTGTTGCATCACATAGATAACCTATTGATCTGAATTTCTACTATGTAATGCTTAATTTCCCCTGTGGTGGTGCTGCAGGGAAATTGTACACTTGGTGTCTGCTTTCCCTATAGATTATAGCTTATCACTCGGGATCTTAGCAGAGGGATACCTTGTGATCGGGTCATTCTCAAGGCTCCGGTTGTAGCGTGCGAGCTGCAAACACGGGGTAGAACCAGGGTAGCATCTTTATGTCAACCTAGTACACATGGTTGCACCTAGTGCACTTTTAAATGCCTCTTTCATGTCACTGCAGAAGGTCTTTTAGGTGTCATCTGTTGAAAATTTCTGGTCAGGTCCAGCGGCTCTGGGGGTCTCCATGCCCAAACTACCGGTCCTATTAACAGGGCTGCAGGGGTGCGGTGCAGAGAAGCCCCAATCTTGGTGACCTCCCCTGGCCACCGTTATCCGGTACACCGCTCCGGGCGCGCGCTCCTTTGCACAAGGGGCTTGCGCCAAGTTTGCCGGGTTGCTGGGGAAGCGAGTGGTTACCAACACGCGCCGTGTTCCCGTTGCAATGACACCGGGCGCGCTTGCTCTGCACTCATTGCCGGATGTCTGCTCTATGCTCTGCACTCACTGTTTGAGGTCTAGATCTCTACTCTGGACTCCCTGCTTAATGTCTGGGTCCTGCTGCTGTCTGGCTCCCCGCCCCAATCAGCTGCTGAGGCAGGAGTTCTGACAGCATTTTAACTTCTCAGTTCCTTCTGACCTTTGCCAGTGTTTGATAGGTCTTCTGCTGCACTAGCATTTCTTGGAATTGACTGACTCCCTGTTTGACTTACTTGCTTGGACCGCGACTTCGCCTTCGCCTGACCTCTTGTACTGCGTAGCCTCCTGTTGCTGACACAGATTACTTGACCAGCCTCTGTGTTTGTTTGTCTCAGTGTTTTTGTTTTTTTTGTAGTCTGACTTCTCGCCCCTCATCCCTAGAGAGTCTAGGGACTATTGCCCAGTTGTCACCCTGTGGCTTAGCCCATGGGGGCAAGTAGGTAGGGACAGGGGTTTGCGGGCAGTTTCAGGGACTTCCAGTACCCGGACCCCAATTCCCTGACATTCCTCTGGTGTAGAATAGTGTGGTGCAGAGTGTTAAGACAAGAGTAAGGCAGTCCTAAGCTCTAGCTGCCGTAATTTTACTATCGGCAGTGCTTTAAGCCCAGGACCAGGCGCCGTATATTTACCGCGCCTGGTCCTTAATGAGTTAATGAAATCCAAACATGGAAATGTTTTTACATTCTCAAAACCAATGTGATGAAAAAGCTGTTGGAATCTAACAAACTTTTCTGCATATTGAAATGAACATTGTACTGTTAAAAGGAATATCTTATCAGAAAATAACCTATTGTATGAGCCAAGTGTTCATATTAAACATTTTTATTTTAATTTTGGGTGATTTTTTTCAAAATCTTGATGCAACAATAAGTATCTAAAAAAAATCTAAACTCCTGAAGTTTACACACTGACCACTAAGTGTAACAGTGATCTGACGATTCTTGTTCTATAGAACACCATCTCATTAACATTAAAGATGAGCGAACGTGTTCGGCTCCGCCCCTTTTCGCCCGAACACCGAACTTTGCGAGCAATTCCGTTCTCGGGCGAAAAAAGTTCGGGGGTCGCCGTGGCAGCGCGGGGGGGTGCGGCGGGGAGTGGGGGGGAGAGGGAGAGAGAGAGGGCTCCCCCCTGTTCCCCGCTGCTGCCGCCCGCGCCGCCGCGCCTCTCCCCGCCCCCCGGCGCCCCCCGAATCTTTACGCGCGGACACTGAAGTCCTCGGTAAAGCCGGTGTCCGGGTGCGGAAGTGTTCGTTAAGAACACGTTCGCTCATCACTAATTAACATCACAGACTGGATTACACTGAAAGGTAACACCTATATAAATAGCTTAGGATCTACCACTCACAGTAGTTGGATTTTGCAGCTCACCTCCTCCCCCTCCTTGCACAACAACTTCTGCACAGGGCATGCTCGCAACACTTTGCCACAGAAGTCAAATTACCTTCCTTAGTGTAACAATATTACATGCTATAACCACTAATTACTTCAGAAGGGTTGGTGGTCCAGGAATTATTCTGATTTCCAGATTCAGGTCAGGAAGGATTTTTTTTTCACTTAAATAGGAAAATTGGTTTCTATCTCTTGGGGGGGGGGGGGGGTTGCCTTCCTCTGGATCAACATTGGGGGAAAAAATAGGCTGAACTGGATGGACATACGTTTTTTGGGGGGCTAGCATACTATGTTACTATTTGCTACATTTATACTTTTTCAAAAAACAGATACTTTTCAAACATAAAAGGATAAATACACTCAAAAAGAGGTTCCGATATGTCAAAAAGTTTCTCATTTATTAAATTCCATTCAGAAAAGTTCAGAACTTTTATCACGGTAGAATCCTATTGAAAATATTATGTTTAATTAAAACTACAAATTACTGGATATTTGAGGATTCACAAGGCATCAGTGAATTAAATGCAGAGATGATAACATGTACAAGTAGCCATCGAAGGTCCAAGGTAACTTATTCCATGAAAATATGTAACCTCATAGGGCACAGAATTCTCCTTTATTTCCCACAGTTTCCTATAAATCATACTACTTCCTCTAATCGCCCTCCTCTCAGTCCTCTTTGACCTTTTCCCATTGTCTGTGTTTCATCCCTTTTTAGCGTTGGTCCTTTATATGATACATTTTCCACTTGCTTCCGAGTTCGGTAACCTTTACCCTTCTCTCTCTTCCCTCCAAGCGCGTTTCTTTATGCAGGTGATTACTAGGAGTCATACGGTTTCCCTTCATTGTGGAATTCACCAGTGATCTACAAGAAATCTATTCATTTCACTCATAACGACCTGCCAAGTACCATTTTACTGTTTAAGTAATGGAAGCGTACTGTAACCAACATAGCCATGAATCAAGAATAACCAAAGCCCTTCAGTACAACATACATAAAGCCTTGTGGTTGCATTCCCAAGCACTGTTACCTCTAAGCTGTGTGCTTTGGAAATGATAGAATTAAATTGTAAACCCCCACAGACAGGTAGAGCTGTTAGGGTGAATTCATATTCTGTAGACTTGTAGCAGTAATTTTTTTACTATCTCATTCATCAAAAACAATGTCATCCAAGTGAATGGAGTGGATATTACAGTTGTAAACATAACTGCCATGAATCGGTTACCCAAAGAGTTAAACTAGGGCCATCAGTCTAAGCGCATCCACATGTTCTTCCATGTCTACATGTTATAACAAATAGCAATAAAGTATATGCACTGTATGCTATGTACAGCAGTCATTCCCATGCTGTTTTGTCACCTCTTCTCTACTAGCTTGTTTACAACAGTTGCCATACAACTGATTCACACCTTGTCATTTAGAGTGAGCCAACTGAGCCCACTCATCTGGAGAGGATTTCTGATTGGCTAGCCAATCTTTAAATATCCCTGGCTTCTGCAGTTTGTTACTGGTTATAGCGAAAACTATGTACACCAACTCCTGTTTTTGTTCTTTGCTTATAGTATCAAGTTCCTAGTCTAGCTTTGTTTCTTGTCAGTGTAGTTTTGCTCAGGCGACTATTTCTAGCCCAGTACTTGCTTCTTAAAATTTGCAGTTTGCTTTATATCTATATTATTTATATCTGTCTTGCTTCTTAGTTCAGCTATGCGCAGTTTAGTGTTCTCATCTCTGTGTCTTAGTCTCCTTTAATTGTTTGTCAAGGTAAATGTTTCAGATAGTGTTTCCTTAAGGGATATCTTCAGGGATACCCAGGGACAGTGGTGTCTGTTGCTAGGGTCAGCATCAGGGATAAATTAGGGGAAGACTTACATAAATATAGAGTTATAGTCAGTTATCAGTTCATCATCATCGTCCATTTTTTCCATCATCTGATTAGTGTTGGTATGTGCTTTATATTATTGCTCATTTGACTTTCCAGCTGTTACTTAATTTGGCTCCACTGTAAATTCTGGCAGACACTGTTAATACTCAGGAAGGGCAACTTTTATAGGTGAAGTCTAGTACTGTAATTCTGTGTACAGTGGGTGTCATTACACTTTATCACTAAATAATGTACTGTATATTAATTCAAAAATCTGTTTGATTGGCCATATTTGGTCTAAATCAGGACTTCTTAATGATTTTCTACTGGTGATGAACATGGTGATGCCAGCATACAGTATGTAATGTTGTATTACATAGTTTGGATAAACTGTATTGTTAATACCTTCCTATAGAGCTATACCTCTAGAATGTACTGTTCTCCTGTTATCTATCAAGGTTGAACTAATACTGACGGCAGAGATGAGCTTAGGTGATTGATTCATACCGAAACAATATATGGTTTTCTCTTCTTCATTTTAATGGACAGATCTCATTGTGGATTACATTAGTAACACACTGTGGCTTAATGTTATAATGGATATGACCCTTTCTAATAATATCTGATGAGTGTAGACTTTTGTACATTAGGCTACTCCACAGATGACTGGAAGTGGTTTAAACCAAATTAGATTTGTCTTGTCAGTGCTTATTGTAGATTCTTTCATACTTGCAATTAAAATTAAGAGATAACGGTCTACAAGGCTTTAAAACATTATGACAGGGTTTCCCAAATCCAGTCCTCAAGGGGTGCCTTGAAGACTGGTGTCGGGAAACACTGCATTACGATATAGGAAGTGCTTAGTTTTTGTTGGTCTTGCGTTTCTTGCAATTGTTCTATTGGTCTAATGAACATGACCACATTATAGCACTATACAAGCTCTCTGTACAAAGCTACAATAGGGTACCCATAGCTGCTCCATTGGATCTCCATATATTTCTCAGATTTTATACAAAGCTATTGCATATTCCATTGAGTGCAGTATTATAGAGATAATGCCGTCTTGAATTTATGTTTCTAGTGAACATAGCTTTATAATATCGTACTTTATTGGGGTCCATATGGTGGAAATTGCATTGCACAGTTCTATAGCTGCAGGAGGCATGAGCCCACAATATAAAAAGATAGTGATAAGTCTCCTAATTCATTGGATTGCAGAATGGTTTTACTGTGGGCTGCAATGTAATAGAGCTCAGTGGTGAATATTGCAGCTATTGCAGTGATTACAGATAAGGAAGTTTGCAAGTAGGGTCGACTTTTAGCATCGGCACAATAATTTGTTCATTTCTAGTGGTAAAAAAATGCCTACTATTGAATCTTTTTTGATATGTGACTGTTGCACAATGCCACCAGCTTATAGTGCACATACATAACTAAATAATGGTTTGCTTCCATTCCTCATAGGTTATAACACAGCAGAGTCATACCTGTGCCCTTCAGTGTATGAAGAACAGGAAGCTACGTATTGCTCTTTACAAGGTCCATCCATTTCCAGCTTGCTCTTCTGAAGAACCCAGGCATCAGTTATTTCATGAAATAAGTAGTACTAACAATACCAGTACCACAGATCTGGCAACCTTTGTATAGTTACAAGAGCAACTAGGGATATAGCATAATGGGAGGGGGATTGGGTTGGGATTCTCCATAGTTTTGCAATACAATTATGAGTTTAACAAATTGTTAAAATTGGGGATAGCCAGCTGAATCCTACCCTAAAGGGAACCCGTCATGACCTTCAGGCCCAATAAACCACATTCTGGGGCTGAAAGGTCAAGGAATGCGGTGTCCGGCAAAAGGTGTTTTATACTCACTAGGTGTCCCATTCCTGTGCTGTGTCCCCCCTGAAGTCCACACATGCCAGCAGCGTGACTCTTTTCAGTCTACTCTGTGCATGAGCTCTCTCATTCATCTCTATGGGAAAGCACACGCACAGAGTGGACTGAAAAGGGCAGGCGAGTTAATGATGGCTATATAGGGTGTAGTCAAAAAGACTGATCCAGCGCTATATCTCAATAGTGGTGTCCTATATTGAAATAGCAAACATATGGTGCACAGGCCCCTAGGAGCCCTGGAAAATGGTTTTCAATTTAGTGTTGTGGCCCCTGTAAGAGGTACAGAGAAAAACCCAATTGCAAAGTTGAAGAGTAGCACATGAGAAGCAGAAACCTGCTTTTCATGTCTCTAAGTGGTATGTGACCACTAATATGACTGAGATAAAGAAACATAAGTTCTGGCAGGAAAAAAAAATCATAGAATCATAGAATTGAAGAGTTGGAAGGGACCTCCAGGGCCATCGGGTCCAACCCCCTGCTCAATGCTGGATTCATTAAATCATCCCAGACAGATATCTGCCCAGCTTCTGTTTGAAAACTTCCATTTAAGAAGAACTCACCACATACTGTGGCAACCTGTTCCCCTCATTGATCACACTCACTGTCTAATATCTAATCTGTGTCTCCTCTCTTTCAGTTTCATCCCATTGCTTATAGTCTTTCCATGTGCAAATGAGAATACACAGTGACAGCTCTTCAATATTTGTAGACAGCTATTAAGTCTCCTCTCAGCCTTTTTTTGCAAGTTAAACATTCCCAGATTCTGTAACTGTTCCTCATAGGACATGATTTGCAGACCGCTCACCATCCTGGTAGCTCTTCTCTTAACTTGCTCCAATTTGTCTATGTCTTTTTTTAAATTGGGGTGCCCAGAACTGGACACAGTATTCCAGATGAGGTCTGACTAAGGAAGAGTAGAGGGGGATAATGACCTCACGTGATCTAGACTCTATGCTTCTCTTAATACATCCCAGAATTGTGTTTGCCTTTTTGGCTGCTGCATCACATTGTTGACTCATGTTCAGTCTATGATCTATTAGTATACCCAAGTCTTTTTAACATACGCTGTCTAACCCAATTCCTCCTATTTTGTTTGTGCTTTTTTTAAATTTTTCTTGCCCAGACATATGACTTTGCATTTTGCCTTGTTAAATACCATTCTGTTAGTCACCACCCACTGTTCAAGCTCCTTGCTCTTTTCTCTAGTATTAGCTATCCCATATAGCTTTGTGTTGTCGGCAAATTTGATCAGTTTCCCCTTAATTCTCTCCTCCAGATCAATTATAAAAATGTTGAACAATACTGGGCTTAGAACAGAGCCTTATGGTTCCCATTTGACATATTCTTCCACTTGAATGTGCAGCCATTTATGATCACTCTTTGAGTACAATTTCTCAGCTGTGAATCCGCCCAACAGTTGCCTTGTTAATCCCATATTTGGTCATTTTTTTAAAATAAGTATTGTATAAGATACTTTTTCAAATGCTTTACTAAAGTCAAGATATACTGTATCCACAGCATTTCCCTGATCAACCCAGTCGGTGATTCTGTCATAGAAGGAAATTAGATTCGTCTGACATGACCTGTTTGTTACGAACCCATGATGGCTCTGGTTAATTACCCCATTCCCATCCAAGTACTTGCATACATGTTGTTTAATAATTTGTTCAAAGATGTTTCCCGGTATAGAAGTCAGGCTCACAGGCCTGTAGTTTCCTGGATCCACCTTCTTCTCTTTTTGAAGACTGGAAAAGGGAAATGTTGTACCTATCTTCTGGGACTTCTCCTGTTCTCCAGGAATTTTCAAAGATTATGGTGAGTGGATAACAAGGGGAGGAAGACCTGTATTCCAATCATGTGTATAATCCCACCAAGTTTCTGTGATGCCAATGACATCATATTTCTGTTCCTTTGTTAGTAGCTCCAATTCCCCTTGTTTGCTTCCCATGCTCTGTGCATTTATGTACAAATATTTAGTTTGTGATCGATGTCTCTTGCTCCTCTACTTTCCATCTGAATTTTTTGTCTTTGTTCTTTCTTTCCACTTTTATAATGTGAGTGTTACGGCACTCTGCCCCCCGAGCGCCAAGTGGGGTGCCCTGATCTTCCCGCACCCCACTGTCCCTGCCTACTTGCCTTGGCCCTGGCTAACCCCAGGTGGACAACAGGGACAACAGGTTTCGACAAAGACTTATGGAACCCCCTGCGACCCCTCCTTTTGCGATTTCCAGGGGACCGGTACCCCTTCTGTCCCACCCTGTATGGCTCAAATACCGACAGACTCTCCTCACAACGCAACTGCATACGAGACCCCACCCCTTTCTTCCGTCCCCCCTGCAGAGCATCGGTGGCGACATCAGCAGCAGGGCAGGCAGACGGGGTGTGAGGGTAAGTGAGACCTCAGGGACTGAGTGCGGTATCGACTGAGCAGGGAGGAATTGAAGCGCGATGGCTATGGCAGGACGGCCCCTACTGGGTTAGCTCCCCAGTGGCCCAATCGAATTGGGGGGTTGTGCAACGCCAGCCACGGCATCCCTAGTACCATGTCTACCGACATTTTCTCCATCACCAGGAATGATAGACCTTCCGAATGGCGACCCCCCACCGTGAGTTGTAACACTGGGGTCCTCCATCGTACCAAGCCCGAAGCAAGAGGAGTAGCATCAATGCTAGCAAAACGAATTGGCGTCTTCAGCACCACAAATTCAGCCCTCAGGGGCTCAACGAGATGCATGCTTATCAGGTTAGCGGCTGCTCCGGAATCAATAAACACCTGCCCTAGGCGGGAGAAGTTCCGGAATCTAACCTGGCAGGGTATCAGAAGTCTAGGACGTACCTGTGGTCCTAGGCGACCCTCCCTGCAATCGCCTAGGACTGGGAATCTTTCTGCCGATTCAGACTGTGGATGCTGAGGCTTCCGGGGGCAGGTTATCACCCGATGTCTAGCTTTCCCGCAGTAGAGACAGAGATGATGAAATAACCGAATCCGGCGTCGCTCCTTGGGGTCCAGCGGGTTCAGTTCCATAGGTTCGGGAACAGAGACTGGTACGGACGTGGAGGGAACAGGACAAATGACCTCCCTGACTCTATGGGTCGGTCTATCTTGCTTCCCAGCCCTGAGCCTCCTATCTGCCTTCACTGCTAGCTCCACAGCCTCCTTTAAGGACCTGGGAACGGGATGGGAGATCAACAGTTCTTTGACCGCGTCCGAGAGACCTTGCATAAAAACGTCTTTCAGGGCACTATCGTTCCATGCAGTATCACCCGCATAGCGTCTGAAATTGGAGCAATAATCCTCCACACAAAGCGACCCCTGATGCAGCGCCAGCAACCGCGAAACCGCCAACCCCACTCGGTCCGGTTCATCGAAGATACCCCCGAGTTCCTGAAAAAAGGAGTCCACCGACTGCAGGGAGGGGGCACCCTCGGGAATGGAAAAGGCCCAGGTCTGGGCAGAGCCCCGCAGCAGGGACATTATAAGCCCGACCCTCTGGGCCTCCGAGCCGGAGGAACGGGGACACACCCGGAAAAACAGGCGACATGCCTGTTGAAAAACGAAAAACTTGTTCCTCTCCCCAGAGAACACCTCGGGAAGAGGGCACTTGGGTTCGGGACTGGTAAAGGCGTCCTGCCCCTGCGACAACGCCCACTGCTCCTGGGCCACCATGCGAGCTGACAAATCCCGGATCACCGGCACCAGATCTTGCAGCTGGTTTGCAAGGGCGCTGATCGCTGCCATAAAAAGAAAAACAGTATTTTAAGGGCCAGTTATTATGTTACGGCACTCTGCCCCCCGAGCGCCAAGTGGGGTGCCCTGATCTTCCCGCACCCCACTGTCCCTGCCTACTTGCCTCGGCCCTGGATAACCCCAGGCGGACAACTGGATGGCGGTCCCTGCCCTGGCTAGGGACCTGGCGGCTGACAAGACGAAAGCTACCTAATGGGGGGAACAGAGTGCCGACAGGGGAGGCAGATGGATCAAACCAACAAAACTTACAAGGCTGGAGATGGAGCTCACAGGCAAACTGGAAGGCTGCTGGATAGCAACTAGTGCTGACTGGGCCAGACTAGACTAGAGGCCAAACGAACTAACGAGAACAAACAGAGCTATAGGGAACCAGAAGGAGCTGACCGGCAACTAGGGACTGGCTGAGGATAACCACAGACAGACTGGCTAGGTGCATGCAGAACCAATAACTGGCAGTGAGCTCAACTCACTGCCAGTCTTTTAACCACACGGCTCCGCCCAGGGGCGGAGAGTGGGAGGAGGCCACTCCACCCCCTGCTGTATAAGAAGAACGGAGGAGTGCGGGCGGCACCCTACGGGCGGACACGCCCACGCCGCCGCCCACCGGCCGCCCCAAGCTGCTGGGATGACCTCGACACAGGGCTCCAGGCCGCCGGAGCCGACGCCGGAGCGACGCGCGCCGACCGCGGGACCCCGTGCCGCACTGTATGGTAGCAGTGAGGTTCTCAAATGTATTAATTAGCTGTATATTTTTACCTGACCTTTCACTTCCCTCTCCATATTGTTCTAGTTTAAAGGTCTCATGATGAGAGCAAGGTGCCTACCAAATATATACTTACCTGTTTTTGTAATGTGCAACCTGTCTCTACCAAGCAAGCCATCAGTACAGCCCATGCGAAAACATACTCAAAGGAGCACAACACAGGTCGGCATCTGAATCTCCTGCAGATGATGGTGGATGACTTCCTGGATTACCTGCCCCTATTTTAGTAGTAGGAGGTCATTTCAAGTATGCTTTTACATAGGCCATACTACTAGAACTTATGTTTCTTTACTTCAATCATAGCAGTGTTCCCATGGAAAGATACTAAATCTTCTTACATGCTATTCTTCAACTTTGCAATTATGTTTTACTCTCTATCTCTTACAGAGGCCACAGCACAAAATTGAAATCCATGTTCCGGGGCCCCCAAGGACTACTGCACCATACCATTGTGTAGCCTCAAGCCATCCTATTCAAGTAAACTGCTGTTATTTCAATATAGGACACCAGTATTGAGATATACCGCTGGGTTAAACCACATTTACAGCCCGACACTTGTGCCTGTGTGTTCTCACTCCCGTGCTGTTACACAGGAGCGAGTATCACTGGCTTTCTGACAGAGCAGCCATCAGGAAGCCGGGATGGCTGGAGGAGATTTCATTTCTCACTCTCCCCTGACCCTTTCCATTAACTTAACACAGTGGCCGTTCAGTAATGAATGGCTACTGTTTACACTCTTCATTCATCGTTTAGGTTTTTTTGCAGCCTAAACGATGAGCAATGATCTTGAACGATGAGTGTAAACAGCAGTCGTTCAGAACTGAATGGCGGCTGTGTTAGTGAATGGAGAGGGGCAGGGGAGAGCAAGGAGTGAAATCTTCTCCAGCTGCCCCACTGTGAGCCAATGATACTCGCTCCTGTGCAACAGCATGGGAACGAGTACATGCGGGGACGAGTATCGGGCATCATTTCCCTGACAGTCATCCCGTGTAAAAGGGGCTTAAGTCTTTTTGACTATACCCTCTATTATATTGCTGGAGACCTAGATAAAACAGGATATTAAAACTATAAGCTAAACACACAGGTAAGGGCCTAAACTCAGCTTCTGACTTTTTCCTAGTTTCTGCATAAGGATATGTATTTCATTACGTCCTGAAGACTTTAATAAGCCATGACATTTTTGTCAGTGAACTCTTGTTCATTCCAGCTGCCATAAAGCACACACACCTCCTTCTGCACTATTTGTACAGACAATTTAGAAAATAAAAGGAATTTCTTCAATATGGCCGCCTCCAGGGAAGTTTAAAAAAATGAAAATCAAAAGATAACATTAAAAATCAAAATTATATTTCTTGAATGCGTTTTTCAGTTTGTCTGCAGAATACTTCATTCTCTAAAGTCCCATTATTTCTTGATTTTCCCCACTAACCTCTTTATGTTGTCCCGGAGCTGTCTAGGTTTTATTTCGCAAGTGGGAAAAATTCATCCACAATACAGTAGGTTGGAATAATAATACACATCAGGATACATGGCTTTACTGTGTTACTCCATACACATTGGTGTGCTGAATATAAATTTGTTATACCCCTGGAATAACATGATATAAAACATAGATCTCTTTCACATTGCATTGTACAAACATCTACTACACCACCTCCAACAGAGGACCACACTATAGTATATCAACTCTTAATGAAGAAGGTTCCTGCTTGACTCAACAGACAATGCTCCCCTATGAAATCTGTAGACCAGACTCTACATTGTACCAAGTCCATATTAGTTCCTTCCATGGTAATAAACATGCCCTGAGCTTCTCATTAAAAAAGGTCAATTCTACCCGTAAACTAATTCATACTTGCAGGAAAGTTCTTCCTAAAGTTTTTTTTACTACTTTTAGAATTTTTTTTTTACATTTTAGCAACTCATTGTATAAATCATTCAACATAGCACTAAAGCAGCATATCCAGACTCGGATGCATAGGTTGGGTCATCACATGGATGGAGCATCATTGTTTTTAATTGTACAACTGTTCACCATCCAGCCGATGAGTAGGGAATTGCAGCATCGCCCCATTCAAGTGTAACTAGAGGGGAACACAGTGATAAACTACCACTGCAGCTCAATCATTTGCAGGGCTGTGGGGATCCCAGGGTTCAGATCCTTGTCGATCATAAAGTGATGGCATATCATAGCAATATAGCATAACTTTATAATGTGGTGCAGGGTGTTAAGGCAGCAGTATGCAGTCCTAAGCTCCCACTCACGACCTGAAGATTGCAAGTTCAAATCCTGAATGGTTCAGGTAGCCAGCTCAAAGTCAACTCAGTCTTACATCCTTCTGAGGTCGGTAAAATGAGTACCCAGCTTGCTGGGGGGTAATAAATAAATTACCTGAAAGTGCTGCGGAATATGTTGGCGGTATATAAATAACAAGTCCCTTTCCCCTTTTCCACCTTTATAAGACAAAAAAACCTTTAAGACTTTCCATTAAGTTAAAAAGGATTTTTTTCCCCCACATATTCTACTTTGGTCCCCATCATCTGAAATATTATTACTGCACATCAATTCACATCATCCTGGTCCGCAATAGTAGCACAGGATCCAACAATAAGCCGATACATTGACACAAAAATGTAGACAAAAGGAACTATCATAAGACAATGGTATTTGCCACTAGGATCTGTTTTTATTGGTTGATTCACAAATAATCTCTCTGAGCTCATTAATGTTTATCATGCAACAAAAAATTAATGTTCTCTATCCGGCTAAAATAGTTTTTCAGTGTCCTTACAGCGCTCTTACCAGGTGTACCGTTCACCCTTAACGTAAGACGCACCAAGACCTTGATGAACATAACGTTGTGTTCACACACAGAGCAGACTGTGGAACAAAGTAAAATATCATATAATCTAAACAAAAAGAGAAAGGGACAACCCCACCCTGACTACTAGGACAAGAACCAAGCTGCCTAAAAGCAAAGTTATCGCCCTGATAAAGGTGGCCTAACGTCTCGTGCCTCAGCCACTAACTCTAGCAACTCAAAGAAGGAAAACACTAATGAACAAACAAAAGCACCACTTATCTTTACAGAAGAACTCTTACCACTATGAACTCATCCTGTCTGCTCAAGGACTGAGATAATAATCAGCAACAACCAAACCGAGAAGCAGACTTAACTAATAACCGAGGCAATGCAAATGGACAGAGTTCCACAAATACCAGGGTAAAATTTACATAAGAAACAAGAGAACAAAATCAGTGACAGGGAAAACACTATGGAGATACAACCAACCAACCACAGTAACACCTAAAGAAATAGCAAACCGCAAAAGCATGAACATCAAACTGCCGGACAGACTGGAACAGTGCAGCCAGGCCATCTATGTGTCGAAATCACAGTGACATGACCCCTTCATGGCCAACAGATCGTGACACCAGGCTTCTCCTATGCCTTTCGAAGTATTCTTTGACACACGTCCTGACCTCAGCATACCATATCTCTCCTTTATAATTTGCTGATTTAGGAAAAGAAGGATGTCTACCCAGATTTTACTAAGGCATGGGAATGGAAGCTGGGGATGGAAATTTCGGTGGAGGATTGGCAAAAGACATTTCTGTTCACTCATAAGCTAACAGTGGCTTGTGCTGCATAAGAGAAAAATTACAAAATCTTGACCGGGTGGTATACATGCGTGACTGACGTGCATGATATATTCCCCTATATGTTAGAATCCAGTTGGCATTGTGAAACTGAACGTGGCACTATGCTGCATGTGTGGTGGGGCTGTGACCAAGTTAGGATTTTGTGTAAAAAGGGTGAACAACATTCCTCAAATTGCACTTATATCTACTATATACACTATATAGTATACTACCTAGTTCTATTGGCACTTTTGACTAATGGCAGCCAGATCTGTTATTCAGCATGATTGGTGCTCACCTAATACTCCTGGCATGATGAATGGCTGGAAGACATTTCCTATCTACATTGCATGGAAGAATTGGCTACGAACAGGGCAGGAGATGACTCAAAATGAATGCTGGTTTGGCTGCCCTGGCTAGAATTTATGCGGTGTCCTAATTTTCACTCCTCGTTTTGCTAAACACCTACTGCCTCCTGGGTAGAAGACAGGGATTGCTTGTTATGCCACCAGTTAATGATCGCCTTTTACTCCCCCTCCCTTTCTCTAATTTCCCCTTTCTTATTTCAACCCTTTGGTCTATAAAGCCTTCTTCATTCCTCCTAATGTTCTAATGATTGTGTTTCTCTTTTCTCGGTTATATTCAAGTCATAGCCCTCTATTATGCCAATCTTAATGTCTTATTGTGTTCTTCGGGAAAGTGGGCCTTTTTAAAGGATGTACTTTAGATCTCAGATTGCTGGAATAGCCCATATGACTCAGACGACTACTTTAACCCCTTAATGACGTGGCCCTTTTTTTCCATTTTCATTTTTTCCTCCCCCCTTTTAAAAAAATCGTAACTCCTTTATTTATCCATCGACGTAGCAGTATGCAGAGTTGTTTTTTGTGGGACGAGTTGTATTTTCAATGGTGCTATTTATTGTACCATTTCATATACTGAAAAACTTTTTAAAAATTCTCAGTGGAGTAAAATGAAACAAAAACGACATTCCGCCATCTTTCAGTGCGTCTTGTTTCTACGGCGCACAAACTGCAGCAAAAATGACATGAAAACTTTATTCTATGGGCCAGTATGATTGCTATGATGCCAAATTTGTATATATATATATTTTGCTGTACTACCTGTATTTTTTTAGAGCCATTAATTTTTTTTTAAATTATTTTCTGCGCGCAATAACTTTTTTAGTTTTGCCGTCGGCGTAGTTGTGCGAGGGCTCAGTTTTTGTGAGACATCCTGTCGTTTATGTTGCTACCATTTTGGAATACATACGACTTTTTAATCGCTTTTTATTGCATTTAATTTAATTTATTGCGATTGCGTTAAGGGGTTAATTTGCGTTGCTGGTTCTAATGATGATAGAATGTTGTGTAGAGCACTAAGCTCACTTAATTGATTACAGCGAGATAGAAAAATATATTCATTTTTTCTCATTTGTTTTTATTCTCTGATTATAGAATTTTTGTTATGTTGTCTATACATGGCAATGGGGATGGCTACATGTAACAGCATTTAGAGATAGGGTTTACAGCAGCTTCATGGGCCATTCACACAATGGACAAGAGAGGACCCGTTGACTCCTATTGGAGACTGTTCTAGACATGTTCTTGTGCAGAAGTCATTTTACAGGGAAAGGGAGTAGATAGTCACAGCTGATCACCTATTGTGAATGGTGGGTCCTGTGCTATCTACATAGAGGTGTTACCTGCCAGTGTAATCCGGCTTGTGATGTTATTGAGATGTCAGTGGTGAGGGCCTTCGGTACTATGTTTCATCTTCTCTCACCAATCACAATGGTGCAATCTCCAGTCACTGCTCCAAGCTATCAGTTACCTTCAGGAGATGAAAGCAGGGAGCTATTACACTCACCGACGCCACAAATTTATTCTGATGCAGCGCTGTAAAAAGACGGCACATCAGAATAAAGCCCATTAATAACCAAAAGGCCTATAGGAGGTCACTAAGGAGCTAAGTTGAAGAAAATAAACATTATCTTGAGTTTAGAAGAGTCGTGTTCAAGTGCTTGCATTGAAGGTATATCTTCTGGACAACCCTAAGCTAATTTTCCCCCACAGCCTATTATAAGGTTCCATGGTCAGTTTGAAAATGCAAGATTTTAGTTTTTTGTTTTTTTTTAAATAGATTGGCCATGTTCCTATGACACTGAATTGGTATGATGACAGGGTTGAGTAAAGTAAGGTCATATTCATTGCCAAATGCAAGAAATACACAAGAAACATCACATGATATCTGGCGTCACTATATACCAATCATCCATTCATAATAAAATGTCCCCATACAAGCATATCACCCTCTATCGCTTTAATAGATACAGAAGTATCACAGTTAAATTTCCCATTTGTCACTAGAGCTACAAATAACCCATCATAATATTCACGACAACCCCAGTCTGCCAAACTCAGCTCTTCTATAATTAGGCCACCGAAAATGAAAATTTCAACTCAAATTTGATTCAAATTAAGTCTTTCATCCTTTCCAGATGGTAACCATGAATAAATGTTTAACTTTGTTCACATCTGACACTAAAAGACATCTAAATGACATCGAAATCAATGGGATGTGACTGATGCAAACGACCAGTCACGGATGACATCAATCTTTTTTACAATCTACAAAGTTAAGGCTATTTGGGTGGTGCTGACCCCAATCTTGCTTCTACATGCTTCCGATCTGTTCAAGGCAGTTTTAATAAGTGAAGACTAGAGATGAGCGAGCACCAAAATGCTCGAGTGCTCGTTACTCGAGTCGAACTTTCAGTGATGCTCGAGAGTTCGTTTCGAGTAACGAACCCCATTGAAGTCAATGGGCGACTCGAGCATTTTTGTATATGACTGGTGCTCCGCTAAGGTTTTCATTTGTGAAAATCTTAGCAAATCACCAAAGTCATGTAAAAACCACAGAAATGGATAGGGCAGGCGAGGAGCAACATGCAGGGCTGCATTTCGGGCTCCGAGGTCTCACTATTAAGCCACAATAGTGGCAAGAGTGAGACCCCCCCCCCCCCAATGTCAGTATAACGATCGTTCTCCTCTGCCACAGCTGTAACAGAGGATTGAAAGCAATGGGCTGCCGGCGAGCGCGGGATGAATTTTCGGGAAGGGCTTAAAAATATAAGCCCTTACCTGAAAAAGAAAGATTTTAGTGTAAAAAAGAATAAAAATGCAGGCATTCTCTTCAATGGAGCCGCTGCTACTGCCGGCGACTCCATTGAAGACAATGATCCGCTGGCACACCTGAATTCTTTTTCAGGGAAGGGCTTTACATATAAGCCATTCCCTGGAAATGAATTAAAAGTGATTTAAAAAACAAAAAAAATAGATACTCACCTCCCTTAAGCTGCCAGGGCACAGCCGAGTCTTCTCCTGCTGTCCCCTGCACTGTGGTGCTGAACTGCTGTCATTCAGCTGAGCCAATCAGAGGCAACACTCACTCACCCATTCATGAATTCATGAATGGGTGTGAGTGAGATCTGCCTCTGATTGGCTCAGCACTGAGCCAATCAGGGGCATGTCTGACTCACACCCCCTTCACACCCACTGCAGGCCGGCTGCGCTGAACTCCGTCTGCCGGGACAAGGTGAGTATCTATATTTTTTTTATTTTTACACATTTCTGGATGAAATGCAGGAAAGGGCTTATATATTTAAGCCCTTCCCGACAATTCATCCCGCGATCGCCGGCAGCCCATTGCTTTCAATGGAGCCGGCAATACAGCCGGCTCCATTGAATTCAATGGGCTAACATTGTTCTGCCAGGACAAGGTAAGTATATATTTTTTTTATTTTTACACATTTCTGGATGAATTGCAGGGAAGGGCTTATATATTTAAGCCCTTCCTGACAATTCATCCCGCGCTAGCCGGCAGCCCATTGCTTTCAATGGAGCTGGCTGTATTGCCGGCTCCATTGAATTCAATGGTCAGTGCTTGTTTAATCGAGACGAGTACCGCGTGGTGCTCGTGTCGAGTAACGAGCATCTCGAGCACCCTAATACTCGAACGAGCATCAAGCTCGGACGAGTATGCTCGCTCATCTCTAGTGAAGACTTAAGTAAGTTCTTACCTACCATAGGCTAGAGTACATTTTGTTGGCCTTGGCTTAAGATAGAGACACCTGTGTTATCTTATTGTAGGGACTTCTCTGAGTTAGGCAGAGGCGTAACTTGAAGCTTTTGGGCCCCGGCGCAAAATCTGTAACAGGGCCCCCAACTATAATGCTTTTTTCATAGTACTGGGCTCCCAATATGGAGAAGAGAGGCCTTATGGGCCCCCTGACGCTTCAGGGCCCGGGTGCAGCCGCATCCCCTGCACCCCCTATAGTTACGCCCCTGGAGTTATGTCACCCTGTCATGGCAAATGGGTTCACATCATTTGCTTAGAATCTCCAATTTAATGCAGTTCAATGGGATAACGGAATAAGAGAAACACTTTCATATAATCAGATGTCAATGTCATTTAAGGTTCTAATTAAATTTAGAAATGATGAATAAAATATAATTGGTCTAAGAAAGATGGACTTATGTCTCTTCTAAAACTAATTACAGGCAGGATTACAATGAAAGCTAAACATCTATATACAGATAACACAGAATCACACTACGCACAGTAGATGGTGGTCAGGATTCAACTCTTACCCCTTTGTCGCAGAGCATGCCCACAACTCTCTCTCATAGAAGTCAATGAATATTTCCAAACTGCAGGTTCTTATGAACCATGAGAGTGCTGTAAAGTAAATCTCTGAATGCTTTTAAGCGTCCCTCAGGCAAGATGGACATCCACATAATCATGTACAGAAAATAGAATATTCAAATTTTGAAGTTGGATTACCAATTCTATCAGCATTGAAAATATAACTGCCAGACCGACATGTTTAATTTTTGTAGTTGGGAAATAATTATTTCAAATAGTATGTCAAAAATATATTTTCATTTGAGAATTCCTTAACCCCTTAAAAAACGCCCATACACCGGTGGCTGTTAAGGGGCTTTATTCTAATGCAATTGCTTTTTTACAGTGCTGCATCAAAAGCCCAGCATGGGTCTCCCGTGCCAGGGGGAATGGGTGTTCAACTGTTGGATAACAGCCTGGCACTTGCTCAAACGGTGGTAACTGGAGAAACCTCTGATCACCACTGTTAAACCCTTTTACATGCCGCAGCTCCCTTTGTAACCCATCAGACCCTGCAATGTGAGTGCAGGGTCCCAATGGGTTGTTACAGTACCTTGAGGCTTGAATATGGCCCCAGAGTCTGCCTTCTATGGTGGCCTCTGAGGCTCAGCCTCTGGCTGCGCTTCATAGGTTTTATAATACACTGCTATACTGCAGTATAGCAGTGTATTATATAAATGCTAAAAGATGGTGATATTCAAGTCCCCTAGTCGGTCAAAATAAAATTTAAAAAAGTATAAAAAGTGTAAAAAATAAATAAATAAAAATGTCTAAACCCCAACTTTCCCCATTAACTATGTAAAAAAATAAAATAAAAAATCTTGTATCATTGTGTATGTAATAACCCAGAGAAAAAAGTTGGTACAGATAGTCCCCTACTTGCAAACGTTCGAGTTATGAACTTCGCTACATACAAACAAAATTGAACTGCAGTATGATGTAATGCCATAGCATTACATCATACTGTACAGCTATCAGACAGGCATTCTATCAAGCCATCCCCAAGGCAGCCCATAGGCACGGCTTGATAGGCACTCTGCATAGACAGCCCTGGGGCCTTTTAGAAGGCCCCCGACTGCCATGGCAACCACACAGCAACCAGCGATCCTTTGTAGGAGGCAGTACGGAAGCCCCAAATGGTGAGTGCTGGCTGCTTCTTACAGACGACACCTATTTGCAACAGCTCCGATAGGCCGCGCCGCTCATCGAAAGCTGTTAACACTTTATACGCCGTCAATTCCGATATTGGCATTTAAAGGGTTAACAACTCCGATGAGCACCGAATGGTTGTGATTGGTTAACCTAGCGCCGGCTTTCATTGGCTGACGCTGCACTGAGTTAGCCAATCAGAGCATTAGCTTTCTGGAGGCGGGGCATTCAAGCCCTGCATCCAGGAAGCAATGCTCTGTAGGCTTGGAGGAGGGAGCGACAGCCTACAGCAGTGCCCAAGATCATCGAAGAGCGCCATAGAGGTAAGTATTGTTTTTTGTTTTTTTACAGGTAGTTAGTCCGGCGTATAAGACGACCCCTGACTTTGGAGAAAATTTTCCTGGGTTAAAAAGTCATCTTATATGCCGGAAAATATGGTATAGACATCAAAATATTGTCATTAAAAAATAAAAAAAGAAGCCCTAATATGGCCATGTTGATGGAAAAATTAATTTATGGCTCTAGGAATGCAATGATGAAAAAAAATGAAAAATTAGATGGTCATTAGGGCACAAACAGGCCTCGTCACTAAGGGGTTAAATGTCTAGCTTTTCTTATCCTTATTGTGCACTGGCCATACTTCAGTGAGTAACAGATAAAATGCATCACAGTTTTACTGAGCAGCAAGCAAGGCTCAAGATGACCTTGAGCTAATCAACTCCTCTCCTTCCTGTCTTGACATCAAATAGTATTAGAATTCATAGTGAGCACGTTCCACAGAAGAGAGGAGCACCGGCCTTATTGCTATTATATAACATATAGTTTTATGTAGAAACAAATCAAAATAAATTGCAACCAAAGGAAATAACAAATACATTGACACAGAACATCAAGCAATAGAGAGCAAATTAAAACTATTTATTGTTCTTCACTGTTATTTAAGCCACCTCGGCTTGGAGAATCAGGGTTACACCAGCTACATAAAACAAGAGAATTGTCTCGGAGAATCCATAGAAGGAAGCTAATAGACACAAGATGCAATCAATAAGGTTTGGTGACACAAATCGAATATGGCTTCTTGTGCAGTATTACTAAATCTGTTTCGTATCCAATACTCAATAAATAACGAGAATGGTGGTGGCCAAAAAGAAATATGATTACTACAACACAGAAGAAAACAAGGGTGACTTTATTAAGTTCTCTTCCGCTGAAACACTAACATTAGAGACTCAGAATATTTCCTTTACATGATAAATGACAATGTTAAAAAAATAAAAAATGCCCGGTGTTCTCTTCTTTTGGGCTGCGTAATGCAAGTTTAGGACTTCTTATGGATTTGCCGCATTAAAGGAAGACCAGTCATGTCCTCGTGTCAGTTGTCCCACTGGTTCCAGCGATGCCTCATTTGTTTTGGCTCATCTTAGATTTGCCTCCCGATGCTGTCGCAGTGGCCCAGACTTGGGGCCCCCACAGCACTTATCTAGCTACCTCCTGTGGTGTGTATATGTTTGTATGTATCTCAATGTAAGTCTAAGTGTAGTAACTGTTGCCCTGGTGTGTTGGCCTTGATGGGTCATTAAACAGTCAATTTCTGTGTTTGTTTTGTCTGTCTCTGTATGATTTTGCAGACTTCCCCTCTCTATCTGTCAATCACTCTTAGTCTAGGTTGGGATTGTTTAGAGAATCCTCACCAGTCCAGGATTGGTTATTGGAGCGGGGATATGAAAGACAGCTCGGGGGTGGAGAGCTGCGAAAAAGGTGAGAAGGACTGAGGAGCGAGTTGGTACGGAGCCCTGCTCAGAGAGCGTGAGGAGTCGGGATCAACGGGTCCCTACAAAACCTAAGGAAGAGTGGAGTCTACTTCAACAGTGCAGAGAGGAACCAGAGGCAGGGCAGACCTCACGGAAGCTGGACGAAGAGTAGTCAATCCAATCATGAGTCTAATCAGTCCACCCGCAGTGGTCAGTCAGTACGTCCTCCGGCAAGCCTACACTAGTTCCTACATTCCTCTACAAACCACTGTCCAGTTCAACACCCAGATAACTTAGTCTGGCAGGTTTATCTCCCACGAGAGAGAAAGAGTAAGGTCAGAAATCCTAAAGTGTTGTTTCATACCTGTGAAAATAATTGTTTAAGATTTCTACTGTCTGCTAGAGTTAACCAGTAAATGTTAACCTGTCAAGTTACAAGAGTCAGTAAAAACTGTGTGCCTCCAGTTTTACACAAGCTCTTCCGTCTGGACTCTTTATTTCATCATTGCATCATACTCCGAGGCACTGGTGTCATGTTGAACTCTTATTACTAGAACAAGAAAATGTTGATGTGGACAGCGCCTCTAGAGGGCCATAGTGGTGCATAAAAATGAACGGTATATAGTAGTACAGTTGGTAGATAGAGCAAACCCTGTCCCACTCAGGGGACCACAAGAAGAGAGCATGCATGGAAAGGATAACTGGGTACAATACAGAGAGCAGAAAACAATAGGAAAAAATCAGCAGAAAAGGGAAAAATGAGCAGAAAATAAACTCCTATTACTGTTAGTTTCAGTCATCCTTGTGTGATCCGTCTACTGCATGGGCTATTGTTCTATACAGAGTAGCCACCACTATGACAACTCCTGAGTTAGTAAAACCCAATCGTGTTACTCCTGCCAACTTAATCTCACTGAACTGTGAATATGTCAAGTGGACGGTCGCCACCACTCATTGTCAATGGATAATGTCCAACTTGATTGACAGTGAGCTGTGGAGACTGATCCCACTGGACACATTCAGAGTAGTGGGAGTCAAATCTAAGAAGAAGAGCCCAAATGGGAGAACAGGGGTGAGTATAAACAACAGAATAATAATAGTCCCCATCATTTATATAGTGTGTGCATATTACACAGCACTTTACATGACTTGGTATTGGGTTCTGCTCCATGGGGGCTCACAATCTTTTTTTACCTATTTGTATGTTTTTGGAGTGGGGTAGAAAACCCACACGAGCATAGGAAGAACATAGAAACTCCAAGCAGATGTTGCCCTTGGTAAGATTTGAACCCAGGACAGCAAGGCAATAGTGCTAACTACTCAGCCACCGCCTCAGTGGAGTTAATAGTCCCATTGCTGCAAAGCTACCAACGTAACAGGCACCATATTTGTTCGGTACCTTATGCTATTAGCCCATTGTCTTCTATTGGCTGCTATGCAAATAGCACAGGTGCACTATGATAACTATGTAGTGCAGAGGGCCAGACAGGTTAAAAAGTGCTACATCTCTATGCAGTTGGCCCTGTTGATATGAGCATGTGACAGGTCCTCTTTAAAGGTGCTAAGTGAGACTGGGAAATAAAAGTCTTTTGTCAGAAACAGCACTACATTTGTTAATTGGCTGTTTCTGGTGTTGCAACAGGGTATAATTTAAAGAGGTATTCTGGAGAGTAAGACGTTTTCCAAGGTTTTACCCATCTGCTAGATGGGTGAAAACTGATAGATCGGTGGGGGTTCGACCGTATCCCTGATATTTCTCGATGCAGAATCGCTTATCCCTATTACCATTAATGTTGCAGGGAATGGGCTGCTGGTTGCACATAAACAGCCACAACTCCATTCATTTCAATGCAGCTGACAGAGATGGCCCATTGATAGCTTACAATTGGACAACTCCTTTAAGCTTCTTGGCCCCAATGCAAAATTTTTAACAAGGATCCACCAACTATCACTTGTCATGTGTAGTACTGGCCTCCTCATTCAGGGCGGAGGAACTTTCTGGGTGTTTCAGGTTCCTGGGCCTAGTTGTCACCACAACTCCAGCACCCTGTGAAGTTACACCTGTACCAAGCTATTAATGTAAGCTTTAACAAGTAAGATATTCAATGGAATAGCTCCTGTATATGGGCCAACGGGCCTCTAAGTATGCAATTCACAAGGATTGACTACTAGTTTTGTAGTATCAGCCACAAGGTAGTCTCAGTGCTGGAAACACTACCTACCATGAGATGTTTGCATTTTTTACACTGCTGCTCTGCTAGGTAAAGCTCATCATCAATCATGAAGCAGAGCCTGCATTACATGGATACTTGATGCAGAACCAGTTTTGGTGCAGTCTTATGTCCTAGAACTGCATTACATGTGTGCAGGTTTTAAATGGAGACTACTGGACTGGCTACTACTGCAGGAACTTTAATCCTGAACTGTGAGGACCTGACACTCTTTCTTGCAGAGTTGCCTGAGGCACTGGCCTCGTGTGCCCAATGTAAAATCCAGTCCTGGAATTGAAATTTCTTATATCATCTGTGGCATTCCCTTTTTCCGTGACATCCCTTTGGGTCTTGATACTCTGCAAGTCCCAGGCATTAACTGCATGTTAGTTATCAGATAATTAATTATTTGAGTCACATTGCTTGAAATCTACAAAGTGGAGCAAGAAGTTTGTTTGCACAACTGCTATTTGTCCCGACCATCATACACATGCACGCTTGGTCAGATATGCATGTAATCTCAATGGAAAGAGGAGAATTAGGGTATTTTACTGAGGACCCAACAGAGTTGGAGTCACTACGTCTTTAGCTCACCTAAAAACCAAGCAACTATCAGCCCATGTAAGCAAGCAGTTATTCATCTATGAGTGACTACCTATTTACTATGAATGAAGGCGGGCGGCAGGAAGAGATCTCCAGCATGCTCAACCTCCATTCAGTGAGTTATCATTGCTTCTATGTGAAAGGTACCCGACAACTGTCGCTTAAAAGTACCCTATCATTCCAGACCCCTCTGAAAGAGGCTTACCTCCCCTGAGAACAACTGATTGGATATATTCAATTTCACCCATTCTTTTCTGCCAAATGAATGTTGGCGAAACATATTTAATAGACAGCCAGTCCCACCTAAATCAGTATGTTTGGCCAACTTTAGCCTAATGTGTCTGGCCACCTTTTTAGTCATAACATGGATGCTAAAATACAGCTGCACTATGGTCATCTGTTGTAGATTTCCTGGTAGTCCTAGTCTCCAGATTGGGGTAAAAAAGGAAGCAGAAAGACTGGTTAAACAGTGCACCCCTTTTGGAAAATACCTAGTACCTGCCTATGCCTCTGTGAACATGTCCAGGCTTCTTATCATTCAGGAGCCAAGTTCTGTCCATTTATCTGAGGAAGGGGCTGCATCCTCGAAACACGCCATGGACTGGTTTTTTGCTAAATAAATAGAAGTTGGGTTTCTATTCCAGGTCTCGAATATTATTCACCCAAAGGGATTGTGCTACCTATCCAGTCTTTCGGCATCCTTCTTTACCCATATCAGTACGCCCCAATTTATAGCTATGGTTTGCTCTGGTTTGGCAGCACCCTTAAATTTTCATTGTAGCCATTACCTTTCTTCACACACAGTCACACCAATCTAAACTTCTGAGGTTATTGGAGTAGCTCTGCTTCTTTCTGCACTTTCTACAGATAACATATTGCATTGAATTTCACACAACCAAATCTGTTACATCTGTAGCTAAGAAATGGCTTAATTGAATTCCTAACAACTTGACATAAGAGAATACCTCACAGTCACAGACTGATATTTTCCGGCATTGTTTCATTCGATTAGCCCCAGTTTCTGCCTAGAACGTGTCACACAATGGTATTCTGTACATAGACCGCTTCCCAATAAACAGCTCATCATTTCTCACGAACCTGTTACTCGTTGTGGAGTTAGTATGACTGTGTGCAATGGCCTGGAGGCAGTAGATGGTCTAGATATAGCCATGGTGACTTGATTTGTCCTGCGACTCAGTTTCTCAAGTCCTTGAAATAATATCAGTTCCTCAGCTGGGTGAATCCAGGAAGAGTCCAGAGCGAAGGAATTGTTGAGAAAAATCTGGTAAATACAGAAAATAAAGTTGTTGTTAGTCTTATATATAAAACGCAATATCTATTTGTTTGCGTTGTATACAAATCCACAGGTCTGGTGACATTTTGCATAAGCGTTCTTCAGCACCAGGCGACGAATACTGGCATAATTAAACATCAAAAACATCAATCACAGCTCAGCTTTTATTTCAAAATTAAAGCTGTGCTGTGATTGGTTGCTATTTCTTATACTGCTGAGGTAAAATGAAAGCTGCGCTGTGATTGGTTGCTATGAGCAGCACAGATTTTCTTTTGGACGACTTCCATAACAGTATATTTTTTTTGTGGCCAACTTTGTATATTCCAGGACTGCTAGTCATAAAAATCTTATATATAAAATGCCTTGCACATTTGAGCCCCTTCTTTTTGGGTTTGCATGTTTGTAACATCATCACAAATCGTATATTAGGTCTATGATATACGACCAAAACAAACTTTTCACAGGTCAGCGACTTCGCCAACCGTGTCCGCTGGCGGCACTTATGCAGTAACTAATGACATTAATGAACATTTCAGCTGAAAGAATATTACTGAAGATGATTGCACGTAAGGCTGATGTGCCATTTGCGCAGCGCTTCACAATCAAATTCTTGACGAACTAATAATTTGGGGCCGCTGCAAAATGGCGTAGTAACATCAGTTATTATGTAGAAGAAGGAAATAACACACAGATATATCACCTAGTTCACTATAAACTACAAGCGTAATCCAACCAACACGGCATATACATTGTTAAGAAGTATCATGTATCTACCATCAATGCGTTGAATATATATGTAAAAAGGTACCATGAAGGGTTAAAAGATTGCTGTGCTAATAGATAGAGATGTGCCAAACTATTAAATGCTCCAAATTTTGCCTTATCAATGCTCATCAATTGGCTGAAGCTCCCCCCCAAAAAAGGACAATTTTGTGCTGCTCAACAGGAGAGTGCAGGGGCTGTGTGAGAGAGTAGAGGTGCTGCTGAGGAGCAGCAGAGAGAGAGAGAGAGAGAGAGAGAGAGAGAGAGAATAGGCAGTTGGAGCTGCAAGAGGATGGTTTGGAGAGCACCTTGAGCATTGTACAACCGAACCGGAGGTTACCGGTTACGATGGGAGAGAATCCAGATATGCTATTGCCCCAACCTGATGGATTGGCTGGAAAGGAGCTCAAAGGAACAACATGGTAGATTTGCACTCCTGACCTAAGACATTTTGGATCAGTGGAAGTGTGCACACCTCTATCAATAAAATAATTAGCCAACAGGCATGTTACAATATCTTGAGCACTCAGGAGTGGAGTAAGATAGTTATATTACTAAGTAAAGAGTCTGAATTCTCAGAGATGAGGATATGGGGGTGTCAGGACCTGAACCAGGAGCGCCTGTACTCCAGGCAGCAGCTCTACCTGCTGAATCATTCAGCGCTCTGGACCACTCCCTTGCAGAATTTGTCCTTAGCTCTTGTTCCTGTTTCCCATTTAGCTGCACCCTGCACTAATTGGACTTCCTATATAAACCTGTCCCTGTCCTTCCCTCATTGTGTGTTTATTGTGCCCTGAGGCTTAAACCAAGCTCTCTCTCTCTCTCTGCGTATCTGTCTTTCTTACAAGTGAGTCATCATCATTTTTGTGTACGGAACTCCGGCTGCCTCCCTGACTATGTCCCTGATTAAACCCTCAGTGCAGCGTCATCGTCTTGTGTACCGAACCTCAGCTGCCTCCCTGACTATGTCCCTGTTCAAACCCTCTGTGCAGCATCATCATCTCTGTGCACCGGACCTTTGCCTCACTCTGCACCAGGATTGTGACAGGGGGTTTACCAAAATTGTATTCCGGATTTGCCATATCAGCAAGTGTAGTTGTGCCTATGGCAGTCTATTTTTGCCCTAAAACACATGTTGACAAGCACAATATTGAGTCGGGTTTCTTGGCCTGATATCGCACTTACCTATGTGAATGTAGCTTTAAAAGTAGTGCAGGGCCTCCAAACAGTCAATGTAAGGCTGGTCTCACATGGGTGTACTGACTTTGCACATCGCAGGCACAATTTTTCTGTGTGAAACACTCAATGCCAACAACCCATTGATTTGTATTGGACCACTCACACCTTCCATGTTCAACGTGTGTATTACTCGCACAAGAAAATCAGAGCATGCACTATCTTGGCACATATTATGTATGCATACACACCAAGATAGTGTTTGGGCATTGGCGGAACAAAGCAAGCACCCACATCATTGGTGCAGATTTTGATTGTTTATTGGATATGGAAATGCTGAGGGGTGGCCACAGTATTAATAGTATCCCCTATATCGGCCCCAGTAGTAATAGTGACCCCCCACAGTGGCCTTAGTAGTAATAGTGTCCCCTATATTGGCCTCAGTAGTAATAGTTACCCCCACAGTGGCCTTAGTAGTAATAATTTCCCCCACAGTGACCTAAGTAGTAATACTATTACTACTGGGGCCAATATAGGGGACATTATTATTATTAGTGTCGCCTGTATGAGACCAGTAGTAATAGTGACCCCCACAGTAGCCCCAGTAGTAATAGCACTCCTCCTGAGACTGATATACTTACCTCCTCCTTTTTTTCAAAGCACCGTTGATCCTCTGCTCGATGCTGCGATCGGAAGTGTGTGCAGTTGGTCGCTTTTTCTCCTCCTGTGGAACCAAGGAGAACAGGCAAGGGAAGGAGAAACCTGGTACACACACTGCCGTCATTTTGTACACTCATAGCAGTGCCACTTAGTGATTACCAGCTGAAGAGCCACGTCCCAAAAGCATGGCAAAGAGACTGTCCCACTTAGGAATTCTGGTGACAGAGGGACACACGGTCCTAAAGCGGGATTGTCCCGACTAAATCAGAACATCTGGTCACATTAATCCAAGTACACTTTGCGCCCAGCTAATTCCTACAAATATACCAAGAAGTTTGCAACTCTTAATATATTAGTTACATGTGGCGGCAACTTTGTGCACCAGATGGAAACTTACACCATCTCTGAGCTGGTGTAAGTTTCTGCTATAATGTATGATGTTTCTGGCATATATTATAGTAAATGTGATGGACTGTCTGTGACCACTTGCCCAAATTCTAGGCCTTGCCCCATTTTTGAAAAGCAAATTTTGCATGGCAGAAAACAGTCGTACAAAAGATAATAAATGTTGCCCATTATAGGCTTAATACTTGAAGTTTTATATACATAAATCTAGAAATCCCTTTGAAGGCCATTGTAGCAAGTTCCACATTTTAGTGTCTTTTGATAGAGAAATCTAGTCCCTTTAAAAAGGCCTGATGTCTTAACCCCTTAAGTGGCAGCCTGGAAATTTTCCGGGACTAGCTTCACTGCCGATAGTGATATAGCCCAGAAGATTTTCGGCTATGTATCTCTATGAGAGCTGCAGAGCACAATGCCACAAGCTGTGACATTGTGCTCTGCCTGCACAGACCCACAGAACAAAGCAAGGGCTTTGAAAAACCAGCAGAAGATATTGCCGATATGCCGGCAATCTCCTGCTTCTAAGTCTCCTGCTTTGTTTATAGGTTACCATAGAGACCATCGGCTTGTCAGCAGCAAGCCCACGGTCTCTGTGGCAGAGAGAGCTGGCGCTTGGCTGTCAGAGGACAGATAGGTACCAGCTCTTACAGCAGAGATCAGAGAAAACCTCTGATCTCTGCTGTGTTAACCCTTTATATGCTGCAGTCTATGTGACTGCAGCATGTAAAGGGCTGTCACTGCAGCATGTAAAGAGCTGTCACCATCGGACCCCATGAAAGTGATCAGGGGGTCCTGATGGGTCCCTGTGGAGGTCCCCTAAAGGGACAAAAATAAAAAAAAAGTTAGACAAAAAACAAAAGTAAAAAATTATTAAAAAAAAGAAAAGAAAAACACTTGTCTCCCTTTACTTTGTAAAAAATTTTAAATAAAATCACACATGTGGTATCCGTGTGTCGTAATGACCCAGAGAAGGAAGTTGGTACATTATTTAACCCCTTAGTGACATGGCCCCTTTTTTTCTTTTTTCCCCATTTCTTTTTTTCCTCCCCCCGTTTAAAAAATCATAACTCCTTTATTTATCCATCGACGTCGCTGTGTGAGGGCTTGTTTTTTGCGGGTGAGTTGTATTTTTCAATGGGGCTATTTAAAGTACCATATAATGTACTGAAAAACTTTTACAAAATTCTAAGTGGAGTAAAATGAAAAGAAAAAGGACATTCCGCCATCTTTCAGTGCGTCTTGTTTCTACGGCGCACAAACTGCAACGAAAATGACATGATAACTTTATTCTATGGGTCAGTGCGATTGCTACAATACTAAACTTGTATAGTTTTTTTTTTTTTTTGCTGTAGTACTTTATTTTTATTTCGGACTACGTTCACTGTGCAGGGTAAATAATGCACTACTTTGATAGATCGGGCATTTATGGACGCGGCAATACCAAATTTGTATTTTTCTTTTAGGATTTAGATTTTTTTATTCTAGATATGGCAAAAGGAGGGCGATTTAAACTTTTATGACTTTATTTTTAAAGTGTGAAAAAGTCATGAAAAAGAAAAATAACTATTACAATTTGGTATTAGCATACTCATACCGGCCTGAAGAATGACTTTAATACATTATTTAGACGGCTCAGAGAATGCAGTGAAAAATAAAAATAAACATGCCAGAATTACAGTTTTTGTTAATTTTGCCCCTAGAAAAAAATGGAATAAAAAGCGATCAAAATTTTACATGTTCCAAAAAAATAGATAAATGAAGACTAGAGTTTATCCTGCCAAAAACACGGCCTTCTAGCGCTCCGGCAATGGGGGAAAAAAATTAATACGGCTCTTGGAATGTGGCGACACAAAAGCAAACCTTTAAAAAAAAATGGTTAAAATGTACAAAAATAGGGAAACATAAAAACTGTATAAACTTGGTATTGCCAGAATCGTGTGACTCAGAGAATAATGTTATCACGTTATTTATTCTGCATGCTGAACGCCGTAAAAATGAAATCCAAAAAACAAATGGCAGAATTTCTTTTTTTCCCCCGATCTCCCTACAAATGTTTTTACAAAAGTTATGCAATACATTATATATACCCCAAAATGATGCCATCAAAAAGTACAACTTGTCCCGCAAAAAACAAGCCCTCATATGGCCTGGTCAATGGAATAATGAAAAAGTTATGGCTCTTGGAATGTGACTGCAAAATTAGTTGAAATTCAATGATTGGCCCATTTAAAAAACCTGCCCTGGTGGGTCTGACAGGGCGGTAGGAAACCCACCACTCAAGGGGTTAAAGACGTCAGACACAGGTTAACTTACTTCTTAGAAGCCTCACACTAATGATACCATAGAACATGCCTTCAAAATTCTAAGAAATCTTGTCTATGATAATTAATTATCATCTCAAAATCTGAGGAAGTGTGGGGGTGGAATGTCCATTGCGTAATATTGTGCAACATTGTGTAATGTGGACGGTCAGCACACCAGTTGGTGTTCTACGCTCTCCAAGTTTCAGCCATTGTAGCATGTAGACTATGGGAAGATGATTTTTATGCCAAAATGTATCCATTTAAGTAACTTGATTATGTAATGTACCTCCTTCTTTTACTTATATTTAATAACCTAGAGGGAACGTTTTTTTATCAGAGCTCTTCTCTTTACTAAATCAGAACATTGTGTCTGGTTTTCTTTTATGGTGTGGTGTATACGACTCTTTATTTTAATTCTACCTGGTTTAGTGAATTTCTTTAACAATTTGTAGACTTCCAGAAACAGTTTGTTTCCCCTTTATCACTGAACAAAGAGGATCTTTCATTCCACCGGACGAGAAACAGACCCAGGTAAAAAGCCTTTGTCTCCTATCTTCTCCATTGGAAAAAAAGGTCCTAGGGGTCAGTGCAGGGGAAAGCAAAGCAGCAACCCAATCTCTACAGCTAGAATTACTTTTTGCTGCATGTTTTTTGTTTTTCCTATCTTCCTATCAGTTTGTTTCTATGCTGCTAATTACTGTACTACCCTGTTTCCCTGAAAATAAGACATACCCTGAAAATAAGACATAGCATGATTTTCCAGAATTTTTGAGGATGCAAAATGATTTTTCCAGCTTTTTGAGGATGCTTGAAATATAAGCCCTACTCCAAACTTAAGCCTTGCTAACAGTTAATTAAAAAAGTCAATTTAAATAGTGTCCAGGCAGCTATACATGTAAGAAAGTTAAACCTTTTTGAACAAAAATTAATATAAGACACTGTCTTATTTTCGGGGAAACACGGTATCACTGCTACATGTATAATTTTTCCTGTGTGGTGCGCTAACTTTTATTCTTGTTTTTTATTGCATTGCACTCTTATACATCCGTTGGTGTGTTGTTAAGGCCATCTGCATATGTATAATCGAAAGTATGAATGTAACACATCCTTGTGCTACTGGTATTAAGTGGGTGGATGCATATTGTTCTGAGGGATTTGTTGCAATCCTTTGTCATGCTTTCCTATGGGTTAATTTACACATTCGATATTTTGTAGCATGCAACAACCCGACACAAAAACCTTGCGGGTCTGGCGATATGCACGTGGCTCGTGAGGTTTTGTAGCCCATGGTTCTCAATGGAGCCTTCTTCTCTGTTGCATCGCACCGTTGCGATGCAACTTTGACCATAGAAAATCCTACTGTCAAAGCCCTAATCTAAGCCCTGGCTATGGGAAAAATTAAAAAATACAAATACATCACCTCTCCGGTGCTGTCAGCCCAGCCGCATCTTCTCCCCGAGTCCTGGCACTTGTCTTTTTCTCTTCTGGCCGGGTATTAAAAAATCCCCATCCTCCTGGAAGCGCTGGCTGTGATTGGCTGACGCTTAGCCAATCACAGCCAGTGCTCGATAAACCAATCACAGCCATTCATCAAGTGCTGGCTGTGATTGGCTAAGTGTCAGCCAATCACAGCCAGCACTTCCAGGAGGCGGACAGCGCTTCTGGGTGATATATGCTTATTTTTTTTTTTTTTTTTTAAATCTGCAGTTAGGGTATATTTTCAGGGTAGGGCTTATATTTCAAGCCCCCCCTCCAAAAAAAAATCCTTGTGTGTAGTACTACAAAGTCGTGTCACATGTGACTTTATAGCTCTACAAAATCGAAGTATTGCCGCAAGAAGGCGCAGCGATATCGCACGGACCAGCGTGCAATTTTCTCAAGGCGATGTCGTGTCGCCCGTGGGTAGGAGGCCTTAAGTAGACAGATGGCTGACGGTCCATGGGTTTTTTGCCAAGTTTGTGCAACTGTACCATCGCATACTACTTATTATCTAGATTCTAGATAATAAGTTGTTTCTTGATATTCCCTGCCATACTGTTCCACACCTTCCTGTGTTGGGAATTGAATGGTCACATATAGTTGCTAATAAGTGTCATATACCTCAGTGGGTGCATAGTATCCCTACAAATAATATATGGACACTCAGGCAGGACTCTAGTGTGATGGCTTAAGCAGTATATGTTTAAGGGTTAAAAGGGCAAGTTCCCCTCCAAAATCTGCTGAACTGCATTCTGCTGCTTGGATTGTATATCTACTGGGAAGGGTTCAGTAGCCGGGTATTTTGACACATGCTGAACAGAGGGATCGACACTTTTGGCAGTTGTTGTTTTAACAATATAGGAAATACTGAAGATAGTGCTCACTGCCCATGACCAGGGGCGTAACTATAGAGGGTGCAGGGGATGCAGTTGCACCCGGGCCCAGGAGCCTTAGGGGACCCATAAGGCCTCTCTTCTCCATATAGGGAGCCCAGTACTATGAATAAAGCATTATAGTTGGGGGCCCTGTTACAGGTTTTGCATCGAGGCCCAGAAGCTTCAAGTTATGTCTCTGTGCAGCATGGTTTAGGTATGGGTACGGGTACAGATACAGATAGACGGGTGGCCCCAGCTCACGTTTTGCATCAGGGCCCCTGAGCCTTTAGTTACGCCCCTGCCCATGACAGTTGCTATGGGAATTATCTTTACAAGATCAATGCTAGATATGACAGACCCGAAACCCATGATGAAGGATCTGGTAATTTATGGACTTATGGAAAATCAGTGGTAAAGGATGCAAGCAGCATCCTGAGAAAGGCAAAAATGCCTAAGACAGGGTGTCATGATGTGGAGAGATGGAGGAAATTTGCACACAGATAGGGTACTTGGATAGAAAAACATGGATATATGAATGTAATAAGGCTCATTAGGTGAGCATGGAGCAGTGTTAAATTGAGGGATGTTCAGAAAGTTAGACCCTGTAGGAGTTATGGTTCCCTCTGCTCCTCTGGAGACTGAACCATATTCTATTATCATACATAATTCAGGGGGGTGAAGAGGGAGGGGAGAAGCTTAATAGGAGGGAACAAAAAAAAGCTTAAAAGACTGTGCCTGTGATCATTTCTTTGGTAGCCTATCCTGGAATCTCATTAGCACTTGGTCCACAGGGCACTACGGCGATTCAAGGGGGGAGGGTGGGGGGAGGCTATGTGACATGTACACAGCCAAGCTGAGATGAGTTTCACAAGAAGGATCTGTCTTATGGCTGTGGAGGAAGGGGCTGTCAGCTTAGGAGGAAATTATGGAGTGGATCAGAAAGTGCTAGAAGTATGAATCAGGTTGGATAACTATATGAAAGCACGTTGGAAAGGCCCTAGAACCCAACTTTGAGGGCCCTTATTAAGTCCAATTGACCACTCCTACATCTTTAAAGGTGCAAGGCAAAGAAACATGGATTCATGCATCCCATTGCAAGCGATTTGTGGCTCACAAAGACTGGACAAAATGAAGTATTCAATTTTCCTGTCTACGGTTATAATGATTCCAGTGAGCATAAGGGTGTAGCAATAAGTTTATTAAGTATCATGTTATTGTATTCCATATGAGAAAATTATCAGATTGTTGAATATTCTCTCATGTCCCTGTATAAGCTAATGGGATGTCTTTATATATAACTTCTTACCAACGCTGGATAGGAACCATGGGTGTAGCAGCCATGCAGGTCACTAGAGAATAGTCAGGATAGCCAGGAATCAGCAACAGGAATTCTTGGTATGCAGTACATTGGATGAGGCAGGTAATGTAGTCAAGAGGAAAGTCAGAAGTGGGTAACAGCAAGTCTCATTATACAGTACAGTGGATGTGGCAGGTAACATAGTCAGGGGGAAAGCCAGAAGTCGGTAATGGATAGTCTCGGTTTGCAGAAGAAAAGGAGGTTAGGAGATTACGCTTGATCAAGGTACTAGAGTACAATAATCTCGCAAGGTAGGAGGGATCAAGGCCAGGTTTAAATAGCAAGCCTAATCAGGGACAGGGCAGAGACAGAACAGAGACTGGGTAGCGCAATCCGGGAACAAGGCTAAGTTATGCAGGGAAACAGTCCGAAGGCTGGATAGCTCAACAGAGAGAGCTGCCAGCTGGAGCACAGGAGGTCCCAGGTTTAATTCCTGACATTATACATGGAAATCAAGTAAGGCTTTCTGAAGGGGTTTATGCAGTATGTAGTAAGACATATACAGATGGATACCAAAATAGGCAGGAGAAACATGTACCTTAACAAAGTTGGAACCAGCAACACCGGTCTGTCAAGAAGATGAATTCCCCTACCAACATGTCCCTTCACATATGCTGTATAGATGTGATACAACTGATAAAAAGTTACATTTTACTCACACTCATTGGGCATAGAAAACAGGTGCAGCTTTGGGTGGTACCATTGCACTGCTATTCAACTCATTGAGAAGTACACAGTTAATAGACGCATTACGAGATGCCTATGACATATATGTCAACAACAGATATGTTGTTTGATGCAATTGAGGTTGAACATGAGTACACTAAACAGTTAATCCTACTGACTAATTAGTATACTGTGGTTCTAGATTACCTTACAGCATCACAAGGCGGCTTATGTCAAGTAGCGGGTCCATCATGTTGTCATTACATTGATCCATCCGGAACATTGCAAATCACTCATGATATAGAACAAGCTAAGAAGGTAAAAGAGCTGTATCTTAAAGCATTATCCAAAGAAGAACTAGCAGGGCCAAAGTGGTTCTCCTATATGAATCCACTCAAATGGATTAAAGGGTTGGGTGTAGGGCCTCATGTCCACGGGCAAAATATGATTTTAAATCCGCAGCGGATCACCCGCATGCGGATCCGCATCCCATAGGTAGATAAATACCCGCGGATGGTCAATAAAAGTGAATTAAAAAAAATATGGAGCATGAAAAAAAATGGATATGCTTCATTTTCATGCGGGTCTCCCGCGGGGACGGCTCCCGCAGGCTTCTATTGAAGCCTATGGAAGCCGTCCAGATCCGCGGGAGACCTAAAGTAAGGAAAACTTACCCGCAGTGGACCGGGCAGGTTTTTACTTCTTCACGGCCGGATCTTCTTTCTTCGGCCCGGCGGATGTGCCCGGCGCATGCCCGCGGCACGCTGCCGGCGTGCTGAGCACATGCGCCGGCCGAAGAAAGAAGATCTGGCCATGAAGACCTGCCCGGTCCGCTGCAGGTAAGTTTATTCTTATTTTCAGCGCTCATGTCCACAGGGCAGGAGGGAACCGCTACGGATTCTCCATGGAGAATCCGTAGCGGGGCTGATTTTCCCCATGGACATGAGGCCTTATGGTATCTGGTGTACATACGTTTTTGCAGGTTGTCATCCTAATTTTAGTTGTAGTCATCATTGTTAAGGTTCTTATTTTATTTTTTCGGGGGTATTATGAAAACTACTGTAGGTGTTTTCCACTTCAGTGGGACATACCTGAGCTCGACATACCTGTTCTGACTGTTATTACAACTGCTGAACTGCCGTGTACCTTGTGTGGAAAAGACATTCTGCAAGAGTTTGACAAATGCATGCACTGCGGGCACTAGAGATGAGCGACGTACTCATTTAGGGCGATTTTGCAATCGAGCACTGCTTTTTTCGAGTAACTGACTACTCGGGCGAAAAGATTCGGGGGTTGCAGAGGGGAGTGGGGGGGGGGGAGAGAGAGAGAGAGAGACAGCTCCTCCCTGTTCCCCACTGCTAGCCCACACTCCACCATGCCGCACCCCGAATCTTTTCGCCCGAGTAGTCAGTTACTCGAAAAAAGCGGTGCTCGATTGAGAAATCGCCCTAAAAGAGTACGTTCGCTCATCTCTAGCGGGCACCTATTGTTATCATAAAGAACCCAAGAATTCATATATTGGACTATAAATGTGAATGAGAATATACAATGGATTATTGGACTTCATAATTGACTAACACAGTAACCATATGTTATCCGATTATTATCTTTTGGTATGTGTGGGTATATCCCCATAGTTACGTATTGAATAATGTTTAACCCTTTCCAATCCACTGTCTGACATCTATCTATATTCTGATTGAAGTTTGTACAGCTCTAATGTCAGAAGATGTCCAACAGGGTATTCTTACCGTCTATTGCCAGCGACTCCGCTGCCGGAGCCTTTCTGGCGCACACACACTTGTTTAGCCAGCAGATGGCACCATTGTATAACAGCAAAAAGAGAAAGCCTTTTAGGAAACCCTGAATCCAAAATTGGATTGGAAAGCGTTAAAGGGTATGGATTAGGGATGAGCGAACGTACTCGTCCGAGCTTGATATTCGTGCGAATATTAGGGTGTTCGGGATGCTCGTTACTCTTAACGAGCACCACGCGGTGTTCGGGTTACTTTCACTTTCCTCTGTGAGACGTTAGCGCGCTTTTCTGGCCAATTGAAAGACAGGGAAGGCATTACAACTTCCCCCTGCAACGTTTAAGCCCTATACCACCCCCCTGCTGAGAGTGGCTGGGGAGATAAGGTGTCACCTGAGTATTGAAATCTGCCCTTCCCGCGGCTCGCTACGGATGTATTCTGACATTAGTTCAGGGAAAGTGGTATCGTGTTGGAGCTGCTATAGGGAGAGTGTTAGGAGTTATTATAGGCTTCAAGAACCCCAACGGTCCTTCTAAAGGCCATAAATCGTCTCTATATGCGCTCAGTGGGGCCGGCGGCAGCAGCGCCGACCCCATTGAGAACATATAGAAGACAAATCCTTCTTTTCTGCCACAGCTGTAACAGCTGTAGCAGAGAAGAACGATGTTTGCCCATTGAATTCAATGGAACCAGCAATACAACAGGTTCCACTGAATGCAATGGGCTGCCGGCGATCGCAGGATGAATGGTCGGGAAGGGGTTAAATATATAACCCCTTCCCTGCAATTCATCCAGAAATGTGATACACTAAAAATATATACCGGCGTATAAGGCGACGGGGCGTATAAGACGACCCCCCAACTGTCACCTTATACGCCGGCAATACAGTGGAGCAAAGAATAAAAAGCATTACTCACTTCTTCAGACGATCTGCGCCGCTCCTGTAGACTGTCACTCCTTCCTGGTGTTCTGCGGTGCTCCTGCAGGCTCTTGCTCCCTCCTGGTTCCCGGCAGAGCATTGCTTTCTCTACGAAAGGCTTTAAATCCACGCCTCCAGAAACACACGTGCCTTCAGCCAATCACAGCCAATGACAGTGATGTCATTGAATTGCTGTGATTGGCTGTGTTTCTGGAGGCGGGGATTTCAAGCCTTTCATAGAGAAAGCTTTAGTCCGTGGACCAGGAAGGAGTGACAGTCTGCAGGAGCGGCGCAGATCGTCTGAAGAAGTAAGTAATGCTTTTTATTCTTTGCTCCACTGTATTGCCGGCGTATAAGGTGACAGTTGGGGGGTCGTCTTATACGCCCCGTCGCCTTATACGCCGGTATATATTTTTAGTGTATCACATTTCTGGATGAATTGCAGGGAAGGGGTTATATATTTAACCCCTTCCCGACCATTCATCCTGCGATCGCCGGCAGCCCATTGCATTCAGTGGAACCTGCTGTATTGCTGGCTCCATTGAATTCAATGGGCTAACATCGTTCTTCTCTGCTACAGCTGTTACAGCTGTGCCAGAGGAGAACGATCTTTACGCTGAAAGTTTTTGGGAGGGGGGGGGCCCACTCTTGCCGCTATTGTGGCTTAATAGTGGGACCTGTGAACTTGAGATGCAGCCCAACATGTAGCCCCTCGCCTGCCCTATCCGCTTCTGTGTCGTTCCCATCACTTTCTTGAATTGCCCAGATTTTCACACATGAAAACCTTAGCGAGCATCGGCGAAATACAAAAATGCTCAGGTCGCCCATTGACTTCAATGGGGTTCGTTACTCGAAACGAACCCTCGAGCATTGCGAAAATTTCGTGCCGAGTAACGAGCACCCGAGCATTTTGGTGTTCGCTCATCTCTAGTATGGATGCAGGAAGAGAAAAGGTTTGAACCGTGTTGGGGCATTAAGGGTAGATCGGTAATATGCCTTGTCTTGCTAGAAAGGAATAGACTAGGTGGGGAGGTGAGAAAGAGCAGGTATTTTCCTTGCACCCCCCACCCCCACCTCACCATTAAGAGAAGGTCCACGTGGTTTTGAGATAATAAAAAGGAGGGAGTTGATAGAGAAATCTAGTCTGTTTAAGAAGGCCTGATGTCTTTAAGTCGTCAGACAAAGGTTATACTGACCTCTTAGAAGCCTCACACTAATTATGGCATAGAACATGTCTTCAGAATTCTAAGAAATCTTGTTTCTGATAATTATCGCCTCAAAATCAAAGGAATGTGTGCGGGTGGAATGTCCATTGTGTAATACTGTGCAACATTGTGTAATATGGATGGTCAGCACACCAGTTGGTGTTCTATGTAGAGATGAGCGAGTATACTTGCTAAGGCACATTACTCGAGTGAGTAGTGCCTTAGCCGAGTATCTCCCTGCTCGTCTCTAAAGGTTCGGGGGCCGACACGGGTGACAGGTGAGTTGCGGTGGGGAGCGGGGGAAGAGAGAGAGAGAGATCTGTGACTGTCATCTGCACGGACCATATGCAGTAATACGCGGGCATTGAAAGGCATGGACTTTCACCAGTTTGCTCACACTTGAAGGTAGGAATTGTGGATTCTTTGAGTGGCAGAAAAATTGCAGCATGCTCTTTTTTACAGCGGATTTTGCACTTACAGGTTCCATTGATTTCTATGGATGCGCGTGATACGCAGTGCATCTGCAATTAATATTGTGTATGAGCTGCAGATTCTCTCACAATTTGCTTGAAGACAAGATACCAGAGCAAGAATTTGGGGGGGGGAAGGAGAGAGAGAATCTCGCAACGGTCACATGAGCGATGTTCGCCTACTTTCTGATGTCTTTTCCTGCTTGCAATGCATGTTTATGATACACTGTCAATTCAGGTACCTCTGCATGGAAAACCACATGCATATGCGACCATTCACAATTCGTTTCCACGTTTACAAGTGGAATCCAACTGATTCTTGTGAGCCCGGCCTTATAAGAAGAACTCAAGAAAAAAAACTGTAAAAATGTGTGAATAAAAAACTGCCCTCCAAAAACAATTGTAAAAACTGGGATAAGCAAAATGCCAGCAAAATAATGTATATGTAAAAGAAGCCTTATAAGAGATTTTCAGGACTCCACTATTACTGACCTTTCCTCAGGATTAGTCAACAATAGTTGATCGGCGGGCCTCTGACACTAGAGATCCCCACTGTTAAGCTAATGGAAGTGATATGAGCACTCACGTAAGCTGTCACTTCAGTCCACATAGGACACAGGAGCTTTGCTCCTTCAGACTTCACTCATAGTCTGATTTCGCTGTCACTTTGTCTCAGCAGGTGAAAGAGAAAAAGGCGCATTGCGCCAGGCATGGGCTGCCCTATCCAACACACGGAAGGCACATGTTTGAACAAGTTTCACAAAGAAATAAAACAGAAAGAAAACCCACTTGTCAGTATCATTAACATCTTATACACTACTAGAAGGAGTTGTCATTTTGCAGCAAAACTTGGCGTGCAGTTACATCTCAGGCAGATATGTAAATAATTAGAGTTGTGGTGTAATTAGATGAATGGTCTTTCCACCTGAGGCCCTAAAAGGGTTCCATCCTTGGCTTACAAAAGGGCTGTCATAGGCTCCTTGTGTGTAGTGACCTCTTCTTCCGCTTGTGTAGAGCTTGTTGACCACTAGACGCCTCTACGATGCAGAGAAGAGATTTCACCCAGTAACCAGAGTCTGAGAGGGGCGCATTATTGGGATGCGAGAAGCTGTACATCTGAATCGACAAATTGCTGCCACCCAGGGCTGTTCTGACCAGACTGTTAGGAGGTGTTGGGACCAGTGGTTGCATGAGGGCACACAAGATGACCGGGCTCAGGCAGCCCTTTACAGTCCACCAATATAGAGAATCGTCAAATTGTCCAAGAAGACAGGTGGCGCCATCATTACAGGCCCCTTTGTTTGTCAGAACCATTTCCAGGTGCTTGGCTGAAGGACATTCTTTGGTCTCACTGTGTAAGGTGACCAGATGTCCAGATTTACGTGGGACAGTCCCACATTGGGACCCTGTGTCCCGCTTACCCCAGGGTCCCAAGCGGGACAGCCATGTGTCCTGCTTTTGTCCCTCTTTCAGGATGGGAGGTCACCATGAAGGTGTTTACCAGCTGGGGTGCTGCAGCTCTCTAGCTGGTAATCACTTAACTTTAACGGCTGTGGGATACACACACTGATGTCAATGTGTACACCCAGGATCTTCCTCCCCTGACCTCTCCTTGTTGGTTCTGCAGAAGGAGGAGTCCTGGCGCACACACTGACAGAAGTGTGTGCATCCTGCAGCAGCACCGAGTGAAGGAGCAGTGGCGGTTTTGAAAACAAGAAGAAGGTAAGTATATTGGCTTGGAGGGAGGGCTCTATTACTACTGGGGCTACTGTGGGAGTAACTGTTACTACTGGGATCGATATAGGGGACACTATTAGTAATAGTGTATTCAATATCAGCCACAGTAGTAATAGTATTATTACTGAGGTCACTGTGGAGATCACTATTACTACTGAGGCCACTGTGGGGGTCACTATTACTACTAAGACCATTGTGGGAGTAACTATTACTACTGAGGCTACTGTGGGGGACACTATTTCTACCAGGGCCAATATAGGGGACACTATTACTACTGGGGCCAGTAAAGGGCACACTATTAGTACTGAGTCCACTGTGGGGGGTTACTATTACCACTAGGGCCCATATAGGGGATATTATTTCTACTGAGGCCACTGTGGGGGACACTATTATTACCAGGGTCGATATAGGGGTCACTATTCCTACTGAGGCCAGCATGGGTTCACTATTACTACTGAGGCCACTCTGCACGTGGCAGCATACCTTAAGCTGACTTAGGACATGTTTAGATGTAGTAGAAATGCTCCAGGAAACAAATGTCAAAATCCGTACCATTGATGCGGATTTTGACTGGAATTCAGCCGTGTATCCACAGCTGATTTCATACTATGTGGCGCTCCCCCTCGCCTCCTCCGTAGGCTTCCCACTGTCTACGCTCCCTGGCTTCTGGTTCCCAGTGGCCTGCTCATTTTACAGAAGCAGGAAAGTCTATAGTATCGTCAATTATGCCCTTCACAGATATAGACTAAAATAATGATTCTTTATTAAAATCCTTTTTTAAAAAACATATATGGGCTATTTTAAACACACACAACATAAACACAAAGGGATGTTACAAACGGAAGGGATATTGTAACATCCCTTTGTGTTTATGTTGTGTGTGTTTAAAATAGCCCATATATGTTTTTTTAAAAAAGGATCTTAATAAAGAATCATTATTTTAGCCAGTGGCCTGCTCAGATGCAATGCCGCTGGTCAGGTGATCCTGGTCAGAAGGGGCCACTACAAGCCACTGGAAACCAGAAGCCGGGGAGCGCTGACAGCAGGAAGCCTTTGGAGGAGCTGAGGGGGAGCGCCGCATAGTATGGAATCAGCTGCAGATATGCGGCTGATTTCCAGTCAAAATCCACACCAATGGTACGGATTTTGACTGTTTTTGGATACAGAAATACTGCGGAATTTGCTTCCTGTCTTTTTTTAAATGACCCTATACTTTTAATAATGACTGAGGTAAAGTCATACACCACATTTATCACTAATAGAACATGCATGGGACCATATAGGATGCCAACTTCGACATCCTATAAGTTTGTATGATTTAGAGGCTCAGTTACAGCAAATGTGGAGCAGAACCTGTATGTCTCCATGCTTGTTTGTATCACATCTTGTATCCAACCTAGAGGTGGTACAACAGGGTACTAGAGCCTTCATGCCCGCCCTCACATCTTGTATTCAAGCTAGAGGTGGTACAACAGGGTACTGGAGCCTCCATGCCCGCCTGTATCTCATCTTGTATACAAACTAAAGAGGGTACAACAGGGTACTAGAGCCTCTATGCCTGCCCGTATCACATCTTGTATCCAAGCTAGAGGTGGTACAGCAGGGTACTAGAGCCTCCATGTCCACCCGAATCACATCTTGTATCCAAGCTAGAGGCGGTACAACAGGGCACTAGAGCCTCCATGTCTGCCCGAATCACATCTTGTATCCAAGCTAGAAGTGGTACAACAGGGTACTAGAGCCTCCCTTCAAGGGGTCACTTTTACACAATAAATTCTTCTTTTGCTCTGATACTATAATGACTTACATCAATGTTACAATCACACAGAGAAAGTTTTATTCCATTCCAACAACTTCTAGAGGAGGGATTGCTCTATGACAATCAAATTACATGTCCCCCCTTTACATAGTGGCTGTGCCTGCTACTGCAGCCCAGTCCCATCAACTTCAATAGGACTAAGCTGCTCTCAGGCCATGTAACTAATAAATATGACATCACAGGCCTGAGAAGAGACCGCGGAGCTCATTCAAGCACAGCAGCTCTTCAATCAGTGGATCTGTAAGATCCCAAGTGGTGGACCTCTGCCAATCAGCCTTTCAAGGATAAGCAGGAGGTGACTAAAAACCTGCAATAAAACACATCTTGGGGCTTAGCCCTTTCCTCAATGAATGTGGGACGAGTACAGTGGAGGTAGAGCTGCACTTTCCGGTCTTCTTCACAGCCTTTATCTCCATTTAGGTTCCATTTAGGCTGCAGAACTTCCTCTTGTGGAATCATTGAGGAAATTCACATTCACATTTACAGTAGAAGATGTGGAAGGGATCTAAAAAATCTCCTTCACATTTTGTGAAAATTTTCTGCAGCAAATCCTCAGTGTTTTTAGAAAGTGCTGCAAATTGTAAATCTGCCGCCACAGATTTTTGCTGCAGAATTTAACCCTTGCAATAGAAGGATTAAATCCCGCAGCACATACCGCTAAAGAACAATGTGATCAAATCTGCACCATTTAGGTGTGTCTTTGGAATGTATTTGTGGCAAGTTTTCTACTGCAGGAATACGTCACATATAAAAGTTGCCTTAAAGCAGTTTTGATGGACTACACTATTGATGACCTACCCTCAGGTGAGGTCCACTGCTCGGGATCCCAGATCAGGTGAGCACCACTGTCACTTCAGTTCATACCGGGCACAGCGCTGTGCAATGTATATCAGCTGTGCCTTGTACTGTAGTTCAGTCCCATTTACTAGAATGCAACTGAGCAGCTTTCAGGCCACGTGACTGATGAACATGACGTCATATGCCTGAAAAGAGGCCGCGGCACTCAGTTGAGTGCTGAGGCCTCTTCAATCTGCTGAACGGTGGGGATGCGGAGCAGTGGACCCCCCCGATCAACTATTGATGACCTATGTTGAGGAAAGGTCATCGATAGTGTAGTCCCAGAAAACCCCTTTAAGGAAATACAGTGGTGTACTTCTGCATCTTCCGGGTTCTCCATGCTCACCCATATACTGTTGCTCATGGACACACTGAGCTTAGAAGCTCTACTTAGTCAGACATCATTAACTTACTTTTCAATGCTCTTTCTTTTCATTAAAACTAAATTTTCAAGACAGATCCTCGTTCAGGATAGTTGGCGATCCATATGTCTATTTGATTGGATTTTTAGCTGTTTAGCCATGCAGCAAAGTAGTTTGACCTTCACAAGGTCATTGAACAGAGATGCTCATTCTTTTCACTCTCGATTGCTTTATTTTAATCTATTCTTCATAAGGACTCGATCTATAGGAAATCTAAGTGGCAGCTGTGAAGTCTGCTGTATTTAAATAGCAAACATCAGGCGCGTCAACCAGCTGCATTCATTTCACATAGCAGCAGGTTGGTATAATAGTCTATTGTCACCGTCTACATGCAGAGTGCTCTGCACTGTTCTATCCATTGTGAACACCGGAATAAAGAGATGATCTTCAAATGCCCTAAGTCATCTAGAAAAGTGCCAGACGTCCTCTAGGCAATCCCAGTGGGCCTTTTAGGGACCTTTCACACTGGCGGAACTAGCCGGCAGGACGCACCAAACGCCGCAGTGAATTCTACCCACGGGCAATAGCTGTAATCAGCTGCGCGGACGATCGCTGCTATTAATCCTTTGAATGCCACTGTCAATTCTGACAGAGGCATTTAAATCCCCCAAACAATGTTCAGTGAAATCGTAGGGAGTCATGCGGGTGTCATGGCAGCCGGGGTCCTCCAGAAAGACCCCAGGGCTGTCTTGGCAGACTGCCTATCAAGCCATCCCCGTGGGGTGGCTTGATAGACTGCCTATCAGATTGCAGTATGATGTAATGCTATGGCATTACATCATACTTCTTAAGCGATCAAAGCACCCTTAGCTGTGGTCCCCTAGGGGGGCTAAAAAAGAAAGTAAAAATCAGATCAATAAAGTTTTACTAATTGTAAAAAAAAAAGTAATCAAAGTTTAAATCACCTCCTTTTGCCATATCTATAATAAAATAATCTAAATCATAAAACAAAAATACATATTTGGTATCACCACATCTGTAAAAGTCCAATTTATCAGAGTATCAAATTAAATGTCTTTGAAAAAAAATAAAAGTAGTACAGCAAAAAAAAAAAAAAAAACTATACAACTTTGGTATCGTAGTAATCGTACTGCCACGTAGAATAAAGGTATACGTCATTTTTGTTGCAGTTTATGCGCCGTAGAAACAAGACGCACCGAAAGAGGGCGGAATGTCGTTTTTTTTCCTTTTACTTCACTTAGAATTTTTAAAAAGTTTTTCAGTAGACTATATGGTACATTAAATAGCACCATTGGAAATACGACTCATCCTGCACAAAACAAGCCCTTATATAGTGATGTCAATGGATAAATAAAGAAGTTATGATTTTTTTAAAAGGGGGGTGGGGGAGATGAATATGGAAAAAAAGAGCCACGTCATTAAAGGAATTACGCCGCTAGACACAGCCAAATCCACAGCCATGCAAAACCGCACCAAAATCCACAGGTCTCAGTGGGGATTTTGATGCAGAATTGCAGGCGGGTTTTAAGCCATTTTCAATTTCACATCCAAATCTGCAGGTCGCCTACGGATTTTGGTGCAGAATTTACCGCGGCTTACAATGTTTCGCGCAGTCTATTCCGTTCCGTGTAAAAGAACTGTTGAAGTTAATTTTTAGTAGTGACTAACAGACTATTCACAATGAGCTAATATACGCTGCCATCAATAAGTACCAATTTCACCCAGCGGGAACTCGCTGTATATTAATGAAATCTCATAATGGGGACAAATGTATGTTTGTGCTGTTTACAAGAGCGTTTAAGCATAGTTAATACGATTAATGGCTTATGTGAAACTCAAGTTGAATCATTTTCAGATACGTTTCGCAATTAATGAAATATGCATAATGTAAATGGATGTGGACCTAATAAATTAATCCAGATGCTATTTATCTATCCTGGGAGATCTGAAATGTACATTCGTTTGCTTTATATACATATGGTAATTAGCCAGATTCTGCCTCACAATCTGATTAGATCTTACCGTGTTCCCTCTCCATCTGAAACTGAATCTTTCAAAAAGTTAACTTTTTGTGTTTTGCTGTCTACTAATCAACCTAAATCTGATATCTCCATCTCTGTATGTGACACTAATGTAACTCCTTGGCAGCATGCCCGCTGTCTTCAGGTCATATTTAACTCCAATCTTCACTCCGCATATTCAGTTAATTGCTCGCTAATGTCACCTAGACCTCAAAAACATCTGAATCTGCCCTTTTCCTATTGTGAAAACAACAAAAACTCTTGTTGCTGCCCTAATTCATTCACATCTTGCCTACTGTAACTCTCTACTGATCAGTATTCCCTACCGGAACTTTCCCCTCTTCAATCCATCATGAATGCAGCAGCCAGGCTCATCTCTCAGTCCAACTGCTACACTGATGACTTCACCATGTGCCAATCACTGCACCGGTGCCTCCACCCTGTGGTAGCTGCTACACTGATGTCTACATACTATGATAGTCACTACACTGATGCCTCCTTCCTGTGCCAGTCACTACAGTGCTGCCTCCTTCCTGTGCCAGTCACTACAGTGCTGCCTCCTTCCTGTGACAGTCACGACACTGCTGCCTCCTTCCTGTGCCAGTCACTACACTAATGCCTCCTTCCTGTGCCAGTCACAACACTGATGCCTCCTTTCTGTGCCAGTCATTACACTGATGCCTCCTTCCTGTTCCAGTCACTACACTAATGCCTCCTGCCTGTGCCAGTCACAACACTGATGCCTCCTTCCTGTGAAAGTCACTACACTGGTTGCCCATCCACTATAGAATACAATTTATACTCAACACTCTCATCCATAAAGCTCTACACAGTGCTGCACCTCCCTATATTTCTTCCTTCAGCTCTGTCTACCACCCTGTTCATGCTCTGCATTCTACTAATGACTCCCGTCTCCAAGACCTTTCCTGAGTTGCACCAGTTTTCTTGAATGTGCTTAATCACCAATATCTACAATTTTTAAACCCTTTCCCCTGAGGGGTTGCATAGGGGAGGAGGGGGGGGGGGGGAGAGAGAGCTCTCCCCTGTTCCCCACTGCTACCCCTTGCACCACCACGCCGCCCCCCGCCCCCCATCAAGGAGCATTGTGTGGGTTTTGGAGCCAATTTTGCTTTGCATATTCAGAGAACTATAAATGTTTTTATTTTTCCATCTACAATGCTGTGTGTTGTTTTTTTTAGGGGCATAAGCTGACATTTTCATTGGTACCATTTTGGGGTTCAAACAACATTTTATTTGTTCTTTAATCACATTTTTAGCAGACGGCTGTTCAAAAACTGCAATTCTGCCATTGTTTTTTTATTTTCTTTTGGAACCTATGTGGTATAAGTGATACATTATCCTTCTTCTGCAGATCAGTATGGTTACGGAAATGCCAAATTTATGTATATTTATTTGTGGAACCACACCTGAGTGCCATGTTGGCTTGGTGAAAAATACAAACACAGTTACTTTGTACTCTGCCCCCATGTTACTGTCAGCCTGCGGTAATGTGGGGGCAGTTTTACCTGTAACATATTTTTTTTGTGTGCTTAAGAAAGGAGATACATTGTCCTTTGGCATTCCTAGATATTAAAGGTAGAGGGATGGCGGGAGTCCTGGAAACAACCACCCCCACTCCCCAACCACCACCACCGAGTGAGTACCTGCATATTTCACCTCTTTAGTTTTTAAATTGTCATATTTTAAACCCTTTGAGCGCAGGGCTTTATTGGTCATTTTTAATTTGCTTTTGATACCAATCCTCATTGAAGTCTTGTATCCTTCCTCACGTTCTCCTTTCTGGATGTTCCAGTGACAAAGTGCTTTAACCACACACATTCATGGACCACAAGTGTAGCAGCCCACCAGGAGGTGGGGCCATCTACGCCAGGTGAGTCCATTCCCTTTATTTGCTTTTATCTTTCATTGTTTATCCCTGAGGGCTGTCTTGCTTTTAGCTACTTGTTCCTTTAACGCTAGGACATTTTCAGCCTAAGTGGTTGCTAGAGATATACTGTTGGTATTTTATGTAAGGTCGTTAGCAGATTCCCAGCAATTTACCTATTTCACAAAGATTACATTGTTATTTAACACAAGGAAGAAATTGGCAGTCAGTAGGGAGCAGGGTGGTTTGCTCAGCTATTTTCGTTCTCTCCTACTATAATATTGAGCCTCTTTCACACACACGATAAAGGGAGAGCTACACCGTTACTGCATATCCAAGATTCATTTATGAGGTTGTCCCATCTGGATGCCCCCATCTATACAGCGTGGTTCCCATCACATTTGAACCTTCTATAAGAGTCATATGTCTAGAGAATTTGCTGTTATAGTATAGTATATATATTTTTTGTAGTATGCCCTTGCAAAGAATAATGCATGTAGTCTACTACATTTTTCCATACAGTAAAAAAGGCATGCTGTTGCAGCAGTTCTCGGAATGCTTCCCTGCTAGGTGGTCTAGTGCAGGTTTTGTGTGTGTTTCTGTCTTCTGGCTCTGGTGAGAATGGTATTAGGTGAGACATGCTTGATCTAACCTATAGGTATTTTGTCAGGACTATTTAGCCTGGCCTGGGGCTTGGCTAGGGTGCTGTTTATTTTCAGCCATCCGCTGACTGTGGAGAAATCCAGAAGCTTGGCGCTGGTTCTTCTGTTTACCTGTGACTACGCAAAGCTGAGTACAACAGTTTATATTTATTTCATCTTGTTTACTGTGTTATTCCCCTATCCCTCACAGGGCTAACTAGTGGCCAAGGTACATGGTCAGGTTCATCCTTCTCAGGACGGGTTATCTGCAGTTAGGCAGGTCCCTTCCCTGAGTTTAGTTCATTAGGGACCGTTTGTTTCCTTAGTGCAGTAGCGTAGTGTTTCAGGTTACGTATCCAGCATGTTCTGCACATATCCTGTGCAGACGTGACATATGCCTTGCATACCTGCCTAACAATTGTTTAAAGGGCACTCTATTGATATTCATCAGGTGAATGGAGCCCTATGGACATATTTGGCGTATTTCCTGGTGTATATTAGACATAGGGTTCTAAACAGAACTGTTTGTGATAAGCAATTAATTATCGCTAATTGAAGCTGTAGATGGCTGCACATTTTTCCTACAGTGGCCACTGCAGGAGGCATAAGGTATTACATGGCAAGTATTTAAAAGGGTTGTCTCGTGTGAGGCAACTTCTGCTGTTGGAAGTCAAGTGACTGCTGTAGCCAATCATAGGCTGCAGCAAACGCTTGACATCATGGTGCCCAGGATGTGAGTGCTCCAGAGTGGAGTCACTGTTCTAGTAGTGGTCTGCTCTGACCGAGAGTCAGGTCTTAAAGGAGTTTTATGTCAAAATTGCATTATCTGTTATGGTCTTTTAGGGCATATGAACACCATAGAGTGGCATCTCCTGCTCGGGATTCCTTTTTATGACCCAGAAGGGAGAGCTGCTCGGTAAAAGTGGCTTTCATTCTGGTGGACCTTCTGCCATCCTATTGTTACAGGATGGCAATTTATGTGAATGTTGTCCTGCAATACTACATTACCCCTACAGAGGGCGCTGCAGGAGAAATTTTAGACTAGCCACAGCTGTTCCCAATTTAATACGCTGTTTTCTGAATGTAAGGACCCACACTACCATGTAATATTGCCATAGGGGTATAAAAGAATGATGCACCAGAAAGTGTGCAAAATGGTAGCAGGCACCAAAATTTGGCGGAATGGGATTGAGCATGCTCACTGGACATTTGTTGGCTGGTTGATGCCCTGACTATGAAAAGGGCAATTTTTTGCAGTGTAGTGATTTGAGCAGATGCAGTACCAATGACTCAGTAAGCTGGTGTCTGAGCTGCCTGAGACCAGGGAGAAGCAAGCATGCAATGGCTGAACTGGTGAAGTGCAACGCCAGCATCAGGAAATGGAGAGATTGAGCAGGAAATAGCAATCCTGATCCTGGGTAAAACCACAGACTAACTTTTAGCATCATAATCTGAGACATCCAGTGCATCAAACCGTAAGTGAGGCCGGCCTCTGAGAGGATTATATGAGTGCACACAGAAAGTGATAGCTGATCAATAGCTGGCAGGCCTATCGCATCATCACTGATGACTTTGGGGAGAACGAATTGTTACACACATTTTCTATTGCTTGAGCTCCTGAGGGTCATCATTATATTGTGGAGCATAAAAGCTCACCATTTCAGCAGGGAAAAACTACAAAGACTACCGTACCGGTGAATGAAACTTAATCACAAAAGTTGCTGTGTGTTACATTTTGTAAACTGCATTCCCGTTAGATTATACTGTTATTAGTAACACATTATTCATAATGCCCATAAGATGTTACTTTGACTGTAGGTAATCATATATAGTGTATAGCTAAGTGCAGGTGCGGTTGCATATTTATTAATGTCTGCTTGCTTGCTTTTATCTCTATGTTTCCAATAAACCTTGTACAACATCCCTTGGCCCGTGACGCAAGTGTTCCGAGAGCAGAACTCAGGGCAATCAGCTGATTGTTCCGAACCCAACATGAGCAACTTGGCACAACCACCTTCAGGGTCTATGATAAATGAATGCCCTAAAAGTGTATATGGACAAGGGTTGTCCTCATGGAACAACCCCTTACAAACTTCATATTTTTTTCCCTATATTTTAAAGCCCTATATTGAAAAAAATGCAAGTTCTGTATGTAGAGAATATGAAGAATTTTACCCTCAGAGCCAACAGAATATTTGCTGTGCCAGAATTGGAATGTTTTGTAATCAATCAGCCTGTTCATTAAAAATGAATCTTGAGACATTTCTCATAAATATCGTTGTTAGGATGCGATGGAAAGATTTCCTTTCACGTGTAATCAGTAATCTTTTCAGGAAACCAAAACTGGACACGACTGGACATTGATTTTCTATTCTTGCCCGCACGGCTAGAGAGCCTTATATTTCGTAAGCAAAGCATGAAGTGTTCCAGAACCGAAATTGTTGTATATTTTCATCTACTACTGCAGCTTCCTATTTTCTTTTGCCAAGGTCCTCTCCAGTGGGATTACCAGCTCTCATTGTTCCATTTAAAATATATATTGCCCCTGTCATATCAGCGCATTGTCCCTCAGCTGTATATATAATCATTACAAGGAAAGGAGCTGCAGTGCATTCAGCCAGCAGAGAGGACAGTGGTGCAGGATCAGCCATTCCTCATGTACATCGGGACCCTTTCAAATATTATATTATGGCATTATCAGCAATTTCCCTATTTATATATATATATATTTACACAGGGAGTGAACAAAAATATGGAAACACCGTACGAAAGTTACATGGGGGTATAAATCACATTTCAATAAGACATATAGAGACTTAGAGATGAGCGAGCACCCAACGAGTCAAGCATTTGGGTGCTCGCTCATCTCTAAGTCTCTATATGTCTTATTGAAATATGATTTATACTCCCATGTAACTTTCGTACGGTGTTTCCATATTTCCATATCTCTCTCTTTCTCCCTCTCCCTCACTCCCCCTGCCTGCCTGACAAAAAAATTTGCCAATGACTCACAGCGGGGAGGGGCCAAAACAGGCACGTCACAGCAGGGAGGAGCCAAAAACTGGGGCGGGGTCGAACACGGCTTGATGCTCGTTCGAGTTACGAGCACCATCGAGTACGCTAATACTCGAATGAGCATCAAGCTTGGCAGAGTATGTTCACTCAACTCTATTAGAGACCGATTTTCAGTGGATGTAATATGACACAGATGCCCGAACAACAAGGTTCCATTGGTGAGGGTTTTGAACCACTAAGCTGCTGTTACCAGCTGACTCCCCAAACCATCCAGAGCAGGGCAAGAGGTGAAGTAAACACAAATTTGGCAGGTAAGCTCTCTGCCAAGCAGTGGTCAAAAGGACAACTCAGTGCTAATGATTAAAATCCCATGCATTTCCAAGGTGTTTCCAGATTTTTGTCCCCCCCATAGATAGATAGATAGATATGAGATAGATATGAGATAGATAGATAGATAAGAGATAGATAGATAAGATAGATAGATAGATAGATAGATAGATAGATAGATAGATAGATAGATAGATAGATAGATAGATATTAACTAAATTCCTCTCGTGAAGGGTAGCAAAAAATTTTTTTAAATTTCTTTCTTCTAGAAACAGCACCACTCGTGTCGAGAGGCAGTGTCTGGTATTGCAGGATGGCCCCATTGTCACATGAACCAAACATATGGCTTGTTTAAATGAGCATTTTGATTTCCATTTTGAACTGATCTGTTTTGTTTTTTTTAATGGAATGGACATCGAAACAGAATTCAAATGGAAACTGTAGTTTCTGTGTTTAACAGCTCTGGTAGACAGATCCATTAAAAGAAAAAAACAGAAGGAGCTTCTATTAGTTTACTTCTGTTTACACCTGTTTTTAACCAAAATTGCTATTTATTCTTTCGTCTTTCTAACACTCTGCGCATGCTCATTTAAAGATGAACCTGTTAAGCAGACATCAAAAGCGGAACCAAACGGAAACCTTTCTGATCAGTTACGTTAACCGTTGACTGTAATGTAAAAAAGTATCCATTTGATTTCTATCTTTTAACCCCTTGAGTGGCACGCCCGGAAATTTTCCGGGACGAGCTCCACTGCTCATAGCGACATAGCCCGGAAGATTTCCGGGCTATGTATCACTATGGGAGCTGCAGAGCACAATGCCACAAGCTGTGACAGTGTGCTCTGCCTGCACAGTCCCACAGAGAACAAAGCAAGGGCTTTGAAAAACCAGCAGAAGATATTGCCGATCTGCCGGCAATCTCCTGCTTTGTTTACAGGTTGCCATAGAGACCATCGGCTTGTCAGAAGCAAGCCGATGGTCTCTGTGGCAGGGAGAGCTTGGTGCTTGGCTGTGAGAGGACAGCTAGGTACCTGCTCTTACAGCAGAGATCAGAGAAAACCTCCGATCTCTGCTGTGTTAACCCTTTACATGCTGCAGTCTATGTGACTGCAGCATGTAAAGGGCTGTCACTGCAGCATGTAAAGGGCTGTCACCATCGGACCCCCAGAATGTGATCAGGGGTCCTGATGGGTCCCTGTGGCAGTCCCCTAAAGGGACAAAAAAAATAAATAAAAACACTTGTCTCCCTTTACTTTGTAAAAAATAAAAAATACAATCACACATGTGGTATCCCTGCGTCATAATGACCCAGAGAAGGAAGTTAATACATTATTTAACCCCTTAATGACATGGCCCTTTTTTTTCTTTTTTCCCCATTTCTTTTTTTCCTCCCCCCTGTTTAAAAAATCACAACTTGTCCCGCAAAAAACAAGCCCTCATATGGCCATGTCAATGGAAAAATGAAAAAGTTATGGCTCTTGAGACGCAACTGCAAAATTAGTTGAAATTCAATGATTAGACCATTTTAAAAAACCTGCCCTGGTGGGCACGACAGGGTGGTAGGAAACCCGCCACTCAAGGGGTTAAAGGAAAATAATAGTGCAGGCTACTGCGCTATTGTCCTCCCCCCCCCCAAAAAAAAAAAAAACAGGAAATCAAATTGAACTTAAGCTCAATGGGGCTTGATTTGAACCATTTTTTTTTCCATTTTGCGACTTCTCTGATGGAAGTACAGGACAAAAATCACAAATGGTGATGTGAATGAGCCCTTAATCCCTATCCACAGGATAGAGCATAATAAGAACTTGACCATTGGGTCCCAATTAATCACGAGAATTGAAGGTCTCCCTACAGTAGAAGCAGAGGTTCTTCTTCAGGCAATATTCCCGTCGTTGCTTGGGGTTCATGGCTCCCAGCTCCATGGGCTCGGTGGTGGGAGGTGAAGAAGTCGGGTCAGTAGAAGAAGTGGGCATGGGGAGTGGAGTGGTCCGAGCGGCGTGTCTGGCCCTCAAACGTCGGTCGGCCTGAATAGCCAGCGATATGGCTTGCTCCAGGGTTCTTGGCTCTGAGTGGGCCACGAGTAGGCCCTTAAAGGGGTTGTCTCACGCCGAAACGGGGTTTTTTTTTTCAATAGGCCCCCCGTTCGGCGCGAGACAAACCCAAGGGATGGGTTAAAAAAAAAACCGTTTAGTACTTACCCGAATCCCCGCTCTGCGGCGACTTCTTACTTACCTTACCAAGATGGCCGCCGGGATCTTCACCCACGATGCACCGCGGCTCTTCTCCCATGGTGCACCGTGGGCTCTGTGCGGTCCATTGCCGATTCCAGCCTCCTGATTGGCTGGAATCGGCACACGTGACGGGGCGGAGCTACGAGGACCATCTCTCCGGCACGAGCGGCCCCATTCACCACGGAGAAGACCGCACAGTGCAAGCGCGTCTAAAATCGCCAGAAGACGGCGAATTTAGACGGATCCATGGCGACGGGGACGCTAGCAACGGAGCAGGTAAGTGAATAACTTCTGTATGGCTCATAATTAATGCACGATGTACATTACAAAGTGCATTAATATGGCCATACAGAAGTATATAACCCCACTTGATTTCATGAGACAACCCCTTTAAGACCCTCAGACAGACCGGTCAAAAATAGGTCTTTTAGGGCGGCATCATTCCACCTGGATTCCGTACAATGTTGGCGGAATTGGGAACAGTAGGGCCAGAAGCTTGGAGACTGCGTAGCCGGCTCGGTCGGGTTCGTCATAAATTTGACCCAAGGCGGAAAAAAAGGCGTCAAGGGATAGTCGGGCGGGAGAGCCAGCTGGTAACGAGAAAGCCCAATTTTGGGGCTCTCCCCTCAGGCGGGTAATTACAATTCCCACTTTCTGGTATTCAGTACCAGAGGAGTGGGGTCGGAGATCAAAGTAGAGCTTGCAGCTCTCTCTAAATGCAAAAAACTGACCTCTCCGGAGAAGCAATCCGGAAGCGTGGCTCGAGGTTCTGACATTGTTCCTGGAGCGGAAGGGGGCTGCATGGGACCTGCAGCCACCACTTGTTCCTGTAACTGCATGTGGGCGGTTAGGTCCTGGACAAGGTTCGTAAGGACCTGGACCTGGTTCGCTAAAACCGCCACGGCCTCCATCGAGGGGTTCAAAGTTGCCGGGCGGATGCAAGGGTCTGACCTTCCTTCAGCCAGTGTTACTGTCAGGACAGTGTCCGGGATATGGGGGTCCCTGAGATATCCCGCAACCCCTGTCCCTGCCTACTTGCCCCCCTGGGCTAACCCCCAGGGCGACAACTGGGCGGCGGTCCCTACCCTAACTAGGGAAGCGGGACACGGGAAGACAAACAGACACTGTAGATAAACAAACGGTAGAGTGGTCAGACAATCCGGGTCGGCAACAGGAGGGTACGCAGTACAGAGGGGAAGGCAAAAACGTAGTCAAGGTCCAAAAGCAGAGGTCAGGAAAGCCGGGGTCACAAAGAGCAGTCAGAATAAACGCGGGTGCAGCTGGAGAACCAAACTAACACTGGCAAGGGCTGGAAGGAAAACACACACTTTTAAATGCTGTCAGAGCTCCCGCCCCAGCAGCTGATTGGGGCGGGGAGCCTGACAGCAGCAGGGCCCATCAAGGAGGTGCTGGGGACACGCTTCCAGCCTTGCTGCACAGACAGTTACCAAGGAAGCATGCTTTGTAGTCAAGGACTTAGAGAAGCACCTGCTGCCTCCCTAGCAACCCGGCGGCGACCAGTTTTACAGCGGCCCGGGGAGATCACTAGAAGCGGGGCTCCCCTACGCCGCACTCCTGTAACCCGGGTGGCAGGATGGGTGGTGTGGGCACGGCGGCCCCGAGAGTTGCTGGTTCTGACATCCCAGAGGCATCATGGCAGTTACATTAAGAATAAGTAATAGTTACCTTGCAATTAGGTGTTTTCTTTTCAACCCAACATTTTCCTGCGTGCGGAGGGATGGCGGACGTGTAAACATGTGGAAAAAGAGGAATGATCTCTACACTTGAAGAAGGTGAAAATCCAAATGCAGGAGAATGACCTCCAACCCACTGTGAAAGGAAACACATGGCATTAGTCCGGGGCATTCAATATTGTACATAGAATAGTATGCATGTTAAAAGAGGATGGGTCATCAGCAGGCGATCGGTGGGGTCTGCCGCTTGAGATCAACTGATCGCCATGCCCATTGTCAGTGCTGGTAATGCTGGAAGCAGATAGTGCTGTTAACATTGCAGTGGCCCAGTTTGTTTCTGCAGGCACAGCTCCCATTGAATTCAATGCAATACCAAGCTGGACTGCTGCACTGCTGCCAACGCCATCTACTTGCTGTCTGCACTAACAGTGGGTCCAGAAATCAGCTGATCGGCAGGCATCATGAGTGGTGGTACCTCTTTGATCAACTATTGATGACCACCTCTCCTGAGGATAGGAAAATAAAAATGAGGTGGATGTCAGCACAACGTAGCTGTGATCCATAATGTGATCAGGCTTAACTACTGGTCTTAGCATCCTCCTGTCTCCAAGGACATGCTTGAATTTGCACATGCTTACTTCCAGGTCTCATGACTTTTACATCGATTCCCAACAAGTTAGGTAAAGTCCCCTGGTGCACATTTGCTTCTAAAGGCCCCATGGGGAACATTTTCTTCTACCTCATTGGGGATTTCTTCTTCCTCTGGATCAACATTGGGAGGTGATAAGCTGAACTGGATGGACATGTGTCTTTTTTGGATTTACATACTATGTTACCCCTCTGTGCTGTTTCTATGGACTGTGGGCCAATCTCCCATCCCTTGTTTGCCAATGATGTAGCTCCGCCGCAGGGGTCAAACCCATGTAGATTCTTGCTACTCTGCAGCGAAGGACATGGGATCAACCAGGAGCTGGACTTCCTTTCTCCGAGGGCCTCATAGCAACTGTATGCTCTGCCTTTATGATATAAGCACCCTTGGAAATCCTGTACTATGGACGACACCTAGTATTTTATCTTTCTAGGCACAGGATATGCCGTAAATATCTTATAAATGGGGGGTTCCATCTTTAGAACCCCACCTATTGGGAACTGGTATGTTGACCTGTTTTGATAACTTTGATAGACTTGAATGAAAAAGACTCACAGTTATTTCTAAAAGTATTCCCTGGCTGGGCTGGGTAATGTGTAGCAGCGTTTCTGCCATAGGCTTAACTGTGAGTAATATGTGAATTATTCTTTTACTGTGACATCATTACAAGCACTTTCTGAGTGTTAAGACATCATTATGAGCATTATTCATGTAGTATGACATCATATTGTGCATTATTCTTGTATTATGATGCTGTTATGTGCATGATTCCTCTACCGTGGCATCATGTTCTGCATTATTAATGTACTTTGGCATCATTATGAGCATTGTTCCTGTTTTATAACTTCATTATGTGCATTATTCTTCTACTCTGACATCATTATGAACATTATTTCTACATTATGACATCATACTGTGCATTATTCCTGCACTGTGGCAATATTATGAGCATTGTTTCTGTACTGTGACATCATTCATTCTGAACATTATTCCTGCACTCTGACATCATTATGAGCATTATTTCTGTACTTTGACATCATTATGTAAGAGGGCCCATGTGAAGGCATGAAAGAATATTCACATACTCAAGAATGTATTTATTTAGTTAGGAGAACGTTTATTCACCAACTGTGTATGGATTCTGGTTTGGTTAAGCTCCTTAAGGAATGACAATACCCCTCCCGACTCACGTCATAAGCCCCTCACTAGCCAAGCCAGAAATCTACTGCACACTGATGAGGGGCAAACACCCTGAAACAGCTATCTGTGTATGGACTCTGGCTTGGTTTTCAATTCCCAGTCATTGTTGCATAGACCTGTATGAAGGGTCGGACATTGATTTGCAGGAATGCTGCCATCCAATAGGTGGCGCTGCAGAGTTATTGTTCCATCTTCCTTATTTGCATATGGACCTGCAGTGAAGCTGAGCATCTTAAATGTAATGAAGTACTCTGGCACTGATGTTGCCATGGAGCGGATCTTAAGTAATACGGAGTACAAAGATGGTTCTAGAGCAATACAAGCACTGGTGTAACTATAGGGGATGCAGGGGATGCAGTTGCACCTGGGCCCAGGAGCCTTAGGAGGCGCATAAACCCTCTCTTCTCCATATAGGGAGCCCAGTACTATGAAGAAACCATTATAGTTGGGGGCCCTGTTACAGGTTTTGCATTGGGGCCCAGGAGCTTCAAGTTACGCTTCTGCATTAAAGAGTTAAGAGAAGTTGGGGGGCCCCAAGATAAACTTTTGCACCCGGTCCCATGAGCCTTTAGCTACGCTACTGAATACAAGCATGGTGGATAGTAAATATGGGGTCAAAGTGCTTTGCTGCCCCCGAAGAAAGTGGCAAAGATATACCCTGTACCAATGGTCTACTGGATCCCCCCCCCCCAAAAAAAATGCCTGTGGGCAGAAAAAGAGCAGTGAGATAATCCGAAGTGTGCAAAAAAGCCTAGTCCAAAACTCAAAGATGTTGCGCTAACACATGAGCAATTGCGCATACGCTCGTGTGAAGGATGCCTTATGTGTTTGGTTATGTCTTTTGTAATAAGACTTGCATTATTTCTCTACCGTAACATTATTGCTTCCATGGTCTACGAGCTGTAACTTTTTGCTAAGGAGATTATTCCTTTCCTATAACCACAGTGATCATCCTGAATTGTTCATTTTCCTGGGCAACTTACCCAAAAATTAACAACCAGCCAATGTTTTTTATGGACACATTGGAAAATCATACTGAATGCTAATGCTACATACATCCATGTTTGTAGGTCACATACTGATATGAACTCAGTACTAGCATTTACTGTGAACTGTAAAACAGTTATGAAAAATACTAATAGCCTCAAAAAATTCATGAATACATCTAATATTTTTCACAGACACTAGAAAAAAGTGCCCTGTTTTCTCTTGACTGTGCAGGAATTTCCCTATTGTTGGCATCCCTGCCTATGACATCACTGTGTATAATATGTCCACGCTGTGACATCACTGTGTATTATCTATTATATATGCTGTGACATCACTATATGTATTATATATATGCTGTGACATCACTGTGTGTACTATTCAATGTATATGCTGTGACATCACTGTGTGCATTACATATACGTTGTGACATCACTGTACGCATTACCCCTGTGCATTAAGAAAAGTCAGATGTCACACACTAAAGATCAAATAATCAAAAGCCTTTTACGTTCTGATTTTACTTGCTGGTAAGGGTGGTCATACAGAATTGGGGCCTAATTCCAATTTTTACTATGGAGCAGACGGAATACACAGTGATGAGTGCATTGTTCTAAGTTAGAGAGATGAGAAAGCTTGGAAATGTAGTTTAATACGCAATCACTTTACATGGCATGCAGACTTTGCTATATGTTGATAAACTAAAGGAGTAAAAAAACCCTTTACCTGCACATGTAAAGGCTATGGAAACCTTTGTGCATGCAAAATCAATACACACATATCTAACTAAGTTGTCCTAATATCTGTGGGGGGGGGGGGGGGGGTGCATTGAGTTTTCCTTCTCATGCACTTAGAAAGACTCAAAATTGTTTTGCAGGCTCTTTTACATTCAAGTTTCTCGCTAGGGGTGTTCACAGCATTGATCAGCTGGTCTCTCTCGAACATGCACAGGCTCAGCGTCTCCTTCTTCTTTCAGAGTCTGTGTAGCGTAACCATGCCCACTCAGTAGTACACAGCTATCTTTCCTTCTAGCTCATCCTCTCGGCTTACAGCTAAAGAAAGTAAGCCAAAACACATTGCATTACCTCTCTGAATAAAGGACCTGTCCCTGGATTATATAGAGTCCTTAATCAACTGATTTCTACCTAATCTTGAGTGGATAGTAGAAAGCTATACTGGATTAGGGGTGCACTCATCTGGGGCACCACAGTGAAGTAAGTTCTTCACTTTGTATATGCCATTTTTGTATTATCTGGAGCGCTGGGATTTTTTTCTATAGGCTTTGAGCAATTCTATGTCTACCTTTTATCCTCCGATACCCCCTGAATTGATGCTCTCCTAAAAGTGGATGTCCTGTGGACCAGTGTATATAATTAATATATTTGCACACCAGGATCGGGGACGTACCAGAGCACCCTCCAGCAAGGGTGACTCTGTTACGCCGGGTGAGTTCATTCAACACTGCACTGGCTGCCCGTAAAATACAGAATTCAATTTAAACTCACTACCTTCATCCATAAAGCACTCCACAGCGCAGCACCACCTACATTGCCTCTCTCATCTCAATCCATCACCCCGCCTGGGCTCTCAGCTCTGCTAATGAAACTAGACTGCGTGCCCCTCTAATTCGAACTTCTCATTCCCGCCTCCAAGACTTCTCCAGAGCAACACCAGTCCTCTGGAATGCGCTACCAAAGGCTATCTAGGCAATCCAGGACTCACAAAACTTCAGGCGTGCCCTAAAAACGCACCTCTTCAGGGAGGCATACCACATCTCCTAAACCAAATCCCTCTGTATGCCGCATGATAACATGCTCCCTGACCTACTGACTGCAATCCTTGCTAGCCATCATCAACTGCTCTTGTAGTCAAACCGATTCTGCAGTCACATGGCTAAATGTCTGACCATTGTTTATGTGTATAGCATCCCTCACTCTCCACCTCGCCATACTGTGTACATCTCCAGCCCCTTTACTTTCTGTATCACTCCATTATTTGTAATATGTAAGCTAGTTAGAGCAGGACCCTCACCCCTATTGTTTCCATCAACTGATTACTACATGTAACCGTAGTTCTGTAATTTTTGTACTTTTGACTTTCTGTATTCCCCCTGTCTCTATACGTGCTGCAGAATATGTTGGCGCTATACAAATAAAGATTATTATTATTATTATTCAACAGCTATATATTTTTACACCTCTTGTGACAGAGTCTGCTGTTCCACCAATTCTTTGGGGCACTCCCTATTGATCAGAAAATTCACCCAGAGTGAATTACAGCCCTCTGTAATAGTAGCTTTCTCTGCTCTTTGTCCTCCTGTTCTTCTCCATCATCCTCCAGCACTGTCATACAGTCCTTTGTATTAGTAGCTTTCTCTGCTCTCCTCTACCATCCCCGGCATTGTCATACAGTCCTTTGTATTAGTAGCTTTCTCTGCTCTCCTCTACCATCCCCGGAGTTGTCATACAACCCTTTGTATTAGTAGCTTTCTCTGCTCTCTATCTTCTGGACCTTCTTCACCAACCCCCAACACATAGCTTTTAAGATCCTACAATAATTGACACTTTAGGACAGACACATGTCGTATCGAAACTCTTTTATGGTTAGATAAAGAAAAATATTTTGGGACATTTAGTGCAAAAAATGCATTTTCAATGGTAAGACATAAAAACAGATGCTGATAGTGAGTAACAATATACAGAATTGAATTGCAAACACAAATAAGTACAGATGTTGCAGATGCTGCACTGCCAGCAGATGTTTGCCAATATCCTATTAGTAACATAACTGCTTAATTGTAAAACATAAAAGTGCAGCTCTCACAGAAAATAAAACGCATTGCTTTACCTCATATGACCAATAAATGCCAGTCTATTAATATAATATGGCTCTGGCAGCTCTCACTCTCTGTCCACAGCCACCACAGATGGGCCTCATACATAGGGCCGTATTACAGCTCCATAGAGCCTCCGAGTTGCAAGGAGCCATAATAGACCTCTATGAGTTCATACTTTAGCTCTGTTTGCCTTCAATTACATATTGAGTCTTTCTTCTGGAAGAAAAATCATGCACTATTCCATCAGATGCCATATTACAGGTGTATTCTTCCCTAGGGGCACTATGTGATAAGGGAACACAGACTCAGGGCACCGTATATTGAAGGTGGCGCACAGTCCCCTGAATATGTCCTGCTATGAGCATGAGACCTTAGAGTAAAGGCAGAATCTGACGTGTATTTTTTGCTGCCTCGATTTTGACAATACAACAGGGTACGAATGCTTCCATGCCCACCCGTATCACATCTTGTATCCAGGTTAGAGGTGGTACAACAGGGTACTAGAGCCTCCATACCCGCCCATATCACATCTTGTATCCAAGCTAAAGGTGGTACAACAGGGTACTAGAGCCTCCATGCCTGCCTTTATTACATCTTGTATCCAATCTAGATGTGATACAACAGGGTACTAGAGCCTCCATGCCCGCCCGTATCACATCTTGTATCCAAGCTAGAGGTGGTACAACAGGGTACTAGAGCCTCCATACCCGTCCACATCACATCTTGTATCTAAGCTAGAGGTGGTACAACAGGGTACTAGAGCCTCCATGCCCGCCCGTATCACATCTTGTATCCAAGCTAGATGCGATACAACAGGGTACCAGAGCCTCCTTGCCCACCTGTATCACATCTTGTATCCAAGCTAGAGGCGGTACAACAGGGTACTAGAGCCTCCATGCCCACCTGTATCACATCTTGTATTCAAGCTAGAGGCGATACAACAGGGTACTAAAGCCTTCATGCCCGCCAGTATCACATCATGTATCCAAGCTAAAGGGGGTACAACAGGGTACTAGAGCCTCCATGACTACCTGTATCACATCCTGTATCCAAGCTAGAGGTGGTACTAGAGCCTCCATGCTCGCCTGTATCACATCTTGTATCCAAGCTAGAGGTGATACAACAGGGTACTAGAGCCTACATGCCCACCTGTATCACATCTTATATCCAAGCTAGAGGTGATACAACAGGGTACTAGAGCCTCCATGCCCGCTAGTATCACATCTTGTATCCCAGCTAGCGGCGATACAACAGGGTACTAGAGCCTCCATGCCTACCCGTATCACATCTTGTATCCAATATAGAGGCGCTACAGATGTGGCGATATAACGTATAAGTCCAAGGGTTCCACTAAAGCAGCACCTATAGGTTGTATGTATGGGCATTCCATATGCATTTTTAATAATGGATTAGTCTCTACATAGTCACAGTATGGGATTCTTTTTAGGGTAATGCCGCATTACCAAGGTGAATTGTAATGCCGAATTGTCAATTTAGTTGTAAATTTCCAAGAGGAGTGACAGAGGAACACCACAATGTGCAGTTCTAATAAAATATGCCCCATATTTGTTATTTTATAGGGAATTATATTTACCAAGATGCAAATACTTGACTATCTGACCTATGTAACAACACAATGGCCACTTATTAAAGGGTTTTTTCCACTAAAGACATTTGTCACCTATCCACAGGACAGGAGATAAATGTTCGACCTCGGATCCCCACTGACCATGTGAATGGAGCAACGGTGTACAAGTTCGATGCCCCCTTCATTCTCTTTTATGACACAAACGGAGGTACGAAGGTAGAAAAGTTTTACTTGACTGTAATAACTTTCTGCAGCATGTTATCAATTCTCTAGCAACTAAAAAGCTATTGTTATCATCTCTTAATACGGCAAAAAAGCTATTGCTACATTATATTAGCACATCAAAGCCATTAAAAAGCTATTGAAAAGGCTTATACATTTTGGCATGAAAGTTATCTTAACGCATTAAAAGTCAAATTAAACTTTCCTATATCTGTTGTTGAGCGCATCAATCTCCCCCTGTTCCACAGAAGTGAATGGAGCAGCTATTGAGCATGGACTACATTACTCCATTCACAAGGGGATTCACAAACCCCACCCAATCTCATGATTGTTGGGGGTCCCAATGTCAGACCCCAGCATTCATGCCTTAAAGGGGTTGTCCCGCGCCGAAACGTTTTTTTTTTTTTTTTCAATAGCCCCCCCGTTCGGCGCGAGACAAACCCGATGCAGGGGTTAAAACAAAAAACCGGATAGTGCTTACCTGAATCCCCGCGCTCCGGTGACTTCTTACTTACCTTGCGAAGATGGCCGCCGGGATCTTCACCCTCCGTGGACCGCAGGTCTTCTGTGCGGTCCATTGCCGATTCCAGCCTCCTGATTGGCTGGAATCGGCACGTGACGGGGCGGAGCTACGAGGAGCCGCTCTCCGGCACGAGCGGCCCCATTCAGAAAGGAAGAAGACCGGACTGCGCAAGCGCGTCTAATCGGGCGATTAGACGCTGAAAATTAGACGGCACCATGGAGACGAGGACGCTAGCAACGGAACAGGTAAGTGAATAACTTCTGTATGGCTCATAATTAATGCACAATGTACATTACAAAGTGCATTAATATGGCCATACAGAAGTGTATACCCCCACTTTGTTTCGCGGGACAACCCCTTTAATTCCCCATCCTGTGCATGCCATCAGGAAACATGGTGATTGAGCCTGCCCTGCAATGTATCAGGAGATGCATATTTGGCTTCTTTTTCTGTGAGTTATGTCTTTGTGCATTTTTTCTCTCACCTCGGTGATTCTAATCTAGTTAATAGTGAGATAGTGTCGGTTCTGACATATGCATGGTGGCCTTGCCGTGGCACATCAGCTTATGTGTTTTGGCCAAAATGCTAACACCCGCATTTATCAGTATTTTTTTTCACTATAGATGTAGAGGGAGCCAACATGGGTTGTAATCCTGTATAGTGTGGCACACTTATCTATGGCTGACATCTTTGGTATCGGTTCACATGTGCAGACTATTTTGTCTGCAGTCACCCCAACTCTGCCCCAATTTGGTTTGAGGTGTGTGGCTGCATTCTAGCCTGTACTAAACAATTGTAATCTGGATCTCTGCATGCTATCAGGGAACATGGTGATTGAGCCTGCCCTGCAATGTAACAGGGGATGCATATTTGGCTTCTTTTTCTGTGAGTTACGTCTTTGCACATTTTTTCTCACCTATGTGAATTTAATCCCTTTAATAAAAGGAGGGGTATCACATGGGTCTTTTTCACTCAGTTTTGATTTAAATTCTAGTTCTTTAAGTATAAGGCCTCATGGGGTAGCCATGACATGGCCAGCATTCATCCAAAAACCACATGTGTGCTGTAAGTTGATTGCTGCTATGTAGTTGATCTGAGAGGATGCGCCAAAAATTGCACCAGAATTGCTGCATGCGTCAAAATTTACAGCAAAGTTTGGCACAAGAAAACTGAGCATTCTCACTGGATTGATGATGAATGGTGAATGCTCTGATATAAAAAAGACAAATTCTTGCTGCATAGTGATGTGAGCAAAGGCTGGACAGAGAAAGGAAAGACTTCTGGCTGTGAGGATAAGAAGAACAGGGCTAGTGAGGAGAGACTACCAAGCTGCCAGCTGTGCTTTGCCAGAACTGGAAAGAAGGTCCTAGAGATGGTTCACAGAGCTGTCTAAGGACGAGAGAGAGCAGCATACTTTGTCCCTGAGTTGGAGAAGAGACAGACAAAGAAACTGAGGGAGGAGCAGAGAGGAGCACTACCAACCCCCAATCAATGCTTAAAACCCCTGGGGTGGGTAGAAGCTGCGAGCTCAACACAACAAACTGTAAGTGAGGTCGGTCTCAAAGGACATGGGGTGTGCACACTAGAAATAGGCTTGCTGCAGGGGATAAAGACTGATTTGAGTGAATTGCACTGTTGCCAAGGAGATAACTTCTGAATCCCTCTAGTTTGTGGACTGAGATATTTTGCAAGTTGGACAGTCAACAACATTGGAGGTGGAGGAGTTTTAACCCCAAAAGGGAAGTTGTGCATTACATTTTCTAATCTGTATTTCTCTGGGTCAATATCAATATTAAATGAGAGCTATAGATTTTTTTTTAATGAGCTATTACTACAGATTGCTCAAAAGGTATTATTTTTCCCGTTTTAATTAAAAGTAGATAGCACATACGTATCCAAAGGTATATGTTTAATTCCATAGTTATTTTTATTACATTGTTCACTTTTATTCCATTATTTCTAAATAAATATTGTACAGTTTGGTTACTCCATCTGCTGCGTTGTATCCTGAATCCTACATCACTACACGACAGTTACACGATTTTACAGATATTGGTGTTACCCGCCAAACCATGCAGCCGTTACAATGAATATGAATACTACAGTCACATGCCACAATATTCATGTCAATGCTGCCCTATGTAGCCTTACCCATGGATACCTTATGCTTCGTTAGAATAGGCTCCCAGTGCACATAATCTCTATGCCTTCACCAAAGCTTTCCATTTCATGCTCAAGGACATCCCAACATTCTGTAACATAGTCATAAAATAATCTATAATTAGAGATGAGCGAACGTACTCGTTTCGAGTATTTACTCGATCGAGCACCGCGATTTTCGAGTACTTCAATACTCGGGTGAAAAGATTTGGGGGGCGCCGGGGGGCGGGGGGAGGCGTGGCAGCGCAGGGGGTAGCAGCGGGGAACAGGGGGGAGCCCTCTCTCTTTCCCTCCCCAACCCCACTCCCCGCTGCAACCCCCCACTCACCCACGGCGCCCCCCGAATCTTTTCGCCCGAGTACGGAAGTACTCGAAAATCGCGGTGCTCGGGCGAAAAATGGGCGTGGCCGAGTAGGCTCGCTCATCTCTATCCATAATCCATCTAAATGGCTAATCTTTTTATAATCTGTAGTTTATGTGATCAAGCAATTTCAAATCAAATCGTAGACCTTTGTCTTGGAGCACCAAGCACAGGAAGTGGATCAAGATTAGTCATCACTTCTGGCCAAACAATTGTGCTGCTAACCAGTCTACTGTTGAGAAAATTAAGATTTGGCTTGTTAGATTTAAAAGGGTTTTCCATGCTGCCAGACACCTTTTGATAACAATTATCAACTGGTTGTACATAGGATTGGGCATGTTTAAGGGTTTTTCCATGCAAAATACTATTGATGACCTGTGGTCAAGATCGTTGATCGGCTGGGATCCACTACTTGGAGTCCTAGTCGGCAACACACAGGAGTCAGAGTGGAAGCTATTGCTCTGACCCCTGTGTAGTTGCTTGCGCTTGTATTTGCAGGCACAGCCCCCATTGATTTCAAAAGAACTACATCTGCAGTTACAAGCACAGGCCACTACACATCAATAGTATTTAGCATGGAAAACCCAGTTAACATGCCCAATCATTTGTACAACCAGGTGATAAGTGTTGTCAAAGGTATGTGGCAGCTGCTATTCTTCCTATGACAACTACCATGGATACTTGACTATCAAACTGATTAGATTTTAGAAATATATTATTTCAACATGTAGTTTATACACACATTGTAAAAAAAATCCCCCCCAAGAAGTAGTTATAAAAAAGTAATGAAACTTTCTTTGTGTGATTGTAGCATTGATATAAGTAAGTGATATATATATATATATATATATATATGTGTGTGTGTGTGTGTGTGTGTGTGTGTGTGTGAAAGCCCTCACTGACTGACTCTCCACTAATTCTCTAACTTCCCAGTGTCGTACAAATATGAAATTTGGTATGATCATTCTTTAGGCCCTAAATAGGAGAAGTAAAGGGGTCATAACTCGATTATTCAATGCTAAGTGCAAAAGTATTGGCACCCCTATGTAATGTACCTAATCTAATTCTCTAACTTGCCGATGTCGTACAAACACGAAATTTGGCATGGCCATTCTTTAGGTCTTCAATAGGAAAAGTAAAGGGGTCACAACTCGGTTATTCAATGCTAATTGCTAAAGTAAATACACCCCTATGTAATGTAACTTCCTGGTGTCATGCAAGCGTGAAATTTGGCACAAGCATTCTTTAGGTCCTAAATGAGGGGAGTGGGAGGGGTGGCACATTCTGCAGAGGGGCATCAGTACATGCAGCCTGATGAGAATCTAACGCTTCTCTAAAATATGTGTATACATATTTTATTTCTCAGTCCTGCTAAAGTAACCTTGACTTCATTAAATTTTCCGTGCTTGTTTTCACACACGATTGTAACATAATGCACCCCCTTTTGTAAGTGGCAGGGGGGGGGGGGGCATTATGTTACGATCCTGACCAAGGCAGACTTTGTACACACACGGGTTTCAAGCAACTGACCCTGTGCTATCGGGAGGTTGACCTGGCCCTACCTAAGCGGGGACATTGCCTTAATAAGGGCAACCCAGCGGTCTACAGATCTGGGCCCTAGCTGATCCTAGGAGCCACGCACCAGAACAGGACGCATTTACATGCCACATGACAGGGACTAAACAACAGGACACACAGAGCCAGAATACACAGCATACAGCAGCAACAATGCAAACACTAATAGCAGATAGGAAGCTGAATATAAATACCAGGTATTAGTTGATATTTTGTATAAGACGTGGAAGCTAGCAGGCCACTTCACGGCTCCTGGTTATACCGCTAGTCCCTACACTAACCAGGAGTCCAACAGAACCGGACACAGTTCACACAGAATGCTGCGACAGGGCAGGACACAGATAGCAGGTCACACAGTAAACTAACACAAAACTGACAGAATATAAACAAACAAACAAACATGAACCAGCAAGACACAGATCACACAGCAAAATTCAACAGACAAGAATTCATGACTGCTCACCCTAAACACCAGATAGAGACTGACCAGGAGCTGGGTTTATATGTGAGCACAGACCCAGAAGATTGGCTAGCAGGAAGTACCACACCCAGCCAACTCAATCATTAACCCTGAGAGTGCTGTGCTGCTAGGAAGCTTAGAACTACAGATCCCAGCAGCACACGTAACAGTATCCTGCAGCATATCGATTAACATTTGCTGTAATTGAGCCTCTAAATTGTACAAATCCATAGGCTGTTGAAGTTGGCCCACCAGATGTCCCATACATGCATTATTGGTGATAAATCTGGTTAATGGGTGGCTACGGAAGTGTGACAATGTTGAGGGGACATTCCTGTGACCCCCTTGTTTGTACTGCGGAGTGCTATCCTGCTGGAAAATGCCTCTTGGAAGTTGCAATAACTGTCGTATGCGATGGTCCCCCAGACCATCACACCAGCAGTGGGGGCAGTGTGCTGCTCCACAGCAAAGCCAGGATTGAGGCGCTCACCCTAAGGTCTCCAGACACGAATATGGTCGTCATCAGAGCTCAAACTAAACCTCGATTCATTGCTGAAGACAACCCAGTTCCACTCTGTAGCAGTCAAGTTTTGCCGGTTACTGACACCACTGCAAATGGAGGCGACAGTGGGTGTCTAAGGCAGTACGCGTAATTGGCACAGTGAGACCAAATGTCCTTTAGCCAAGCACTTGCAAATGGTTCCGACAGACACAAGGGTGTAACGATGGCGCCAACTGTCTCTGGATGGCGGACAATGAAACAGTTGGAGCTGCTCATGCTTGTCGGAAGATCAGACACTCCTCTTTACTGGTGGTCTGTAGGGGGTGTCCTGAGCCCGTTTGCCTTGTATGCCCTCACATATCCACTGGTCCAAACACCTCCTAACAGTCTGTTCAGAACGGCCCAGTTGGCAGACAGTTCGTTGATACGACCATCCAGCTTCTTACATCCCAATAATACGCCCCTCTCAGACTCTGGTAACGGGGTGAAATCTCTTCTCTGCATCGTAGAGGCATCTAGTGGCCAACAAGCTCTACACAAGCTGAAGAAGAGGTCACTACACACAAGGAACCTCCGAGAGCCTCTTATAGGGGAACCACTTATAGGGCCTCCGGTGACAAGACCGTTCATCTAATCACTCCACAACTCTCATCATTAGTATATCTGCCTGAGATGGAACTGCATGCCGAGTTTTGCAGCAAAACGACAACTTCTTCTGTTTTTGACACAGAATATATATGTCAGTGCTTTAAAATGTGATAAACTTTACAGGGAAATCTACATGGTGGCAAAGAAATTATACTGTGGGAAGAAGCGTCCTGCATTACTTGGAAAAACACAATTTATTCTTGTTGTTAGATGTGTTAAATGCTTATTAATTCTGTTTACAAACTTGTGCATATGTGATAGTCGGGCCACTCTCACACATACGTTCAGAAAACACCACTCAAAATCCCAGCATTCTTACCGCAATTTGGAGTGGCATTCTTGAATGCATACCACAATATTTGACAGCGCTTTTTAACGCACCCCATCATTGTAATGGGTGAGGAGGCGCGTTAAGGAGCACTAAAAGCTTCAAAAATAGAACAGACAGCACTCAAAAACTGTGACGTTTGAAATGCCGCATACCAACACATGTCTGCGAGAAGTCATTGAAACCAATGGCGGCATTGTCCCGCAGCGCTCGGCACGCTGCACTAATTGCGGTAAAAAGCAGCGTGTGTGAGATTGGCCTCAGTGTGATAACTAGAAAAAGTGCAAATTCCTTTATTTACCCAAAATACATTTTTGTGCTGAAATATTGCTCTGAAGTGCTGGCCACTAGGGGGTCTCCTTTGCTGTCCACTGCCTATTGTCAAGTGAAGTCTGTTTCTAGTAACAGGATGTGGAGGAGGATGATATTGTATGCTGCACATTTAAGTCTATAGAGAGTGGAGGAGTAAAAGGGGAGGAGGAAGCTGCTGCAGAGGTAGAGGGACTAACACGAATATGGCTATTGCAGTTAGCAGTAAGCGATTTACTGTCTTACAGCTAATGAAATCGCATCTACACTACTCTGTACTGTTACAGAGATTTAGGAAGTGGAATCTGCCATGTCCTCTGTGTGAAGTATACAGAAGACACCATTTCAGCAGGCTCCTCCCACCAGCTCAGGGACAAGTGAGAATTAGATATAGAGCCAGTGGAGGAGAAAACTGGTAATAAATGCAGGATACAAGTCATAAAATGACCAGTTATAGTGTTATTCCTCATGTACACAACAGCTTATTAGGAAAAGTCACCAGAAAAGTCAGGTCGACTTTAAGGTTGCCACAGCACCTCTCACTCATATGTAAATTACTATTATCTAATCAGACTCATCCCCAGCTTCTTTGCCCTATTCCACGCAAGCCTATTCTCTTATTTCCATCTCGTTGCTGTTACTTCCCAGCTTTGCTTTTAAGCTTAACCCTTTCCAATCCACTGTCTGCCGTCTGAAGACATTCTGATTGAAGGCTGTACGCAGCTCCAATGTCGGAAGACGTCCGGCAGGGTATTCTTACTGTATATTACTGGCCGCTCTGTTGTTGGGGGGGGGGGGGGGCTCTCCAGCATGTCCCATACCGCAGTACTGGCTCTAACCAGCAGATGGCGCCATTGTATAATGGCAGAAAGAGAAAGCCCCCTAGGAAACCCTGAATCCAAAATTGGATTGCAAGGGGTTAACATTTTAGAAAACTATCCTCTAATGGGCGGAGAATGACATCTTTGTGGATCAATAAAAGGATGTCCACCCAAGTTTGCATATATTTAGCTATCTCTACACACCCTTGCACATGGCAAAGCTGTGTGCACAAATCCTGTATGTCACTACCATATCACTGGCCCATAGATAGTTCTAGTGCTGTCATATATTGGCACCGTATTCTTCACCAAAGCACTACTTCTCTGTAAGACCTCTATAATACAGCATGTGATAATCTGCATATAGGCACTATATTAGGATCCATCTAACACAGGTCCATAATACAGACTTGGTCCTTATGGGCTAAACATTTGCAGTCAGCGTATAGCAGTTAATTCATACAACGCTGTCCCCAACCCCTTAGGAATCTACTATGCACTGTGACTTGAATACATTTACTCAATCACTTGCAGACTAATATGTACAGAATTGTGAAACCTCATTAAGATGACCTATCAATGGTACAAAGCAAAGTAATCTTCTAGGGGAATGGTCTCCTCAAAGAATCTTCTAGGGTATGGTCTTGTCAAAGAAGATGCCCAGAATACATAGTATAAGTTGGAACAGGGGTGGTCGGCTGCAGATCATTCACTGCACAACTACCTTGGAAATAGGTAGGAAATAGCTCTTTAAAGGGATACAACATTCTGTCTTTTGAACCTATTGAATGCAAACTATTATCAACCATCGGAGATTGTAGTAATGGGATTTCTAGAATACTGCTGTCAGTGTTGATGTATAATGGGGCTAGCTTGCATTCAGGTACAGCATGAACACATAGAACACTATATACTTTGTCAAAGGGCACAGTTAGTATGCCGGTGGGTCATGTGCTTTAAGTGCCAAGGGACGCCAACAACCCCTGGCACTAAGAACTAATATTATCTGGGTAGCCATGGCCCCTGAGGTCTGCTGTCCAGGATATATGCTTACATAAGCCTGACCAATCACCTACCAACTCCTATTTACCCAGTAGGGTAGATTTTCATCATTGACTCTGTGGATGATTTCTGGTGAACTACTATATACACAAATAAGTTACAATGTGTAGTTGAACTGAGTTTGTTGCTTGGCATGTTTGACAGAGGACTGCACGTAAACCTATTACCTTGGAGTATTAAAGGGGCGCTTCAAGAGTAAAAAAAAAAATTATGGACAGAGAATGGGTTACAATGAAAAAAAACAAAAACATACTGACCACTCAAAGCCCCCCCGGGTCCAGCACAGGAGCCCTGGTCCTTGTCCCTCTGGTCCCTGAAGAAGCTTCATAAGTTATATGCTGTTCATTGTGCACATGACTGCTCAGGCAATCCCAGGCTTCAGAGGTCACGTGGCGTTCACGGCGATGTCACCGTTGAAGTTTACCTTAAGCTGAGTGGTCATGCGCTCAACGAACGGCACGTGATGCAGAACCGGAACGATGAGGACCGGAGCTCCTGTGCAGGATAGGGAAGGACCTCCTAGCAAGGAGTATGGCTTTGGCTTATGTTTAATTTCAGCCTATTCCCTCCCAATATATATATATATTTTTTTTTGCTGTCGGAAAACCCCTTTAACTAGATTCACAAACATGAAAAAGTGAACTGACAAATTCAGCTCTGCTTCATCTGTATGTATATACCGTAGTCTGTTGACTGTAGAAAACCATATTGAACACATAAAAGAATATTTTGGGGTCTGGGATCCTCTAGTGGTCATTTGTTAGTATGACAAGTCATATGAAAGCATTTAAACCAAACATAGTTAACACTTCAAAGCGTAAAAAAGAAAACAGGAAGCCTTTCCCGAAATGTAGCATTACTGTATTTTTAGTGTGTAGTCACTTTTTGGTTATCATGCAAGATTTTGGCCATAATTTTATATATTTTTAACCAAAGTAATGGAATGATAAAAACTAACCCTGAGAGCACCCAGGTCCACAGCTAAGACTGTGAGCAGAGATGTAGAGAGTTTGCCTTGATGGATAGTTTAATATTGTGGCTCTCATTGTACACAAGTGTTCTCTGTGTGACTCCAAGGAGCTGCTGAATTCCTCAAGACTGATACTGGGGAGCTGTTAGGAAGAGCATCTGCAAACCCGGCGTAAATTGTCACTATAAGTACAGATGCAGCAGAGCTCAGTTTGTTATGAGGTTGAACCCATCATGATGTCTTAACGGGGCAAATTTATTAATCCAACCGCACCAGAATTCTGTCTCAAATGGGCAAAAAAAAAAAGGCACACGGCTACATTTATTATGTAATTTCGACAGTTTTGTAAAGGGGGTGTGGCTTAATGTAGTCGCAAAATCTACCAAATGTATTAAGTAATAATTTATTTTAATTCTACAAATTTATTATAATGCTCCAGTTTTTTTAGAGCAGGAATAATGCTCCAGATTTTCGGAGCAAAACCCCGGTGTGAAGTAAATGTGCTAACAAGTACTAAATCTATCACACAGCATGGACCACTCTGACAGATTTTGGTGCATATTTGTTATCCAACTTGTCTACTTTTATATTCTGCCTTCTTTTAGGATAGTATTAATGAATCTTTCCCACTGTTTTCCTTAGGACTGGAAGTAAGTAGTGACTTACAGTATCACAGTGCCTAAAAAAAAACCACTTTTAATGACAAACTCAGCTCTGCTACATCAGATATCATTTGAATTCCTAATTGAGTGCGGAGAGAAAGAAACTATTAGAAACTGTTATCTGAATTCTGTATCTAAACCAAATGTATCGAAATGACCTGTTACATATTTGTAAATACGGTGTATAAATATAGGATGTTTTATTGTAACCACTTGAGGATGAAATAACAAGGTCTTAAGGATACAGAAACCTCTTAATGCAAAAAAAAATTAGTGCATCCAACTAATTTCAAATGAAATAAATAAATAAATGACAGGATCGATTAAAGGTACATGTATGGAATGATATCCAATGTGTGATCCTATGTGAAATATCATCCGTGTATATACCACACCATGGGTTAGAATTGATATTTTGTATACAGATACCTATTAGATTGCAAATCATGCATATTGAGACTAAGGGGATTTTTACCTGCCCATTTGCCAAAGGAAACTGGTGAACAGCAGGCTCTGGTGCAGTGGGCACTGACATCAAAGGTAGGAAGGGGTCGCAAGGGACTTGCCAGGCAGGTACCCCTTGCAGCAAAGGAGATGGGTGAGGGCAGGATACAATAAATGGAGGGGGCGCCGCACCTATCCGAAAGACACCAGGTGTATCTGGGACCATACAAATCCAGGGAGCTGGTTCAGGATTCACCGGCCAGAGAAAGGGCTGTCGCTTGATTCTTGAAACGGGGAGCATCCTACATCTTATATATCCAACTGCACAAGGATTTTGCCTCCCACAGAATGGGGCTGGACTAGGGATGCTACCACGCTTCCCTTTATCCCGCAATGGAAATCTCCAGTAGTGACTGTGCCTCTAACATCCAGATGCCAGTAAAAGCAGAAGTCCTGCATGCCGCTCTGCTGTGTGGAAGAGAACTGGGAAATAAGACTTCAGTGCTCAGTAGCCAGGCAGGCAGTCTCCTCCCTCCCCATCTCACTTAGCAATTCTCCCCCTCCCTGCTACCCTGCAAGCACATCACACTACTGATGAGTATCTCACATCCCACATCCAGTCCTCATCCTGAACACCACACAGCAGGTGCGAAATAAAACTGCAATAAAGAAATAACGTATACGCGTTCTATACATTAAATAGGATATATGAATTCTGGCGAGTCGTCGCGTCCAAATTTTACTAAATTCGAAAAATTTTAATAACCCTTTCCTGCTGGAGCCCTTTTTCATTTTTTTCATTTTCATTTTTCCATCCCCACTTTAAAAAAAACCCAAAAAAACTTTTTTTTGTTTTTTCTTCCGGCGACATAGGCACACGCTTGTCTTTTTTGGGATGAGTTGTATTTTTCAATAGTACAATCTAATGTATTGGAAAATGTTTACACATTTCTGAGTGGGGTGAGATGGGAAAAAAACAGCAATTTTATGGGTGGGGTAAAAAAGGCGGTATGTTTATTCTGTGGGTCAGTACGATGAAGAGGATACCAAGTTTTATAGATTTTTTTTTTGTGTGTGGTGCACGGCTGTACTGCTTAGGGCTTATTCACACAAATGATATTCTCGACTGAGTTTTGCGATACGTTTTACAGTCCAATGGGCGGAGCTATCGGTGATTGACAGCTGCGTATGACTGTACATGCAGGGGGAGCTGTCAATCACTGATGGCTCCGCCCATTGGAATGTTCAGCTCAGAATGAGCAGAGATATAAATGAATATAATACAAGTTACACTGAATCGTTCCCCATAAAACTATATATCAGTCTTCTCAGCTCCTCCTGCTCTACAACATCGTGCCTGCAGTCTGGACAGCTTGTTCCAGCTGATAGACTCCCTTTGAGGCCGGGTTCAGATGAATGCATTTGTGGAGACATATCCCCATTTGAAAATCTCACCCTGAGGGCTTATTCGCATGAGGGTATATCAGCCTCCGTTTTCACAGCCGGCCGATATATGCTGCCATCTGATGCCTTGGATTCAAATGCATCAGATCACACAGGTGTATTCCCGTAGCATAAAAACGCCCGGATGGCAAAAATAGGACCGGGCAGCTAAGATAGTCCTGGAACTATCTTTGTGCCCAGAATATGTCGGCCGTTGCATAGACTTGGCGTATCTCTGCAGCGCAAAAGCGCCTGTTTGGGCGCCCTTACGTCGGTGGCGGCAGCTGCATTGACTCCTATGGGAGCTAATGACATTGGCTGGAGAAGGGAAGTGGGAGGGAGTTTAGAAGTGTGATTGCTAAAATCCCTCCCCCTTCTGTCCTGCCCTCTGGCTGTTTGCAATGGGAGGGGCGGGGCAGGGATGGGGCTAAGCTCCACCCCTCCTATTGTTAGCTGGGGACAAGAGACGGGTGCTTTTTTCTGCCCTTATCCCACCCACTTCCATCACAAACAGCCGGAGGGAAGGAGAGAGGAAGTGAACCGGCAAGGGGGAGGGAAGGGGAGGTAACAGCATTGCGGCCTCGGTGTATATGCATAACAAATGTTTGATTTGTGCGCCCGCACACGCGTTTTTATGGCGCCAGTGGGTGCACGCAAAAATACCTATGCTCATGGGGAAGAGCCAGTAGAACGCAACAGATTTGTTCAGATGTACGCATTTTTCCCCACAAAATCTTCGACCGAGAAAAGGTAGGACCTACTCAATTTTTGCCCGTATTACGCAGAGAGCTGCCATAGGAGTCTATGACAGCTCCAAAAAGGGAGGGGGGGGGGGGGGGGAGTTTCCCTGCATACAACCGAGAGAAAAGAAGACAGCGGGCCCTAATTAGGCATTTAATTGCTTTTCTATTTCCCAGGAGGGGTGTAACATGTGAGCGTGTGAACTGGCTTTTGATCTCCAAAAAAACGATCGATCTGCTACGCTCCATACCGGTGAACGTATTTATGCATGCGCTCATCTGAATAAGCCCTGATTCTGGGGGTAAGTATGATGATTGTCATACCAAATTTTAAGTCTGTATTTTTATGAACGATTTTCACGCAGACTTCTGTCCGATTGCAAGAGGGATAGAACTCACATGTGAAGAGAATCCATGAATTTTAAAGGGTTAATTCACATGAACAATTTTACTCTTGCACATATAGTTAAAAAGAGAAAAATTGCAGCATATCATATTTTTGGCAAGAATCGCCCATTATTTGCACTGGCAGTGAAAAAAAAATCATTGCACTCTCATGCCATACAATTTGTACTCCAGTACAATGCATTGTATATCATTTTAAGGGCTTATTCTGACATGCGTATATCGGTCAGATTTTCACGCCCGGCCGATATACGCTGTCCCTCCCTGCTGGGGGAGGAGGCGGGCCCGGCTCGGAGCAGTGAACTGAGCTCCCACCCCCTCTCCACCCCTCGCCACCGTTTGCAATGGGTGGGTCGAGACAGGGGTGAAGATAAAGTTCCACCACGCCTCGCCCCCTCTGATTGCAAATAGTGATGAGGGGCAGAGAGAGGGCAGAGAGGGGGTGGATGCTCAGTGCACTGCTCCCGGCCTGCCTCCTCCCCCTGCAAAGACAGACAGCGTATATCTGCCAGACTTGGAAACCCGGCCGATATAGGTGCATCGGAATAAGCCCTCAGGCTAATTCCACACAGACGATCGCGATTTCAGAGTGTCAGCGATGCTCTTTTTGGAGAATAATCTCCCATTGCATTGCTGCGGCCCGCGATGAAATTGCACGATTATTTTTAACACACAAATCAATGGGACTTTGTAATGTTAAAATCAAATTGCAACACGCGTTTGTAGCGTTGTGATGCAATAAAAAGAATCCTCCATAGAAATACACGGGAGCTAAAAAAAATCGCACATCGCAGAAAGATAGAGCTGCCACGATTTTTTTGTTGTATCAACATCGCATTAGTGAAAACATTGCAGATGGAAATTTTAAATCATTGGTTTCATATTCTGCTTTTTTCTAACTATCACAGCTGGAAAAAATTGGGTGATTTTCTCTGACTGCAGCAGGGATGAAAGAATCCCCTGTCACAGCTGTCAGAGGACCGCCATGCTATTCCATTGCTATGTCATTCAATAGTTGAGTGCTGCCTCTGATTGGTCACAGTGCTCAGCCAATCAGAGCCAGCCCTTTCAACAGGTTTTTAAATCCCCTCCTGCTGAAAACACTTCAGAGCAGTTCAGGAGAAGACCCGAGTGAATGCACCTGAGCCCCTCTGCACCTGCAGAGAAGTGAGTATATATATATATATTTTTTTTTTATTTTTTACACATTTTAGGAATGTTTTTTAGGGAAGGCCTTATATTTAAAGCCCTTCCCCAAAAATCACTGCAGGGCTTTACTGTATGTTCTCAATGGGGTCGGCGCTGCTTCCAGCTGCCACATTGAGCACTAGGTGAAACCCCAAAGGTGACAGCCTCCAGGGGTTTCACATCCAAACAAGACGGATGCCGCAGTTAACTGCGTTTTAAAATCTGCTGCCCTATAGTTACCGGTGTGCATTTTTGTGTGCAGGTAAATATCGGGCATGTGACCGCTGCCATTGAAAAGCATGGGTTCTATATAGATGCGGATCGCAAACGCAAGTAACATGCGCACATAAAAACGCCCGTCTGACTGACCCCTTAAAATCAATAGAAAAAAAACTGACTTTTTCAAAGTTTTATTTCAGTTTCTCTACTCCAAAAATGGAGGAGAGAGACAAAAACCCCGAACTGAGCCCTTACATAGGTATTAAAGCAGCCTTAATTGAACATATTACTTATACTGCACATTGAATGCCATAAACACAAAAAATGTCAGAATTGCAGATTTTGTTTCTCTTCCCTCTAGCAAAAAATGAAACAAATAGATCAAAATGTTGTATGTTACTGAAAATTGGATAAATGAAGTCTACAGCTCATCCCGCAAACAACAAGCCCTTATAGACCTTCGTTGATGGAAAAATGGAAATATTATGTGTATTGGAATGCCTCAACACAAAAACACATATTTAAAAAAAAAGTGTTTTTAGTGTATACAAATAGAAAAACAAAAAAACTGTATAAATGTGATATCACCAGAATTGTGCTGGCCCAGAGAATAATGTGATCACATTATTTATTATGCGTGCTGAACGCCATGAAAATGAAATCCAGAAAACAATGGGGGAATTTAATTTTTTTTCCAAATTCCCCTAAAATGTTTAATACAGTTTATACAATAAATCACAGTTATACAATGCGTTATATGTACCCCAAAATAATACCATTAAGAAATACAACTTGTTCCACAAAATAAAACAAACTCTCATATGGCTATGATCAAAATTATGGTTCTAGGAATGCAGCAAAAAAAAAAAAAAAAAAAATTAATTGGCCATTAAGGCGCAAATAGGCTTTCATACTAAGGGGTTAATTCTAGGCTTTAGTTAGCCATAGTTAGCAAAAAATAGAACTATGCTAAAAGGTTCAATTATTTACTTATTATTCTTTTATTTGGTTGCGTTATTCTGTTCTTAAACAAACATAGTATATTTTTGTAACTCCTTCTGCTGCATTGTATCCTGAATCTGCATCACAATACTACCTTCCACGCAACTATTGACGACTATTTTCAGGATGAGTTATCATTAGTTTGTTGCAGAGTCCACCACTCAGGACACCAACCGATCAGCTGATTGAAGATGCTGCAGCCTTCGAGTGAGCGCTGCAACCTCCTGTCAGATCTATGATATCATGTACATTGATCACATGGCCTGGGAGCAGCTCAGTTCCATTGAAGTAAATGGACGAATATTTGAAAGGAAGACAGAGCTGTCGGGAGTAAAAATCAAAGATAGAAGACAAAATAAAAGGAAAGGACTCAGATGGGGAAGATGGCTTCATCGCCTGATCGTCACACCTGTGGTCTGTGGAGGCGTGTAGATAAACATTTTTTGGCACCAGTACATCTCAATAGGGGAGCACATAGAAGGGGGACCCAAGACTTAACAAGGCTTGGTCATAAAAGCATATAAAACAGAAACAAAATCCCACACCCCCTCGCCCCCACACACCCTTGGTGTTCAGGGATGCCAAAGTAGTAAAGATGGTCTTTGTCAACCCAAGGCTCAATCCGACATTGTAACTAAAAACATTTATTAACTGAAAATAAGATAGGTTTAGTCGTAGTGCAACGCTTTTCGGAGAATTGTATCTCCTTTTTCAAGCACAGGGTTACTACAGTTGGGATGTCAAGTTGGATTAATATAGTGACATATCCATGACTTCCAGTGACCCGAAATGGCATGCTGCCATTGGAAATGCATGTTCCCTGGTGTGTGGTTCTTCAACATGGGTTGTCGCTTGGAGTTTGTGTCAAGTACTGGAAGTGGAATTGAGGGTTTTGTATGGAGGGAGTCCTTTGTCTGGGCATCACTTGATGTTAAACATCCCCCACTCCATGGGGGTCCAAACAGTTAAACATTTTTAGACCAGGACTCTCTTATGCCACAAGACCCAGGAAAGCTTATTTCAGAATCAATTGATTTTATTTTACATACTTACTACTTCCTTTTTAATAATCATTTTTATCTACAAGTGAAGCAAACAAAATTTGCCCCAAGTTATGAAAATCTATACATGGGGGCATTTGAGGAACAAATCAGGGACCAACGCATTATTTTCTATACATTGATGATATCTTAATTATTTGGGATGGTACCGTAGCAGACTTGAAAACATTTGTTGATGTTCTTAACCAAAATCAGTGGAGGTTGGAATTTACAGGCACCTATGACCCAATAAGTATTGTCTTCCTAGACCACGAGTTATATTGTAGTCAATGGTATCCACACAAGAACGCATTTCAGAACTGTTGATTCTAACAGTTATCTTAACTTTTCAAGCTACCATGCTAAAAAATGTAAGGTTACCATCCTATATGGACAGCTCAGAAGAATCAGGAGAAACTGTGCATCTGATAAGGTCTTTATTGAACAACCCGATATTTTTTCTAACAACTTTTATTGAAAAGGGTGACCACAAAAAAATTGGAGAAGTTTCCTATTCCAGAGTTTTAAGACAAGGATGGAACACATGCCTGCAGGGGCATGAAAAAAGAAAAAACCTCTAAGGCCCTATTCATCACTTATTTTAACTCCCAGTTAAAAACTACTATTTCAAGACTTTGGGAAACTTTAAGAGGTGACCTTTTTCTCATCGATGATATTTCCAAACAACCGATTTTCTGTAAAAACGAAACCCTAAAGAACACTTTAGCCCCCTCTGCAACCAGAAAACCTCTCTTGTTCCAGTTAAGAGTATTGTATCTGAAATTTTAAAGAGCTCTTTTAACCCTTTCCAATCCACTGTCTGACATCTGAAGACATTCTGATTGAAGCCTGTGCAGCTATGATGTCGGAAGACGTCCAACAGGGTATTCTTACTGTATATTGCCAGCCGCTCTGTTGTCGGGGGCCTTTACAGCATGTCTCATACCAAAGTACTGGCTCTAGCCAGCAGATGGTGCAATTGTATAATAGGAGAAAGAGAAAACACCCTAGGAAACCCTGAATCCAAAATTGGATTGCAGAGGGTTAAATGTGGAATTCGGAATTTGAAGTATTTTAATATTTATCATGGGAGGTAGGAGAATTTTTTAGAGAGTGAGAATAGACCCAGCTCTCAGAAACAATTTCTTAACTGAGGTTCAAGTTCTATAATCTATCTTCTAGAGTGCCAGTGTGGCCTCAAGTATTTCGAGAGGACTGTCAATGCTCTTAGGACTAGAATACACAAACATTGTTTTAACCCTTTCCAATCCACTGTCTGACGTCTGAAGACATTATGATTTAAGGCTGTACAGCTCCGATGTTGGAAGACATCCGTCGGGGTTCTCTTACTGTATATTGCCAGCCTCTCTGCTGTCGGAGCCTATCCAACGTGTCACCTCATGCAGTACTGGCTTTGCCAGCATAAAGCGCCGTTGTATAATGGCAGAAAAAGAGTAAGCCCCCTAGGAAAACCAAGATACAAATTGGATTGGAAAGGGTTAATATCTTGAATGAATTTCAAAAACACAGCATATCCCGACACTTCTCCATTAAGCACAATAAGGATCTCACCTCGACGGAGAAGGTAACGCAAGGTCACATTTCCAGACTCAAATCAAAAGAAATGCATTGGATAGTTCTCAATGCGCTTGAACCGAATGGCCTGAATAAAGTGCTAGAGAAAATGTAATAAGGTAGTAGTAACATTTGTAACAGTCCACAATCTCATATTTATTTTTTATTCCACCCATGTTTTATCCTTCCAATATCCCCTTTTTAAGCCTTCTATACATACTATGTTAGATTTAAGATTTTTTTTCTTAGCTTTTTCTATGCCTTACTCTTCTGGGACATTTAGTTATTTTTTTTTTTTTACTTTCTTTTTTCTTTTTTTTTTCTTTTACTACATTGATTCATCAAAAAAATATTTTATACAACTTTTTACATAATTCATATAATTTTTTTTTTCTACAATTTTAATATATGCGGAGACATTTTATTTACGTTTTATTAGTATTTTTAACATTTCTCTCCATGATTACTTCCTGCCTGTCCATATTTTATTATATTTTATATCGTCGAACTTCTCGAGTTTTGCATACCGCTTTTATTATCCTTTGCATTAAATATTCTTTATCACATTGCTTCCTTCCTACTGCATGGGTCCCTATTAGAGATGAGCGAACGTACTCGTTTCGAGTAATTACTCGATCGAGCACCGCGATTTTCGAGTACTTCAGTACTCGGGTGAAAAGATTCGGGGGGCGCCGGGGGGGCGGGGGGAGGCATGGCGGCGCAGGGGGTAGCAGCGGGGAACAGGGGGGAGCCCTCTCTCTCTCCCTCTCCCCCCCACTCCCCGCTGCAACCCCCTACTCACCCACGGCGCCCCCTGAATCTTTTCGCCCGAGTACGGAAGTACTCGAAAATCGCGGTACTCGGGCGACAAAGGGGCGTGGCCGAGTACGCTCGCTCATCTCTAGTCCCTATTCTTATCCCCATAGCTTTTTATCTTTTTTATATTGTGTCTTTTTTGTATTGCTTTTTATGTGTTCTGACTTTTCCTTGTTTTTATCAATGACTTCTCATTCATTTATATACTTTTTAGATTTATTAATGCTTTTTTATATACTTAATTTATTAGAATTTCTCACATAGTTAACAACTTTATGTTATTTATTCCACTTCCAGCATTTCGTACACACGGCATACGACAACCCTAGGCTGAACCACATGCTGGGGATGTGCATTTTTGATGGTGGTGTTCCATTTCCTGTCTTTGGAACGCATTCCTGCGTTTGGCATCTTCTTTGGCTGGGGTGAACACTTGAGTGCCATGTTTGCGCGTAAACACTTACATCCACCATGCGAATGCAATTACGTTCACTCCACCCCCATGTTATCGCCAAATCATGGGTATGTCACTATATTAATCCAGCTGGACATTGAACTGCTATACAATGTATGGTGCTATGCCAAGAATGGACTGAAGTCGCCACACCCTTCATCCAAACGGTGCTATCACTTCAATCAGAGGATCAGCATGGATTTAGTCCAAGAAAACCCCTTTATATGGCAGGTCTGTCTATATGTTCAGTCATACATTCAGCACTGCTGTATGCTTAGTCAGATCTGCCATCTATAAGCATAGGAGAGCTGGGTGCTATCACCTGTGGAGGCTGCATGAAAAATCAAGTGTTATTGACTGAAAGTTGGCAAACCTCTACACTAAGCCAGGTTTTCAGCTTTCATTGTCAAGAAATTTTGCCAGCTTTATAAATTGTTCTCCACTTTACCAGTCAACGCAATGATTAATGGAACAGTGCAGAATCCTAAAATAACAAGTATTGATGGAGTTCTCATGAACTAAAGTGCAAGTTTGGTCCAGATGCAGCAGAGCTGAGGTTATTGTTCTGCACTCATGGTGGTATGAGGGTTAGATTATCTATAGTTTTAAATAGGGCTGGGGGTAAATCTGCTGCATATCACAATGTGCTGTACAAAAAAGGCCAACCCAGTGGTTGAGTTCCAAATTCAGCTCTGTAACAGTCTTAATGGTCCTTTTACAGAGGTTGATTATCAGGGCCGACAGTTCTCCGAATGCCCACTCGTCTCACAATCATGCCATGTAAAAGGTACCAATGATCAGCCAACAAGCTTGCAAAAACGTGTTTGCTGGCTGATTGACTCATTTATGTGAGCATAAAAATGGTCGGTGCTCAGCTGAAGATCTCCTCTTGTGAGCAGGGAGATGTACAGCCTATGGGACGAAGGATTGTATTAGGGATCATTCATCTCCATTAGTGTGTCAATTGGCGCCCATTACATCACGTTGAGAATTGGACCAATGTAAAAAGATCTATATTCACCCATTAGTACTTTATGCTTTTGGATTGTGGGAGGAAGCTTATACACACACTGGGAGACGTAAAAACTTCATGTAGATGTTGTCCTTCGTCAGATTTTAATTCAGCACCCCACTGCTGCAGGGCAACAGCGGTAACCACTGAGCCACCATATTATTTGCCCTCCTCTGGAGAAACAAGGGGGATGTTATAACAGGCTGAACTAGATTGACTTTGTCTTCATTCAGCCTAACATATTATGTTACTATGCAACCATGCTTCTCCTTCTCTTCTTCATCCTCCTGAGTAGGAAGAGGAGGAAGAAGAATAATCTCAGTGGTTAGAACGGAGCACGTTAGCAGTATTGATGGTCCTGGTCCTGGTTCTGGTTCAGATCAAGCTAACCCAGACCTGAACTGAACTGAAATTTGGGAACAGGCTGAACCAAACTTCACTCATCACTACCCAAAAATGTATAGTCGTCATCTTACGCCATCTCCCACAATGCACTACTCTGGTACTAGGACACCAGCAAAATTCTGACTTTAACTTTAGATGTGAACGGGGAAGAACATGTAAAGCAACATCATTGAACTATAAGTTTACCAAATGAGTTACATTACTCAGCATTTGACGCAGGTGGTGATGTGGAGGGTTTTAGAAATGTTGCTCTAAAGTTGAGGTTTCTTTAAGAAGAAAGAGAAATCTATTTAAGCACTTTTCGGAGTCACATTGACCTTTTAAATCACCTGTTAATACATTGCCACTAGAGATGAGCGAGCACGCTCGGATAAGGCAGTTACTCGAGCGAGCATCGCTCTTCTTCAGTAACTGCATTCTCGTCCGAGCAGGCTCGGGGGAGCGGCGGTGGGGGAGGAGTGAGAAAGATCTCTCTCCTCCCCCTCCGCTACCCTCCCGAGCCTGTTGGGACAGGAATGCAGTTACTCGAGAAGAGCGATGCTCGCTCGAGTAACTGCCTTATCCGAACGTGCTCGCTCATCTCTAATTGCCACCGGTCCAGTCATCATATGCAAGTCAGTGATCACTTTGCTGAAGGGATAACATCACTGGCCACAATGAGCTGACTGGTACCGTATGTCATCCTTGCTGGTACCGTATGTCAACCTTTTGGCAAAGTAAACACAGACCAGTGGGGGACTGCTTGATTGGCAGCAGTTTCAATGAGAGAGAATTTGAAAAGTAAGTAAATGCTTTATTCCTTATGTTAACGTATATGAAGCCATCTGATTATTATTTCTTTTATTAAGACATCAAAATTGAAAGATGTATTTAGCATATTTCCATAAAAGTAGCATCTCATTTTATTATAGTCTCCAGGAAGACATGTAGTACCAACTAGAGAATGGCAGGGAGCTGCATACAGAGCCCATCTATGTGTGCACTATCTTATCAAAAGTAATTGGGCACATGAGCAAAAATCAAAAGTAGTATTTATTTATAAATGTTAATACTTAGTGGGGCTCCTTTGACCCTAAAGACATTGGATATTCTCTGTGACATACTTTATACTAACATCTGATACACTTCAGCTGGTGTTTCCATCAATGTATCCTGCAAGCATCTGCCTAGTTCTCTTAAAGAAGATGCTGTTCATATTTTCTGACCCGACATTCCAGTTCATCCCAAAGATGTACAGTACTGGTGGTGAAGACACAACACTGTATGCTAGTTGAAAGCTGAAGGGCCAAGCTATTCTGTGTGGATGGTACGACAATCCAAAGGGCTCTCTGAGTACTGACCCAAAGGATTGTGGGTCATCACCCTTAGGCACTTTGAGGCATATGAGTACTTTAATGCTGTATCACTTGTGGAACGACCATGGCCTAACACACATTAAAACATTAAATCAGTATTGGGTTGCCACCCTTCTTGATCCCCACTACAAGGCCAAAATTACAAATCTCATTCTGGAAGTAGAGAGGGACCTCAAAATGCACCAGGACAGACCATTAAGTAATTTAAGCACGACAAGACTGTTTGCTGTTCTGTTCACCTTTCAAAATTTCTCCTTGTAAAATGTATGACATTGCTTTTAAAGCCAGCAGCAGCTCACCTGCTGTCTTGTGTATCAAAATTTCTAGTAGCTCTACAGCTGTTCCTTGGAGAAGGCCCGTACTTGAGTGTTGTGTTCACCTGGCAGAATTTCTCCTTGTAAAATTGATGACATTGCTTTAAAACAAACCCCACACCTCCTGTCTTCCTTGGCACAATTTTTGATCTAGGAGACCCTATGTGAACCTTCTTTTGTTTTCAGTGACACCAATAAGCTACGATTGACCACTACGCCGCTGTACACTATTTTGAAGAACATTACGGAGGAGCACAGGTGGTCCCCGACTTGCGAACAGGTTCTGTTCCAGGAGCCTGTTCGCAAGTCCATTTTGTTCGCAAGTCGAACAAATGGTAGTATGGTGGATCCCGCTCCATACAACGTCGGGTGCCAGCTGTTCTTACAGCGGGCACCCGGGGGCAGCAGTGCCGACGAGCCGCGCCGCTTGTCAGAACTGTTAACACTTTAAATACCGCTCTGATAGCGGTATTTAAAGTGTTAACAGTTCTAACGAGCGGCGCGGCTCGTCGGAACTGCTGCCGCCGGGTGCCCGCTGTAAGAAACAGCCTGCACCCGACGATCAGGGGGCCCGTACAGCGTCCCACGATGAGATCGCAGGACGCTGTGTGGTTGCTAAGCAGCCGGGGACCTCCTGAAAGGCCCCAGGGCTGCCTATGCAGAGTGCCCATCAAGCGCACGGCTTGATAGGCGCTCTGCATAGACAGCCCTAGGGCCTTTCAGAAGGCCCTCGGCTGCCTAGCAACCGCGATCTGACCGGACAGGCTTGATAGAAGCCTGCCCGATCCCTGCACAGTATGATGTAATGCCATAGCATTACATCATACTGTGCAGGACAGATAGTTCGTATCTTGCGAAATTCGTAAGTCAAATGTTCGCAAGTCGGGGACCATCTATACAGCGTTTCCCGGAAACTGTATGCCCGTGCAATTTTGTTGGCTTTGACTGCACTGGGAACCTTCTGGAGGGCAAATTCACTTAACCCAATTTTTAATCTCATTGACTTTAATGGGAGCCGAATCGACCGTCCCGATTCACAATGATTTTCATCAAATCGGCCCAATACCGACATGAACCGATTATTCCACTCATCACTTCTCACAATCTGCATAGTATACTTTTAAATGACACCGAAGTGAATGGAGAATGGCCATAACTTTGTTTACTGTCTCCAGCTTACAAATGCTGCAGCCTGAGTGTCGGTTGTATGATGCCAGACGTTCTGTCCCAGGCTCATGCAATACATCAGGGCTGGCTGCTCAGTAGAGGATATATTGAATGGAAGCAGATTGCAGTACCAGTAAACAGCAGTACATCAACCCACACAAACCCAAATGAGCACTTCTTTGTAAAATGCGTTAGCGATTCCACATCCCGTAGTTTTAAAACCAATAACCCAGCATAAGGTTGTCACGTCTTGTTACTCTTATAGGGGTTGTTCCACCAATCACAGGTTCTAGCTATCCGCAGGATAGCTGATACATTTTTGATTGCTGGGGCCCTACCACTGGGATTCCATGCCTCTCATTCCTCACCTGTGTCGCTAAGTGGTTTTTTTGACAGTACTCTGCTAAAAAATAAAAAAAAATAAAAAAATTAAATCAGTAACCCTTTAACCTCTAGCCCATTTTTGGGTTTTTCTCTTATGCATCCTTGCCTTTCAAGAGCCCTAACTCTAATTTTTCTATTGTCACGGTCATAGAAAGGCTTGTTTTTTTTTCTTCTACAGAACGACTTGTATCTTGTTAATGATACCATTCGCTATACCGTATAATGTATTGAAAAACGCTAAATATTTTTAAGTGGTGTGAAATGGAAAAAAATACAACTGCGCCATTTTTCAGGGGTTGCTGCTTTTTCATGGTATTTACGGCGCGGCTAAAATTAGATTTTAAGTTTATTGCACACGCCAGTGTGATCATGGCGATAAAATCTTTGATATTTTCTTAGAATTTACTACTTTAAGTCTAAAGTCTAAATAAGCCCTAAGGCCTTCTTTAAAATTTGCGCGATATGCAGTGAAAAGAAGCCATTAATTTCAGTTTGTTTGTTGACATGTTCGTATTTTTAAGCGCATTTAACCCTTTCCAATCCACTGTCTGACTTCTGAAGACATTATGATTTAAGGCCGATGTTGGAAGACATCCGTTGGGGTTCTCTTACTGTATATTGCCAGCCTCTCTGCTTTCGAAGCCTATCCAATGTGTCACCTTATGCAGTGCTGACTTTAGCCAGCAGATAGCGCCGTTGTATACCGGCAGAGAAAGAGTAAGCCCCCAGGATACAAATTGGATTGGAAAGGGTAAAGTCACACAAAAAAACAAAACAGCATGCTCTATGTTCCTGTGCATTTGGGCACCAGAAGTCTCCATAGAAGTCAATAAGAATATGCATATGCACGTGCAATATGCTAGGAGATGCCTGAAACATTGCATAATTGAACTAATTAGACTAATTAGCCATTTCAATGGCTGGGAAAATCAGTGCGTATTTTTTTTTTTTGCACGTTGACTGCGCACAGAAGTACAGTAAAATACACCGATGTACACAAAAAAATGCAGCATTCTTGCATGCACAAATACGCATACACTTGTGTCCAACCGGCCTAAGAGTACGGCTGGATTCAGACGAACGTATATTGGCCGGGTATTCATGCCGGCCGATATACGTCGTCTCTCTCTGCAGGGGGAGGAGGCAGGAAGAGCCAGGAGCAGTGCCCCTCTGCACTATTTGCAATGAGGAGAGGAGAGACGGGGGCGGGGCTAATGCTCAGGACATAGCCCTGCCCTCATCCCGCCTCCTTTCATTGCAAATAGTGCAGAGGGGCGGAGAGGGGGTGGAGAGGAGGCAGAGAGGGGGCGGAGGCTCAGTTCCTGCTCCTGGCTCTTCCATCCCCCCCCCTGCACATGAGGACACCGTATATCGGCTCGCTGTGAAAACCGAGCCGATATATGGTCGTCTGAATCCAGCCTACAGGTGTATATGGGGTTTCTTTTTGCACAATTTCAGTGTGTTGCAAGATGCACAAAAATCATACCCTAAAAGAGCCCATTGGGTTACATCGGTCTATTTGCAAAGCTGCGGGATAGGAAGATTTCGGCACCCCTTATTTTTGGGCAATTCTATTTAAGAATCGCCCATTCTTCTCCATGGGAGCAAAAAAAAATAAGTTGCATCACCCTTGCATGTACTTGCGAGTTTCATGTGAGTGGGATGCAATTCTTTTTTGCTGCCATAGGGAATATTGGGAGATTTTCATACGTGTGCTAAATCGTACGTGCGGTGATGCAATGTGTTTTTCTCACTTGCGTAAAAAGCATTTAAAAAGGCGAACGTATTTGCGGAGTCATTGCCGTATGTGACAATCTTGCCCGTTTCACATGACTAAGCGAATCATTGATTTCAACAGCTTCGTTCAGATGAACGCGTTTCTGCTGCGCAAATTATTTTTAGGAGAAAAGATAGGACCTGCCCTATCTTTGTCTGCGTTACACAGAAAGCCACCATGGACATCTATGGCAGCTTAAAAAAAAGGAAGGGTGAGGGGAGTTACCCTGAGTACAATGGAGGGAAAAGAAGACCTCTGGCCCTAATTAGACATTTAATTGGCATTCTATTCCATGGGAAGGGAGTAACACGCAAGCGTTTGTGGGAGGGGGTGGGGCTAAGTTCCAGGAATTAGCTCCACCCCCATCCCACCTCTCCTCATTGAAAATAGTGCAGGGGGGTGGAGAGGAGGCAGAGAGGGGGCGGGAGCTCAGAGCACTGCTCCCAGCTCTTCCAGCCTCCACCTCCTGCAGAGAGAGACGCCGTATATCGGCTGGGCATGAAAACCCAGCCGGTATACGGTCGTCTGAATGCGCCCTTAACTGGCACTTTATTAGATAATTCAAATATGGATCTCTCTCATGACCTGAAGGTTGTGAGTTCAATCCCCGCTTGGTTCAGCTAGCCGGCTCAAGGTTGACTCAGACTTCCATCCTTCCCGAGGTCGGTAAAATGAGAACCCAGCTTGGCAGGGGTTAATATATACATTACTTGAAAGTGCTGCAGAATAAGTTAGCGCTATACAAATAACACGATTTTTTATTATATATAGGTATCAGCGGGACAGTAGAGGTCAAAAACTAGCTGCATTTACTCCGCATCTGACTCTTTCCAATAAAAATGAGTGCTGTCATCCAAAGACTGAAGCCTGTTTTTGCAAATCCATCAGTATATCACACAAGTACCATGGGGCTTTCCAATGCCACAAACCACTGGACAATTTATTTTCCATCTGTCAGCGTAGCCTTCTGCCATCCAGCATGCGGGCGGACCGGCTACGTTTACACGTTATGCAGATTTGTGCAAATGTTTGAGCTGCGATCCAAGCGGTTATGTATCATGTAAAGCTTGGGAGGTAATTACATATATCAATAATTTATATGCTGCACTTACATTTTACGTGTTTTATTGCTGTTGGCTTATTTGCGCATACAGATGACTGGATTGGCCTTCTATTAAAGGGCGTTCGCCTAGGGCAATAATACAGGCTGATATTTTACTAGTTAATCTGCTGTTAATCATCAGCAAGTCAAGATCATTACCGTCTAATGACATATATTACAACACGCAGCGGCAGATTTACTATTCCTGTCGCATCAGAATTCCAAAATTTGGTGCAAATCAAACTGCCTGAGCCTTAACCCCTTCAAGATCAGAGATTTATTTTTTTTCATTATTTCCATTTTTTTCATTCCCACCTACCAAGCACCATAACGTTTCACTTTTCCATCGACATCTCTATATGAGGACTTGTTTTTGGCGGGATGAGTTTAGATTTTTTTTTTGTGGTACCATTGAATGTGTCATATAATAAATTGTAGAACTTTGAACATTTTTGAAAGGGGTGAAGTGGAAAAAAAAAAACATTGTGGCATTTTTTTCCCCAACATTCACAATGCAGTAAAAGTGACATATGAACTTTATTCTGTGGGTCAGGGTGCATTCAGACGACCGTATATCGGCTGGGTTTTCACGCCAAGCTGATATACGTCATCTCTCTCTGTAGGGGGGGGAGGCTGGAAGAGCCGGGAGCAGTGCTCTAAGCTCCTGCCCCCTCTCTGCCTCCTCTTCGCCCCTCTGCACTATTTTCAATGAGGAGAGGCGGGACGGGGGTGGAGCTAATTCCCAGAACTTAGCCCCACCCCTGCTCCACCTCTCATTGCAAATAGTGCAGAGGGGCGAAGAGGAGGCAGAGAGGAGGCGGGAGCTCAGAGCACTGCTTCTGGCTCTTCCCGCCTCCTCCTCCTGCAGAGAGAGACGCCATATATCAGCTGGGTGTGAAAACCCAACCGATATATGGTCGTCTGAATGCACCCTCAGTATGACTAAAGAGATACCAAATTTAGATACTTTTTTCTATTTTACTACTATTGAAAATAGTTTAAAAAATTTTTAAACAAAAAATGTTTTCTGTTGCCGTTTTCTGAGACCCATAACTTTTTTTTGTCATTGATTGGGCTATATGGGGCTCGTTTTTTGGGATGCTGTAATTTCTAATAGTATTATTTTGGGGTGCATGCATCTTTTTAATCAATTTTTTGGGGGGAGTAAGGGCTTATTCAGACATGTGTATATTGGCCGGATTTTCACGCCCGGCCAATATACACTGTCCCTCTCTGCAGGGGGAGGAGGCAGGATGGGCCAGCGGCAGTGCACTGAGCTCCTGCCCTCTCTTCGTCCCCTCTCCGCCCCTCGCCACTCGATCGAGCATTGTCCTTAGCGAGTACCTGCCCGCTCGGAAGAAAAGGTTTGGCTGCCAGTGCGGGTGAGAGGTGAGTTGCGGCAGTGAGCAGGGGGGAGCGGGGGGGGGGGGGGGGAGAGGGAGAGAGAGATCTCCCCTCCATTCCTCCCCGCCGCTCCCTGCCCGCCGCCGGCAGCCGAATCTTTTCTTTCGAGCGGGCAGGTACTCGCTAAGGGCAATGCTCGATCGAGTAATTGCCCTTAGTGAGTATGCTCGCTCATCTCTAATATATATATATACACACATATATATATATATATATATATATATATATGTTTTTTTTTTTACTAGAACTTACTTTTTTGCTTTTGACTGTTTAAAAAACATTATTAAATCCCTTTGGCATTTCTATATGATCACTTGATTGCATGTATTGTATACTGCAATATTCAGCATTGCAGTATATATTGATTTTCAATGTTGTGCGGACCAGTAATAGGGTGCCAGAGGGCCCCCCTCCGGCCAGCTGTTTAGATGCGTGCTCAGTAGTTTTGACCGCGGTAACTAAATACTTACCTGCTATGATCAGAGCTTGCTCTGGTCGTGGCAGTTGCTGGTGGCCGTCAGCTGTCAAAAACAGCTCCTGAACCTGCTCCATACCATTCATGATCGTTGCGTAGTCCAGTAGGTGTTGTTCCATGATAGCATCTTCTGTTCATATGCCCTATAAGGGTATACATGTCTAATTGTCATAGAGCAGGGTTTCCCACTCAGAACCCCCCCTCTATGCCCCAGAACAGAGAGCGTCTCTCATCGCGGTGGACCTTCTGCTGTCCACTTGTTAGAGGCCTGCTATCCATGTGTATGGCTACCCTGCAATATTACAGACAGGCCGCGACTTTCCCTGGAAGAGTCAGTATAAGTATATATGTAATACAAACTTTCCTCTTCAGCAGACACTGTAGGGAAAACTGCAAACAGCTTCGCGTGGAGATAAAAGCTGATCACTTGCGTTAGAAAAATGGCTTCATCTTGTTCAGCTGCGACAAATTTGTATAAATCTTGGCTTCTCTCCCACATCACAGTTACAGTCACATCAAAGATCTTTCGGATTCTACACTTATTAAAGGCAAACCGAAAGCACACACAGTTCTGGAAGCAGCAGCTTTAACATTGACTTCTAGGAGCCAAATAAATATTTAATCGCTGTAAGATCAAGGTCTATGTTGGATGCTGGACTCAAGACTGTATTTAACACGAGAAGTCTGCATTGTGTTCTAACATTCCAATAGATCAAGGTTCCGCACTATACACTAGTCCTCCATACTGTATACTGCTAGACCGAAGAGCTGTACATTGTATCCTGGTCTTCGGAACTGCTATTCAGTAACCCCTTCCCACCCCATGAGGTACATGTATGTCATGGGAGGGAAAAGGTTCACATAAAATGCCATCCATGTATAACATATGGAGCTGAGCCTACACCATCGGCAGCGGGAACAAGCTGTAACTCACAGCCAGGATCCCACTGCAACAGCAAGGATTGCATATCATGGCATCTACAAGGTTAATGGTGGGAGTGATCTCTCTGTGTGATGTCATCAGCCCTCCACCATTCAATCACAGAGGGTCAAAAGGTTGCCACGGTACTCGGGCACTAGACAATAGTCTCTGGGTCTGCCAATACTAGAGATAATACACTGCAGTACAGAAGTACTGTAGTGTATTATCTGAGCAACATCAAAAAGGTAAAAAAATAAACTAAATCCACATAAAAAAGCAATTTTTTGTTCACTTTTCCATTTTTTTGCAACAAAAAAATGTAAATTATTGGCCACATCCATAATGACCCATACAACAAAGTGAACACAATTGTTATTCAGCATAGCAAGCACTATATAAAAAAAGAAAGAAAATGGAGCCATAATGCTTTTTTTCCCTTCATTTTGCCTTCTAAAAAATAACATAAAAGTTACCAAAAAAGTCATCATGTATCTCCCTCAAAAATTGTTTCAATTAAAAAGTATATCTTGACATGAAAAAAAAAGTCCACAAACAGCTCCAACAATGGAAAAACAAATAGGTTTGAATGCAGCAATGCCAAAAAAGTTATTTTCCTGAAAAGGGGTTCTACGGCCGTAAAAATGCCCAAACGGCAAAGGGCCCAATGCATATACGCCAAGGCCACAGTGCCATTGGGCCTGGGGAGATATTCCCCCTTCCCTCCCCTTCTCTGGCTCACCTCCTCTCTCCTCCCTTCCGGCCGTTTGCAACGGGAGGGGGCGAGACGGGGATGGAGCTAAGCTCCTGCCCCCTCCCCCACGGCTACCAGCAAGTGATTTCAGGGAAGGGCTTTAAATATATGCCCTTCCCTGTAAATCAAGTAAAAGTGGTTTAAAAAACAGATACTCACCTTGCTTCAGTAGCCGTGGCTCCATTGAGAACCAGCACGCAGCTGTGTTCACGTGTGTTTTTGCTCATACCTAGGTGAGCATGTATGTATGCACCTAAGTATGCACAAAAATACGCTCGTGCCCACCCTCATTGTGCAAAAGTGGAATAACGTTAAAAAATATATATAAATATATATCTTTATTTTTTTGTTTTATCATACTTTTACTGATCAAAATAGTAAAGTTATCATGCCATTTATACCGCATAGTAGATATGGATAAAAAAACAATGGCAGAATTGATGTGTTTTTCACCTTGTCCCCCCAAAAATCAATAAAAGTTAAACAATACATTATTTGTACCCCAAAATGGTACCAATTAACTCATTTAGGACCAAGCACTGTACATATACAGCGCTTGGTCCCAGACTTTAAGCCCAGCCGTATGTAAAATTACGGCGAGGATTAAAGGGGTTGTCCCGCGAAAGCAAGTGGGGTTATACACTTCTGTATGGCCATATTAATGCACTTTGTAATGTACATTGTGCATTAATTATGAGCCAAACAGAAGTTATTCACTTACCTGCTCCGTTGCTAGCGTCCTCGTCTCCATGGTGCCGTCTAATTTCAGCGTCTAATCGCCCGATTAGACGCGCTTGCGTAGTCCGGTCTTCTCCCTTCCGAATGGGGCCGCTCCTTGTAGCTCCGCCCCGTCACGTGTGCCGATTCCAGCCAATCAGGAGGCTGGAATCGGCAATGGAGCGCACAGAGCCCACGGTGCACCATGGGAGAAGACCCGCGGTGCATCGTGGGTGAAGATCCCGGTGGCCATCTTACTAAGGTAAGTAAGAAGTCGCGGGAGCGCGGGGATTCGGGTAAGTACTGGACGTTTTTTTTTTTTTACCCCTGCATCGGGTTTGTCTCGCGCCGAACGGGGGGGCTATTGAAAAAAAAAAAACGTTTCGGCGCGGGACAACCCCTTTAAACCTTTCCAATCCAATTTGTATCCTGGTTTTCCTAGGGGGCTTACTCTTTTTCTGCCGTTATTCAACGGTGCTATCTGCTGGCTAAAGCCAGTACTGCATGAGGTGATACGTTGGATAGGCTCCGACAGCAGAGAGGCTGGCAGTATACAGTAAGAGAACCTAGACGGACATCTTCCAACATCGGAGCTGTGCAGCGTTAAATCATAATGTCTTCAGAGGTCAGACAGTGGATTGGAAAGAGTTAAAGCCTCCTTCTTCTGTAATCAATCAAAGGCAAGACTGGTTGTCAGCTGTTAGTCACACCTGATAACCCAGAGGAGGTGGGAGATGTGGGTTTTAACCCTTTCTGCCTCCTCCTTTCTTCGGTACAGCGCTCAATGAGTCCTATGTACTAAAAGTGAAAGTAGAAGTGTTTCTTCCACCATGGGAGCCCGGGGGTCATATGACTGCCAGGATTTCCTGCTAGAGCAGAGCTACAGGGTCGTACTAGATGCTGACCAGCTCTGCCAGTGTCTATTATCACTATGGGGGTTGTTTTCCTCTGTAACTATGGATGCTCCAGCTACAGTGGGAAAGTGTCAAATAAAAAAAATAAAAAACATGTGAATGTCCTCCAGAGGTCTTATATGACGTCATGGGGGACATAGATAGTAAAAAACATAATTACATAAATAAGTAAAACAAAATTACAGAATAAAGCAACAATATATACATAAGAAAAAAAAAACAAAACCAAAGCCGGCACCAACCAAAACTGTCGCTGCTAATAGGCCTCCCCTGCACTAGACTCTACCCTCCCCAATCCATCCTGAATGCGGCAGCCAGGCTCATCTTCTTGTCGAGCCGCTAATCGGATGCCTCTGCCCTGTGCCAGTCACTGCACTGGCTGCCCGTTAAATACAGAATTCAATTTAAACTCACTACCTTCATCCACAAAGCCCTCCACAGCACCGCCCCGCCCTACATTGCTTCCCTCATCTCAATTCACCACCCAGCCTGGGCCCTCCACTCTGCTAATGAAATCAGACTGAGCGCCCCTTTAATTTGAACTCTCATTCCCACCTCCAAGACTTCTCAAGAGCAGCACCTGTGCTCTTGAACGCGCTACCAAAAAATATCCAGGCAATCACTGACACACTAAACTTCAGGCGTGCTCTAAAAATGCACCTCTTCAGGGAGGCATACCATATCCCCTAAACCAAACCCCTCTGTATGCTGCATGATAACATGCTCCCTGTCCCACAGACTGCAATCCCTGCTAGCCTTAATAAACTGGCACCTGCAGTCATCCCGATTCCGACACTATACGGCCTGACCATTGTCTGGGTGTATAGCTTCCCTCACTCTCCACCTCGCCATACCGTGCATATCTCCAGCCCCTTTACCTTCTGTATCACCCTGTTATTTGTAGTATGTAAGCTCGTTAGAGCAGGACCCTCACCCCTATTGTTTCTATCAACTGATTACTACATGTAACCTTTGTCTTGTGTTATGTCGTTTCAGTGGATCTCTCTGGTCTTTGTTGAGTTGACCTGCGGTATTGACTTGCTTCACATGAACATAACTGCTGCAGCCAATGGCCTTAGTCGTCTTGTGCTGTATAAGCTACAAGGATCATTGCTGAGGCCAGTTATTAACTCCAGTGGTCATGTGCATATAAAGCATTACCGCTGCCGGGAAGTAAACAAAGGCTGGCAAGGACCAGCGGAGTGGTAAAAGTGAAGACTCAACAGGTGAGAATGGCTATTTTTTTCTTAATTTGCTCTTAAGGGCTTATTCACACCTGGGTTTTCACTCCCGGCCAATATACGCTTCCCCTCTGATGCATTGGCTTACAATGCATCAGTGCACAGGGGCGTATATCCGGTGACGGCAGCTACATAGATTCCTATGGTGAATCTATGCTAGCTGCCGGAGAAGGTAGGTGGGAGGGAGTTTAGCAGCATGACTGCTAAACTCTCTTCCCCTTGTCTTCTCTGCCCCTTGCTGCTGTTTGCAATGGGAGAGGGCGGGATGGTGGCTGAGCTAAGTTCCACCTGCTCCACCCCTCCCATTGCTGGCTGCGGACAGTGTGCAGGAGCTTAGCTCCGCCCTCGTCCCCTCCTCCAATTGCAAACGGCCGGAGGGGAGGAGAGGAGGTGAATCGGCGAGGGGGAGGAAAGGGGGATTGTCTTTCCAAGCCCCACGGCATTGCAGCCTTGGCATATATGCACTGGACCCTTTGCCGTTCAGGTGTTTCTACTGTGCCAGCGGGCACACATAAAACTGCTACGACCATGTCAATGGGCCCTAAGAGTCAGCCTCATGTGGTGCAGAGTGTTTCGGCAGCTGTATGCAGACCTAAGCTCCCGCTCACAACCTGAAGGCAGCAAGTTCAATCCTCACATGGTTCAAGTAGCTGGCTCAAGGTTGACTCAGCCTTCCATCCTTCCGAGGTCAGTAAATTGAGTACCCAGCTTGGTGGGGGGTAATAAATAAATTACCTGAAAGCACTGTGGAACACTTTGGCACTAGACATTATTATCATATTTACAAGATTTGCTGTTGTTTAACTCAACTCCTAACTCGTATAATTATGCTTTCACTGTTCCATTTTTCTATGATGCTCGCATACTTCTGACCTGCCCTGATGTTCTTGTGTAACATAGTTTGAGAAAGGACCAATTACACGGCGTAGCATGGGCTCCACTGTGCACAAGCTCCTTTCTCATAGTTGTCTTATGCAATTCTTGCTTTCCAAGGTGAGGTGTCTACCTGCTTACCAACACCTTTGTCTAAACTTCATCTTCTATTCCTACTTGCAGTTCCGTCAAATCCTCTCAAATTATCCCAGCACCAATTTGGATTTGCTCCGTTTACCTTTTCTGTTCCACCTAAGTTCTCCAATACTCCTGTGGTCCGCTCATGAGTCTGCTCTCAATTTATTCATCTCCACTCATTCCACATATTCAGTAGCTGCCTTTACTGTGGCAAACCCAAACGCCTTGATACATGGAATGGCCTGGTGCAATTTACTCTTCCTGTTGGGTACTCTGTTGACAACCATCTACCGGTAGGACATTTGGGGAGCCTGCATGCAGAAATGCCATACCATATCTAATGTATGAATTCTCTGCTGTCCAACAGTTATCTTATTTACCGTATCATCTGCATCGTCATAGGGAGCTGTGATCGTGTGGTGGCATAGTGGTTATGTATAAGATAATAATTCTAGCCTTCCATGGACTTTATAGGCCTCATCAAACCAATCATACACTTTGGGACCGTGTCTTCTCTGATAGAGCATTCCAATAAAGGTCTATCTGATTCTAGTGATCTTAGAAGTAAATACTCCAGCAAAATTGATGCCCTTAATCCTTGTTTGACGAAGGCCTTGGACTATATAGTTTACAAGGACCAAATAAATGTTTAGTGTTCACAATGAAATCCAACATAAGATGTTGAGAGTAGGCATTACTTTTTCTGTTCTACTGTAAGCACCGAGCACTTATGTCAATAAATACAGGGATCGTCTAACTGAAGGAGAACACTTAAAGGAAGAGCTCAAGATAAGAGAGACCATTTGTAGAGAAGAGACAGTTGTTTACAGATAGGTAAATGGATTATGCATTGCCTTAATGCTGCTACATATGTACAAATTAAAGAAAATATATAATACTACAGATGAAACAAACGTTAGCTTGACAATGAATGCATTCAAATTTATGGTCACGTTTGGGGGGCGTGGGGGGCTTTTTTCACTTAAATATATGTATCTTGGGCTGTCAATCATTTTACAATAAGGTTTGATTTAAAAAATTTTGCACTGTTTGTCTTCTGCAGGTTCTTTATATTACTTTAGGCAGAAGCTGCAGACTAAGGCCTTATTCACACGGCTAAAACATCGGCCAAAAATCGCAACCATGTGAAGCATTGGATTCCAATGCATTCATTCACATACGGGATTTTCAGGCACGTGAAAAAAAATCGCAGTGTCAACGCAACGACCATTTTCGGTCGCCGATTTTTCATGCTGTGTCAAGGATAGGTCTTGACCTATCTTTTGATGAAAACAGCTGGTCTGATGGTGGGAGACGCCTGTCGGGGTTCTCTTATTGTATATTGCCACCCTCTCTGCTGTCGGAGCCTATCCAACGTGTCACCTAATGCAGTACTGGCTTTAGAGTAAAGGAAAGCCCTAGGAAAACCAGAATACAAATTGGATTGGAAAGGGTTAATACACACGTGTGAATGGATGACAAAAGCGCTAATAAATCTTGGGACTCGATCGCGGCTATTCTTCAGCAATGCAACTTTTGGTTGTGATGTGGCTGGCGTAAAATTGCATCTCTCGTGTGCATGAGGCCCGAGTCTCAATAGGAGATCCATCAGTGTACTAGACTGATGCACTCATTATCTCTCCTCACCTGCACTTTTATCAGCTAATTTATGATCTTCACAAAGTTTATCTTTGTTGTGTTATAAATTGGCTCATAAGAATGTGCAGAAAGAAGGGACCAGGGCTGGAAACCAACCCTTCAGAGTACCTTCACTAGCAGATCTCCTATTGAGACTCAGTCTGCAGTTTACTACAGATAGTAATATGAACAATCTGCAGAAGACAAAAAAGGTACAACATTTTTAATTAAACCATATTACAAAAATGATTGTCTGCCCAGAATACATGTATTTAAGAAACAAAAAAAGGCCCTGAAAGGTGTCCATAATCTTTAAATACAAACTTTAAAGGAAACCTGTCATGTACTTTATGCTGTGCTCACTCAGCATAAGGGTGCATTCAGACGACCGTATATCTGCTCGGTTTTCACGCCCAGCCGTTATACGGCGTCTCTCTCTGCAGGGGGAGGAGGCTGGAAGAGCCAGGAGCAGTGCACTGAGCTCCCGCCCCCTCTCTGCCTCCTCTCCGCCCCTCTGTACTATTTGCAATGAGAGGAGGCGGAACGGGGCGGAGCTAATTCCCGAAACTTAGCCCCTTAGTACAACCATGAAAGCTGCACTGTGATTGGTTGTTATATATTATACTGCTTAGATAACAGGAAAGCTGCGCTATGATTGGTTGCTATATATTATACCGCTGAGGTAACATGAAAGCTGCGCTGTGATTGGTTGTTACATATTATACCGCTGAAGTCAAAGTAACCTGTATCAAATTAACTCGGGCGAGGCCGGGTATATCAGCTACCGGTTGTACTGTATATGTGTAGTTTTAAAATGGTGAATTATTAACTTATCATTGCATTGTGAACAATTTCCAGGCACTTAATGGTTTGAAGATTTTTAATGTCTTATATGTGTCCAGCAGAAGACAACCCCATTCGATAATGAGTCAACCCCTTGTCACTAGGATCTAGATCTCATGAGCTTACCATACAAGTAAAAGTGAATGCACATGTTCTGTATAGATTGATGGCGAAGCAATTATCTGCTTGGTCCAAGTTTGACACAGCAGGTAGAGAGCATGGGGCAAAACCCATGCAGTAGATGTAGCATGAGGATAGACAACGGCCGTGTGAACAAGTAGCATATAGGATATTACTAGTAATTATTAGGAGATTATAGTACCAGTGTGACTGGTGGTGCAATGCGCCACTCAACTCTGCTACATAAGCGTCACACACACAGCACTACTACATACATTGTTCATCCCATATAACATGGATCAGAAGCAGCACGGCACTGGAGAAGAAGGACCTGTGATGCTGTTACTGTCATGCTCCACCCCTGATCACTCCGCTCATCCCAAATGAATGGCTTATATACTCAATCCCTGATCACATGACAGTTACGTCACCAAAGGTCCTTCATTGCCAGTAAAGGAGTTACATGCTCTGCCCCTGATCACATGACGGTGACGTCATCAGGGCCCGAGCGGCCTTAGTTGCTATGAAATACTAACGAACACCTAGCCGGACAGCAGCCGTGTGCGTACAGGACCTGTGATGATGTCATCGTCATATGATCAGGGTGCGGATCATGTAACTCTTTCACTGGGGATGAAGGACCTTTGATGATGCCACTGTCATGTGATCAAAAGCAGAGCATGTAAGTCACTCACAAACCCACTCACTCACACACGGATGGACAGGTTGTCGTTAGTATTTTGATGGAGGTGCCATGACCATATACCGCTTCATGAAGTGGGCATAAATGGAGTAGTTATTGAGCAAGAACTAGTTTTAGCAGTTAAAACCACATCCCCATCTGGACTTTAACTGCATTTATTGTAGCCGAACTGATGAGGGGATCTTGCCCCAAAAGGCGTAATTTCATGCTGGTTGCCTAATAAAGGAGAAGTTGATCTTCAGTCACCATAGTTCATTGTCTGACTCTGGAGAGTTGTGCCAAATCACCAGTTCTTGCTCAGATTCATGCTCTAGGCTCAGGTCCAGGGTGTCATCACAACATTAGCTCCAGGCCATGTGATAAACTTGCCAATGCATGTTATTCCATGCTGGACATCAAGGGAGAAATATCTTCTTTCTGCTGTTTTGTAGTTTGGCTGACCTGGATGGTCAACAGCCCAGCCAGCCAGCCCATCAGTTGTTTAGCAGAAGGTCTGGCAGGGATGATTGACAGCCCAGGCAGTTTGCAACTTTCTTATGGTATTTAGTCTGACTCCTCTATGCAGCGCATACTGTTCATACTCCCTGTATACTGCTCAAGTCAGTTTACTTTGTGCTAGGAGGGTTGGCTAACACTGGAGAGAGAGAAAAAATTCAAAATCATCTAGACAAACTTGAACAGTGAGCGGTGACTAACAGAAAGGTATTTAACAAGGAGAAATGCAAAGTACTACATCTGGACAAAATTTTAAAAAAGCACATATAGAATGGTAGAAATTAAGCTAAGCAGCAGCACATGTGAAAAAGACTTGGGTATACTAATAGATCATAGACTGAACATGAGTCAACAATGTGATGCAGTAACAAAAAAGGCAAACACAATTCTGGGATGTATTAAAAGAAGCATAAAGTCTAGATCACGTGAGGTAATTATCCTCCTCTACTCTTCCTTAGTCAGACCTCATCCGGAATACTGTGTCCAGTTCTGGGCACCCCAATTTAAAAAAGACATAGACAAACTGGAGCAAGTTCAGAGAAGAGTTACCAAGATAGTGAGCGGACGGCAAATCATGTCCTATGAGAAACAGTTAAAGGATCTGGGAATGTTTAGCTTGAAAAAAAATAGACTGAGAGGAGACTTAATAGCGGTCTACAAATATCTGAAGGGCTGTCACAGTGCAGAGGGATCAGCCCTATTCTCATCTGCACAATGAAAGACTGGAAGCCATGGGATGCAACTGAAAGAAAGAAGACAGATTATATATATAAAAAACTTTTTGACCATGAGGGTTGTTTAATGAGTAGAGCAGGTTGTCACAGGAGGTGGTGAGTTCACTCTTAATGGAAGTCTTAAAATAGAGGCTGGACAGACATCTGTCTGGGATGATTTAGTGATCCTGCATTGAGCAGGGGGTTGGACCAGATGACCCTGGCGGTCCCATCCAACCCTACCATTTTATGACTCTTGTCCATATCCATATCCGTTTTCAGTGGTCAGCTTTCCATAGTCTCCATTTAAGTTCTTCTGTACGCCTCTAACATCAGCTCTTGGCTCATGTAAACAGTGGGGCCATCCTTTTAAGGGCAGGCGCTACGCTTTGTGGTGGGTCCATTCAGGGAGATTCAGGGTGTTCTCTTTAGTACAATTTAGTACAATACTTAGTTATTTACCCCATTACTTGTCAGATCCTGTTTCTGACTACTATTAGCTTTCCATAAACACTTTGTCCAGACTGCCCAAGGATCCAATTCTCCACAGTTCATCCCCTGTCAGTCCTTGACAGATGCGACAGTCCGCTTTACTACACACTTTATCTCCTTCATCAAAAACTGGAGCAGAATATCTCCCTAACAATGATGATACATACAAACAGCCTACCTACCCCAGAGAAGGACAGCCCTGTGTTACCAATGGGGAGCAGATGGGTAAAATAATGTAAAATGACATAAGAAAGCATTCTTTCAAGGCCTTACCACTGCAAGTAATTGCATGAGATCCTTTAGTATTTCTGTGCTTACCAAAGATGGAAAAATCCATATCCAGTAATTATGGACATTGGCTTCAGTCCACTCTTCTCCACTAATGAATTCTGTGGTTCTACAGAAGCAAATGCATCGAAAAAGAAAGGGCGTTGCAGTATACAGCAGTGATGTGTTCTTGCACAAGACCACCTTTTCTAGGGATTGCCCTATTGCTAGGTTTAATTATAGGGACATGTCTTAAGCAAATAGCAGATCTATTATAACGGGAACATCTGAACCCATAAGATGGTCAATACACATATTAACTCTTTTTTAATTGGAGCTATGTGATTATTGCACTGACCGCAGGTCGAAAGATTGGCTGATGGACGAAGGTCCGAAGCGGAAGACCACCATTCATCCACTACTGATGGCTTATCCAGAGGATAGGTCATCAGTAAAAAAAAAACGAGGGCAGGCAACCCTTTTAAGCCCCAAAACACCCCTTTTTTACCCTGGCCGGTATTTTCTGGTAAAACCCTACATTGGAATGAAGATCCATTGCATCGGTGGTCACACAATTGTCATCTTTAAAAATAGTAAATTGAAAAGTATGTTTCAAATACTCGGCACTTTCCAATGATGGTCCCAAATATGAGCAGGAAGCAGTGAGCGTTTCCTATAATAGTTTGGCCCAGACATGAACCTCTTTCAGAGAAAACATCCATATTTTACTGTCAATGTTGCACTTTCCATAAGAAATGCCTGCAGTCTAATCACAAAGCTCAGGCTAACAATTTAGCTTCTATCGCATATTGCAGCAAATATGGGAACATAATAGAACATGACATGTATTTTTACAGTGACAGCCACAACAGTCGAAAATCAGCAGGTGCCAATTTGATTGAACCTTTTTTTAGCGTTTCCCCATGTAAATAACATCTTAAGTAATCTGCCATCAGACAAGAGTTACTCTTCCACTAGAGGAGAAAAAGCTATTTGGAGAGCTGAATTAGGCAGCCTATATACAAGTATTGAGAAAAGGATATTGAACGCAAGGATCCTGGGCGGATAGAACTACATTGGCATTCACCGGGCGTCTTTCTATACTCATTAAATGGTTCTTGTGTACCAAAACATTTGAAAAATGGAATTTGAAGGGACAGCAGTGACAAAAATGTTAAATAACCTATGAACTGTTTCCAAGTCTAGACTTTGTTATTTTTCTTCAGAATGTCCCTGAAAACATCATTAACCCCTTCCAATTAATCCCTTGCCATATTTTGCCAGCTCTGCCTGAAACCTAAATACAGAACTAGGTACATATAGCATGTCTCTAAATATATCTCATGCCAATCATACATTGGAACTTGAGTAGTTTTTTGCCACCATACTCTGTACTGGAAAATGTAGAACGGATCAGGCGCAGATAGAGATGAACCCTTTCCAATCCACTGGCTGACGTCTTCCTACATTCTGATTGAAGCTTGTACAGCTCCAATGACAGAAGACGTCCGACAGGGTATTCTTACCGTCTATTGCCAGCCACTCCGCTGCCGGAGCCTCTCTCTGGTGCATGCACACTGGCTTTAGCCAGCAGATGGCACCATTGTGTAACAGCAAAAAGAGAAAGCCTTTTAGGAAACCCTGAATCCAAAGGGATTGGAAAGGGTTAAGCAACAATTAAACTGGACCAGACCGCTGTGAAGGCTTATTCCATCTACTATGCATTCCTGAAGAGTTTACTATCCAGGCACTTTGACTCCTCAGTTTTGCACAACATACCTAACATAAGAAGAACAGATTTCCCCCCTATAGAAATAGACTTATAAGGCTAGTTCTACACGGACGTTCATGATTTTGCCGCGAGTGAATCACAGCAAAATCGTGTCTTTTTTCCCAGTGATTTGAGCATCAATCAATTTTCTTGTGCATTTTTATCGCCACAATTTTTTTCTGAAAGTCTATAGGATCGCGATGCGATGAAAAGGAGGCTCCATAGGGAAACATTAGAAAAATGTTAAAAAATGCACATCGCGAAAAGATTTTTTGCTTTCGCAGCATCGTATGAGTGAAAACATCGCTAATGGGAAAGAAAAACATTGTAGATCATTGGTTTCATAATCTACTTTTTTACAGACTCTCGCATTGCGCGAAATTCGCGTGATTTTCTCGCCTGTATGATACCACCTTAACTCTTTCCATATTGATCGCCTGCAGTAATTATTTCTCTAACACCATTGCTGATGTTTTTTCTTCTTGGTATTGTATTAACACAGACCTGAATGCTCCAGACCAGCAAACTACCAAAACTTCTGCTTAAGGTCTTATTCACAAGAACATTTTTACGCGGCTATTCTGCTACGTTAATGCGTCAGCCGAAATTCACAACCAACTGAAGCATTGGTTTACAATGCATTTGTTGTGCCGGAAAAAATAGGATAGATGCAACCGAATTAATATGTTGTCAGAAAAGATAGGTCTTGCCTAGAGATGAGCGAGCGTACTCGGTTCGGGTGTTTTTGCACTCGAGCACCGCTTTTTCCGAGTAACTGACTACTCGGACGAAAAGATTCGGGTGGCGCCGGGGGTGAGCGGGGTGTTGCAGAGGGGAGTGGGGGGGGGGAGAGAGAGAGCTGCCCCCTGTTCCCCACTGCTGCCCCCCGCTCCACCACGCCGCCCCCCCCCGCCCCCCCCCCCCGAATCTTTTTGTCCGAGTAGTCAGTTACTCAGAAAAAGCGGTGCTCGAGTGCAAAAACACCCGAACCGAGTACGCTCGCTCATCTCTAGTCTTGCCCTATCTTTTGGCTGTGATACGCTAGAAGCTCCCATAGATTCCTATGGAAGCTGGAAGAAAAGGAGGAGAAGAGAGTTTAGCTGCGCCTAACACTGGGGAATAAACACAGCTGGCTCTATTTAATCAGAAGTCATTCTGAGGATTTCCGGTCAGCAGCGTATTTTTGCGTCACGATTAGAGATGAGCGAGCACCAAAATGCTCGGGTGCTCATTACTCGGGACGAAATTATCGCGATGCTCAAGGGTTCATTTTGAGTAACGAACCCCATTGAAGTCAATGGGCGACCCGAGCATTTTTGCATGGGACCTATGCTCCACTACGGTTTTCATTTGTGAAAATCTGGGAAATTCAAGAAAGTGATGGGAACGACACAGCAACGGATAGGGCAGGCGAGGGGCTACATGTTGGGCTGCATCTCAAGTTCCCAGGTCCCACTATTAAGCCACAATAGCGGCAAGAGTGGACCCCCCCCTCCCAACAACTTTTACTTCTGAAAAGCCCTCATTAGCAATGCATACCTTAGCTAAGCACCACACTACCTCCAACAAAGCACAAGCACTGCCTGCATGACACTCCGCTGCCACTTCTCCTGGGTTACATGCTGCCCAACCCCCCCCCCCCCGCACGACCCAGTGTCCACAGCGCACACCAAAGTGTCCCTGCGCAGCCTTCAGCTGCACTCATGCCACACGCTGGCCTCATAGCCACACCACCCTCATGTCTATTTATAAGTGCATCTGCCATGAGGAGGAACCGCAGGCACACACTGCAGAGGGTTGGCACGGCTAGGCAGCGACCCTCTTTAAAAGGGGCGGGGCGATAGCCCACAATGCTGTACAGAAGCAATGAGAAATATAATCCTGTGCCACCGCCATCAGGAGCTGTACACGTGGGCATAGCAATTGGGAACCTATGTGCCACACACTATTCATTCTGTCAAGGTGTCTGCATGCCCCAGTCAGACTGGGGTTCTTTAGAAGTGGACACATGCAGTTACAACTCCGTGTGGACGGACAGCATGGGTGGCTCCCTGGAACCCACCGGCTGTACATACAGAAGTGAATACAAATCACAAAAAATTACTGAGTAGCAGATATAAAACTTGTATGAAAGATGCAGAAAATGTTTAATACAGTATCCTACATGATCACTTAAGTCTGCTTACCTCCAAGTTGAGTCCATTCACAAACCATTCAATGCCCAGAAAGTTGACGGCCATGTCTGCATCCCCACTATACACCAGGATGCGATACTTCTGCAGAGAAGGATAAATAGCAGATAATGGCTGTCCAAAAAAAATTGTGCAACACTGCTAAAAGCAGCCTCAACAGTACTGCACACGGTCAGATGTGGCCCTAAGAAGGACCGTTGGGGTTCTTGAAGCCTAAAATAACTCCTAACGCTCTCCCTATAGCAGCTCCAGCATCAGCAGCACTGTCCCTGATCTCTGTCAGAATGCATCCGTGGCGAGCCGCGGGAGGGGCCGATTTATATACTCGGGTGACACCTGATCTCGCCAGCCACTCACTGCAGGGGGGTGGTATAGGGCTTGAACGTTGCAGGGGGAAGTTGTAATGCCTTCCCTGTCTTTCTATTGGCCAGAAAAGCGCGCTAACGTCTCAGAGATGAAAGTGAAAGTAACTCGAACATCGCGTGGTACTCGTCTCGAGTAACGAGCATCTCGAACACGCTAATACTCGAACGAGTATCAAGCTCGGATGAGTACGTTCGCTCATCTCTAGTCACGATGCCACAGTTGCCCGTATGAATGGATGAGAAAACGCTAATTAAGATCTGGATTCCATTGCAGATTTTCTTCACTTATGTTATTTGATTAGCAGCACTTGGCTAATAATTAATTCCTATTAAAGCAGTAAGGTGCCCCTAATGTGGCCCTGAGTTATGGCTAAAATTCGCATTTTCTTGCTCATTCGCATGAGTGACTATAGCATATTAGCTAAAATATACGCTGCAGCCCGGAAATACCTCAGACGGCATAAATTCTTGAGAAGTCTTCTAATGCCTAAATAGAGGTACCTGTAATGTTTTTGCAGCGCTTGGTGCTGCAAACCTCCCCCCCCCCCCCCCCACTTTTTGTTCAAATCCCATAGGAGTCTATGGGAGTCGCCAGCATATATTGGCCAAAAGATAGGGCAAGAGCTATCTTTTCCAGCCGCATATAAAATTTAGTTTTTCTCATGACTGTTGAACAGGACATGAAGTTGGAAAAACAGTGGGCGAGATTCAATTTTTTTCTTCAAAATATTTTTTATTAAGTTTTAAGGCAATACATGGTACTCAGATGTCTGAAGATGCATTTTACATTAAAGTAGTCAATAAGAAAGGACAGGTTACAATTCTCCATATACATTAGTATTAGCCATATACACTTGTAAACTTTACGCCAAAAGTCAAACTTGCAAAACTTCAAACATAGGTTTTGTAGGAGCTTCGTGGTTAGACATATGGTTTTTATCTTATCTAGTTTATGCTCCAGATTTACGTTTAAAATATGTATGTTTGTATTTAAAACTATTTTATTTTATATAAAATTACAACATTATCAAACAGTCAACATAAACCGTCGCCACGGTTCCCACATAGCATTAAAACTCTTTAAGTTATTGTTAGCTTTCGCGAAAATGTTTTCATAGGTGTAGTGGTCCGCTAGGGTACTTAGCAGGTCTATCACACTAGGAGGGGATTCTGTTTTCCACTTTCTGGTTATAATTAGTTTAGCTGTCATCAAATAATGACAGATCCATTTACGGTGATTTCTGGGAATATGGTCACAATCAAAAAGCAATATAGCAAGTTGTGAGTTTATTTTTATCTGAACTCCTGTGATTTTGGGGATAAGGGCGAAGGTTTCCTCCCAAAATTTTTTAACTTTTGGATATTCCCATAGGATATGTAGGAGCGTACCGTTGTTGCCACAGTTTCTCCAACATTCGCTGCTTTGGGAGGGAAAACTTCTGGCTAGTTTGGTTGGGGTGTAATACCACCTCGTCAATATTTTATAATGTGTTTGTAGGATATTTGCTGAGAGGGTGGATTTGTTAGCCCACTCAAAGGTTTTCAACCATTGGGTTTGTGTCTTTCTACATTTCAAGTCTGTTTCCCAGTTTATCAAATGGGCTCTTTTTGACATTCCTATATCTCCAGCCAGGGCATTGTAAAATCCTCTCGTTTTTGTTCTACCGGAACCACTGCGTGCTGTAAAGAGGAGGTTCAGTTCCTCCGGTATCCCCAGGGACTCCAGTTGGCTTTTTTTCAGGAATGACTGGATTTGACAATATGTAAAAATATCTCTCGTCTCCAGTCCATATAGCTCCCGTAGGGCATCAAAGGAAAGAACCCCCCCTCCCTCCATGCAATCTGAAATGAGTTTGATCCCTTTTCTTTTCCATTTTTCAATGTGTATATTTTGAATATAGAAGGAAAGGGTCTCTATTGGCAGTTCAAGTTTTAGACTTTTCGGTGAGTTGCTAAATTTGTGGATATAAGTATTCCAGGCTTGTAGTGTTGCCAACATAGGAGGTGAGAAGTCACGCATTTCTATCAAAGGGTGGCATCCCGGATACAAAGTCCCCAACATGCACACCTCTAGGAGAGATCTCAAAGATCGGTTATTATTTGCTTGTTTTTCCATCAGGCTCCACGATGGTAGATCGGACACCTGTAGCCAAGTCATAGATTGGCTTAGGATGGTTGCTTGATAATAGGCATGCAAGTTGGGAACTCCCATCCCCCCCTGCTTACGGTGCTGATATAAGATCTGAGCGGCCACTCTTGGTCTCTTTCTACTCCAGATAAAGCTCATGAGCTGGGTTTGGAATTTCGCGATAGATTCTGATGAGATTGGGTAGCTAAGTGTGCGAAATAAGTAAAGTATTTTTGGCAAAAGTAACATTTTATAAAGAACTATTTTTCCTAGCCAAGAATGTTCCATTTTCTCCAAGCGGTCGAGCTCGTTTTGGAATGCCAGATGTAGTGGTTCTAGATTTAATGGTACAATGTTTGACAAAGGGTAGCACAATTTAATGCCCAAGTATGGGATCTCGGAATGCCATTGGAAAGGGAACTCTCTCTGGATATCTAGTTTCAATTGTTTGTCAATATTTATGCTCAATATTTGTGACTTGTCTACATTCAGTTTATAATATGAGACTTTGCTGAAGTCCTCTATACACTCCATAGTTTTTCTCAAGGAGATCAGTGGATCTGATAGAAACAGTAGGACGTCATCAGCAAACAATCCTATTTTATGCTGTCTGTCGCTTAGGTGTGCTCCTCTAATTTCAGGGGATATTCTTATTAGTTCAGCTAACGGCTCCATCATCATGACAAAAAGTAGAGGGGAGAGGGGGCACCCCTGACGCGTTCCATTAGTGATATTAAATGGTGACGATAAGGCTCCCCCCACTAATACTCTTGCGGATGGTGAAGAGTACAAGGCGCGGACGGCCCGTAAAAATCTGCCCTCAATTCCGAATTTCCGGAGAACCGCAAAGGCGAATTCCCAGTGGAGTCTATCGAACGCCTTCTCTGCGTCCAGGGCAAGGAGGAGAGAAGGCGTTCGACTCGACCCGACCCTTGAGATCAGGTTCAGGGCTCTTCTTGTTCCATCCGCCGCCTGTCTCCCCTTTGTGAAACCTACCTGGTCTTTATGTATTACCTCAGGGAGGACCTCCAATAGTCTTGTAGCTAGAATCTTAGAATAAATTTTTGTATCCGAGTTTAATAAGGAGATAGGTCTGAAATGGGAAGGAACTGTGGGAGATTTACCCGGCTTGGGAATTGTGGTGATTGTCGCCTGTAACATCTCCGGAGGTAAAGAACCATCTATCATCGCGTCGTTAAGTGTTTTTCCTAGGTGGCCAGATAAATGAGTAGCAAATAATTTATAATATTTATTTGAGAAGCCGTCAGGCCCGGGGGATTTATAGTTTTTTAATTGGTTTATAGTTCTGGAAATTTCCGAAACGGATATGGGTTTGTTTAGTTCTTGCGCCTTGGTACCTAATGAGGGAAGAGACATTTTGTTTAGGAATTTATCAATGATGACGGAGTTAGGTTGCTGGATGTCAGGGTCTTCTCTCAGATTATAAAGTTTAGTGTAATAGTCTTTGAAAGTTTCAGCAATTTTTTGGGGGTGGGAAATTTTTATATCGGGATTTTTGTTATCTATCAAGTACGGGATTTGGGTTTTTGTTCTTTTTGGTTTTGTTTGGTTGGCCATTAATTTTGAGGGTTTGTCCATGTTGGAATAAAAGTTAGCCTTGTAGTATATGGAATCTTTCTCAAAGTTTTCGAGGAGGATTGATCAGAGATCCCTTCTAAGTGTTATTAGATCATTCGTGTGTGCGTTCCCTTCCGAAGCGCTTTGAATTGTTTTTTCCATTTCTTTTATTTTGTCTAGAAGTTCATCTACTTGTTTTCTCTTTTCTTTTTTATGCTGTTTGCTCATTTTAATTAATATACCTCGTATGACAGCCTTATGGGCGTTCCATATCGTAGAGTTTTTTATTTCAGGGTTTGAGTTTAGATTAAAGTATTCGTCGATTGCGTCACTAACTATTTTTCGATTTTTAGGGGATTTTAGTAGATTAATGTCGTTTCTCCATATCTTAAGGTTGTTATGTAGGGCGCCAAGATGTATTTTTAGTGTAATAGGTGAATGGTCCGACCAGGATGTCGTTCCAATATCTGATGCTTGTATGTGTGGGAGTGTCCATCTATCCGCTAGAAAAAGGTCTATCCTAGAAAATGTTTTATGGCGCGGGGAGTAGTAGGTATATTCACGAGATGAGGAGTTTAGGCATCTAAATGTGTCATATAAATTTTGTTTGTGAAGCCACTGGTTTAGCATGGGAGAGGTTCTGTTTTGAGCCGTAGAGTCATATGTCTTATCCGGTATAATATTAAAGTCTCCACAAATTAGCAGTTTTCCCTGCTTCAGTTTATTAATTTTTCTGAGTGTTTTGTTTAAAAAAGATATTTGCGCTTTATTGGGGGCGTATATATTAGCTAAAGTAATTTTTTGTCCAGAGAGAGTACCCACCAGTATGATAAATCTACCATATGGATCTAATATTTGTGTGTGGGGTGTAAATCTGGTATCGTCTCTGAATGCTACCAGAACTCCGGCTCTTTTCTTTTTTGAATTTGCCATAAAAATTTGTGGGAATTTTTTGTTGGTGAGTTTTGGGCCTGTTAACTCCGTGAGATGCGTTTCTTGTACACATAATATGTTAGCATTTGATTCCCGAGCTTCTCTCCATAACATCGCCCTTTTGAAAGGGGAATTTAGGCCCTTAGCGTTTTGCGAAAGTATTTTAATACTCATTGTGTTTAGAAGTGTTTTCGCTTGTGTTTTGGATTAGTGGGGTGGCGACAATTTTTTTTAAAAACAACGTGTAGAACATGTATAACATATAGCAGATACTTAAGGGCTTGATTTTCTCTTGTTGTCTTCGTTGCGACACGTCAGAGCTCTTTGTACCTGCGGAATAGCAAAGAACATAGAAAAAGAACAGAGAGGTGTAACACCAAATAAGTAAGAAGGCAGGTCTTGACACCTGTGTGTAATTGGGGGTAAGCAAGAGTTCGCCTTGAGATTCTCCAGCCCGATTTTTCTGTTGGTTCAAGTTAGCACCAGCAGCAGATTATTCAGGAAAGCCCAGTTGCGTAACCATTGGTCAGTTGTGTCTTAGTTATCTGGGGGAGGTCGAGATTTGCGTGACGATGGGTTCTGCGGTTCTTTTTGATTTGTAGAAAAAGACTTCTCAGTTATTGGGATTCCCCATTTTTGGAGAGTGGATTCCCCCATTTTGGGTGATGAGATTACTTGGAGTGCATTGTCCTTATATATTAGCAATTTGGTGGGGAATCCCCATCTGTATGGGATTTTTGCTGCTCTCAAAGATGTCGTGATTTTTGCAAAGGTCTTCCGGCTTTGGACTGTGAATGCTGATAAATCCGCAAACAAGTGGATTTCAGAGTACGGGTTGGGGAGAATGGTCATTTTTCTTGCTGCATGCATAAGATCCTCCTTAATGTGGAAAAAATGTATTCTTGCGATTACATCTCGGGGAGCTGATGCTGGTATGAATTTTGGTTTAGGCAGTCTATGGATCCTATCAATTATGCAATCATTTTCCGTCGCATTGGGTAATAGAGTTGCCATAAGTTTAGAGAGATACTTTTTTAGCTCTGCTTGACCAATATGTTCAGGAACACCTCTGAGTTTGATGTTGTTCCTTCTGTTCCTGTCTTCCAGGTCTGCTAGTTTGTACTTAATGGAAGCTACCTCTTCCTCCAACGCATAATGCGCATCAATCAGACTATTATGCGATGTTGTGAATTCTGCCATTTTGCTTTCTATATGTTCTGTACGGTCTTCTAGTTCTGAGATAGATTGACGAAATGTGGAGGATATCTGTTTTATATCGTTTTGCAGCGTATCTCTTAGTGCTATAATCATGTTTTTAATGAAAGCTTCTGAGGCAGGGGTGTTGGAGGTGGGGACATTTACAATAAGGTCTTCTTCTTCTCCAGAGCTCTGTGAAGATTGTGGGGGAGATAGCCTAGGTTTTTGTTTTTCTGGACTATCAGAGATTGACTGAGCCTGGGAGGAGGTAGTAGAAGATGGCGGAGCGGCCATTTTATGGGTCTGAGAGGTCCGCATATGTTGTATTTTGTTTAATGCACTTTTGAATGTATCTTCTCCCTCCTTCTCTGCATTGTGCATTATTAATTTCTGCCTGGTTTTTTTATTCTTTATTAAGCTCACTTCTGAGCTGTTTGGTTGTGCACTTTGTTGTGATGCTGGAGGGGGGGGGGGGGGGTTTGGGGAGCGCTGCAGCGCTATGTCAGTTGGGGACTGTGGTGTGACATATCTCTCTCCCCTCTCCTTGCTTAGCGCTCTACTCGGCATGGTCTCCCGCTCTGTCTGCTGCATTAGGACACTGTCTGTGTCCGGAGCCCTGCGCTGAGGTGTCAGCGCTGGGGGGGTTGGGGAGCGCCGAGGCGCCATGTAAGCTGGGGATTGTGAAGTGTCCGTTCTCCCCCCTCTCCCCTTGCTTACCGCTCCGCTCGGCAAGCTCCTCTGCGCTGTCAGCTGTACCAGATCGCCGTTCATGTCCGGAGCTCCGTTATCTGCGGTGGATGTGACAGATGTCGCTCTGGTCTCTCCGTTCGCTGCGGAGACAGTGTGGGAAGCCATTTTCTCAGGAAGCGCGGGCCGCTCCCGGTCTTCGGGTCTTACGGGGAAGAAGTCCGAGACCCTCTTTGGCGGTGGTTTGAAAGCCTTCCTTTTGGGCATGATGTCCCAAGGTTTGGGAGGTAAGTGGTTTCTTTTATTTTGCTGCTGGCAGGCTATTTTTTTTGCTTTTCAGGCTGGATCTAGACGGAGATCAGTTAAAGATGTCCGTCTTCTCTCTCAGTCAGGCCACGCCCCCGCGAGATTCAATTTTTGAACCGTTTCTTAAAAAAAATAAAGAAAAGAAAAAACTGAATCTGTACCTGGAAAAAAACTAGTTTAAATCTTATTCAAGGCAATTCATAAAATTGATAGAGGGAGATAAATTAAGTGAGAACTTGCGTGTTTCAGAAGTCTTCTGAAAAAATACTTTTCTATTGCCAAATGTTGGTATCATGCATATTAGATATATTTCACAGCACTTTTGGGTTGTCCATCACGGACACATTTCATTCCTGAAGTTCCAGGGTATGGAGTGAGTTCATGTCTCATCAAGAAGTGAGGCTAATCCCAAAAAAGTTCTCAATAGGGAAGTCTATTCAATTTTCCTTCTAAGTATATGTTTACCTAATGGCCTTAAAGGTAAGACCCCATTTACACTGAAAAATGATGGCTCAAAAAGCGCTTAAACGACAGTTTGAGTGACAGTTTTGAGCGAACATCTCTGCATAGTCTATAGTAGCAAATTAGCTACTAAAGAGCTATGCAGGCAGATCGGGACACCACTGCTATGGCTCGGCAAACAATACAGCTGTTTTGCGTAAGCAAACAGCTGCATTGTTTTTGCGTGCTTATGGCGCGTGTCTTGCTGTGAAATACTAGCGGGACACGAGCTGAAAGAATCTTATCAGTGCTGCAGACTGTGATAACAGTCTACACCGCTTATAAGAGTTCATCGCTCAATTCTAGAAAAACTAGGAATGGAGGGTGCATGAAAATTATACGATGTCCGTGCATCTAGACACAACAGTTATCACTCAAAAGATGGGTTTGAGTGAATTTTGAGCGAGCCTTAATGTATCACCTGCGAGCCTTAATGTATCACCTGCATTTTTTTTTTACTAATTAAAATCAGATGGTTAAATATTTTACTAGAGATGAGCGAACGTACTCGGTAAGGGCGATTTCGCAATCGAGCACCGCGATTTTCGAGTACTTCACTACTCGGGTGAAAAGTACTCGGGTGCGCTGTGGGGCGGGGGGTTGCAGAGGGGGGGGTAGCAGTGGGGAACAGGGGGGAGCCCTCTCTCTCTCCCTCTCCCCCCACTCCCCGCTGCAACCCCCCGCTCACCCACAGCGCACCCGAGTACTTTTCACCCGAGTAGTGAAGTACTCGAAAATCGCGGTGCTCGATTGCGAAATCGCCCTTACCAAGTACGTTCGCTCATCTCTATATTTTACCCTTTTCTAATCTATTTTTATTTTCCAATTGTAGACTTTTCTATTCTATTGTCGGTATATGACTACGGAAGTGGTCATCTTACCTGAACTGTATTTAACAGCATTTAGAGTATAGAGAAGGAACTATGTTTCATTCTCCCCTCTACAGAGCAGCGGCTCAGGGACGCTCAGACTAGTGTCTCTGCTGGCTGCACTTAATCCTGGTCCCTACCCAGGACAAGGCAGTGATGGGAAGAAAATGTAGAACCTCTTGGCAGTGCCAATTTCTGTAGCGCCAGTGATTGTTCACGGCAAGAGAAACCAAGTAATCTTGTAGATATGATACCTTTTAATGGCTAACAAAAATACATGATGTTAATGCAAGCTTCTGAACCAACACAGGGTTCTTCTTCAGGTTTAAATCAAATAGATACGAAGAGGCATGCCTGAAAAAGAATCCTGTGTTGCTTGCATTAACATCATGTATTTTTGTTAGCCATTAAAATGTATCATTTCTACAAGATTACTTGGTTTCTCTTACTGAGAACTGTTGCATCCAACCGGACGTGCAATATCCAAAACAAACGAAAAGGCACAACTGTGCAAAGGAAACATAAAACTACGGGAAAACCTCTCCCTATAAACCCCTAACCTGGGAGGGGGCCCTGCCTACTCGGCGGGCCGATAGCTCCGATAGGTGCGGACCCGCACTCGTGCCTGGGCCACTGACGAGTCCCTATCAGGGAGCCCTAGAACAAAAAGAAAGGGAAACAGAAAACAAAACAGATATAGGAACTTAGGTAGCATGGAGGAGCTTCAACCAGGATGTGTTCCTCAGCAGCTATCCAGCAGCAACTGAAGCATTGACCAGCACAGGGGACAATACTAGCACTGCTTAAATAGGAGCAGAGCTATTCAGCACCAGGTGATGACTGACATTACTCCTGCAACCACCACACCCCTCAGCTCCAGGAGAAGAAGGAATACTGCTAAACCCTGGTCTGACCTGAACGCAAGGTGGGAACCTCCGAACGGCTGCAACAAGAACAATCACATTTTTGCTCTACTGGCTAACACGGTACCAAACCATTTTTTTTCACGTAGCACCAGTGTCACGTCTGGGGTTGGAAGGAAGTAAAGCATTTGCTTGCGTTAAATAAACCATGTGCCCAGAAATGCCAGTGGTAATGCAAATAGTTGCCTCCAGAGTGACGCAAGCGGTAACTGCCCAGATGATCAGCTCTGGTGTTAGGGATTGTGAATAGGGCTAGACCTCGGCATTCTTGTGAAGGTTGCTGGTGGCCATTTTGGGCAATATGAAAATAAAAGGAGTCAAGAGTGGCGCAGCTAAAATAAAAGAAGAGAGGACGTGGCAGTGGCCATTTCTACCAGAAGTGTATCTATATCCTCCTCAACTGAAATGGGGAGGTAGATCAAAAACTCATCCCTAGGATCCATGTGGTAAAGGAAGCTAAGTCAGAAACAGTGGGAAATATAACACCTATGGAAGGCAACGGTGCAGTTCAAACCTGCAAAGTCAAGAGGTCTCGAACCATAAATCTAAGGCATCAATAATTTATTCAAGCCAATGCCGTGAAACATTCAGCTCAAGGTAATCTTGAGTCCTACCTAGTACTAAGGATGTGTATCTCCGTATACATGCTTATTCTATAAATACCTTTTCATTCCTAGATGAGACTGCACATTCTTTCACTTCCTTGTGACAGGCCAGACCATAATATTTCTTCTCATTTTTTCTGTTCATATTTGCATAGCTTTGAAGGAATGCATATTGTGAAAAATAGAGGAGCGTTTACACGCGGGTTCATATGGTAACAGGTACAAAAAGAATTTTCAATAAGCTCCGGTACTGGTTTAAAGCAGCAAAGAGGAAGCAACGAGCCCGATCCTGCTGCCAATGTATTATTCAGAGTAGTTAGAATTTAGTTTGTAGATGTTTTATGTGATTCTACCTTTATTAAAAACTAAATACACTCATTGTCAAAAAAAATCCATCACTTAGAAGGAGTTGTCAGAATCGAATCAAACTTTCTCTGCGTGATTGTAACGTTGATATAAGTATATGATTACAATATCAGAGCAAAAGGATCATTTGTTGCGGGAAAACTGACCCCTTGAAGGGAGGCTCTAGTACCCTGCTGTACTGCTTCTAGCTTGGATACAAGATGTGATGCAGGTGGACATGGAGGCTCTAGTACCCCATTGTACCACCTCTAGCTTGGATACAAGATGTGATACGGGGGCATGGAGGCTCTAGTACCCTGTTGTACCGCCTCTAGCTTGGATACAAGATGTGATACGGGCAGGCATGGAGGCTCTAGTACCCTGTTGTACCGCCTCTAGCTTGGATACAAGATGTGATACGGGGGCATGGAGGCTCTAGTACCCTGTTGTACCGCCTCTAGCTTGGATACAAGATGTGAGACGGGTAGGCATGGAGGCTCTAGTACCCTGTTTTACCGCCTCTAGCTTGGATACAAGATGTGATACAGGCAGGCATGGAGGCTCTAGTACCCTGTTGTACCGCCTCTAGCATGGATACAAGATGTGATACGGGAGGCATAGAGGCTCTAGTACCCTGTTGTACCTCCTCTAGCATGGATACAAGATGTGATACGGGAGGCATAGAGGCTCTAGTACCTTGTCGTACCGCCTCTAGCATGGATACAAGATGTGATACGGGAGGCATAGAGACTCTAGTACCTTGTCGTACTGCATCTAGCATGGATACAAGATGTGATATGGGGAGGTATAGAGGCTCTAGTACCTTGTCGTATCGCCTCTAGCTTGGATACAAGATGTGATACAGGTGGGCATTGAGGCATACAGGTTCCTGCGGCATATCAGTCCACATTTGCTGTAACTGATCCTCTAGATCCCCATTGGCAGCCCTATTGAAAACAATGGGATGCAGGCAACCACTGCAGTGATTTTCGGGGAAGTGCTTGAAATATAAGCCCTTCCCTGAAAGTCATCCCTAGATGTGTAAAAAAAAACCATATACTCATCTCTCTGGCACTGTCGGGGCTGAGGAGCGTGTAGCCGCTTGGTCCCCTGCACTGCTCTGAAGCTCTTTCAGCAGGTGGGGATTTAAAATCCCTGCCTCCTGAAAGGGCTGTGTCTGATTGGCTGAGTGCTCAGCCAATCACAGGCAGCGCTCAGCCATTCATTGAATGACAGCTGAGCGCTGCCTGTGATTGGACACAGCGCTCAGCCATTCATTGAAAGCAATGGGAAAACACTGCGGTCCTTTGCCACAGTTGTGACAGCTGGGGCAGGGGATTCTTTACTCCCCGCGGGGAGTGACATCATTACTGAACACTGTGACAGTGCTGTCCCCGAAAATCCCTGCATGGCTTGCCTTGATCCCATTGCTTTCAATGGGAGTCCTATTGTCAGTGTTCAGTAATGAGGGGACTCCCTGCATCTCATCACCCATCACAATGATGGGGTGCGCTAAAACACGCTGTCGGACGCAGGGAGCGGCAGCCGAAAGAGAAAGAAAAATTGTGAGAGTGACCTAAGGGCTCCTACCCACTTATTTAACTCTACGATATCACTGCGTTTTTTTTTTATGTGATTGTCAATGGGACTTTCTAATTTTGAAAACGCATCGCAAGTTGGCGCTGTGCGATTTTTGTGCGATTAGAAAGTCCCAATGACATTTGCGTTAAAAAAACGCAGCGATGTTGCATGAAAAAAACGTGCAAGAAAAACGCAAGAGCCCTGAGGCTTGTGTCACACGGGCGTATGCATATTTGCATGCGCATGTGCACAGCGTTTTTGTGGAAGACATCGGCATATTTTACTGTACTTTTCCCGCACGCAAGGCATGGGGATTTGTGCATGGAAAAAAAATATGCGCTGATTAAATTGCAAATTAGTCTAATGAGTTCAAGATGTGTTCTTTTTCCTGCACAATTACACAGTTTTTCACGCAACTCCTAGCGTATTGTGTGCATTTGCGCATCCCCATTGACTTCCATGGGGACTTTTGGTGCGCAGGAAAATAGAGCAAGCTGTGTTTTTTTGGCGCGTCCAAAATGCGCAGAAAAAATGGGCAAATATGAATGAACGAATTGAAATCAATGGATTCAACTCGCACAAATATAACTGTGCAACGCCAACCAAAGTAGATAGCACTGGCTACTGGAACAATTCAGGTAACTTGATTAGCTGCAGGGAGCCCATTGCAGCAGCATCATTTGCCCTATGGTTAAAGCGGCCCTGAAGCCAATGTGACAACTAGCAAAATTGCTATTAACCCTTTGCAATTCAATTTTAGATTTAGGGTTTTCTAGGGGGTTTTCTCTTTCTGCCATTATACAATGGCGCCACCTGCTGGCTAGAGCCAGTACTGTGGTATTGGACATGCTAGAGAGGCTCCCCGACAACAGAGGGGCCAGTAATATACAGTAAGAATACCCTGTCGGACGTCTTCTGACATTGGAAGCTGTAGAGCCTTCAATCAGAATGTCTTTAGACGTCAGACAGTGGAAAGGGTTAATTTACCTAAAATTGAAAAAAAAAATGCTCTATAGGGGTTGCCAGACGCAGTGTTTTTCCTCAGCATGACGGCTTAGTCTGAAAACTCTGCTACAATTCAACTTCCAAGAAGATCCCATAGAAGACTATATTGGGATATTCAGTTTAGAACCGACTAGGGCTACATACTGTCACTCACAATAATAACATCATAATGATTATGCTACATAGCATATGCTTCCAAACTAAATAATATATTACTCATATCACAACTGTCAAGCCTGTTGTCATAACATTGAGTTACTTGATACTCTAAGCATATGTAAATCCCACACATGTGGAACCGCATGTCACCTTCATACCTTATCGCTTATATTATGCCCTAGGCTACTCTTATTCTATCTCAAATGACTCATGGCTCTCTCTGCCGTGCTTGGCAGCTGGATTGACACTATGTGCAATTATTATACGCTTGGTATTTAACATATTATGAATAAATGAAAAATGATGCCGGCTCTATTATGGCTGAAGGTTGGCTGGTATTTCCATAGTTTTCCATCTCAGGCAGAAAAATGAAGTTTTAGAAGATAGCAGAAAAATGGAACACTGAAATAAAGACCATGCTGTGATGATGCAACTGTGGTGGCTATGAGATTTGCATCAAATTCCTCTTTCCTATAGACAATATGCAGTTGCGGTCTTAGGTTAGATTAGAACAAGCAGAAACTCATGGCAACAGCACTCATACACATGTAATATCTGCATAAAAATAAATAACTCTTGTATATACTAACTGCATAAGGGTGACTACCCACTACAGTTCTTTTTTACTGCGAAATTCACTGCGTTTTTTTTTTCTCCAGGGGTCTATGGGACTTGTTAATGTTAAATGAATGAATAGCTAAGGGCTATGTGTCATTGGCTGAGCGCTCAGCCAATAGCTAAGCAGTAGCTGCTATTGGCTGAGCCCTCAGCCAATCTGCACAGCCCTTTCAGGAGGCGGGGATTTTTTAATTTCAAGCCCTTTCCCGATAATCTTACTGTGGGGCTTGGCAGAAATTATTGCCTTCAATGGGATCGGCAGCAGTGCCGATCCCATTGAAAGCAATTGGATAGAATGCCGCGGACTTCTGCCACAGCTGTGACAGCTGTGGCAGAGGATTCCTTCATCCCCACGGTCTGCCTGCATGACACTCCGCTGCCACTTCTCCTGGGTTACATGCTGCCCAACCCCCCCGCACGACCCAGTGTCCACAGCGCACACCAAAGTGTCCCTGCGCAGCCTTCAGCTGCACTCATGCCACACCACCCTCATGTCTATTTATAAGTGCGTCTGCCATTAGGAGGAACCGCAGGCACACACTGCAGAGGGTTGGCACGGCTAGGCAGCGACCCTCTTTAAAAGGGGCGGGGCGATAGCCCACAATGCTGTACAGAAGCCATGAGAAATATAATCCTGTGCCACCGCCATCAGGAGCTGCACACGTGGGCATAGCAATGGGGAACCTATGTGCCACACACTATTCATTCTGTCAAGGTGTCTGCATGCCCCAGTCAGACTGGGGTTTTTTATAAATAGTCACAGGCAGGTACAACTCCGCAATGGGATTGCGTGTGCGCCCACAGCAGGGGTGGCTCCCTGGAACCCACCGGCTGTACATAAATGTATCCCATTGCAGTGCCCATCACAGCTGAGGTAACGTCCGATTAAATGCAGGTGGGCTTCGGCCCACACTGCATGCCCCAGTCAGACTGGGGGTCTTTAGAAGTGGACACATGCAGTTACAACTCCCTGTGGACCCACAGCATGGGTGGGTGCCAGGAAGCCACCGGCGGTACATAAATATATCCCATTGCATTGCCCATCACAGCTGAGGTAACGTCAGCTTTAATGCAGGTGGGCGAAAAATTAATTGGATTACACTGTAGGCGAGGGCCCCAAAAAATTGGTGTACCAACAGTACTAATGTACCTCAGAAAAATTGCCCATGCCCAACCAAGAGGGCAGGTGAAACCCATTAATCGCTTTGGTTAATGTGGCTTAATTGGTAACTAGGCCTGGAGGCAGCCCAGTTAAAATAAAAATTGGTTCAGGCGAAAGTTTCAACGCTTTAATGAGCATTGAAACGTATAAAAATTGTTTACAAAAATTATATGACTGAGCCTTGTGGGCCTAAGAAAAATTGCCCGTTCGGCGTGATTACGTGAGGTTTCAGGAGGAGGAGCAGGAGGAGGAGGATGAATAGAATACACAGATTGATGAAGCAAAAAGGTCCCCGTTTTGGATGGTGATAGAGAACGATGCTTCCATCCGCGGGTGCAGCCTACGTATTGCTTAGGTATCGCTGCTGTCCGCTGGTGGAGAAGAGAAGTCTGGGGAAATCCAGGCTTTGTTCATCTTGATGAGTGTAAGCCTGTCGGCACTGTCGGTTGACAGGCGGGTACGCTTATCCGTTATGATTCCCCCAGCCGCACTAAACACCCTCTCTGACAAGACGCTAGCCGCAGGACAAGCAAGCACCTCCAGGGCATACAGCGCGAGTTCAGGCCACGTGTCCAGCTTCGACACCCAGTAGTTGTAGGGGGCAGAGGCGTCACCGAGGACGGTCGTGCGATCGGCTACGTACTCCCTCACCATCCTTTTACAGTGCTCCCGCCAACTCAGCCTTGACTGGGGAGCGGTGACACAGTCTTGCTGGGGAGCCATAAAGCTGGCAAAGGCCTTGGAGAATGTTCCCCTGCCTGCCCTGTACATGCTGCCTGATCTCTGCGCCTCCCCTGCTACCTGGCCCTCGGAACTGCACCTTCTGCCACTAGCGCTGTTGGATGGGAATGTTACCATCAGTTTGTCCGCCAGGGTCCTGTGGTATAGCATCACTCTCGAACCCCTTTCCCCTTCGGGTATGAGAGTGGAAAGCTTCTCGTTATACCGTGGATCAAGCAGTGTGTACACCCAGTAATCCGTAGTGGCCAGAATGCGTGTAACGCGAGGGTCTCGAGAAAAGCATCCTAACATGAAGTCAGCCATATGTGCCAGGGTACCTGTACGCAACACATGGCTGTCCTCACTAGGAAGATCACTTTCAGGATCCTCCTCCTCCTCCGGCCATACACGCTGAAAGGATGACAGGCAAGCAGCATGGGTACCCTCAGCAGTGGGCTAAGCTGTCTCTTCCCCCTCCTCCTCATGCTCCTCCCCCTCCTCCTCAACGCGCTGAGATATAGACATGAGGGTGCTCTGACTATCCAGCGACATACTGTCTTCCCCCGTCTCCGTTTCCAAGCGCCAAGCGTCTGCCTTTATGCTTTGCAGGGAACTTCTCAAGAGGCATAGAAGAGGAATGGTGACGCTAATGATTGCAGCATCCCCGCTCAGCATCTGGGTAGACTCCTCAAAGTTTCCAAGGACCTGGCAGATGGCTGCCAACCAGGCCCACTCTTCTGTAAAGAATTGAGGAGGCTGACTCCCACTACGCTGCCCATGTTGGAGTTGGTATTCCACTATAGCTCTACGCTGCTCATAGAGTCTGGCCAACGTGTGGAGCGTAGAGTTCCACCGTGTGGGCGCGTCGCACAGCAGTCGGTGCACTGGCAGATTAAACCGATGTTGCAGGGTCCGCAGGGTGGCAGCGTCCGTCTTGGACTTGCGGAAATGTGCGCTGACCCAGCGCACCTTTCCGAGCAGGTATGACAAGTGTGGGTAGCTTTTCAGAAAGCGCTGAACCACCAAATTAAAGACATAGGCCAGGCATGACACGTGCGTGAGGCTGCCGAGCTGCAGAGCCGCCACCAGGTTACGGCCGTTGTCACACACGACCATGCCCGGTTGGAGGCTCAGCGGCGAAAGCCAGCGGTCGGTCTGCTCTGTCAGACCCTGCAGCAGTTCGTGGGCCGTGTGCCTCTTCTCTTCTGAGTAGTTTCAGCACGGCCTGCTGACGCTTGCCCACCGCTGTGCTGCCACACCGCGCGACACCGACTGCTGGCGACGTGCTGCTGCTGCTGACACATCTTGATTGCGAGACAGAGGTTGCGTTGGAGGAGGAGGAGGAGGGTGGTTTAGTGGAGGAAGCATACACCGCTGCAGATACCAGCACCGAGCTGGGGCCCGCAATTCTGGGGGTGGGTAGGACGTGAGCGGTCCCAGGCTCTGACTCTGTCCCAGCCTCCACTAAATTCACCCAATGTGCCGTCAGGGAGATATAGTGGCCCTGCCCGCCTGTGCTTGTCCACGTGTCCGTTGTTAAGTGGACCTTGGCAGTAACCTCGTTGGTGAGGGCGCGTACAATGTTGCGGGAGACGTGGTCGTGCAGGGCTGGGACGGCACATCGGGAAAAGTAGTGGCGACTGGGAACCGAGTAGCGCGGGGCCGCCGCCGCCATCATGCTTTTGAAAGACTCCGTTTCCACAAGCCTATACGGCAGCATCTCCAGGCTGATCAATAGGGCTCTGTGCATGTGCACGCTTGAGCGTGCGGGTGCGTGGCGGCGTACTTGCGCTTGCGCTCAAACAGTTGCGCTAGCGACGTCTGGACGCTGCGCTGAGAGACATTGCTGGATGGGGCCGAGGACAGCGGAGGTGAGTGTGTGGGTGCAGGCCGGTAGGCACTCGTGCCTGTGTCCTCAGAGGGGGGTTGGATCTCAGTGGCAGGTTGGGGCACAGGGGGAGAGGCAGTGGTGCAAACCGGAGGCGGTGAACGGCCTTTGTCCCACCTTGTGGGGTGCTTGGCCATCATATGCCTGCGCATGCTGGTGGTGGTGGCTCCCCAGCTGATCTTGGCGCGACAAAGGTTGCACACCACTGTTCGTCGGTCGTCAGGCGTCTCTGTGAATAAACTGCCACACCTTAGAGCACCTTGGCCTCTGCAGGGTGGCATGGCACGAGGGGGCGCTTTGGGAAACAGTTGGTGGATTATTCGGTCTGGCCCTGCCTCTACCCCTGGCCACCGCACTGGCTCGGCCTGTGCCCACACCCTGACTTGGGCCTCCGCGTCCTCGCCCGCGTCCACGTCCTCTAGGCCTACCCCTACCCCTTAGCATGCTGTATTACCAGTAGTGCAGAAACAGAACGCTGTAATTAAATGTGCCGCTTATTGGCCTGTGGTTGGAGGCTGACCGCTTACGGAACGCACAGCAGAGGCAGGAAATAATTTTGCGCAAGCCTGCTGTAACACTTAGCTGGCTGCGTATGAATTAGGACAACTACCCCCAGCAGAGACCCAGTACACTTGTGGACAGTAATACAGCGGTGATGTAAGAGGCAACACAGAGGCAGGAAAGAAGTTTGCGCAAGCCTGCTGTAACACTTAGCTAGCTGCGTATGAATTAGGACAACTACCCCCAGCAGAGACCCAGTACACTTGTGAACAGGAATACAGCGGTGATGTAAGAGGCAACACAGAGGCAGGAAAGAATTTTGCGCAAGCCTGCTGTAACACTTAGCTGTCTACGTATGAATTAGGACAACTACCCCCAGCACAGACCCAGTACACTGAGGACGGTCACAGGCAGCCCAAATAGATTTTTTTTCCCAAATGTTTTTGGAAAGGCCCACTGCCCATATACACTAAATATGTCTTCTGTTCCTGCCTCACCACTACTGGCCCTGGGCAATGTAAAATTACTGCAGGACGCAATGCTCTGCACGGCCGATATACAAAAAAAAAAAATGTGCAACACTGCAAAAAACAGCCTCCACACTACTGCACACGGTTAGATGTGGCCCTAAGAAGGACCGTTGGGGTTCTTGAAGCCTAAAATAACTCCTAACGCTCTCCCTATAGCAGCTCCGGCACCAGCAGCACTTTCCCTAATCTCTGTCAGAATGCATCTGTGGCGAGCCGCGGGAGGGGCCGATTTATATACTCGGGTGACACCTGATCTCGCCAGCCACTCACTGCAGGGGGGTGGTATAGGGCTTGAACGTCGCAGGGGGAAGTTGTAATGCCTTCCCTGTCCTTCTATTGGCTAGAAAAGCTCGCTAACGTCTCAGAGATGAAAGTGAAAGTAACTCGAACATCGCGTGGTACTCGTCTCGATTAACGAGCATCTCGAACACGCTAATACTCAAACGAGTATCAAGCTCGAACGAGTACGTTCGCTCATCTCTACTTAGCACTATTGGAGACCGAGTTTCCATTCTGACCAAGCACAACATCTGCATGGAGTTTTCCAATTCCATGCAGCCGGTGTCCTTATTCAGATGTGAACACCGCAAGGCAACAGTACTTGCAGTGTCCACTGAGCACATCAACACCACCACCCTCTTAGACCTTGTTCAATACTAATTTTTATACATTTCCGATTTGGTTCCAGCTAATTCGGACCAAACCAAACTTTTTGATGAATTTTAGCCATGGGTCGCTGCTATGGATAGTGGAAATGGTTTTCTCTTGACCCACAGAGAACCATGAAATATTTCCCCCAAGCTGTAAATGAAATAACCATCATCAATTATTTGTAAGGTTCCTCCTGCAAATTCTTCAGGAACTCAACTAGATATTAGGCTTACAGACAATATCTGATCGTTCCTAATATCTTCAACAATGATCAAAAAGGGCGGCTTTGAAAAATGTACGTGACCTGGAATGTTATACATTTAGGCAGCACTTAAGCGTGACTGTGTCTATCCAGCTTACGATTCTGTTGTATTATTTTACGCCACACAGAGATAAGATAATCTAGAAATTCTGCCTTAGGGAATTTCATTACTTTCCTAGGGTAACTTGTTATATGTTTTCATAAGGTACAGAGAACAAAATAAACTGACTATGTAAACATAATAATATTTCGCTGAAAGTACATGGGCACCCTGGGACTTCCTCCAGCCGAAGAAACGCATGAATCCCACACTGTTTGCTGAAACTCTGGGAGGGAAAAAGCTTCGCCGGTTATTGCCTTGTGTAAGGAAATGAGTGGCCTAATAAAGCTAATTTTAGAGGACATCATTTTTATTGTATTTCTCTGACACAAACTTGAATTAAAATGCAATAAACTAAACGATTATGTAACATGCAAGTCCTGTAATGTTCCTTGTAGGAAGTCAGAAGATTGAATTAGTTTTCGACTTCCTTTCATGGCATCTTATCTTGTAGACTACATGAACGTTGCTTCACACAATAACATATTTCCCAGTATATTTAATTGTTGGTGCTTTTAGTTACTGTTTTGTCTATTTGGGTATTTTAAAGCGGTTGTTTCCTAAAGTCAGTCCCTGTCCAGTTACCTTCATTAGTATGGACATCACAGATAGATGCTCCCTGCATGGGGCAGCTACTATGTGAGCCAGCAAAGAAAGCCGTGCTGTAAGAATAGCTTCCATTCTGCATGGTCGCCATTAGAGATGAGCGAGCATACTCGCTAGGGGCAATTGCTCGAGCGAGCATTGTCCTTAGCGAGTACCTGCCCGCTCGGAAGAAAAGGTTCGGGTTCCGGCGGGGGGCGGGGAGCAGCGGGGCAGAGCAGGGGGGAACGGAGGGGAGATCTCTCTCTCTCCCTCTCTTTCCCCCCGCTCCCACTGCTCACTCCCGCAACTCACCTGTCACCCGCACCGGCACCCGAACTTTTTCTTCCAGGCAGGCAGGTACTCGCTAAGGACAATGCTCGCTCGAGCAATTGTCCTTAGCGAGTATGCTCGCTCATCTCTAGTCGCCATTATTACAGCCCCAATTCTAAAGAAGTCGGGACCCTGTGTAAATCAATGTAAAGAAAAAAAGAATAGAATGATATGGAAATCTCATTCAACCATATTTTATTCCCAGTAGAACATAGAATACATATCAGGAGGTGGAAGTGAGATATTTTTCCACTTCTTTTCAAAATATTTACTCATTTAGAAATTCATGGCAGCAACACATGTCAAAAAAGTCGTGACGGGTGTAATAAAAACTTGGATAGTAAGCGTTACTAATAAAAAACAGCTGGAGAGTCAATTTTCTACTAAGGGTGGGTTCACATGAGCGTGTTTTGGTGCCTGCATACACACGCACAAAAACACGCTTGTATTTACAACAATGCATTCCCTATGGTGTGTTCACATGTCCGTATTTTACAGGTGCGTGCCTGCAAAGATAGGACATGCGTGCACCATAGGGAATGCACGCATTGTTTTCAATGGAGCCGCGGCTGCTGCCGGCGGCTCCATTGAAAACAATTGTCTGCCGGCTCCCTGCATTCTTTTTCAGGGAAGAGCTTTACATATAAGCCCTTCCCTGAAAAAGAAAGATTTTAGTGTAAAAAAAAAAATTGCAGACATTCACTTCAATGGAGCCGCTGCTGCTACCAGTGGCTCAATTGAAGACAATGGTGCTGCTGCTGCCAGTGGCTTCATTGAAGACAATGGTCTGCAGACACCACTGAATTGTTTTTCAGGGAAGAGCTTTACATATAGGCTCTTCCCTGAAAAAGAAAGATTTTGGTGTAAAAAAAAAAAAATTGCAGCCATTCACTTCAATGGAGCCACTGCTGCTGCCAGTGGCTCCATTGAAGACAATGGGGCTGCTGCTCCCAGTGGCTCCATTGAAGACAATGGTGCTGCTGCTGCCAGTGGCTCCATTGAAGACAATGGTCTGCTGGCACACCTGAATTGTTTTTCAGGGAAGAGCTTTACATATAAGCCCTTCCCTGAAAATCAAGTAAAAGTGATTTAAAAAACAAAAAAAATAGATATTCACCTCCCTTCAGCTGTAGGGGCTCAGCCGTGTCTTCTCCTGCTGTCCCCTGCACTGTGGTGCTGATCTATCAGCAGATGGGGATTTAAAATCCTTGCCTGCTGAAAGAGCTGAATGGTATTGGCTGAGGTGCTCAGCCAATCACAGGCAGCTCTCCCCGAATGAATGACAGGTGAGATCAGCACTAGGATCAGTAGTGAAAAATAAAGAACCCATTGGAAACCATCGGCGTCATATACATGTGTTTTTGTAGCGCTACAAAATCGCGCAATTACGTCGCTCCTGAGAATTAGGCTTTACACATCTTGAAAGGCTCTATCAATGCTGAGCATTGTATAGAGGTCGTAGAACAACATATGCTGCCATCCAGACATTTCTTTTAGGGAAAGCCTTGCATATTTCAGCAAGACAATGCTAAACCACACACTGCATCCATCATAACAGCATGGAGGCAGAAGAGTCCGGGGGCTGAGCTGGCCACTTGCAGGCCAGACCTTTCACTAATTGAAATCATTTGGAGCATTATGAAAACCAGGACTGTTGAGCAGCTAGAACCCTACATGAGACAATAATGGGACATCATTCCTCTTCCAAGACTCCACCAATTAGTCTTCTCACTTCCCAGACATTTACAGACTGTTGTAAAAAGAAGAAGGGATGCTACACAATGGTTGACAAGACCCTGGGCCAACTTTTGTGAGATGTGTTGCTGCCATTGATTTCTAAATGTCTCCCTTTCCCCTTCTGATGTGCTTTATGTTCTACTGTGAATAAAATTTTAAAAAGTTTGTATGCTCTTTTTCTTTGCATTTGTTTACATTGTACACAGCGTCCCAACTTTTTTGGAATCGGGGTTTGTATATTTGTAGACGCATCTGCAGATCATGGCTTACCGCAGGAAAATCAGCGGTGTTCTGGAGTTGATGAGAGCCACCAAACTGAGAGGACGTCTCTAAGACAACATCTTTAAAGAGATTGTGTTAAGAAGACAATCACTGTTCATATATGCTCTATTAGGGCATATGAATGTCATAGCATGGGGTTCCCCGCTCAGGACTCAACTCTATGGCCAGAACCTGAGTACCTTGTGCCATTGTTGTATTACGGGACCGGCAGTGTTGTGTGGCTGGTTGCTGCTTCCTCTGTAAAACCAGCTGTTAGCCAGAGGTGCTGGGAGAGAGATCCACAGTGATCAGCCGTTTGCCCCAGGCATTGCATTCGGAAGGGGATTGTTCATGTTGGCACAACCCCTTTAGAGAACATTTTGCTAAAATAAAATTGAACTAGTCATGAGTTCTCTGCCTTCTTAAGGGGTAGTTGTAGCAACTGACCCGTACCAGCCAGTTTTACATTTTGTGCACAAGTATTACTATGTCCGCAGGTCATGTGACAGGTATAATCCAGCGCTGCGTGCAACAGCAGAATGTTCCATCTGCTGATCACATTGTCTACTCTCCAGGTACTCTTCATCCTTAGGGCTCAGTCAGACAAGCGGATATTTGCGTGTTTTTCCGCGAAAAAAAAAAAAGGCACTGCATGTGGAAAAAAACTGCATGCCCACGTCCATTGTCACCCATATGTTCTATCTTTTGTAGGTACAAAACCCCTGCCGCGCATGCAGTGCGTTTTTTTTCTCTGACTGAGCCCTTAGGGCTTTCCACAGACGAACGTATGCGCAAATACACTCACCGCAACGGAACGTATTTGCACATGAAGAATATTTGTAGATGGCAATAATCAGGCGCAAACGCACGTGCCAGCACATAGCAATGTAACATAGGTAGGCAACAAGAGAGTAAAAAACACACCAAAAACGCACGTACACACAGTAAGAATGGTGGGTTTTCCGTAGACCAGAATTGAATATGTCCATGTGAATTAGACCCTAGAGGGGTTGTGTGAGAAATAAAGAAAAAAAAAAGAACGGTGGGCAGGGGATACATTTAAAAAGTTTGCCAACTCACCTGTCTTCAGCCCTCTAGGATCCAGTTGACCGTCTGCAGCTACCCTGTTTCCATAGAACATTGGAAGTAACCGCTCCGGCTAATCAGAGGCCTCCTGTCCGAAATGGGCTGCCTGACAGTTCAATGTGGAAGCTGAATTTCTGCTGCTGAGCTAAGAAGGTGAGGGAGCCCTTAACCAAGTGAACTGTGAGTGTCCAAGTTCTATGTGAAGTGTTGAGTACCCACAGGGCCATGAGAGGTGACTTCACATGGGCATATATGCAAAAACACAGGTATTTGTGCTGTGATCGAGTACTTTTTGCACCTATTACTTTTTGCGCTGGCTGGGCCATTTCAGTTGGGTGAGAAACACAGCTTCCAGTTAAATGGCTATTTAGGGTTTCTATGGGTTCTATTCTCTGCTTAATGCATGCAAAAACGTTCTTTTAGATGGTGTATATCTCAAAGAGGCTGAAAACTGTCTAGCAACTGTGTGCATCCAAACTGGCCTTAGAATAGCCAAGAGAGTGTCCGCCACTTCAGACCTCTTTATATGTCATAATGGAGAATCGTCCTGTAAGGGCTCAGTCAGATGGGCGTTTTTTGCTGCACGTGTTTTGCGTTTGCTATTCACATCTATATAGAACCAATGCTTTCAATGGTAGTGGTCAGATGTCCGAATTTTACATGCGCATAAAATTTGCACCTACAAGAGATAGAACATATGGGTGTAAATGGATGTGGTCACGCATCTTGTTTTACGCGCGAAGTACGATTTTTAAAATTTTTTTTCACGTCTGACTGAGCCCCAAAGCAGCTCCTATTCTGGTTATTAACATAAAATATATGTCTGCTATGGCTTCCACCAACAGTAACAGCTCTCCTGTGGGTAGAGAAGCCAGACCTCTTTTTGGAAAAGAGATGTCTTTATGAGGCAACCCCTTTAATAAATGATTCCTTTTCTGTAATGTATCCCTACATCATTACATATGTTATTAAGCACTTATACTACACCTATACTAAGTATCCTGCACTGAGCAGGGGGTTGGACCAGATGACCCTGTAGGTCCTTTCCAACTCTGCCATTCGATGATTCTGTGTGTTTCCTTCAAAATAAGGCCCCATCTTATATTCATTTTTGCCCCAAAAGAGACACTAGGTCTTATTTTGGGGGAAGATCTTATTATAATTACATAGCAGGCTCGGTTCGGGTTCTCGCCCGTCTCCAGAGCTCTGAAAGCTTTGCTTGCAGTCCTCAGCCACCAACAGAAGATTGTTTCTTGAGTTATGGGATTCATCAATCCCACCTCCAAGAAGCGATAGCTCTGATTAGCTATGCAGCACTCAAGAACCAATCAATGCAGTGGTTGAAGAACCAATCACAGCCATCGCGTTGTAGATGCGGGATTTATGAATTGGCTGAGCCATGGCATTGATTGTCCAATTCATAAATCCCGCCTCCAAGAAGCGATAGCTCTGATTAGCTATGCAGCACTCAAGAACCAATCAATGCAGTGGTTGAAGAACCAATCACAGCCATCGCGTTGTAGATGCGGGATTTATGAATTGGCTGAGCCACGGCATTGATTGTCCAATTCATAAATCCCGCCTCCACAATTCAATGGCTGTGATTGGCTGAGCAGTTCTCGAGAACCAATCCCAGCCATCAAATTGGTTCATCAAGCACTGCATTTATTGGCTGAGCAGCACTCGAGAACCAATCAGAGCCATCGCTTCCTGGAGGTGAGATTTATGAATCCTGTAACCAGGAAGCGGTTTTCTGTCAGCAGCTGAGGACTCTAAGCGAGCGCCGGAGCTGTGGAGACCAGCGGGAGGAAACTTGAATCGTGCCTGCTAGGTAACGTATAGTTTTTTAATGTAATGCAGCTAGGTCTTATTTTCAGAGTAGGGCTTATACTTAAATATCCCCAAAAATCCCCCAAAAATCAGGGAAATAGGATATTTATCAACCAGCTCTTTGTGTATCTCCATAGAACGTACATTTGGAATATAAATGTATTTTTTTTGTCAGCATTGAATAAAAATTTTTTGGATTTCAACAAATCTAAAAATAATGTTGCAATAAGTACAAGATACTCTCAAGTGAATACAAGGGAAGGAAGGGAAAGCGGCACTAAAGGTCATTCGATTAGTATTTCAAGCACATTTAGACGTTACCGTCTACATTCCACAATAACAAACCTGCTGCTTCAAAGACATTGCCTTTATAAAAGCTCTCCGTAAGCATTGCCGCCTCTTCCGTCGTGGATCCTATTGATACCCCACACAGTTCCGTCTGGTTACAGATGACCATACTGCTTTAAAAGTGCTGCTGTATAATTGATGCCAGTTCTAAAACCTCGGTGCTCACCGGCTCGTGCAAACAGAGGGCACTTTACTCCGTCTTTTCTTCCTCCAACATAAATTCAGATTGAATACCTTGTTGGGATCTGCCAACCTTACTCAATGATCATTCAGGTAGTCAGACTGCCTGATATTAAATGGGCAATTTGGGAAGTGTGTTACCCATAAGAGCTTTTATTTTCAGTCAAAACAGCGCATGTGAAAAATTGGGTTCAATCAAACGCAGTGCATAGTAATTTAACCAAATAGCTTATAGGTCACATCTAAGAGGATCCCTGGGGCAAGAGGCATTAGCAGTCATGCAGCATACATCTTAAGTGAAATGCGGCACTCACCGGAATAGTTTTTTTTTTTAAATCTGCAGTCAACACATTTTTGGGATATTGCTTCTTCCTCTTGAATAATTTAAATAAACAGAACCTGAATCAGTCTGTGTTATATATATGGTAATACAGATATACTGTATCGGTCTATATCATCAGCTGTTTACCATTTTTGAGTCCTTTTAATTATCATTACAGCATTATCATATGGTTACCTTTTTTATTTGAATGGCTGGAATTAGAGATGAACGAAGTTTTGAAAAGTTAGATGAATTCGACTCACTTCGAACCGAACCTTCACCAATCAGGAAGAGGGGGAGGTGTCTCTTCTTCTCTTGTGGCTCAGCAGTTGCCACTGTTACCTTGCAGTACTTAGGTTCAAATCTGACATTTACATGAAGTTTGTACGTTTTCCCTGAGTTTCATCATAATCACCTTTATTTAGCTCCATGCAGATGTTGCCCTTGGTCAGATTTGAACCTAGAACCCCAGAACTGCAAGGCAACAGTGCTAATCACTGAGCCACATAAGAAGAAGCATCGCAACCCCTCCTTTCTTCTACTTTGGCTGGAAACAGGGTTTGACTGGTTCGGTTCGCTCAACACTAATTGGCATGTAATATTACATCTTCCCTGTAGGAGCTACGGCAGAGGAATTAAATACAGAGAACTAATAGCTGATGGTCAGGGGCTTAGGAAGCTGAACTGGCATCAATCCCTCCTTTTCAGGGTGGGTAAAGGATAAAAGTTGGTGCTAAAGTCCCCTGGTGCATGACTGACTCCTCAGGTGACATCACACCAGTCATCTTTTTACCCCACAGCAGCTGGATACTCATTTTACAAACCTCAACATTGAGCTGGGTACCTGAACCACATGGGGATTGAACCCACAACCTTGAGGTCGTGAGTGAGAGCTTAGGACTGCAGCTCTGCTGCCTTAACACTCGGCATCACATGAGGGTAAGACAGAGATGTAATCATAGAACAGAGCTAGAGTTATTGTAGGTGGAATGCTTTCACGACATAGGTCAGAACAAGGGTCAGGACAGGCCACAGGCAAGGAAAGCATAGTCAAATAATGAGCCAAGGTCAAGACTGGAGAAGTCAAGAAAGCTGGGTGGTTCAAGCATGGATCAAGTATCAGGACAAACAAATTTGTACCTTAACACAGTATGGATACTGATTACTCAGACACCGGGAGAGTAGCCCTAAATAGTCCAGAGACTGTTAGGAATGGTTGGAGACTGGAAAGCTGGGTGCATGTGCTGACTCTTTATGAGGTGGACTAGACATGCACACCCTAGGAGGATTAGAAAACTAACAGGAGATGCAGCATATATTCCGAAAACAAGGGAGCATGATGCTGATCACTCCTGATGGTAGGAGGAGGTAGGGATACCACCAGACATTACCATTGGCCATAATAGTCTGGTAATTACAGTCCAGCCCCAATCAGCTGCAGTGCAAGTTAAGCCATGTTTACTATATTTACTGTCTAACAATTTATTGGCAATTCTAAAAAGTCACATGTGTTTTAGGGCGCATTCACACGAGCGTGTGCGTATGCGTACAGTGGTGCGTACAAAACCGCGCACCCCCGTATGTGCACAAACATGCGTGAATGCAGGTCCGCGCAGCATCACTTTCAATGGGGCTGCGGCTGTTGCCGGCGACCACATTGAAAGCAATAGGATGCGGGCACCCCTGCAGTGATTTTCTGGGAAGAGCTTGAAATATAAGCCCTTCCCTAAAAATCAGCCATGGTTTGTGTTAAAAAATAAAATATATATATATATACTTCCCTCTCTGCCATTGCTGTGTAAATATTCCCTGTGGGGAGTAAAGAATCCCCTGCCCCGCCTGCTTGAAAATCTGTATCTGATTGGCTGAGCGCTCAGCTAGTCACAGGCACTTAGCCATTCATTGAATGGCAGCTGAGTGCTGACTGTGATTGGCCACAGCACTCAGGCAATCACAGGCAGCACTCAGTCATTCATTGAATTCAAGGGATGGCAAAGCGCTGCCTGTGATTGGCTGAGTGCTGTGACCAATCACAGGCAACAGTAAGCTGTCATTCAATGAATGGCTGAGTGCTGCCTATGATTGGCTGAGTGCTCAGCCAATCAGATACAGCCCTTGCAGCAGGCAGGGATTTTAAATCCCCACCTGATGAAACACATTCAGAGCAGTGCAGGAAGAAGACAGGCTGGACGCGCCTGAACCCCGGCAGCTGCGGAGAGGTGAGTATATATTTTTTTTATTATTAACACATTCTTAGGATTATTTTCAGGGAAGGGTTTATATTTAAAGCAGGGCTTGCCGGCAGCCCATTGCTTTCAATGGGGCTTCAGATGCGCTGGTCCCATTGAAAGCAATGGGGGAATATCATGATCCTCTGCCACAGCCATCACAGCTCCCTATCACAGCTGTGGCAGGGGATTCTTTACTCCCCGCAGGGAATCCCCTTGTCACTGAACACTGTGACAGTGCTGTCACAGTGTTCAGTGACAAGTTGACTTCCCGTGGGGAATATTTACACGCACCACGGACCGATGGTGCACGCATGTACTATCTTTTACAGGTGTTCGTGTCTGCGACATGTGAACACACCATAGGAAACCAATGGTCCTAATAGACACGTGGTTTTGTGCGCACAATTGTATGCACATAAACACGCTCCTCTGAACCCACCCTCACAGCACTAAGATCGTGGATTTCAATGTGACGATGGCAAAAACTCCCTAGGGGGAGGAGAAACAGAGATGTGTCTAACCTTACCTTCTTACTGTACTTTGGTTCAAATTTTGGAAAGAGCTCTCTGTTTCTTACGATACACTCTTGTAATGATATTCTTATATCCATAAAATATAACAATACATTTTAGAGCCTACATGATAGGTAGCCTACAGATGGCATCCATTGGAATCATCAGTCAAACGTATGCTTTTTTTTGTCACCTCCTACCACCCATCTTGCAACATGTCAAGTTAACCCTTTCCAATCCAATTTATATCCTGGTTTTCCTAGGGGGCTTACTCTTTTTCTACTATTATACAACAGCGCTATATGCTGGCTAAAGCCAGTACTGCATGAGGTGACACGTTGGATAGGCTCCGACAGCAGAGAGGCTGGCAATATACAGTAAGAGAACCCTGACGGATGTATTCCAACATCGGAGCCTTAAATCATAATGTCTGAAGACGTCATAATGTCTGAAGACGTCACACAGTGGATTGGAAGGGGTTAAGGGAGGACGCATCTGTATTATGTCTGTATTTAAGCTACGATCTCCAGGATGACACATTTCCATATTTCCTTTTATGAAAGCTTTAACCCTAATCCATAATTGTCACCGATTCCCCGAATGGCACTGAAGACTACAAACCACAACATGCCAGTCACCCGCTAATCGATATCTACAGCTGTTTTTATCTTGTTCAGATAATTTCGCTCAGTGAAAAGGGCAGATGTTTTGTTCCGTGTGGCGAGATGACACTACAAATAATTTATTACTCCTACCTCAACCTATTGGTTTGTTTTTGTTTCTCTGCCCTTTCTCTTTCTGGAGATTTGCCAGTTAAAAGCTTTGAATTCAGTTTCAAGTGTAAAATCCAGTGACAGTGTGAAAAGAGAAATGACCGTGCCTTACGCTTAAATATTACCGAGCCCCTGGCGAAAAAGATGACGGATCTCATTCTCCAGGGGGAATACAGGAAAACATTGTTTGGTATTTGGCACTACAACAAGCCAAGCGTTGAACTTTATAAATGAGCTCGGTTTGTTTGCAGTAGACATATGTCCCCCCACGATGGTCACACTTCTCTCTTCTTCCTTTGTGCTACTATCGACTATATAGAAATATATCTCCGAATACAAAAATACTTATTTGCATAAAGTAAAAAAAAAAAAAATCACAGTAGTCCACAGACTGGCCATGGCGCAAAAGTTCAGCTATGACGCTGTCCCTGACCTTCTACTGCATCACAGGGTCTCTTAAAGCATACCTGAATCTTCAGGTGACTTTTCAGAAGGGATAACACTATTTCTGGTCACTACATAACTTATATTCTGCATTTATTACCATTTATTCTGCATTTATTATTTGAGGTTCCATCTCAAATTTTCAGTTCTCTCTGAGCTAGCAGGAGGAGCCTGCTGCTGCGATGTCTTCTATACATTGCACATGGATAAAAAATGCAGATTTTGCTCCCTATCACTCTATAGTACCCATAAACACACACATAAATAACAGCATCTTGGAAAACAATGTATTGATGTACTGAGCAGTGCAAATGTGATTCCAGAGTAGCTAAACACTTACTATTAGCTGCAGCAGCATATTTGTGTGAGTCTCTGTATTTCCTTCTTCTCTCTACGTAGACTTCTATGTGTAGTGTGGGTAGCATGAGATAATAGCCACCCGCACTACCTGTATTCTGTTTTGGTGTCACCGTTATTAGAGATATTCTTCACATGACAACAGGCAGTGGACAGCAAATTAGAATAAAGAGAGATGTCTGGTAGACAGCACTTTAAAGGGACTTTTTTAGCACAAAAATGAATGTCATTTTGAACTTTTGCTAATCACATAAGCACAAGTTGTTTGAAAAGTCAGTGACCATTTAACTCACCATCAATACAGTATTACCAGCAGGGAGCAACATTGTTATCTATCTGTAGCTATAAGTAGAGATGAACGAGCGTACTCGCTAAGGCAAACTAATCGAGCGAGTAGTGCCTTATGCGAGTACCTGCCCGCTCGTCTCAAAAGATTTGGGTGCCGGTAGGGGAAAGCAGTGAGTTGTGGGAGTGAGCAGGGGACCGGGGGGGGGGGGGGGGGGGAGAGAGAGTGAGAGAGAGATCTCCTCCCATTCTTCCCTGCTCTCTCCCGCAGCTCACCCCCGCTGGCCCCCGAATCTTTTGAGACGAGCAGGCAGGTACTCGCATAAGGCACTACTCGTTCGAGTAGTTTGCCTTAGCGAGTATGCTCGCACATCTCTAGCTATAAGACAATCTTGATGACATGGCAGGTTTAGACATTGTGGCTCAGCTCTAAGTATGATAGCATATATAATGCAATCAGGAAGTAATATAGTCAGATACCAGTCCCACAGGCTCTTAAAGGGGTTTTCCTAGAATAAATAAAAAAATTGATTGGTCATGTAATGTTTTAAAATTAAGAAATTATCCATACTAAACTCAATCAATGACTACTGCTCCACAACTGGAACCCCAGACCTCACTGCTCCAAACCCAGAAGAAGCTGCAATGGTCATGCACTGTACAGGACTACTCAGCCAATCGCAGGCTTCAGTGGTCATGTGTCATTCATGGCGCTATCACCACTGAAGCCTGTAAGTGGCTGAGCCATCACGTGCACAGTGAATGGCATGTGACCACTGCCAGCTTCTTCCAGGTTTGAGGTGGTGGGGACTGAGTCTCCTGAGCTGCATAGGGGGCTAATAGAGGAGGTATGGCTAATTAACCTACAGTATATGTACAGTATGCTGTGGAATTACTTGCCAGTGACAAATGTGAATCATTTAATGAGCGAACCCTTGAGAGATTAACGTAACATTGATTTATCAATACAATCAATTCCAATTGTATACATTTTTCCATCAGTGTAACAAAACTTTGCACAAGCTACAGTTCAGAAATGCAAATAAAAGATACTTTGCACACAGATCACTGTTCACGCAGCCTTATTTAATTTCCTCATTGATTTTATTGTCCGCCTTGTACCAGACTGAAATATTCTAATATGCTAATTGCTGCTTAATTGCAGTAACTAAGAGCATGAAGCACCCAAATGAAGCAGACTGAAAACAATGCATGCAGAATGTAACCAAGAAATGATACAACAGTTGAAGATCACAAAAGTTCACTTGAGTTGAGATCAGTGGCATACTGCTAGGGGTTGCAGGGGTTGCAACTGCCATATCCAAAACGCACATTGAGTGTATTACTGGACGGTCGCACTGACGGCCACGTGATTGGTGCGGCCTACAGTGTGTAGTTGTGAGAGAAGGAAAGAAGAGGAGGGGAGGCCGACACAGTGGAGCCCACGGGTCAGCACTCAGAGAAAGGGGGCTGTAACCTGGGGAGCCAGCAGCCAATTACAGGCTGCAGACTCCCACAGCACGCACTCCTCCCACTGAGAGACTACAGTTGTGATTGGTCACAACTGCAGTCTATCAGTGCACTTATAGCTGCGGTATTGGTCCTGGCGGCGGTGCACTGACAGCGTTGGGAGCAGAGGAGCATTACTGAGCTCCCGCCCCCTCTCCACCCCTTGCCACTATTTGCAATAGGAGGGGGTGAGACAGGGCGGAGCTAAGTCCTGCCACTTAGCCCCACCCCCACCCCGCCCTTCCCATTACAAAAAGTGGCGAGGGGCGGGGAAGGGGCGGGAGCTTAGTAATGCTCCTGGCTCTTCCATCCTCCCCCTCCTGCAGACAAGGACACCGTATATTTGCTCGGTGTGAAAACCCAGCCGATATACGGTCCTCTAAATAAGCCCTAACCGTGTTTGTACCGCATATCAAGCCCGCATGGGGACAAAGAAAGTCATTGATCTTTCATTGATCCATGCACACTGGCATGTAGACACTGCATATCGATACACAAGGGAAATAAATTGCAGCATGCTCTATTTCTCTGCATGCCATGCAGTGTGAGCCCTATACACTTGTATGGGCTGCATATGATACGATGTCCATACGCAATAGATTATGTATGGGCAGTGTTTCTATATGCATCCCCGCTCTGAACACAGTGAGGAATTAAAAAAATAAAGAAATCAGTTTGAGCATGTACGTCTGCGTGTGATTCACGGGCATGCGCAGTGCCATACACAGTCTCTGTCAGCCTAAGGGGCTACAAAGAAATTTTCATGTAGTCCAGCAAATGAGCCATGTTTGGAAAACTTATTCCAAGGCGCAAATCATGGAGGTAAATTCATTGCGCAGCTTTAGGGCTCAGTCACACGGGTGCCCATCCGCCTGTGTTTCTGCCCGATAAGACGGCCGCACTGCGTGCGGACGACTCTCTGCATGATTGGCTCCATTGCCGGCCATGTGTTATTTCTGCCGGCGGTGCGGAGAGTCGTCCGCACCCGCAGTGCGGCGGCCAGAATCGGCAGATCGGCGCCCATGTGACTGAGCCCTTATGCAGAGCAACATAGGTATGGGTACGAGTACAGTTGTGGGTATGGGGGGCCCGAGCTGAACTTCTGCACCGCGTCCCTGAGCCTTTAGCTATGCCCCTGGTTGAGAAGAATGACATAGATTCTTGGTCACATTTATTACTGGTGTTGCGCCAGAATTCTGGAGTAATTCGCACCTTTTTTGGCACAAATCAATTTAGACAAATTTGCTATTGGTTTGCGCCAAAAAGAACAGATGTTTCACCTCTCACTCCACTTTCCAATAGTGTCTTAAAAAGGAGGAAAGAGTGGAATGAGATTTTTAGCAAATCTAAAGGCAACCTGTCACCTACAGACCATAAAGTAACTTGGGCCTGGCGTCAGTGAGCTGGTGCAGTATTTTTCATGCTCACCTGCTTCCTGGTTCCCACGGTCTCTGCGAATGAAGTCTATGGGCCAACAGGAAAAAAAACTCTTTTTAGAGTCCCGTACACCCACTCTGCCATAGACTTGTATAGGAGAGCCCACGCATGGAGCTGTGAAAAGAGTCAGAGTTTTAGCCGGTTTGCGGACTTTCCAAGCGGACTCCAGGAAGCAGGCGAGTATGAGAAGTACATCAACCGGCTCCCCGTCACCTTCCCTAACAACACCAGAACTTAGTTAATGGTAATGTAGGCAGGTTCCCTTTAAGAATTGCACCTTTTAAAAAAATCACAAATGTTGCAATCTCCTCCAGTAGTTGGGTGGCGCAAAAAGTTACTTCACATCTCTAGACTTCCATGTCTTACATTAAAGATGCAACAAATTTGCTAAGATTGTGCGACATTTCATATATTTGTTGCATTTTAAATTGGAGACGGGAAACAAAGTTGCGAGAAAAGTGATATTAAAAATTCCTCTGATACATTTTTCCATTGCTTTTACCCAACTGCATACATTTGCTTTTGCAGCAGCTTCTGTGTGTCCGGTTATCAGTGATAAATGTATTAAAGGGGATTTCCAGGTAATTTTTATTGATGACCTATCCTCTCATTGATATTAATGGGAACTGTGCCTGCGATTACCAACGCCTGAGGATAGGTCATCAATAAAAAAACCCTTTAAGAGGCACAAGCACCTCTGGAGTAATGTTGTGGTCTAATCTATGCCAGTTCCTAGTGTAGAGAATAGTAAAAGTAAAGCACAGTATATGATCACTCCCCCTAATGCCGGCCCTGCCCACTATGTGAAAAAATGTCAGGGCATAGCATAAATGTCAGAAAAATCACAATTTTGGCACTTGCAACAAAATTGCAACTTTTCGGTGCCAGAATTCTGATGCACATGAAAAGCTAGGTATAGCACACCGCACTTCAAAAAGTCCGTAGGTCGCTCCAATTTGGGGTATGAATGTGGCAGTGTTCCGCCACATATGAAAGTACCCCAAGATTACTTGATACCGGACCCTGGACTGCTTGACCTTACTGCTGCCCACCACTCTGATACCTACTGCACGGTTTCTTACCCACCACTAGTGGCAGCGATATTCGTGTACGTGATATTTTTTTTTAAATAGTCCGTTTGAACTTCAATTTTAAAGAATTTGCCAAAGCTGAAACTTCAGGACGTCCCACAAAAAAATGAGCCCTCTTACAGCTATGTCGATGGGAAAGTAAAAAAAAACGGCAGCAGAAAATAGTTTACAAAAATTGAATATCTTTGGAAAAAAATAAAAGTACAGAAAAAAAAACTATAGAAATTTGGTATCGCAGTAATCGTACTGACCCATAGAATAAAGGTATCTTGCCATTTTTGTTGCAGAATGTACGCCATAGAAACAAGATGTACTCAAAGATGGCCGAATGTAGTTTTTTTTTCATTTCACTCAAATTTTTCAAGTTTTTCAGTACGTTATTAGGGCGTATTTACACGAGGATATATTGGCCGGTGTTTTCACGGCCGGACGTTATACGCTTCCATCTGAGTAGTCCCCCCCCCTTCCCTCCCCCTCACCAGCACTCTGCCTCTCTCCTCCCCTCCAAGCGGTTTGCAATGGGAGTGGGCGGGACGGGGCAGAGCTAAGCTCCCGCCTCCCCCCTTTTCCGTGTTCATAGCCAGCAATGGGAGTGGGCGGGACAGAGATGAGCTCCGCCCCCACCCTCTGTGACATATAGGACTATTTTTTTATATCTTTTTCACTGACTTTTTTTCCCGTTTTTTAGTTTTATTGGGGGTAAGAAGCTAAAAAAAATCATTTTTTTAACATTTATAATTTTTTTTTCAATAATTTTTGTATTTACACTAAAATAAAGTATGGGAATGGGTTCCTCTATTTGTTTCGGTTGTTTCGATATATAGTATAGTATGTATGGTTTTGGTTTACAGGGCACATACTGCGACGGTTTTTGTTGGCGTCTGCTTTGTGTTATTCTCTTTCTTATGTATGTATTGTTGTTTTATTCTGCTGTTTTGTCTTACTGATGTATGTGATTGTGTTTTTTACTATCTATGTCCCCCATGACGTCATATAAGACCTCTGGGGGAAATTCACATTTTTTTTTAGTTTATTTGACACTTTCCCACTGTAGCTGGGGCGTCCATAGGAGCCCTAGTTACAGGGGAAAGCAACCCCTGTGGTGGCATTAGTCACCTGCAGAGCTGCCAGGGTCTAGTCTGACCCTCCAGCTCTGCAGTAGCAGGGAATCCCGGGAGGTCACATGACCCCCCGAGGCTCCCGTAGTGAAAGTACATGTTACTTTCACTTTCCCCATACAGTGCTCATTGAGCACTGTATATCGGGGAAGCAGAAGGCAGGAAGGGTTAAAAACCCCTCCTGCCTTCTGCTCCGGGTTATCAGCTGTCACTAACAGCTGATAACCCGTTCCTGCCTCTGACTGATTGCAGAGACAGGAGACTTAAAGCATCGCCGTAATTTTACTATCGGCAGTGCTCTAAGCCCAGGACCAGCCGCCGTAAATTTACTGTGGCTGGTCCTAAATGGGTTAAAAAGTACCATTAAAAATACAACTCGTCCCACAAAAACCAAGCCCTCCGATGGAAATGTCGATTGTTAAATAAAAGAGTTATGATTTGTCAAAAGGGGGGAAGAAAAACTGAAAATGGAAAAAAAGGGCCGCATACTTAAGGGTTAAGGAGTACATGCACTTTCATCTTTAGGGCTTCTACCCACTAGCGTTTTTTTAACGCTGCGATATCGCTGCGTTTTTTTTACTGCAATTGTCAATGGGACTTTCTAATGTTAAAATCGCATCGCGCAAAAATCGAAAAGCACAAACATTGACATTTGTAGTAAAAAAACGTAGCGATATCGCGTTAAAAAAAACGCTAGTGGGTAAAAACCCTTAGAGCGCTTTTGCTCCGTCGGCTGTGTTTTCAGCTCCTTCAAGCAGCTGAAGACAGCTCTTATATAGCATTATATGGGGCCATCCAGGGGCGTAACTAAAGGCTCAGGGGCCCTGATGCAAATGGTGAGCTGGGGCCCCCCCTCTATCTGTACCCGTACCCATACCTAAACCAGAGGCATAACTTGAAGCTCCTGGGCCCCAATGCAAAACCTGTAACAGGGCCCCCCACTATAATGGTTTATTCATAGTACTGGGCTCCCTATATGGAAAAGAGAGGCCTTATGGGCCCCCTAAGGCTCCTGGGCCCGGGTGCAACCGCATCCCCTGCATCCTCTATAGTTACGCCCCTGGGGCCATCCTTAGCTACTGGAGGGAGCCGAAAACAGCCGAGAGAGCAGAAGCGCTCCAAAGGTGAATGCGCACGGAATCTATAGATGCAAATGCAGTAACCGTCTATTGAGGCAGAATTAACCACAAAGGTTTTTTGCCCATGGAAAAAACTTCTGCAGAATTTCTGATCCCATTCTGACCTGCCTAGGCCTCATTTACATGATCGTATATATGCCGCTATTTAGGCGCATTTAAAAATTGGGCGAAAATTGCGACCATCTGAAGTATTGGATTCCAATGTATTCATTCAGATGAATGATTTTTAGCCACGTAATAAAAAACACCCCGGCAAAAATATCACCTCGTGCGCCGATTAATACACTACGTCCAAAAATAGGTCTTTGGCCAAGACACGATGGAAGTTACCACAGACTCCTAAGGAAGCTGAAAGAAAGGGAGGGGATAGAGTTTAGCTGCGTCCAACGCTGGGAAAAGAAGACAGCTGGCTCTATTTAAGCATTAGTAGCCACGCTGCTTTCACACAGGCAAAGAAATCTCATCGCAAGTTTGTGCTTTGCAATTCAATAAAAAGGAGGCTCAGTAGGGAACCATGGGAGATTTAAAAATAAATGCAAAACGCAGAAAGATAGAGCATGCTGCGTTTTTCTTCACGCAACATCGCATGAGTGAAAACATTGCAAATGTGAAGGAAATCATTTTGTAATTCTACGTTTTCTTATTCACTCTCTCTCTCTATTGCCTCTTTCACACGTAGGCGAGTCGGCAATTCAAAAAACACAAGAAGAATCTTTGGTTTTTTTATGGATTCTTTTACATGAACATTTTTTTGATGTGCATGCGGCAGATGTGTTCTTCATTCCCGCGGGGAATAAAGAATTCCCTGCTGCACCTGCCACATCTGTGATAGATGCAGCAAAGGAATTCTTCATCCCTGCAGGGAATAAACAATTCCCTACCACAGCTGCTACAGATGACAGCTGCGGCAGCGGATCAAGCTGCCAGCACCCAGTAATTATTTTTCAGCGAAGGGCTTTAAATATAAGCCCTTCCGTGAAAAAAAAAAAAAAATGGTGATAAAAATAAAAAAAATTCTATACTCACCTTTCTTCAGCTGCCAGGGCTCAGCTCCGTCCAGCCGGCTCTTCTCCTGCACTGCTGTGAGGAGTATTCAGCAGCCGGGGATTTAAAATCTCTGCCTGCAGAATGGGCTCCCTCTGATTGGCTGAGCACTGTGACCAATCAGAGGCAGCTCTCAGCTATTGAATGACACAGGTGAGCTGTGACTATCACTTATGAACAGCCGAGGCTCTGTTATCTATATATAAGAGTCACCTTTCATTGTAATCCTGCTAGTGATGAGATGATTGCTGAAAAGTTCTCTACAGAATTACTACACTTTTTATATGGGCAAGTACGATACGATATTGGGCTGTGATATGGGGCCAACATGCGATGTCCCTGTGGATGCGAGATATTTTTGTGTTAAAAACACCTCTCATCACTTTAGGGAAGCGGTGGCGGAGTGTTTTCCATTGTTTTCGATATTCTTGCAAAATTTCTGCGTTTTGCAACGCACAAATGACACGTGATTTTCTCGGCCGTGTGAAAGCGGCCTTACTGGTCAGTGTCAGAAGTGCAGGGTTTTAGATTTTATTTTAAAAACAGATCATTGCATCCAAAATTAATAAATAAATGAACATTCTTTAAGCCCTTAAAGGGGTTCTCTCACTTCTAGCTATTTTTACACAGCTCCGTGCATTACACAGTGGCCAAATTTGGTACTGCAGGCCGAGTTCCATTTACTTCATTAGAACTTAGTCTGCAGTACCAACGCTAGCCACTGCACAATATACAGAGCTGTATGAAAACAGCTAGAAGTGGGATAACCCCTGTAAGGACACACCCTTTTATTTTTTTTATTTTTGTTTTTTCCTCCTCACTTTAAAAAAATCCTAACGGCTCATTCAGACAAGCATGTTTATGTGCGTACAATCGTGCACACATCACCATGCCTTTAGTAGAACCATTGGTTCCCTATGATGTGTTTACATGTCTGTGTTTTACAGGCGTGCAAACACGCGCACCTGCAAAAAAAAATAGGACATGCGTGCACATAGGTCAATATTCCTCATGCAGAGTAAAAAATCGCCTGCCACAGCTGTCACAGCTGTGGCAGCGGATCGCACTGTTCTCCCATTGCTTTCAATGCTGGCAACAACATTGAAAAAAATGGGCTGCCGGCAACCCCTTCAGTGATTTTTCAGGGAAGGGCTTTAAATAAAAGCCTTTCCTTGAAAATCATCCCTAGCATGTGTAAAAAAAATAAAAATATATATACTCACCTTTCCGCTGCTGTCATGGCTCAGGCGTGTCTAGCCGCTTGGTCCCCCTGCACTGAATTATAATGGCTGAGCGCTGTCTGTGATTGGCTAAGCACTGTGACCAATCACAGACAGCACTCAGCTGTCATTTAATGAATGTCTGAGCTCTGCCTGTGATCAGACACAGCCCTTCTAAATCCACACCTGCTGAAAGAATTTCAGAGCAGTGCAAGGGGACCTAGCGGCTAGACGTTCCGAGCCCCGACAGCAGCGGAGAGGTGAGTATATATATTTTTTATTTTTTTACACATGCTAAGGATGATTTTCAGGGAAGGGCTTATATTTAAAGCCCGTCTCCGAAAATCACTGCAGGGGTTGCCAGCAGCCCATTGCTTTCAATGGGGCCGTCGGCAGCAGCGGCGGCCCTATTGAAAGCAATGGACAGGGAGCTTCATTCACGTGTGTTTTGGCACGTTCATGGATGCCTAGATTTGTGCGCACATACACATGCGCAAATGCACACTTGTGTGAATGAGGCCTAACTCTTTTATATATCAATGTAAAAGTCTAAGGACTTGTTTTTTGCAGTATGAATTTTATTTTCAACGCTATTATGTACTTAAGGTACAAAACAGCCTGGTCCTTAAGTAAACCATTTTAAAGGGGTTGTCCAGGGATGCGAAATACTTACCTGTACCTGCAATGTTGTAAACTTCACTTTGGGCCGGGCTCCAGCATCAGGTCATCTATGGATTATCTCTGTGCCAATCATGTAGTTGTATGGGCTGGCTATTTCGGTCATCTTAATAAGCTAGCTCCCTTTTCTATCATTACCAATGTAGAGACAGACAAGGGGGCTGGCTTAGTTATTAAAATGAGAGGAACAGCCAGTCCCATGGAATGACTTGCTGGGCACAGTGTTAGCACCAGGCCGGAAGTTCAGCTTTCGACACTGCAAGTCCGGAAAAGGAATTAGTCTCCCTGTATAATGCCTTTTATATAAGATATATATATATATATATATATATATATATTTTTTTTTAATATGTATTTTTTCCCAGGGCACATATACAGATCCTTAATTTCCCCTCTGCCGTATTGTACTCATCATGACAGCACCGGGTTTAGATAAGCCGCCCTTTTATAAGTATGAATTAACCTTGAATAAATCCTTGTGATTTGCGTAACTATTCCAATTCAAAACTGTACACAGTAACACGCCGGCAATAAATAATTGAACAGAAAATCTTAATTATATTGGATTAATTCAACTTGGTTTAATTAGAAATTAATTTGCAGATATCCTAATCTGTTTGTAGGAGGATTTGTTAGGGAAGCATTTGCAGTAAAAGGCTTTGTTGGCGTTCCATGAGCAAATTAAATTCATTCTCATTTTGCTCTTCCTGAAGTTGGGCTTAAATACGATATTCTAAGACATCCGCTGGAGCCTTAGAGAAAAAGGAGTATAAAAACTTGTATAATGAAAAAGATGTACAACTTGCCCACATATTTTATGCTTTTATCTATCACAATTTTTAATGGGATTGTGCCAAGATGGCACCCCATGTTCATATGTCCTATAGAGTGGGATCATCTATGATCCATTCTTCCATCAGTAGCCCGAAGCTTGAGACAGCTGAGAGTAACTGAACCCTAGAACCATCTTAAAGGGGTTTTACAAGGTATTTCTTGTATATAGTTTTAGGCCTCCTGTGCCACGACACCTAACAGGTGACATCAACCAGCCAAGAAGCCGGATGACGTCCCGAAAACCTGTCTGGTGGACTTCTAATGCAGAAACCCTAAGGCAGGTCTATAGGACGTCACTGATGATGTCCCTGCCGGTCTCTGTTTGGCTGCAGTGGTCACCGCAAAGTAAACAGAGTGCTCATTGGCAGCAAGGAACAGCACACGCTGTGGCTCAGAAACTCCATGGCTCAGCCAATCAGAGCTGGCGCTTGGTGAACCAATCACAACCATGCATTCATTCCTTTAATGGCTGTGATTGGTTCACCAAGTGCTGGCTCTGATTGACTGAGCCTCAGCGCTCATTAACCATCACGGCCAGCCCTCATTGGAGGTGGGGATTTTGATCCTCCAATCCAGGAAGGGCTGGCAGAAGACTAAAGACAAGTGCCGGAGGTGAAGGGGAGACGCGCTCCGGAGATGACAGCGCTTCTTAGGTGATGTACTTTTATTTTTCTATGCAGCTAGGGCTTAGTTTAGGGCTCTTACAGTAGGATTTCGTACCGTAAAAGTTGCATCGCACCGCACGAAAACCGCGTTTCAAATCCTATCACAAAGGATTTGCTTAGACTGGAGGCCATTATAGCAAACTGTAAACAGGTATTAGTTTGCTATGGATTTTTAGCTTCAATAACATCCACATTCATTGACAGCAAACAGAGATGTTGAATATGATGCGGAATTGGAAGACAAAGCATATTAGATCTGTTAATTGCAGCAACTTCTGGGCACCAGACCTCCTGGTTTCAATCACTTCTCTTGGATAACAGCTATTTGTTTTGCTTGTCTGCGCTCATGTTTGTTTCCAGTGGTTAATGGAAAATTGCGCGGTACTTGTAATGGGAAGTGCTTATAAACCGGTCGCTCTTATAAGATAGAAAACTCAATGTTCTTCCAAGAGCACACAAATGGGAGAATAAAATGCTAGAGCTATTCACATAAGCAACATTCAATAAGGCAGGTAATGAATGACTCAAATGGCTCCCCACGCTCCCATTATCAGGTGTTCTTAGGTATTTACAAATATTCAGAGCCTTAACAAACAGCGAAGAACAAAAGCAGTAAGAAATTCCTCTTCTCCGTGACATCCATAGCCTTAGCACCCATTCAGGCGGACATGGACTGTATTTGGGCCATATATTCTAAGGCTGGCATCATAATAGTCTATGTGGCTATTCAAACAAACCTTCTTTCACGCAGTTTGTGAAACCGTTGCCTGTCCTATCATCAACTATTTTCATTGCTGAGAATAGCAAATGCAATGTTCAGAGTCCGTGACTATCAAACAGCGCATGGATGAGTGTGCGTGTGATGCGCAGTGCTAGTTGCACTCGAGTCTCTCAAGCACAAGTGCAGCCGGTTGAACTTGTCTTAACCCGTTTAGGACCAGACACAGTAAATTTACGACAGCTGGTCCTAGCTTAGAGCATCACTGATAGTAAAATTACGGCGGTGCTCTAAGTCTCTTGTCTCTGCAATCAGTCAGAGGCAGGAACGGGTTATTAGCTGTTAGTGACAGCTGATAACCCGGAGCAGAAGGCAGGAGGTGTTTTTAACCCTTCCTGCCTTCTGCTTCCCCGATATACAGTGCTCAATGAGCACTGTATGGGGAAAGTGAAAGTAACATGTACTTTCACTACGGGAGCCTCGGGGGGTCATGTGACCTCCCGGGATTCCCTGCTACTGCAGAGCTGGAGGGTCAGACTAGACCCTGGCAGCTCTGCAGGTGACTAATGCCACCACAGGGGTTGCTTTCCCCTGTAACTAGGGCTCCTATGGACTCCCCAGCTACAGTGGGAAAGTGTCAAATAAAGGGGGAAAAAAAATGTGAATGTCCCCCAGAGGTCTTACATGACGTCATGGGGGACACAGATAGTAAAAAACACAATTACATAAATAAGTAAAACAAAATAACAGAATAAAACAATACATACATAAGAAAGAGAATAACACAAAGCAGACGCCAACAAAAACCGTGGCCGTATGCGCCCCGTAAACCAAAACCATACATACTATATATCAAAACGTCCGAAACAAATAGAGGAACCTATTCCTGTACTTTATTTTAGTGTAAATTTAAAAATAATAAATGTTAAAAAAACGATTTTTTTAAAATTTTTACCCCCAATAAAACTAAAAAATGGAAAAAAAAGTCAGTGAAAAAGATATAAAAAAATAGTCCTATATGTCACGGAAAAAAACACGCAGCAAAAATAATTTTGGTAGCTAAAGGAAAAAAAATAGAGCAGTAAAACCGCCACATGGGTAAAATCCCTAAAAAGTGTCTGGTCCTAAAGGTACAAAACAGCTTGGTCCTTAAGGGGTTAAGGAATTAAAAATGTCCAACTCTTTTTTATTGACTTCATCTTTTAAAATCTGCATACGGGCTTCTTCAAACGGACATATCTGCACACACATTGCCCAGAGAATAGAACCCATTGATATCAATGAGATCATTCTCACTAACGATTTCTTTGCACACAATGAGTCCTGCTCTATCTTACTACGTTGTTGTCTATGAAGTCTATTGGAGGTGCCAAAATACGCATGCAATTCCCAAGGGGATGCGCAATATGCTTTAATAAACCAAGGGGGAAAGAACACATCTGGCCTCACACAGCCATGAAAATCATGCAAGATTTGTGCGTTGTGAGACGCACAAAACTCACTCAAATGTGAACCCATTCTTTTGAATGGGATCATATACATGAGCGATTCTTTTACTGCATCGCAGGAAAGAAATGGCAGCATGTCCTATCTTTGGGCCTTCCTTTGAAGCACATCGCCCATTGTTTTCAATGGGGCCGGAAAACACATCACACGGCGTAAGATGTGCGATGCGAGGATCGCTACTTCACAGAAGTGATGGGAGGTGTTCCATGGCCGATATCATGCTCAGCTGTGTGTACACTGGCGTAACTATAGAGGATGCAGTTGCACCCGGGCCCAGGGCGCCCATAAGGCCTCTCTTCTCCATATAGGGAGCCCAGAACTATGAATAAAGCATTAGAGTTGGGGGCCCTGGTACAGGTTTTGCATTGGGGCCCCGAAGCTTCAATTTACGCCTCTGCGTGTGTAGGAAGTCTTAAGTTGTAAAATATGTTACTTGCCTAAGTATTCGACCCCATTGATAAAAGTACATATTGTTTCCAACAATGACTAAAATGTAAACCAATCGTAGGGCTACTTCAGATGACTGTAGTGGCGCGGATAACATTTGCATGAGCAGTACGCAGACAATAGAACCCATTGATTTCAGTGGGCTCACTCTCAGCTTCGTATTTGGAGAATGCACACGGAAGAAAAAAAATAGGACCTGAAATTTTTTTTCACACACTTGTACATCAAGGGCCCCAGAGAAGTCTATGGAAGGTGGGCAAATGAGCACTCAATATGCGTGCAAATGCGCAATACTTCGCAGAATTCCGTGAACAAAAGAACACATCTGGACCTCATAAGGCTAAATAGCCTTTAAAATCACGGCGAGGTCATGTGAACAGTTGCACAAATAGTACAGTACTGCGCGCCAATATGTGCGCAAATCTACATCATCAAATCCTGTTCACTGTGCAAATACGTTGCGATAAAGGACGCACAATTGCTGCACAATTCTTCATACGGTCATCTGTAGGAACTCTTAGGGTGCATTCATGCTAGCAAGTTTCTTGCATGAGTTTTGTGCATTGTGAGAAGTACAAAATATAAACTTGAAATAAAGCCCATTGTTTTCAAAGAAGTCACAGAAAAAGGAAAAAAAAATGCAAAATCACAGAAAGAATTGGCATGTTAGTTACCAAAGTACTAATAAGACATAGATGAGCAGGCCCTATTCTCATTTGCACAAGACAATCACCCAAGGCAGCGCTTTCCGGGATCCGGAAAAGTCTAAAAATATTTATGCACCAGAGAAAGAAGAGGAGGTGACTTAACTGGCGTGATCGGGCTGCCTGAATGGGGGACAGTGCGGTGAGCAGTGAGAAAAGTAATGGATGTTTAGAATCTACCAGTCCTGGTCACACGGTGATCCGACAAAGGGGGAGAGCGTCAATGGGGGCTCCGAATGTAGGTATCAGATATCAAGAAAGCAAGTAAACATGATAAGCTGAGGGTAGAAGTAAAAATAGGTAACTTACTTCACAGGGCTGTCTCAGATGAGAAACATCCCTAATCCTGGAAGACGACTAGTCACGATGATGTTTCCACACTCTTCAGGAAGGCGATTCAGCAGGAAGTGAATTCCCAATCTTTTTGTGGTTAGAAGAGCTAGGCTTAAGAGTAAGACCCATTTACACTCAATGATTATTGCTCAAAATTAGTTCAAACGGCTGAACGAGGATTTTAAGGTGAGCTTAAAAAACCATCATTCAGCCAAAGAGAAGATAACACAGACCATATGCTGTGTTCTGCACAGAAGTTGCAGATTACATTGTATTCTGCCAGCTGCCACTGCGAGAACAATGGAGCTGATTGCAGAGCTCAGACCACCAGCTGTGCTCTGCAAACAGCTCCCGGAGGTCCTTTTACATGCAAATTAAGCTAATGAAGTGTTAATGGACATTATTGTCCATTAACGCTTTATGCAAAATGGTCACTAAGATTGTCATTGCATGTAAATGGGCCATTAATTAGCCATATGCCTACACACAATGTGAAGAGACAATAAGCGCATACATTAACAATAAGGGCAACACGTTTCAGTGTTTTCTAACACCTTTTTCAAGCCTCAAACAAAGTGAATAATGCATTGAGCAGTGGGTTGGACCTGATGATCCTGGAGGTCCCTTCCAACTCTACCATTCTATAGGCAGAAATACATGGCAGCCATTAGGTCCTTCACATCTGAACAGCACCCCACAATCTCATTGTAGGGAGGCTGCTCACTCCCTCTGTCGGGCCATTTACATGATCAGATTTGACAGTGGCATCTAAATAGTTGACAGCTCTGATCAATGTTATCTCTGATTGTGGCTTTTGTTGGTGGGTTTCAGCTATCAAAGATGGTTGGCACTGACCATGTATGGAGCAGGCTCGGCTCCCACACCTGTTCCAGACAAACCTTATCGCCGGAGGGCCCTTTAGTGTTAATGAGTCATATTTAGAGAAAGGTTTTACTCCTTATAAAGTAGAAGTTTTTACAATAAACCCAATAGCACCAGAGAGGCGATAGGTCCTCTTCATAAACTCTTTTTTTTTAATGTAGTCATTTCTATAACAATACAATTCCTACCGGACGCCCCTCTTAGAACACAATCCAGTCATGTCTAGATTGAACAGACTTCTTCACACGTCTCCGAATCACACGTATTAGTTCTGCTAATCCCTTCGTGTCATTCTATTCGCCTTACAACATGATACTTATCCCACTGTGTGATGATAAGAAGAATTACACCATAGGGGGTGCAAAGCGTATTAAGGATCTCACTGCGCTTATCTTCTTCCGATATATCACATATGCTCCATACCGTCATTTAAGCATTTCTCCAACACTGCTGACATGTAAATTTCCGCTTCTCATCTCAAACGCGGTTCAAGCCTTATCAGTATTAAACGCTGAGAAAGAAGTTTCCTTCCTCCCACTTTTCTCATCTTCCAACAGAAATCTCATCTCCTACTTCGAGTGCATTAATACATTTTTGTGTCTGCACAAAACTTGTGTAATGTATTTGACCTGCAGGGCTATCACTTATTAATAGATCCTTGCACTCTTGCTGTGTTTGAAACTATTCATTATACCCATCTGAGGATGAAACTTCTGGTTTCCAGTTCTCCAATAGGACATATTTATAATCATTCTATGAGTTTATGTATTACGGCTTCAAACAAACTTTGAGTCAAGATTTGGCACCAATAGGGACTCATCCAACCAAAACTAATTGTGTAACGCTCTACCACATGCTGTAATATAGGGGTATTTTTTTTTAAAAGCATTGTTTCTAGGGGCTATACCTGTGTGGTGGTTTGTTTTTACTGTTATACCACTGTGTAAGTTGTGCCATCTCTTTAAGAGGGGGTGAGTACAAGGAGTGTCTGGTTCTGAGCATAAAATCACCGAATAGAAACCAGAAGGTAGGTAGAGTGGATAAAGAGTTGTCATGAGAAGACATGTTTGGAGTATCTCCTGAAATGAGTGTGTGCAGAGATTTATTTGCCCCATGGGTGGGAAATTGGAACCAGTTTACTGATTCTACACAGTTGATTGGAACCAGCTGCTCCTTTCGGTACTATTGTATCTTGTCTCCAGCCCAAGTATGGGTCGAGACAAGTGTTAGGCTGCTTGACAGCCAGGTGATACCCCCAGTTCCTGATTGGTTGCACTCACCCTCCGCCACTGTGCTTGTGCTGGGCTGCTGTAACTTGTCCCCGCCAGCTGTGGTGAGTGACCCCGCTGATGTGGCTTGTCCTCGGGTCCTCCTCTGTCCCCTCACGCCTCCACTCATGTTTGGGCTCTGGCCTACCGGCTCTCCCAGCTCCCGTCAATCACGCAGCCATGTTTGGCCTCCCGGGTCCTGCCACTCACTTCCCCCCATCTCCCTTATTTGTTCACGACTCCTGCTCCATCAGTCAGCATAGCCGCAGTGGCATGGGCACAATGATCGGTGCTGGCTTCATCCTCCAGTCCTGCTGAAGCCATAGCTGCTTCTATCATCCTACTGTGTGGCTGAAGTGGGGGCCACTCTCTGCATGGCTGGATGGAGGGCCATGGCCCTGGTAACAGCTTGGCGGCGGGGGGTTAGAGGCTGCAGGGGAGATGAGGTGACATGGGCGGCAAGCTCCTAGCAGTGTGGAATGAGTTTTGGCTGGGATGGAGGGTTTGGGTTAGGGTTAGTTTCAGTGTTATGTTTACATTATTAGCTGTAAATGCTTCCATGTTAATGTGGCCCGCTCTCACATGGAAACATTTATAGCTAATAATGTAAGCCTAACACTGAAACTAACCCTCCTTTCAAGCCAAAACTCATTCCATGCTGCTAGGACCTTCAGGCAGCCAATCAGTACATTGTGGGCATACACTGGGAGGATACAGACCATCACTAGGTCTCTACCAATACTTGTGGTGGAGACTAGATACAATAGTACCGATCCCTCCTACTCTCTGACCTCAATTCATTTTTCTGAATTTAAACAAATCCAGTTACCAGGTAAACAGTTAAATGTTGACAAGTACTTCTAAAAGGCCTGCTAAACTGGAAAAATGAATTGTGTTACTGACCTGGTGTACAGGCAAGAAACTGAACCAGATCCTTGGACTTAGACTTATAATTCCTTGACTATCACAAATAGATTCTGGGAGCTTTCATTGTTACCCACAATGTCCCTACAATGTCTCTACAATGATACCTTGGGCCTATTTTAAGATGAAACAACCTAGTGAATCCATATGGCCGATCTAGGCCACAAGACTCTACTGGCACCAACTCGCACATCTATTGACTGGGAGATGATGCTAACCTAACCTTACAAGAACTGGGTCTCTCACTCCCAAAGGTGCTTCTGGTGGCCCAATCTGCTTGCCACAATCCTTTGAAGTACACCTGAGAGCCCCAGCCTGTTCCGAGTGCTACTCCACATCATACAGGATGGGTTACCCAGAAGAGCAGTCAAGGTAGTGTCAATCAGGGCAGGGCCTACCTTTGGTATATACACCAACTCTAGAATTCTCATGAACAGATTTCCCAGGACAGCAAACGGCGGATAGGCAAAGAGCAAAGAACTAGGACACAATCATATTTTGCACTGCTTGAACTTTACTAACAGGTAAAACAGTTGAACCCTAGAGCAAATTCTCAGATACAGGAACATTAGCAAAACCTGGAGGCAGCAGTCTCCAGAATTTAGTTGCCATTTTAACTTTCACAGGTAAACTCCAGTAGTCATGGTATAGTCTTTCTGTATCAGGCTAGCTTTCTCTGCTCCCAGGAAAGTCAATTGTTCTTTCTTGCTTTGTTATCAGCACGCCTAAGTGGACTATCTTATATTATCTATTTTATGCCCACCCATTTTTAGCCCCACCTACTACTTCCCTCTGAATTTGAACTTCTGCTTCCAGAAATTCTTTTCCTAAATCCACCCCTGAATGGACCTACCAAAAAGCAGAGCACTTGCCCTGAAAAGGGCGACCCCACAGCTGGAAGCTCAATAGATTCTATTCTTGTCTGTAAGTGTAATATAGAGGAAAGGGATAGGATGGGACAGAATAATGAAATAAACAAACTAAGGTCAGAGTAGATTATCAGAGTGACAATAGTAGTTCCAGAGAGAGAGATGCAAACAGACGTAATCTGAAGCCCAAGTCCGAAAAGAAAGGCACAAAAGAGGTATTCAGAGGCACCTGGGCATATACACCCTAATCATGGAGCAAGGATCTGAATACAAATGTATAACTGGCATCCTCTGTCAAAAGGAGTTGGGATAAATACCCTAAGAAGAAGACTGATATTCTGACTCAGGCAATAGACAGCTAAGCCAGCAATAATAGAAGTGACATATTTCTTCCTAGGTGGCCATCACCTAATGCCACTGTGAATTGTATCACATGGTCCGACACTGACGCCATGACCTCACACAGGACCACATGTGCCTGAAGCTTGGCGGTGCAGCCGCGCCATGACACCTAGCTATAGAGGGTGGGAGTGGCACCTATTCCCCAATGTCTGAAGAGACACAAAGACTACTTTGCTACAGAAGGTGAAACAAGTTTTATAAAAGGCACATGGTCAGTGGGGAAGCCTTGTTAGAGAACTATGCCTCTGTAAGTTCGGTTAACCCTTTCCCACTGCAGACATTTGTGTCATTTTTTATTTTTTACTCCCCACTTTCAAAAAAAATCATAGCTTTTTTCATTCTTCCAAGGACATAACTACATGATGATTTGTTTTTAGTGGGATGAGTTATATTTTTAATGCTACCATTTAAAGTAGCATATAATTGGAAAATGTCAAAAAATTTCTGAGTGGGGCAGAATGGAGAAAAAAAATACACAATTGTGCCTTTTTTTGATGGGGGTTGTTTTTTACAGTGTCCACAGTGCAGTAAAAAGGACATGTTATCTTTGTTCTATCAGTCCGTACAATCACAGCAATAACATTTATTTTTAATGTAGTACAGTTTAAAAAATGGATAATATATTCAAAAAGTTTAGCTTTCTGTTGCTATCTTTCGACCTCCATATCTTTTTTCTTCGATGGGGTTGTGTGAGGGCACCTTTTTTGTGGGATGACCTGTAGTTTTTTTTTCGATAGTATTGAAGGTACATACAGTCTTTTGATCGCTTATTATTCCAGTTTTTTTGTCTTGGAAATAGGGAGACCAAAAAAGCTAAATTCTGGCATTCTGGTAGCAGTAACCGTGTGAGATTAATTATGTAACATTTCAATAAGGTGGACTTTTACATTATTGTAATATTATATAATCAACCCCACACAGGATATCATCTTCTTACATTTTTTATTTTTTAATGTGACGACTGGGAAATGGAGGTGTCATGTTTGTTCTGGACTGTTAATAAAACCCTGGGAGATATGGTACCGGATCAGTCAGGACAGATGTGTATGCTTGCTACTTAGGTGGCTAGATGCAGGAGCTGGCAGAACCAAGGAGTAATAATTAGAGCAGGGTACTCAGAATACCTCCGAAAAGAACCCCCCGCAACTCGGAGCACCCAACCCGAAAGGGACGACCCTACTACTTGCACTAGGCCAGTTCCAGAGTCAGAGGGGAACCGGAGAACAGAAACCAAGAACAAACAGTAACTGACAACAAATATAAGAAGAGAATACACAGAATACAAAATGAACAGGAATACAGCGAACTAACCAGAAGACAGACAACAGACAGGAGCACCGGGTAAGCTGACTTTACCAGAAATCCTGAAATATAACTAGCACTTCCTGCCAGGAAGAGCTGGATTATGTAGGGAAAGGGGAGAAACTGATTGGCTGTCAGAGCTTTCGATCACCGACCACTAACAGCTGCAGGATTAATTAACCTTAACTAGTCAGGGCAGGAGATATTAACCCTAGCTAGCCAGGATAGAACTAACTGTAGTAAAGGTGTGCTGGCAGTGACGTAACATTCGGGTGTACATCAAACTCTTACTTTTTTCTAATAATTACATTTTTACATTTATAATATTACATTTTTCTTTAGTGTCCATAGGGGTTTGAACTTGCAATAATTTGATCACTCATACAGAATAATGCAATACTATAGTATTGCATTATACTGTATTCTGACCTGCCGTCTGTCAAAACGTGCCCGATAGACAACATATTCATGGCAGTCCTGCGGACTGTCTCTAGCTGCCATGATACCAAGATGGCTTCCTCTGACCTCATCATTTTGGGAGGCATTAAATGCCCCCACCATTAAGGGCATTTAAATTCTGCTGCATTTACAGGGTTGACAGCCACAATTAGTGTTATCTCTGACTGACTGAGACTGTTATGGGTGGGTGTCAATTGTCAAAGATAGCTGACACCTGTTACATGCTAACATACCCGGCATGCGCTGTACATGTACAGCACACACCGGAAAGGGGTTAAGAAGACCTGTCATATCCTTAGGTCAGAAGGACCAGCTGCACATCTATCACAGCTTTTCTTTTGTTCCAACTCCCCTATATTGCCCCATATCAAGTCCTGTTAGATTCAGCTTTGAATCTGTTAAATGAGTGGTCTCCACCAATCACTGTCAATAGAAGACATCAACAAGGTTAGAAGCCTCTGCAAGTGGTTGGAAGGTGTGTTGTGTGAGCTGTGCAAGAAGTCCCTGGAGCCTCTGGCTCACACCGGGGTGCTGGACCTTCAACTGTTGTAGCTGAGGAAGCTTCGGTCTTTTGCTGCTGCATTGTTAAGAGAGATATCCACTTCAAAGATGACAGAGTGTCATATTGAGAGCCCATGGATCCAAGGAAGTCAGATAATTAGGAGACTGTGTATCTTTCAAGGAAATCTGAGAACTAATAAAAAACTGAATGTAGCTAAAGAGCCCTGGAACGTAACTGACTATGCAGTTTTCAGACGCGAAACGAATTGCAACAGGCCTGTATTCGGGCAAGCCATAAGAGTTTTTAGACAACTCTAGGCTATGTCACATTCTAAACTGATACATGACTGTATCACTATCACAGCCATAAAGTAAAGTTTATTGTTGCCTTTTGGACTCCATGCTCCGCCTCTTATTCCACCTGTATGTGCAGGTGTTCCAAAGAAGTCCAATCGAAATATCCATATGTGTAAGGTTATGTTCACGTGTAGCAAAATTTGCCATAGCAGGAGCCAGCTCCAATGGTAGCTGATTTAGCAGGTTGCATGACCAGTCAATTTGGACTGCGGCATGTAAATGTCAACTAGAGGGAGAGACCCCCTCCGACTCACCATTGCTCTCCCTGTACTGCAATCATAGAGTGCCAGTGGTTGACATAGCAGCCCAGAGCCTAGGGAAGGCTTCCAATGCTGCCATGTATTTAACTATACTAACTTCACTATTATAGGGCTTAAAGGGGTTGTCCCACGCCGAAACGGGTTTTTTTTTTTTTCAATAGCCTCCCCGTTCGGCGCGAGACAAACCCGATGCAGGGGTTAAAACAAAAAACCGGACAGTGCTTACCTGAATCCCCGCGCTCCGGTGACTTCTTACTTACCTTGTGAAGATGGCCGCCGGGATCTTCTCCCTCGGTGGACCGCAGGTCTTCTGTGCGGTCCATTGCCGATTCCAGCCTCCTGATTGGCTGTAATCGGCACGTGACGGGGCAGAGCTACGAGGAGCCGCTCTCCGGCACGAGCGGCCCCATTCAGAAAAGAAGAAGACCGGACTGCGCAAGCGCGTCTAATCGGGCGATTAGACGCTGAAAATTAGACGGCACCATGGAGACGAGGACGCTAGCAACGGAACAGGTAAGTGAATAACTTCTGTTTGGCTCATAATTAATGCACAATGTACATTACAAAGTGCATTAATATGGCCATACAGAAGTGTATACCCCAACTTGCTTTCGCGGGACAACCCCTTTAATAAGTGAAAGTGAAAAATACAATATTGTGCAATACTGAAGTATTGCACTATATTGTAGAAATAATCAAATAATTACAGGTTCGAGTCCCATAAGAGAATAAAAAAAATTTAAATGTAAGTGATTTTTTTTAATGAACGAAATAAAGCAATTAAAAAAAAAAAACAGAATTGCCATCGCCATATACGAAAGATCCTGACCTATCAAAGTATTACATTATTTATCTCTCATGGTAGATGCTGCTGATAAATAAAAATACAGAAAACTAGAATTCCATTTTTTGGTCATCCCATCTCCCAATAAAAACTGCATGGAAAGTGCTCAAAAAGTTGTGTACATGTAAAAAAAAATTGCAAATATGCTAAAATACGCCTATTCACACAGCTTCATTAATGGAAAAATGAAAAAGTTATAGGGCTCAGAATAAGATATAATTTATGCTTTCTGCCACATCTCTATGCCATTTTTTGTATTTAAGATGGAAACTTGGGCCAGGAACGCTATCTTTTCTCTTTAGGGAGAGCACTTAGATGGTGAGTGAGTGAGAAAACTTATAAGGCCATTCATGCTCCTCTGGGTAGTATGCAAATAAGGTAGATAGAACAATACCTCTGCAGTGCCACACTGCACACTGATGAGGGACAAACACCCCGAAACAGCTGTCTGTGTATGGATTTTGGCTTCGCTTTCAATTCCCAATTATTGTTACAAGGCTTGTATAAAGAGTCTAACATTGACTTGCAGGAATGCTGCCTTTCAATAGGTGGTGCTGCAAAGGTATTGTTCCATCTTTCTTATTTGCAGATAGAAACTTGAGACAGAAAGTGGGGTGTAGGCAAAAGCAATATGTGAACTTGTTTCGGCGGCCCTGCTATGTGTGGCCGTACCATTAGGATACAAGAGCATAATTGCTTGATTGATTTAGTGTTAAAATCCTAATAGTGTTATATAAAGCTAAATGAATTTCTAAAATGCTCAATTGTATGCTTTCCCTTATAGAAAATGTACAAACTTTGTTAGTCTTGTAGGTGGCCATTAATTTCCAGTGTTTCAAAGCAGCGAGTCTTCTGAGATCTATTTGTATTGTTAGCCAGGCCAGAGAATAGATGCCTATTGAGTATGTTGCAGCGAAGGTTCCTGTGAACTGGTGATTAAAAAGCTTTGCAGCAGAGACAGCCCGAGTCAGGTCTGTCCTTTCTGCTATAGTTACAGCTCAGGTGTTATTATTGATTGAAATCATTGATCTGGAAGAACGCAATAAATGGTAATGAAAGGCCAATGGAGACAACATATACTGTCCTTACCAAGTGGAGACGTAACGGGGGAAGAATTTAAATTTGGGAAACTGTGTTAACATGTATACGGCAGCTGGATTGCCTAGAGAACTAGTATATGGGGGCAAAGAAGACTTCCAGCTTAAAGGCAGATTCACACGGACATATTTGCGCACGCATTTTGCGTGGTAAAATTTGCATATGCAATACGCAGAGATTAGAACCCATTGATTTCAATGGAGTTGTTCAATTTTTTTTTTCGTGTGCATTTCACACACATGGAAAAAAATGCAGCATGCTCTAATTTTGCGCACCAAAGGTCCCAATAGAAGTCTAAGGCGATGCACAAATGTGCACGCAATATGTTGTACAATTCTGCAGGAAAAAGAACACATCTGGAGCTCATTAGGCTACATAGCCATTAAAATCCGGACGTGGTTGTATCCCGTGCACAAAAACAATGCAAGTGCAAAAAGTACAACCTTCCATTGCTGACTCCTGGCTCCTCCCTGACTACTTTCCAGACCTGCGGCTACCAGACCTGAGAATCTAACTCATTGACTGAAACCGCTACAAGTGTACAGGTGTAGTGGCCCAGCACATCATCCCCCCCCCCCCATAAATGTTATACATGTTTGTCTTATGTGGATGCACTGTGCAAGCCTGTATTGTCATTTCCAGTATGTGTTGCACAGCTGCAGCGTTTGAGGGGTTAACGTTGTAAAATCCAAAGTCTGTATGTAAATGTATCAAGTCTTCATGTCATGTGGTATGAGAGAAGGTATAAATAGGAATGATTGAAAGCGAGAGAGTGAGTTCCATCTTCTGGAGTAGCAGGTCTTCCATTTTGTCTGCCACCTAACACAGAGCCACATGGAAGCACCCTCTGTTTCCTTGTGGTGAAGATGGTAGAAGAGGAGAGATATCCTGTGCTGCTTGTGTTCTGGATGTGAATGGAGTGAGCCCAAAACATTAAGAGAGAACATTTGTAAGTAATTACTTATTCTCAATGCCAGTGCAGAGTTACTAATCCATTCTCTAAATTTTCCTACTCAGCCAAGCAGAGCCAGGATCATCACATAGAGGTACATCCCTTTAATTGTCACACCCACGCATCTCCAAGGCTGGGTAGAGGTACTTCAGGTCAATAATTGCTGCCTGAGTGTCTGTGGAGCGACCCTACACCTTTCCTCCTCCGGAGTGTTCCCCACCAGGTGCGGTTCCTGGCAAATAACGTAAACTGCAGGATCGGTGTCATCTTGAGTTTCCTCCCTGACCTCAGATCTTTTGTCTTGCCTGCACTGTAAAAGACTTTAAGTGAACTGCCATGTATTATCTGTTTGAAGCTTTTCTAAAGTAAAGTTCATGCCGGGCTCTAATCGTTCCTAGAGACCCGTGGTACTTAAGGACTGTGTGTGGCTGCATTTATTCTCCACCGAGGGTTGTACCGGTGTGTGAAGGAACGGTGACATCACCCGTGACAACTACAACTCCTGCTATCCTGTTTATTGGGCATCTCCCTATCCTAGGGGTGTCCCTGGTGGCCTGCAGTGATACTCTAGCCTTGGCTGCGTGTGTTTGGTAAGTGCCACCATGACAAGCCATCACTTATGCCAGGTGTCCGGGATCTCCCTATGGGATGCTACACAGGTTGTCTTTTTTTATAACTTAGCTAAAAATCATAGACTAAATTGTAAAAGAGACAAATTGTAAAACTAAAATATTCTAAAATATTGCAGGTACCATCTGTCTATAGCTCAGAAACTCCTATAAAAGCATCAGCAGAATTTACGATCACAGTAACCTGCACAAGCTTGCCCAACTGATAAAAAAAATCACAGACAGCTATTTTTTCTTATGAACACAAGTTAAAAAGTCCCCGATTTTTAGGGACGGTCTGTGAAGTTGTCATTTGCACGGTTTGCATACAATTTCTCATACAGTAACATAATTAGTACCTTTATGTAAACTACAATTACTGTACATTAGTATATTTTGGCCACATATCACACAACAATATATTTTACATTCGAACTTATAATGGGTCAAAAATAATGCATAGAAAATGGGAACTGGTTAAGATAATGATCAGTAGAGGATTCTTCTCCCAGCATGGTCATTAGAATGAAAATGGGTACTCACATCAAATAGCCTTACAGCTGCTTGTTAAAGTGCAATGGACCAGCACACCGACTCCCAAGTGAGTGGAGAAAAACATGCATTCATTATTTTAATGCATCTAATCTGGAATAGGTAAATAACAAGAGGAAGAGGTGAGTTGGTCAACGGATTGATGTATTAGAGAGGGCAGAGTGAGCCGCGATGGCAGTAGGCAAAGTATGGAATTAATATAATGGAGCACTTCTGCATAGTGTTTCCATAAATTGACTGTGGATTACACAGAAACTTACATCTTAAAGAGTTTGTCTAGTTGTAGACTTTTGATGGCCTGTCCACAGGATAGGGAGCGAAGACTAAAAGGACTGGTGAATAGGAGCAACACTAACAGGAAATTGGAGATCATAGATGGTGAAGTATGAACTTCTCTTTTATTGAATAACGTGCAGAGCCAGCATGTGAAAACGCATTTTGGGGTCACACCCCTTCATCAGTTCGGCTGGTTAAAACATACAAACAATTGGAAACCTAGGGGTGACAATGCCCCAAATGTCAAGGTGAATCCAAAACACCCTGTATGGAGCAGAGCAAATGGTACTGACATGGTAAAGAAGAGTCGCCCCCAGGGAGAGTTTAGGGGACGGCCCGGGATGTGATATTTAAACCTCTGAGCTTCCCACGATGTAGCACTTCTCTAGTCCTGTTTGCCTGCTCCATACAGGATTTCTGGGATTCCCCTTGACACTTGTCATCCCAAGGTTTCCACTTGTTTGTATGTTTTAACCAGCCAAACTGGTTAAAGCTGGCAATGTAGGGCATTTTATTGTCTGTCCTAGGATGGCAAAATGCGTCTGTAGACCAGAGGGGTAAAAGGGCAGGTAAAGAACTATGGCCACAGGTGGGGAAGAACCCTCACGCCACACGGTTCATTCCTATCAGGCTTGTCAATCAGCCCAACAGGATTAAACACTGTAACACAGGGTTTGCCCCCATCCGCAACCATGGTCCTGTACCAACCTCTTTACCCCTCCGGTCTACAGATGCATTCCCGCATCCTAAGATGAGTTTCCACAGACTGCACTAGCAGTGGCCCTTTTGGGGCATTCTTGAACAACCCCTTTAATGGCTGCAATGTAATACTACATTTGTCCTGTAGTGGCTTCTGTGGGGGAGATCAAAAGCCTCTTTAGTTGTTTGCCAGGATTGCAGATCGGGGCTCATGGTGTAAAAGATCTTGAGATATGTGGCTCTTAAGGTCATTATTAGAGATGAGCGAGTATGCTCGCTAAGGGCAATTACTCGAGCGAGCATTGCCCTTAGCGAGTACCTGCCCGCTCAGAAGAAAAGATTCGGGTGCCGGCAGGGGGCGGGGAGCGGTGGGGGAGAGCAGGGGGGAACGGAGGGGGGATCTCTTTCTCCCTCTCTCCCCACCGCTCCCCCTGCTCACTCCCGCAACTCACGGCTCCCCCGCAGCGGCAGGTACTCGCTAAGAGCAATCCTCGCTCGAGTAATTGTTCTTAGCGAGTATACTCGCTCATCTCTAGTCACTATGCATCTAGAATTGTAATGTGTAAATGCAACCAGTTTAAGTATTATAGTAATTAAGAATTACATTTAGATCTACTTCCATTCTTCTATCAGAACTTGTAGCATCCAGTACTACCAGCCTTACCATGCATTTTCCGGATTCGATTCTAATTTCTGTCTTCTAGAACAAACTGCAAAAGTTGCAGTCTGACGCTTGATAAATGACTGCTTAGAACAGAACAGCTGCAGATGTTCACACCCCGGGCTGATAAAGGTTGATAAATCTTGTGCCATACAGTACGTGCAGGACAGACTTTACAGTGGAAGTGACTGAGTCATTTTCCTAGAACAGTTCATAAAGTAAAAAAGTACATTTCAAAAAGAAAATCCATTGCTGTGACTAGAATTAACTTCTCATAGGATTCCAGGTGTACAGTACCTTCTGTCAGATAGCTTCAAGGGCCCCAGAGAGGCCTTTAATGACGTTAATTATCGTCTGATGATAAAAATAATCTTTAATGCTTAGAAGGATCAAAAGATTAAAGCAGAACAGACAAAAGAGTTGAATTGACCTTTTTAAGTGAAAATCCCATCAGAACAATCTTTTAACTTGTCATATATTCATGCTGGAAGATGACATTGCGCCACAATGATCTCTGACCACCATTATGTTCCAGAAAGACATGCCTGAGACATATCTAGGAGAGCTACGATACTAAGAGAAACGCGGAACGAAATGAAATGAATGTGATCTGTAGGACATTTTCATCATGAGAACGCATCTCGATTAGATTTCCATTTTAAGTGCATTAACCCTTTCCAATCCAATTTGTATCCTGGTTTTCCTAGGGGGCTTACTCTTTTTCTGCCATTATACACCAGCGCTATATGCTGGCTAAAGCCAGTACTGCATGAGGTGACATATTGGATAGGCTCCAACAGCAGAGAGGCTGGCAATATAGAGTAAGAGAACCCCGATGGACGTCTTCCAACATCAGAGCTGTGCAGCCTTAAATCATAATGTCTTTAGACGTCAGACAGTGGATTGGAAAGGGTTAATGTTATGAACATCTATTGTTATAGATGTATCTGTGTTCCAGGAACATTCCCAGTTACCTCATGTTGTTGGATGACGTCTATATCGTTTTCAAGACCTGATTTATCTGACATGCATACTTGTGTGCGCATCTTCCTGCTTCTTCATTTTTCTTCCATCTTTCTTGTTCTTTTTTCTTACAACTTTGTTGTTCTTTCTTTCTTCCCTCTTACTACTTCTACCATCAGCTTTCTTCCTTCTTTTTTCTTCTTTCTGTTTCCTTCTTCCTTTTCTCCTCTTTCCTTCTTCCTCTTTTTACTTTCTTTTTCATCTTTCCTCTTCCTTCCATCTTTTTTCTTCTCCATTCTTCTTCCTTCTTCCTTTCATTTCATTTTTTCTTTCCCCTTTATTCTTATTTGTACACTTCTTTCTTCCTTCTTTCATGACTTTCTTCCTTCTTTCCTCAACCTTCTTCCTTTCTTCATCTTTCTTCTTTTTTTCCTTTCTCCTCTTTTTTGTTCTTTGTTCTTCTATCTTCTTTTTCCTTTCCTGTTCCTCCTGTCATCTTCTTCCTACTTTCATTTTCTTTCTTCATTCTTTTCTCTACCTTATTCCTTGTTTCATCTTATTTTTTCTATTTCCTTTCTTTTTCTTCTCCCTCCCCCCTTCTTCCTTATTTTATCTTTCAATCACCATCCTCCTTCTGTTCTTGTTCCTTCTTTCTTCATTTTTTTCTTCCTACTTTTTTTCTCCTTCCTTCTTTCTTTCCTCTACCTTTTCTTTCTCTTTAGTCTTTCTTCTATCTTGCTTTTCTTTTTCCTTCTGCCTTCTTTTTTACTTTTTTCTTCGTTCTTTTCTTCGTAGTCCCTATTGATTAAGCTGTGCAACTTTCTCTAAGAAAATGCAATTCAGTAGTCTCCTGGGGGATATGTAGCATGAATAATACTGACCTGTCTGACCAGAGATGCCTCTACTTTACTCTTGAATAGTTTAACAAGACGATGGGGAGAGATTCCTGACTTCAGGATCAAACTACTCTCGGCATTTGTTTGTAGTCTGTAACCATGTAGTGTGTAATCTCTACAGCTGTGACAACCTACTGTACATGGGTCCACATAGCAGCTGCAAATACAAAATGGGAACATAGTTTTAATCAAGACTATTTGCAAATTTTCTTCCCTTTTTATTTTAGTGAAGCAAATAATAAATGTTTTGTGTGGAGCCTTAATAATACTGTTAGTCTTCCTTCACTCAGTTTTTTGTGGCAGCTTTTTTGGCGGGTTGGTAAAAATGCCACATAACACATGCATTTTTTATAAGCGTTTATAGTGGGTTTTCTGTGATTTTATTTTTCACGTTTTTGACAAGCAGTTTTACCCTATAGGACATCTATGGGAAGATGCCTGCAAAATCTGTCATACAGTACCTTGAGCATGCTGTGTTTTTGAACCTCAAAAATGGGACCCAAAAAGGGACCCAAGAAGTGCACCAAAAGTGAGGAAATACTGAACAAAAGGTTGCACTGTTTGTAGAACATTTCAAAACTCCCTATTGACCTACACCTAATAATTGGCTGTGGCATTTCTTGTTGAAAGAAAACATGGCAAAAAACTGCATCTCTCTAAAAACACTATGTGTTAAATACCCCTTATAGAGCTCCATGGCGCCTCAACTGAAACCTCCATGGTGCCTCTACTGGACCTTCCATGGCGGCTCTACTGGAACCTCCATGGCGCCTCTACTGGAACCTCCATGGTGCCTCTACTGGACCTTCCATGGCGCCTCTACTGGAACCTCCATGGTGCCTCTACTGGAACCTCCATGGTGCCTCTACTGGAACCTCCATGGTGCCTCTACTGGACCTTCCATGGCGCCTCTACTGGACCTTCCATGGCGCCTCTACTGGACCTTCCATGGCGCCTCTACTGGACCTTCCATGGCGCCTCTACTGGACCCTCCATGGCGGCTCTACTGGAACCTCCATGGCGCCTCTACTGGAACCTCCATGGTGCCTCTACTGGAACCTCCATGGTGCCTCTACTGGAACTTCCATGGTGCCTCTACTTGAACCTCCATGGTGCCTCTACTGGACCTTCCATGGCGCCTCTACTGGACCTTCCATGGCGCCTCTACTGGACCTTCCATGGTGCCTCTACTGGAACCTCCATGGCGGCTCTACTGGAACCTCCATGGCACCTCTACTGGAACCTCCATGGCACCTCTACTGGAACTTCCATGGTGCCTCTACTGAAACCTCCATGGTGCCTCTTTTGGAACCCCCAATTGCATATAGGCATATGGAGGCTTTTTTTGTCAAATTGTCTACAAGCTATGGTGTCAGCATTTAGTAATAAATTCTCCCCTTGTAGAAATGCAATACATTTTGTGGAAATCAATGGAGAGTAAGACATCTTTATGGGTCTGTACTACGGATCCGTACAGCCTCGGTGTACTAACGCACAAGCTCTGTGTACTGGGTCCTGCCATAATCATAAACCCTAACACTAACTTATTATTTGCTAGTAATTAGCAACTAAAATGCAATTTACATTGCTGATAGAGATGAGCGAACGTACTCGGATAAGCACTACTCGTCCGAGTAATGTGCTTTATCCGAGTACCTCCCCGCTCGTCCTGAAAGATTCGGGACGCGCTGCGGAGCGGGGAGCTGCAGGGGAGAACGGGTAGGAATGGAGGGGAGATCTTTCTCTCCTTCTCTCCCGCCCGCTCTGCCCCGCTCCCCGCTGCGACTCACCTGTCAGCAGCGGAGTGCCCCGAATCTTTCAGGACGAGCGGCGAGATACTCGGATAAAGCACATTACTCGGACGAGTAGTGCTTATCCGAGTACGTTCGCTCATCTCTAATTGCTGATTATCTTTAGAACTGCCCATTATGGCTGCACAAAATAGATAATTTTGGCCACTTTGGGTGACCATTGATTGAAAAAGTATCACCTTCGCAATGGACAGTGGCAGCCAAAGACCTTCTCAGTCCTGTGGGAAAATATTAGCTCATTGCAGCTGAAATTGTAAATCTATGGAATTAGTGTTGGAACCTCATTTGCCATACTGGCTAAATCTGTTTCTTTAACCCCCTTAAAGATCAGTCATTTCTAAAATGTTCCTTTTTTTCAATCCCCACTTTAAGAGCTATAATGTTTTCATTTTTTTGTTAATATAGCTATATTAGAGGTTGCTTTTTGCGGGAAAAGCTGTATTTTTTAATAGTGCTACATAATGTACCATTTACTGTATTGCAAAAACTTAAACAAAAATTTGAAGTGGAGTGAAATAGAAAAAAAAACACAATTGCACCATTGTTTTTTTTGGATTTTTTTTACAATGCTCATGCTGCAGCAAAAATGTCATGTTAACTTTATTCTGAGGGTCAGTACAAATATGACAATGCCGAATTTATACAGCTTTTTAAATGTCTGATTGCTTTTAAAAAATATTGCAAGTGTTTCCTGTTGATTTCCATCACATTCGCATGCACATCACACGGCCTATGAGTGCCATGCCATGTCTTTAAAGGTCTCATTGAAAACAATGGGTGAGGCGTTCCTAAAGGAACACCAAAAATGGGAAATGCAATGATTTTTAACCTCTCAGCAGTTATATGTGATTGACTTCATTCAAAATAATGGAGTCCATATTTGCACAAGTTTTGCATGTCTCATAATGCACAAAGCTCATGCACAATTTACGCTTGTGCGCACGTAGCCTATTCAATTTTTTTATGAGATGGTGCCCAAAAAACACAATTCTGGCATTATGTCTTACTCTTTGGGGTTTTTATTCGCCATGTAGAATAATATAATTATGTTTTATTAATTTGGACTTTTACAGATACAGCAATATCAATTATGTTTCTTTTCTATATGAGAAATTGGAAAATGGGGGGGGGGGGGTTAGAAGTTTTAATATATTTTAAAACAACTTATTTAACTTATGGGAGTTGAACTTACACTAGTTTGAGCACTTCTATGATACACTGCAATACTTCAGTATTGCAGCATATTGTAATTTTAATGATAGTCTATTAAGCCCTGCCAAAAACAGAGCTTAATAGACTTCAATAGATGACAGCCTTGGGGGCCTTTGCTAGACTCTGGGCTGCCATGTGAACCCATTGGCACTTTGCAAATTGTGTTGTGTGTGTGGGGTCGGGGTGGGGGTAATTATCTACCAGAGGTTACCCTCCCTCCAGCTGGCTGTGAAATGTGACAGTGGCAACTAAACAATTAACAGCAGCAATTGGATGATGCGCCAATCGCTGCTGTTGCAAGTGGCTGTCAGCGGTCAGAAACAGTCCACACTTAGCGGGTATTGATCAGGCTGAGGTCTTTAGCCCACTCCATACACCACCCACAGCAGCCATATATTTACTAAGAAGTTAATATCATAAAAGATATAATACTCATCTGTCCCTACTTCCATTCCTCCGGCTGGTCTTCACTTCTGGATGCAATTACTGAGCCTTGTGTGGTGCAGAGTGTAAGCTCTCACTTACGACCTGAAGGTTGCATGTTCGATCCTCGCATGATTCAGGTAGCCGGCTCAAGGTTGACTCATCCTTCTGAGGTCGGTAAAATGAGTACCCAGCTTGGTGGGGGGTAATGAGTAATAATTACCTGAAAGCGCTATACAAATACGAAGATTTATTTATTCCTGACTCGGAGTCATATGACTGCCGCAGCAGAGCCTTCCTAACGGTCAGGATGTGCGCCCAGAATCGAAGACCTGCGGGAGACCAACCACCGGAGAAATAGGAGCAGTGGGGGGAAATTGGGACAGGGGAGTATTACTTTTTTTTCCTTATTGCACCTCCCGCATAAGCCTTTTTACTTTTGCTATGAAGAAATGCATCTGGAGCCATCATTCTCTTAACTGTCTGGTCAGCTTTAGACATCGTGCACAATGTCAGCGTAGACTAAGTAGAAAGAAAATAAGTCCTTCATCTCCTGAGAATAGTCTGATAATTACAACTATCATATTTTTTTTCATAGCCTACCGTAATATCACAAGAAAGCTCTGAAATAATGGGGTTCACTATTATCTTCACTCTCATCTTCAGTCATAGTCTCAGCATTAAATAAAAAGGACTGTAATTTCGTGTTGTAGCTTCTCTAAAAGGAACCGTAAGTAACATGTTTATTTCCTGGTGTAGAAACGTCTCCCTCTATTACTATGAATAATGCTCTCCGATGACTCCTCTCCGACGTATAATAGATGAAATAGCTCATTTACCACCTACAATACGACTACATAAATAGACATTATGTAAATGGGGTCTCTCCTTGTAAGGGACATTATTCCTGGAGGTCATTAGTGGCTGATCTGCTAATAGTTAAATTCGGGTTTCCAGTGAATAGCACATTCGGTCTATGGCATACAGTCTCGATGCCTCTGAATAGATAGTCTGGACAATATTATTTCTTTGCTGAATGGCAGATTTCTCCATTGTTGTAGTGCCATTATGTTAACATTCAAAGTCTTTGGAAGGATAGTATGGGAAATTACATGTAATACTGATTCTGGTCTGCAATGTCATTTTCTTTGTATCCACTTCCAACACTTTGTTGGTCATAATAAGGGATTAAAGTAAAACCCCCGCCTGCAGTATACACAGGCAGGTTTTATTGGCAGGGGACCAACAGTAATAGAGTAATGGACTTAGTTTTTTGCTACAGCTTTAGCTCCATGGCATGTGTTCGTGTCATGGCGCCCGCCATTTCGACTCAGCTCTTATTGGGCTGCGGTTGGGCCATTCTCTAAGTTCTGCACTCTGTGCTCTGCCCACTCCACACCGCACTTCCTCTGTTTGCTCCTGGTTGTCTGTCCATAGAGGGCACATGCTCCTGCCTTGTCCAGTTGTAAACTATTGATAGCCTATCCTCAAGACAGGTCAACATTTGTAGATCGTTAGGAGTTCAACAGTCAGAACCCCCACCAATTAGCTATTAGCCAGGTTGATTTCAACAGGAAGTAGACAGCTCCATTCTTACTGTAGTAGCCAGGCTTTGTATAGCAAGCCAAGCTCCCATTGAATTGAATAGAATCTTTGCTTGCAATACCAAGCCTGTCCACTATAGCAAGAAGTAAGCTGTCTGTTTACTGCAGAAATAAGCTCAGTGCCCAAGCTTGCTCGCTTTGGTGAACAGCTGATCAGGAGGGCTCCTAGGGTAATCAAACCCACCAGTCTACTTTTGATGACCTATTCTAAGGGTTTGCCATCAATAGTTTACAACTGGACAACCTCTTTATAGGGAAAGTGTATGCACCCTAAATATGTCCCCATGAGCCACGTTCCACTTTCTGCTAAATTAGACATCATCCCCCATGGAGGATGCCTAAGCAATTGGTCTCTTACTGCCATTTGTGACAAAGCCCTTGATTGTATTTATTCTAGTTTTTACCTGTGCCTAACTTATTGACTATTCTAACTTCTGTGTGTCATGTCCTCGGCTCTGTACACTGAGCTTTGTTATTGTCTGCTACCTGCTCTGACCTACAGCCTGGACTTAGTTATTGTACTTATGCCATCAACCCTGACTACAGCTTGTCTTCTTGCAACACTGCTGTTCAAACTTTCAGATAACATGCCTCAGCCCTGTGCAGCTTTAGCAGCCATACTACGGGAACTACCGGTGCAAATAGCAGCTTGTGGATCCAAGAGAAAAGACCATATCTCACTTGGAGGGGTCAAGGGTGAAAACCAGAGTTTCCCAGGTGTGGCCTCCACAGATAGCCCAAAGCCAAACTGGTATGTGTTAAGCTGGATCCACATCCAATTGTCTGATAGTTCACTTTGCTGCAGTGCAGTAATAATGTAGCTCTTTTTGGAAAGAGGACTACTAATCCACTGTAGTCTTTAGATGGCACATTACAATTAGGGCTCATGCACATGGACATGGAACCTGTATGGCATCACACCAAACCTCTACAACTTCTTCTCTGCTAAGCTGTGGAAAGGATTAACAGAACCAAAATACTTTTTTATTGCAGGTATTAGGCAAGCTGCTCATACTTGCCTTCCTCCTGCTATTTCTGGCAGATAAAGGGTGTCGTCCAGCTTGCTTTTTAATAGAGATGAACGAACCTACTCGTTTCGAGTAATTACTCGATCGAGCACCGCGATTTTCGAGTACTTCCGTAGTCGGGTGAAAAGATTCGGGGGGCGTCGGGGGGAGGCGTGGCGGTGCGGGGGGTAGCAGCGGGGAACAGGGGGGAGCCCTCTCTCTCTCCCTCTCCCCCCCCCACTCCCCGCTGCAACCCCCCACTCACCCACGGCGCCCCGCGAATCTTTTCGCCCGAGTACGGAACTACTCAAAAATCATAGCGCTCGGGGGAAAAAGGGGCGTGGCCGAGTACGCTCGCTCATCTGTACTCTTTAGTATGAACTGTTCTACACTTCTCGCCAGCACTGCAGGGGTTACCTTCTCCAGTTCTCCCAGCTCAGCTGTGGGGTAATGGGCAATTACCTCCCTATTTAGCTGAGCTGGGAACCTTCCCTCATTGCCTGAGTGTTGGTGTGTTTTGTTTCTGCTGCCAGCACAGGTCCTCTGCCTTGTGTGAGAGACAGTGACTGGCAAAGTGCTGGAGGGCAGACATGTTTCACCTAGAGTGCTCATATGTGGCTTTAGGGAGCACCTTGGCAGATACGTGTCACCGAGCGGCCCGGGCTCGGTGGAGGAAGCCAGCATTTGTGTGTCAGTAACACTAAGTTTACTGACACGTTGTAGTTTTGTAAGTGGCTTCAAGCCGCATAGTCCGGGCCGGCTTTTCCTGGAGTGGTCAAAGCGAAGGGTGGGATGGCCACTCCCACGTACCAGGTGAGGCTGGTAACAGGCCTCATAAAAACCTGGGCCTGCAGGTCTTGAGGGACACATGGGCTGAGAGAGCCAGAGAGAGGGCTCAGTGGAGCCAGGAGCCCGGCTAGCCCAGTGTGGGGCTGAGAGGCCTGAGGTTCACCGGGTGACACCCCTAACCTCCACACCAAGGAAAGGTGTATGGTGAGACCTCTGCAGGTCTGAGGACCGGACTGGCTGTGCGCAGCATGCAGTATTTCTGACAGTGAGTAGTCAGGACCGAGCTATGTATAGTAGGTGTTCAGATGAGCAGGTGTTCATTTCTGTTTTGCTTTATTTTGTGCTGCAATAAACCAAGGCAAAGCCTGGACGAAAGAACTTTATTGCCTGGTGTCACTGTCTCTGACCGCGGATGCCCACGCTGCTACCTATCCGATGCCCACGCTGCTACCTCAAACTTGCTAGAGTGTCTGCACTAGAGATGAGCGAGCGTACTCGGAAAAGCACTACTGGCTCGAGTAATTGGCTTTATCCGAGTATCGCTGTGCTCGGGTCTGAAGATTCGGGTGCCGGCACGGAGCGAGGAGCTGCAGGGGAGAGCGGGGAGGAACGGAGGTAAGATCTTTCTCTCCCTCTCTCCCGCCCGCTCTCCCCTGCTCCCCGCTGCGACTCACCTGTCAGCCGCAGCGGCACCCGAATCTTCAGGGACGAGCACAGCGATACTCGAATAAAGCAAATTACTCGAGCGAGTAGTGCTTTTCTGAGTATGCTCGCTCATCTCTAGTCTGCACCATTCCCTACCTTGTTATTTGTCCTTGTCCTTGCTCCGTTACCCTACCCATTTGCTCTCTGTCGGTCCTGTCTCTGCTCCGGTTTCTGGCTGAACATCCTGCCTGTTTGCATGGTGCCTGGTGAAGCTAAAAGCTTCCTTTTCGGTACAACCATGTTTTCCTTCTTGTGCCATGCTGTCTTGCTGCATAACACTATGGTGGTAGTTTTAAAACACTTTTTCTGGTGACAGGCTCCTTTTGACTTGACTGGACTAACTCGCCATAGATAGTTATTTTAAAGCAGGTTTCTGGGACTTAAAAAAATGAATGTCTTAAAATCTATAAAAATTGAGTACTCCCATATCCAGCCTCTCCCCGTTCAGTGTTGCAGCCCCGGTGCCCGCCACACAAAACATGCCATGGCTGCAGTGCTGGATGGGGAGTTGCCAGGCTAGGTGAGTATTAATTTTTATTGATTTTAAGCTCTTTTAACTTTTTTTTAGAGAACCCCTTAAGCCATTCAAAAGCTATAGTTCTCTTAGGGTGCTATTACATGAGCACTAGTACTCGGACAGTAGCAATCCTATCCTAACACAACAGAACCCAGAATAAGGCAATTAAAACTATAAACAAACTGACATACATAATTATCATAACCTGTCCAGGTTAAAGTCAAGGTAAAGAGAATCTGCCACCATATTTTTGCAGCTCTCTCCCAGGGGGGGGCGGCACAAGGTGGTGACAGGCTGTATATCTGTGCAGTAGTTTGGGAGAAACTTACATTTTGTAAGTAGCAGCCAGACACATTGGACTAAAAAAAAAGTAGTCCTCGATGTTCATGAGGTACAGTTAGCCCCACCCATCTTGCCCTCTAGAGAGACAGCTGTCAATCACAGTCTGGAGGGTGGGGTGAGCTAGCTGCAACTTATGAATATGCCGGACTATTTTCTGTAGTCCTCCATGTTTGACTACTATAATTAAATGCAAGTTTCTCCCAAACTACTGCACAGATACATACAGCAGATGTATCATTGTAATCAGCAAGCCTGTGACTATCTTTGGTTGCACTCAGAGAGGACTACAAATAGTTAGTGACAGATTCTCTTTACGCTTTGCTACATCCGTACCTCCTTCCACCATAGCGCCACTTATTCCTCATAATAATCCATACCGCTATGTAGCTTCTAAAGATTAGTACTGGTTATAATAAAAAAGCCGGTTGTGATTTTCATCAACAGCAATCACCACAAAACTGCCGCTTTCACTCACCGGTATACCATTGTCAGATAATTACAGGTGAAGAGTATTCCAGACTGTCAGTTAAAGCTACTGGCAGCTAATTATCATTGTGCTGTGAAGAGGAAAACATCATCAAGTGATGATAATAGCCATGTATTTCACGATGTAAGTGACAAGAAAGAATGCTGGAATCTGGAAAAATCCTTTAAATTGCACTAAATATCATTAGTTGGAGAAACGACATATAAATGGCCTGAAAGCCGTGAACGTGGCAATACTCACAGGAAATTTCTGTTCTAGGGGGACTATTTTTTTCGTCATGTTCCCAAGAGCGAGCATTTAAATGGTTTTTTAACCATGCTGGCCATGTTTGAATATAATAAAAGAGCCAATGCTCTCCTGTCCCAGTAGGCCACCGCTCCAGTGCCTTATCTCGCGTTCTCATTGGTGGAAGTCATAGAGTGACTTATAGGCCACACAGGAATCTTCTGAGAAATTTGGCATGCAAATTGAAGATGGTATAATGCCTCTGCCATGCCTCCACTTGAAAAGTGGCTTACCTATAAGTCAGATTATGTATTTCTATTCGATATTACAGCATGAATAAGATTTGCACAGGCATATTATAGTCATGTTTATGCCCCTAAACACTCCATAATGTAGAGTTACATTATGGAGGTTCGGGGTTTGTGTGGAGTGTGGTCGACCCTACTCCATACACGGCAGGTGATGGCTGTTGTTTAAAACTGACTTTCACATATCCAGGATTAGTGCTCAAGCTGATCGCGGCTTTTAACCCCTGTAGGAATGCAGTATATAAAGTGGCTGTGGGTGTCTGTGGGTGTGGCAGGAAGCAACATAAAAGTGTTAGTTCCTGCCACACTCAGGGGAAAGTAAGTTGGCTGCTAGCCAGAGAGGTGGTGAGAGGTACTATGTCAGGACTGGGAGCCTGAGGTTCGTGTTGACCAGTTCGGGGCCTGTCGCTAGTCTGAAAGAGGAGGATGCCCTCTAGATGCCCCGTTGAGTTTAGTGACAATGACACTGTGCCACACCTTTTAAATGCCCGGATATTCTGATAACAGCATTTAAATGCCATGATCAAAGTTCTGGAATCCTGAATTGGTGCTGAATGCGGTTCAGTTGTCATAACAGCCGGGGTCCTTATGAAGGCTCCCAGGGCTGCCACTACAGATTGCCTATGAAGTAATGCCTGTGGTGTGGTCTGTTAGATTGCCTGTCAGATCATAGTATAATGTAATACCATGGTATTACATTATACTGCAGAAGCGATCAAACGATCGCAAGTTCAAGTCTCCCATGTGGACTAAATAAGAACATAAAAATGAGTGAAAATAAGTTTTATTGATTATTAAACAAATAAAATGTAACAAAAGTTTAAAAAATCATATTTATAATAAAAATAGCAGCAAAAATATTTGGTATTTCCTGGGTTGCATTGACCGCAGCATTGAAAGGGTTAGCGTCTGGTGGTTACTCTGCTCTGAGCCATTACAGCTGGAGTCAGACTGTCATTAGACAGCCGAGTCACCACTCTCCTTGGAGAGTGTGTCAAGTAGGCTGTCCTCAACACTCGCTGTCAACGGGTGATGTCAGACTTGATTGAGAGTGAGCAGTGGAGACCGCCCACCTGACAGACTCATAGCATTGGGAGCTAAATCTAAGAAGACCCTGCACAGGGGAACGGGATTGAGGGGGGGGGGGGGGGGGGTATAAGCAAAAGAAAGACCTCCTTCAAGTCAGCAGGGTGGTGGCTAAAAAGCTATACAAACTCCCCACTGACATGATCACATGACAGGTCCTCTTTACGTCTTGCTGTGATGAAGCGTACTACCACCTGTTGCATTGAGCGTTGTCTTTGAATTACTCCTCCGTAAAAGTTTATGGGAGCTGAATCTAAGAAGAACCTCCACAGAGGAACGGGATTGGGGGGGTGGAGTGGGGGGAGGTATAAGCGAAAGGAAGGCCTCCTTCAAGTCAGCAGGGTGGTGGCTACAAAGCTATAGAAGGATATTGCCACCTGTTGCATTGAGCGTTGTCTTTGAATTACTCCTCCGTAAAAGTTGTTGGCCAGGTTTGTAGGCTGTCTGTGTCAGGTATGATTCTTTAATGTTGCAGCATAATAACCATATGTCATGTGACTCATTGAAGTTGTTAAATCATTAATAAAAGCTTTTGTCTGGATTAGAATTCATCTACTAGCAGATCCACCTCCTGCAGACAGATAATAATGCTTTCCATAAGATTCTATTAAAGACATCTGTACCGGGCAGCTGGAGAAGTTAAACAGATAATTACCTCGGCACGCATCATGTTGTGTTCGGTTATTAAGGTGATAAATTAAACTTTCCATGATGACATTGAACGGCGCAGACGACATACAATGGGAATTAATTGAATTCCAACTTTTAGAGTGTGTGCTATGTGCCACGAGGAGCTTAGTGTGTCGGAGGAGGATGGGCCAGACTTGTCAGCTGCGTCCTTTCCATGATTTAGACTCGAATGGTGATTCATTTAAAAAAGGAGCCTGTGACGTCCGTGCAAAAACTAATTTATGGTGCTGGTCGGGGACGGGGCAGGGAGCCGAGTAATGGATTGTTTATATCCACCTGCTTTCGTGATTCAGCGGTCTTCCCCGATGAAGTCGTCATGCGGCACAAAAGTTTGAGTCTCTTCAGAGCCCTATGCACCCTTTCCCATAGACTTGTATACTTGTGTACTGAGTCCCCTGGGATTACTAGAATGGTAGTCTCTGAGTCGTCCTCCTTCATCTCCATGCTAACGATGGAGATAGCCAAGCACTGTGCTCAGCTCTCTCCATAAACAGTGAAGGGAGTGGTGGTCATTAGAGATGAGCGAGTATACTCGCTAAGGCACATTACTCGAGCGAGTAGTGCCTTAGCCGAATATCTCCCCGCTCGTCTCTAAAGATTTGGGGGCCGGCAGGGAGCGGCGGTGGAGAGCAGGGAGGAACGGAGGGGAGATCTCTCTCTCCCTCTCTCCCCCCCGCTCCCCACCGCAACTCACCTGTCACCCGCGCCGGCTCCTGAATCTTTAGAGACGAGCCGGGAGATACTCGGCTAAGGCACTACTTGCTTGAGTAATGTGCCTTAGCGAGTATACTCGCTCATCTCTAGTGGTCATGCATGCTGACTTTTATATAATGCCTACAAGGAGGATGGAAAGAGTGGCTGCCAATATTTTGCTGCACAATTCTACCACAAAATAGTCTTACCTGGTTTGCACCACATTTGTCACCTGTTTTATACTTTTGGAAACTTTTTACAACTCACCCGACAAAGGATTATGAATTTATGAAAAGGAGGCAGGACCTAAATGTGTCAAAAATTGATCCAACTTTGTGTCAAACTTTTGGTGCAATTTTTAACTTAAAAGGGGTTGTCCCGCGGCAGCAAGTGGGTCTATACACTTCTGTATGGCCATATTAATGCACTTTGTAATGTACATTGTGCATTAATTATGAGCCATACAGAAGTTCTCAAAAGTTTTATACTTACCTGCTCCGTTGCTAGCGTCCTCGTCTCCATGGTGCCGACTAATTTTCGGCCTCTAATGGCCAAATTAGCCGCGCTTGCGCAGTCCGGGTCTTCTGCTGTCTTCAATGGGGCCGCTCGTGCAGAATTCCGGCTCCGTGTAGCTCCGCCCCGTCACGTGCCGATTCCAGCCAATCAGGAGGCTGGAATCGGCAATGGACCGCACAGAAGCCCTGCGGTCCACAGAGAGACAGGATCCCGGCGGCCATCTTCAGCAGGTGAGTATGAAGACGCCGGACCGCCGGGATTCGGGTAAGTACTACCCGGTGTGTTTTTTTAACCCCTGCATCGGGGTTGTCTCGCGCCGAACGGGGGGGGGGGGGTTAAAAAAAAAACCCGTTTCGGCGCGGGACAACCCCTTTAAGCTAAGCCAACTAATAGCTGTCATAAAGTTAGACCAGACAGTAGAAAGGTACACCACATTGGCGCACTGCCCATAGACTTCAATGGGGACCCTTGTTGTGTAAATGCGCACAATAATAGAGCATACTCAGCAAAAAAAAAAAAAAAGGTTAGGAGGATGAACTCATTGATATCAATGGGTTTCATTCTGAAATACGTCTGTCTGAAGGAGCCCTTAGACCGGATTAGTAAATCTGCCCCAATATCTGGTAGTGATCATTTCCTATAGAAACCCATGCCGACACTGTGTATGTATCATGTGGTCATGGCTGCCTTAAGTTATGACAAAGGGGATCTCCAGATTGGCATTTTTCAGGTAAAGTAAACTTTTGGGAAAAAGTTGAATTTTCATATTTTGTCTAAAAATATAGATTTACATTAAAAAACCCCTTTATTAGGCCTCGGTCACACGGGCGATTTTCGTGCGACCTGCGCCTGCGCATGCGATCTGCGATCTTAGAGAACCATTGCTTTGCAATGGTATCGGACAGATGAGCGCTTTTTATGCGCTCACCGATAAATTATAGAACAGAAATCGCAGAGCGCACCTATCTACGATCTGCGATTCCTGTTCTCTTCTCTATATGCGCTCAATGGGGCCGGCGGCAGCAGCGCCGACCCCATTGAGAACATATAGTAGACAAATCATTCTCCTCTGCCACAGCTGTAACAGCTTGAGCTGAATGACAGCTGAGAGCTGCCCCTGATTGGTCCCTGCGCTGAGCCAATCAGAGGCAGCACTCACTCACCCATTCATGAATTCATGAATGGGTAAGTGAGAGCTGCCTCTGATTGGTGAGGCTGTGACCAATCAGAGGCAGCTCATTCAGTACGCGGAGATTTTAAATCCCCGGCTGCTGAATACTATTCACAGCAGCTCAGGAGAACTGCCAGCTGGCCGCGGCTGAACTCCGGCTGCCGGGACCAGGTGAGTATATATTTTTTTTTGTTTTTACACATTTCTGGATGAATTTCAGGGAAGGGCTTATATTTTTAAGCCCTTCCCGAAAATTCATCGTGAGATCGCCCGCAGCCCATTGCTTTCAATGGAGCCGGCTGTATTGCCGGCTCCATTGAATTCAATGCGCTGGACAGCTCCAGCCCGTTTCTAATGAAACGCGGCTAGGAGCAGTTTTTTCGGGCGACTTTTCGGCCCCGGTCATCAGATTTGCGGATGCGCATCCGTCATGCGATCCTCAAATCGCAGGAAAAGACGCCCGAGTGACCGAGGCCTTAGGGTGCATTTAGATGACCGATATACGGCGTCTCTCTCTGCAGGGGGAGGAGGCTGGAAGAGTCGGGAGCAGTGCTCTGAGCTCCCGCCTCCTCTTCACCCCCCTGCACTATTTTCAATGAGGAGAGGCGGGATGGGACGGAGCTATTTTCCGGCACTTAGCCCCACCCCTGTCCCACCTCCTCTCATTGCAAATAGGGCAGAGGGGCGGAGAGGAGGCAGAGAGGGGGCGGGAGGTCAGATCACTGCTCCTGGCTCTTCCAGCCTCCACCCCCTGCAGAGAGAGACGCTGTATATCGCCAGCAGCCGATATACGGTCGTCTGAATGCGACCTTAAAATGTATACATCATTAATATACAGCACTGTGTAAAGGTTTTCAAAAATAGAAGATGCCTGATTGGCTCTAAATTTATTCTGCAGCGGGACAACAACCCCAGATCTGTAGTTTGTTCTCCAAGATGTCTGGAACAACCTCCCTGCCGAGTTCTTTCAAAAACTGTGTGCAAGTGTATCTCGAAGAACCAATGTCATTTAGATTTCTTCTTTGTTTATAAACTTTGCATTTAGTTAATTGATAAATAAACTATTAACATAGTTTTGCAGCATTTTTCCACACCTGCCTAAGACTTTTGCACAGTACTGTGTATGTCCAGTACCTGGTGCAGTAGTTCTGTTTCAGCTTCCCTTTTATGTCAGCGCATTCATTATTCGTCTGTTACATTCATTTCTAAAATCCCCCAAAGTTTTGAAAAATGTTTTATTGAACATCGTATTCTAAAAGAGAATCCCCCCATTGCCCCGAACCCAACGAGCGCCATTCCCATAGAATGCCGTCCCTCCTGTTCAGCGCTCTGCTAGGGGAATAGAACTGCTGCATTTGTCAGGGTGGGAAATAATGACTGCAGTAAACTACACAGAAGTTATGGAGGAAAAGCTGCTGTCCTCTGCGAAAAAAGAAAAAACTAGGATGACACTTCGCTTTCTGTGGAAAAACAGTACAAAGCGGAGGAGTAAATAAGAGCAGAGAATATCTGACTTTGAGGACTCCTTCCTGATGACCGTATTTGCATGTGCCAAACATACATGTGCTATACGCAGAGAATAAAGCCCAAATAGGAAATAATCAAATGTGCTGAGACTGCAAAGCCCAAAAAATGGGAAGAGAAAAATAAAACGTTCCTTTTTTGCGTGCACGTAAAAAAAATAGGTCATCCTCTATTATCGTGCACCAAGCCCCCCATAGAAGTGTATGGAAGGTGTGCACTCAATATGCACACAAATCTGGAATATGCAGTGCAATTCCATGAAAAGCAGAACACACATGGACCTCATTAGGCTAAATAGCCTTTTAAATCAGGTCAGAGGGAGGATGGGGGAGGGGGTCGCGAGTGCATGTAAACAAGCCCTGCATTCGCAAAAAGTGCAGTACTATGCGTCGCTACATGCGCAAATCAACCTTGTTCTCTGTGCAAATATGCTGTGCTGAGGCGAGTGCATTTGGGCATATGCTCATCTCAAGTTGCCCTTACTTAAAGGAAATGGGATGACTATCCTTTAGGGTGGCTTCACAGAGCGTGTTTTTGTGCATACATAGGTGCGTACTAGAGATGAGCGAACGTACTCGTCCGAGCTTGATGCTCGGGCGAATATTAGGGTGTTCGGGATGCTCGTTACTCGTAACGAGCACCACGCGGTGTTCCGGTTACTTTCAGTTTCCTCTCTGAGTCGTTAGCGCGCTTTTCTGGCCAATTGAAAGACAGGGAAGGCATTACAACTTCCCCCTGTGACGTTCAAGCCCTATACCACCCCCCTGCAGTGAGTGGCTGGGGAGATCAGGTGTCACCCGAGTATAAAAGTCGGCCCCTCCCGCGGCTCGCCACACATGCCTTGTGAGTTAGCTGAGGGACAGTGCTGTTCTATTGGAGTTGCTGTAGGGAGAGTGTTTGTAGTGAGTGTAGGCTTCAAGAACCCCAACGGTCCTTCTTAGGGCCACATCTACGTGTGTGCAGGCTGCTGTTAGCAGTGGAGAAAATTTTTTTTTCTCTCAAAATCGGCAGTGCAGAGCATTGCACCCGGCATTAGGGACAGAAGTGGTGCTTAGGCAGGGAGAGTGTTAGGAGTGAGTGTAGCCTTCAAGAACCTCAACGGTCCTTTCTAGGGCCACATTTAACTGTGTGGAGTACTGTGCAGGCTGCTGTTAGCTGTGTTGTTTTTTTTTTTTTTCTCAAAATCGGCGGTGCAGAGCGTTGCACCCTGCATTGATACTACAGGCACAGAATTGTGTAGGCAGGGCCACAACACAGTTATTAGTCATTGAATAGGCACAGTGGGCCTTTCCTTTTAAACAAAAGGGAAAAAAGTATATTTGCCCTGCCTGTGTCAGTCCTAAGGGCTCTGGGTACGTGTGTGCTGCGTGGAGAACGTAAAAAAATCAGACGCAACCAGCTACGGTTGAGTGCAGCCTTGCGCCAATTTCTTTCCTGCCTGGGAAATACCTGCTCTGCCACAGTTAATAACTCTGCAACAGTAAAGTTCTGTGACACTTTTGCAGGGCCGCAACACAGTTATTAAACTTATTATTCATTCACTAGAGGCAGTGGGCCTTTCCTTTTAAACAAAAGGGAAAAAAGTATATTTGGCCTGCCTCTGTCAGTCCTAAGGGCTCTGTGTACGTGTGTGCTGCGTGGAGAACGTAAAAAAATCAGACGCAACCAGCTACGGTTGAGTGCAGCCTTGCGCCAATTTCTTTCCTGCCTGGGAAATACCTGCTCTGCCACAGTTAATAACTCTGCAACAGTTAAGTTCTGTGACACTTTTGCAGGGCCGCAACACAGTTATTAAACTTATTATTCATTCACTAGAGGCAGTGAGCCTTTCCTTTTTAAAAAAAGTAAAAAAATTATATTTGGCCTGCAGGCTTGCGCCAATTTTTTTCCTGCCTGTGAAATCAAATCACTGGTAACACAGCATGCTGAGGGGTAGGGGTAGGCCTAGAGGACGTGGACGCGGCCGAGGACGCGGAGGGCCAAGTGAGGGTGTGGGTACAGGCCGAGCTTCTGATCCAGGTGTGTCGCAGCCGACTGCTGCGCGATTAGGAGAGAGGCACGTTTCTGGCGTCCCCACATTCATCGCCCAATTAATGGGTCCACGCGGGAGACCTTTATTAGAAAATGAGCAGTGTGAGCAGGTCCTGTCCTGGATGGCAGAAAGTGCATCGAGCAACCTATCGTCCAGCCACAGTTCTGCGCCGTCCACTGCTGCAAATCCGAATCCTCTGTCTGCTGCTCCTCCTTCCTCCCAGCCTCCTCACTCCAGTACAATGACACATGCTCAGGAGCGGGAAGACTCCCAGGAACTGTTCTCGGGCCCCTGCTCAGATTGGGCAGCAGTGGTTCCTCTCCCACCAGAGGAGTTTATCGTCACTGATGCACAACCATTGGAAAGTTCCCGGGGTCCGGGGGATGAGGCTGGGGACTTCCGCCAACTGTCTCAAGAACTTTCTGTGGGTGAGGAGGACGATGAAGATGAGACACAGTTGTCTTGCAGTGAGGTAGTAGTAAGGGCAGTAAGTCCGAGGGAGGAGCGCACAGAGGATTCGGAGGAAGAGCAGCAGGACGATGAGGTGACTGACCCCACCTGGTGTGCAACGCCTACACAGGACAGGTCTTCAGAGGGGGAGGCAAGGGCAGCAGCAGGGCAGGTTGCAAGAGGCAGTGCGGTGGCCAGGGGTAGAGGCAGGGCCAGACCGAATAATCCACCAACTGTTTCCCAAAGCGCACCCTCGCACCATGCCACCCTGCAGAGGCCGAGGTGCTCTAAGGTCTGGCAGTTTTTCACAGAGACGCCTGACGACCGACGAACAGTGGTGTGCAACCTTTGTCGCGCCAAGATCAGCCGGGGAGCCACCACCCACAGCCTCACCACCACCAGCATGCGCAGACATATGATGGCCAAGCACCCCACAAGGTGGGACGAAGGCCGTTCACCGCCTCCGGTTTGCACCGCTGCCTCTCCCCCTGTGCCCCAACCTGCCACTGAGATACAACCCCCCTCTCAGGACACAGGCACTACCGTCTCATGGCCTGCACCCACACCCTCACCTCCACTGTCCTCGGCCCCATCCACCAATGTCTCGCACCGCACAGTCCAGCCGTCGCTAGCGCAAGTGTTGGAGCGCAAGTACGCCACCACGCACCCACACGCTCAATCGTTAACCGTCCACATAGCCAAATTTATCAGCCTTGAGATGCTGCCGTATAGGGTTGTGAAAACGGAGGCTTTCAAAGCTATGATGGTGGCGGCGGCCCCGCGCTACTCAGTTCCCAGTCGCCACTACTTTTCCCAATGTGCCGTCCCAGCCCTGCACGACCACGTCTCCCGCAACATTGTACGCGCCCTCACCAATGCGGTTAGTGGCAAGGTCCACTTAACTACGGACACGTGGACAAGCACAGGCGGGCAGGGCCACTACATCTCCCTGACGGCACATTGGGTGAATTTAGTGGAGGCTGGGACAGAGTCAGAGCCTGGGACCGCTCACGTCCTACCCACCCCCAGAATTGCGGGCCCCAGCTCGGTGGTGGTATGTTCGGCGGTGTATGCTTCCTCCACTAAAGCACCCTCCTCCTCCTCCTCAACCTCTGTCTCGCAATCTAGATGTGTCAGCAGCAGCAGGACGTCGCCAGCAGTCGGTGTCGCGCGGCGTGGCAGCGGTGGGCTAGCGTCAGCAGGCCGTGCTGAAACTACTCAGCTTAGGAGATAGGAGGCACACGGCCCACGAACTGCTGCAGGGTCTGACACAGCAGACCGACCGCTGGCTTGCGCCGCTGAGCCTCCAACCGGGAATGGTCGTGTGTGACAACGGCCGTAACCTGGTGGCGGCTCTGCAGCTCAGCAGCCTCACGCACGTGCCATGCCTGGCCCACGTCTTTAATTTGGTGGTTCAGCGCTTTCTGAAAAGCTACCCACGCTTGTCAGACCTGCTCGTAAAGGTGTGCCGGCTCTGCGCACATTTCCGCAAGTCCCACACGGACGCTGCCACCCTGCGCACCCTGCAACATCGCTTTAATCTGCCAGTGCACCGACTGCTGTGCGACGTGCCCACACGGTGGAACTCTACGCTCCACATGTTGGCCAGGCTCTATGAACAGCGTAGAGCTATCGTGGAATACCAACTCCAACATGGGCGGCGCAGTGGGAGTCAGCCTCCTCAATTATTTTCAGAAGAGTGGGCCTGGTTGGCAGACATCTGCCAGGTCCTTGGAAACTTTGAGCAGTCTACCCAGGTGGTGAGCGGCGATGCTGCAATCATTAGCGTCACCATTCCTCTGCTATGCATCTTGAGAAGTTCCCTGCAAACCATAAAGGCAGATGCTTTGCGCTCAGAAACGGAGGCGGGGGAAGACAGTATGTCGCTGGATAGTCAGAGCACTCTCCTGTCTATATCTCAGCACATTCAGGAGGAGGAGGAGGAGGAGCATGAGGAGGATGAGGAGGAGGGGGAAGAGACAGCTTGGTCCACTGCTGACGGTGCCCCTGCTGCTTGCCTGTCATCCTTTCAGCGTGTATGGCCTGAGGAGGATGAGGAGGAGGAGGAGGAGGAGGAGGATCCTGAAAGTGATCTTCCTAGTGAAGACAGCCATGTGTTGCGTACAGGTACCCTGGCACACATGGCTGACTTCATGTTAGGATGCCTTTCTCGTGACCCTCGCGTTGCACGCATTCTGGCCACTACGGATTACTGGGTGTACACACTGCTCGACCCACGCTATAAGGAGAACCTTCCCAGTCTCATTCCCGAAGAGGAAAGGGGTTCGAGAGTGTTGCTATACCACAGGACCCTGGCGGACAAGCTGATGGTAAAATTCCCATCCGACAGCGCTAGTGGCAGAAGGCGCAGTTCCGAGGGCCAGGTAGCAGGGGAGGTGCGGAGATCGAGCAGCATGTACAGCCCAGGCAGTGCAACAGTCTTTAAGGGCCTGGACAGCTTTATGGCTCCCCACCAAGACTGTGTCACCGCTCCCCAGTCAAGGCTGAGTCGGCGGGAGCACTGTAAAAGGATGGTGAGGGAGTACGTAGCGGATCGCACGACCGTCCTCCGTGACGCCTCTGCCACCTACAACTACTGGGTGTCGAAGCTGGACACGTGGCCTGAACTAGCGCTGTATGCCCTGGAGGTGCTTGCTTGTCCTGCGGCTAGCGTCTTGTCGGAGAGGGTGTTTAGTGCGGCTGGGGCAATCATCACAGATAAGCATACCCGCCTGTCAACCGACAGTGCCGACAGGCTAACACTCATCAAGATGAACAAAGCCTGGATTTCCCCAGACTTCTCTTCTCCACCAGCGGACAGCAGCGATACGTAAGCAATTCGTAGGCTGCACCCGCGGATGGAAGCATCGTTCTCTCTCACCATCCAAAACGGGGACATTTCTGCTTCATCAATCTGTGTCTAATATTCCTCCTCCTCCTCCTGCTCCTCCTCCTGAAACCTCACGTAATCACGCTGAACGGGCAATTTTTCTTAGGGCCACAAGGCTCACTCAAATCATTTTTCTAAACAATTTTTATATGTTTCAATGCTCTTAAAAGCGTTGAAACTTTAACTTGAACCAATTTTTCGTTAAACTGGGCTGCCTCCAGGCCTAGTTACCACTTAAGCCACATTAACCAAAGCGATTAATGGGTTTCACCTGCCCTCTTGGTTGGCCAGGGCCAATTTTTCTGATGTACATTAGTACAGTTGATACAGCAATTTTTGGGGGCCCTCGCCTACAGTGTAATCAAATTAATTTTTAGCCCACCTGCATTAGAGCTGACATTACATCAGCTGTGTTGGGCAATGCAATGGGATATATTTATGTACCGCCGGTGGCTTCCTGGCACCCACCCATGCTGTCGGTCCACAGGGAATTATAAATGCATCTGTTTCCACTTGTAAAGAACCCCAGTCAGACTGGGGCATGCAGTGTGGGCCGAAGCCCACCTGCATTAAGCACGACATTACTACCTCAGCTGTGTTGGGCAATGCAATGGGATATTTCTATGTACCGCCGGTGGCTTCCTGGCACCCACCCATGCTGTGGGTCCACAGGGAATTATAAATGCATCTGTTTCCACTTCTAAAGAACCCCAGTCTGACTGGGGCATGCAGTGTGGGCCGAAGCCCACCTGCATTAAGCACGACATTACTACCTCAGCTGTGTTGGGCACTGCAATGGGATATTTTTATGTACCGCCGGTGGGTTCCAGGGAGCCACCCATGCTGTCGGTCGACAGGGACTTCACAATAGGGAGTTGTACCTGCCTGTGTCTATGAATTAAAAAGCCCGGTCTGACTGGGGCATGCAGAGACACCTTGACAGAATGAATAGTGGGTGGCACATAGGTTCCCCATTGCTATGCCCACGTGTGCAGCTCCTGATGGCGGTGGCACAGGATTCTATTTCTCATTGCTTCTGTACAGCATTGTGGGCTATCGCCCTGCCCCTTTTAAAGTGGGTCGCTGCCTAGCCGTGCCAACTTCTGCAGTGTGTGCCTGCGGTTCCTCATGGCAGACGCACTTCTAAATAGACATGAGGGTGGTGTGGCATTAGGGCAGCTGAAGGCTGCGCAGGGACACTTTGGTGTGCGCTGTGGGGGGCGGTTGGGCAGCATGTAAGCCAGGAGAAGTGGCAGTGGAGTGTCATGCAGGCAGTGATTGTGCTTTGTTGGAGGTAGTGTGGTGCTTAGCTAAGGTATGCCATGCTAATGAGGGCTTTTCAGAAGTAAAAGTTTTTGGGAGGGGGGGGCCCACTCTTGCCGCTATTGTGGCTTAATAGTGGGACCTGTGAACTTGAGATGCAGCCCAACATGTAGCCCCTCGCCTGCCCTATCCGTTGCTGTGTCGTTCCCATCACTTTCTTGAATTGCCCAGATTTTCACACAAGGAAACCTTAGCGAGCATCGGCGAAATACAAAAATGCTCGGGTCGCCCATTGACTTCAATGGGGTTCGTTACTCGAAACGAACCCTCGAGCATTGCGAAAAGTTCGTCCCGAGTAACGAGCACCCGAGCATTTTGGTGCTCGCTCATCTCTAGTGCGTACATAAGTGTGCACAAATGTACGTGCAAAAACACGCGTGAATGCAGGTCCGTGCATTGTCTTCAATGAAGCCACAACTGCTGCTGGCGGCTCCATTGAAGACAATGGTCCGCCGGCACCCTGTAATTGTTTTCCAGGGAAGGGCTTTAAATATAAGGCCTTCCGTGAAAAACAACAATTTTAGTGTAAAAAAAGCACATAAAAACCTACCTGTCCGCCACTGCCGTGTTACCGTGGGGATGAAGAACACATCTGCCTCATGAGCCAGATGTTCGTCCCCGCTGGGAATAAAGAATTCCCTGCTGCACCTTCCACATCTGTGACAGATACAACAAGGGAATTCTTCATCCCTGCAGGGAATAAAGAGTTCCCTACCACAGCTGTCACAGATGAAAGCTGCGGTAGCGGATCCAGCTGCCGGCATCCAGTAATTGTTTTTCAGGGAAGGGCTTTAAATATAAGCCCTTTCCTGAAAAACAAGAAAAAAATGGTGATAAAAATTTTAAAAAATTCTATACTCACCTTTCTTCAGTTGCCGGGGCTCAGCTCTGTCCAGCCGGCTCTTCTTCTGCACTGCTGTGAAGGGTATTCAGCAGGCAGGGATTTAAAATCCCCGCCTGCTGAATGAGCTGCCTCTGATTGGTTGAGCACTGTGACCAATCAGAGGCAGATCTCAGCTATTGAATGACAGCTGAAAGCTGCGACTAATTGGTCCCAGCACTCAGCCAATCAGAGACAGCACTCACTCACCCATTCAAGAATTCATGAATGGGTGAGTGAGTGCTGCCTCTGATTGGCTACATGGGCGATGCTAGTCTGTGAAAAGGGAGCGGAGTATGACATGCAGGGATTTTTTTTCCCATGAACTAAAGCTATGCTGTATGCAGAACAATCACCCGGTTGGCTGCTAATCATTCGGTAATGGACAAGCCCTGAAAATATCCAGCACAGCGGATCAAAATTTCAGCAGTTGTTAAATGGTCATTTCTGCCAAATAACAGGACTATTTTTGTGCGATGCAGGAATTGACTGAAACTGTCAAAACTGACGGTTTGCTGATTTTTTTCTTTAATGCATGTAGTTAGCTTTAAACCGCGATCGACAAACCAAAAGGATAAAAAAAGTTTTTTTTGCAGTACAAACCCACGCACAGTATAGCGTCTTGTGGTTGCCGCAACTTAGCTGGTAGTAGTGAGAGCTGACAGAAAGGGTTCATCCATTTTTGCTGCTTGTGCTAAATTCTGCTCCTCCAATCAACACAGTGCAGCAGAAATCAATGATCCAATTTTTGCGCTCTTTTGCCCACTACAGTCTCCTCTTTCTGTTTCTCTTGAACACTATGGTCCTAGAACTGGCCATCTGCTGTTATAACCCATCCATGCTAAGATACGATGAGTTGTGCATTCAGACACATTATTTGGAGCATCAGTGTTGTATTTGGCTGCAAATTATAGCACCTGTTCATCAGAATGATTCTTGACATCCTCCTGTGACCCCTTACATTGACAAGTTGTTTCCGACCAAAGGACCACCCTTTCGTTGGATCCTTTCCCCAATCACATCATGGTCTATACACTCTCCGCACTGATGTACTTGAAAACCCCACAAGGTGTTACGTGTGCTGCTGGGATCTGTAGTTCTAAGCTTCCTAGCAGCACAGCCCTCACAGGGTTAATTGATTGAGTCGGCTGGGTGTGGTACTTCCTGCTAGCCAATCTCCTGGGTCTGTGCTCACATATAAACCCAGCTCCTGGTCAGTCTTTGTATGGTGTTCAGGGTGAGCAATCATGAATCCTTGTCTGTTGAAATTTGTTGTGTGACCTGCTATATGTGTTCTGTTGCAGCTTGCTGTGTGATCTGTGCCTTGTGGTTCATGTCCGTTTGTACGTTTATTTTGTGTCAGTTGGGTCTGCTGAGATTGTTTGCTATGTCAGCGCTAGGTTGGCCCCTAGGGCCCTCTAGTAGATGTGTCTTGCTAGTGTAGGGACTACAAGATACAAGGGGCCTTGCCGCGGCTTTGCAGCTTAAGTTCATTGGCCAATGTACGAACTAACACCTCGCATTTATATTCAGCTTATCATCTGCTATCAGTGTTTGCATTGTGGCTGCTGTATGCTGTGTATTCTGGCTCTATGTGTCCTGTTGTTCAGTCCCTGTCATGTGGCATGTGAATGCATCCTATTCTGGTGTGTGGCTCCTAGGATCAGCTAGGGCCCAGATCCGAAGACCGCTGGGCTGTCCTTATTGGGGCAATGTCCCCACTTAGGTAGGGTCAGGTCAACCTTCTTATAGCCAGGGCCAGTTTGCTTGAAAACGGTGTGAAACCCTGTATGTTCCATCCTCCTTTGGTCGCGATCGTGTGAGCCCCGTGCTTACTTTGCCCATACGATCGTAACACAAGGGAGGCAGAAAAATCCTGGCTCAAGCTAGTCTAGCACCGATGACCAGGCCTCCTTGAATATCGTTCAGATCACTGAATTTTCCGATCTAATGCCTTTATCACACGAGCATTACGTATATACCGCAGCCTGGAACTCCTTTGGCCAGGAGAAATCTTCAAAAGTCCTTCCACTGGCTCAATGGACCCAGCTGACATAGTTTAGCCGGCTCTATCTTTTACCGGCAGCTCCCATAGAAGTCTATGGGAGCCGCCAACTGATCGCAACCAAAAGATAGGGCAACACCTATCTTTTCCGTCCGCGTCAAAACATTGGCCAGCGTATTTGGCCACCGATGTCTTATCTTCCAAGGCTTCTGATGGTTGCGATTTTTTTTTATTATCGCGAATAAATTAAACGTTTTATGAATAAGTCCTAATAATGTCAATTCACACTGAAATGGATCCACAAATCCATTTTATGCTGCACTCCGGGTCTAATTTCCATTCACTCATGGGTTCAATTTCCATTCACGGAACCTCCAATCAGGTTGGTGTCTCTAATAAAGTGGCCAATCTATGTAGATCTAAAAGTTTGCCGTTCACTTGCATATTGTGCTTTAATTTGAATCCTAATTCTAAAACAATAAAGTCCTCTTTAAAACTCATCTAATCTCATTTTAAAAATACAAAACATGAAGCATTTACTAAAATCCAGGCTAAAACAATCAGCAAAACCCCCGTGAGATAGCACATTAGTGAGCGCCACGTGTATGTTAGAAGCATGGATATCTAGCTCGAACTTTGGCTACCATTGTACCGTATTCACATCTTCAGCCTGATTCCTAATAACCTTGTAACGTAGGAGAAAATTAATTATAAATGTTTAGCCTTGGAGGAAGTTTGGAACGTGTGGCAGTGGCAAGAAGTGAATTAGACCTTCATAACTCTTCTTCAACCAGCATTACTACATTCATTATTAATTGCACTGTGACCTAAATAAATGATAAGGTTTTACTTATTTTACATACTCACCCTCCTACCACTGTTCAATGGAGAAAAACTTATTTCAGAAAAGTTGATGAAGCAATTCACTTCTCTAATTTGGGAAAGTATCATTAGGGACACTCGGAAATAATATCTGCAGTCAACGCAGCCAGAGGTGCAATGTGAAGATTGTGGGTGCCAATGCAAAATCGAAAAAAAGGCATTGAGCCCCCTTAGGCACTTGGGTCTAGGTACGATTTCAACTTCTACATCCTTTATATTTATGGCTTCAAAGGGGGTTTCCAGCTTACAAATCATTGGTGGCAGTTGAGGGGCTAGCAATATATATAACAATACTCACCTATCCGCTGCCACGATGCTCCCCTGCTGCCGCCCCGGTCTTCTGTGTACTTTGGGCTGTAGCGGTCACATGGTTGTTTACCTACATGACCGCTGCGGCCAATAGAAGTCCCAGCAGGGATGTCATCGGTGATGTCTTGTAACCCTATATTAGAAGACTATGTGATAGGTTCATGGGACGTCACTGGATCTTCTGGTCCGGTACTGTCATCTCTCAGATGCTGTGATGCCGGCCTACCAAAACAGCGATCCGGCGCCACAGTGAGTATATTGATTTTATGTATGGTAATTTTGGACACAAGTGCGCAATAATTACTTGGAGAACCCTTTTAAGTTCATTTTTTAAAATATCCGGTACATCATTCAAAGGGGCAGCCATCTTGCCTGATCCTGGTTTGCTGCCCTTCTCTGCAAACAACAACCCCATAGACATAAGATTTCATAACAGGTGTTTGAATTCTTTTTTTTTTTTTCAAATAATACCTCACTTCTGCGCTTCCCTACAACTCCCGCTAACATGAGCACTGCTACGTGTAAATACTGCTCAAGCTGATCTATAGTGCCGTCTGCTTTTCCATTATCTGTGCAATGTATGGGACACCTACACAATCTGTTAGAGATCATGGCCATGGTCTCCAGCTTACCCCTCCTGTTGGCCACAACACAAGCCCTGGTTCTCTATTCAGCAGATGCTTTGCTCTGGCATTCGCCTGGTCACTGACCGCGGCCTGGAGGGTGTGTGCCCACATAACCGCTCACTTAAAGGGACTGTGCACACCTAGTAAATTTCTTCCCTGCCAATTGTGTAGTATCCTGGCTTTATCAGGCATCCTCGTCCTACAGACGGTGCCTGAGTTGGTGTTCTTTTGTTTCTGAATATGTTTTAGGTCTTCAATTCCTGACTTCAGCTATTTCTGGCTTGGTTGTATTCTCCCCTCCTGACCCTGGCTTGTTAGTCTGACCATGTTTCTGTCTGCCCTAACGTCTGATCTGTTGTAGCATGCCGAGCCCATTCTGTGTGTCTCGCCCCCTGGCTTGTTCCTCATTTCGAGGTTGTGCCCCTGCCTCAACTCTGACTGTCTGACTACGCTCCTGTTCACATCTACAGCTTGTGCACCTTGTTCCATAGTAGTGACTAGAAATGAGCGAGTATACTCGCTAAGGCACATTACTTGAGCAAGTAGTGCCTTAGCCGAGTATCTCCCCACTTGTCTCTAATGATTTGGGGGCCAGTGCGGGTGACAGGTGAGTTGCGGCGGGGAGCAGGGGGGAGAGAGGGAGAGAGAGATCTCCCCTCCGTTCCTCCCCGCTCTCCCCCCCGCCACTCCCCGCCCCCAGTCGGCCACCGAATCTTTAGAGACGAGCGGGGAGATACTCGGCTAAGGCACTACTCGCTCGAGTAATGTGCCTTAGCGAGTATACTCGCTCATCTCTAGTAGTGACCACTACCACAGTACTGGGAATACTTTCTACGCAACGACCTGGGGACCCTGCAGCGAAGCCCACATCCCAATTAGTGGGGTTAAAGGGTGAAGACTAGAGTCCCTCAATTGTCGCCTCTGGATTTGACCCTAAGCCAAGCCAGTGTCTGGCACATTGGACCTACGTCCGTGGATCCTGATGCAATCTACAAAGAGGGTGTCTCCACTGTGTCACATACTGAACTCTTTTAGGGTTATCCCTTTATTATTTTAACCTTTTCAATCCGGAAATTTTACAGGAAAATCCTATAGAACTTATCTATGCCCTTTCTACATTTTTTTCACACAGACCTAAATGTTCGAAATTCAATGGTTAAAAAAAAGGGTTTTTTTTTCTTGACGTTCAGAATAATATTTAAAGGTTTAACCAATTTCTGTCCTTTCATTAGAACAAACTGCATGTTTACAAAATAGTGTGCAAGGTCTTATCGTCATTTACCTCACCTTCTCTAGTCATTAGCTTACATAGTGGGATATAATATCTACACACAGGAGTCTGGCACCGGAGATACAGTATCTTCTGCCTCCTTATCATCTCAGGATGAGAATTTCAAGAGATAAAGTGTTTTTAATATGGTAGAAAATATATATATTATTGACAAATATAAAATTTAACCTTGAGCTTCTGCCGATAAATTCTTCCTCAACTTTCGAGATGTGGGAAAAGGAAATTAAGAAAATACAGTATTGGTGTCTTTATGATCTGAAAGTCTAGGGAGGGGATGTCTTTGACTTCCCTGAATGATATCGGTGCTTATAACGGTAGACATTTGTGTAATAGACCATCAACCCCAATTAATCGGGGTTTAGCTAAAGAGAGGATAAAAGGGCAAATTCCCCAGCTGTTTGGTGCACACAGTGATGCAAACAAATTCTGCCTTGTTGGATACAACGCTAGAGGAGTGAGCGGTACTTTTACCCCAGGTGGAGGTAAGTCTAGCTACGACTCTGGGTTTAAAGGGCTTGTCTCAGGATAGACATACGATATCTAATCAGCATGGAGATGATCAATGTTGCCAGTGGTGGCCTTAAATGACACCCTGTGCGGAATTTCTTTTGCCCCATCATAAGAAAAAAGCTTGCACTGATAGGCAGTCTGCCTGTATCCTGCTTGTGCAGAAATCAGCAAGATGGTGGCATATCTACAACAGAACAGCTCAGTGAATGAATACTGTACCAAAAAGGGAGCTAATATCATAAATACAGCACCATCACCAAGCTTATAAATAAATACAGCACCAGAACCAAACTCCTAAAAAGCACAAACCAACCTCCTTACATAGATATAGTACCAGAAACAAGCTTATAACATAGTAACAAAGAATGTTAGGGTGAAAAAAGACATATGTCCATGGGGTTTAGGCTATTCTCTCCTTTCCCCCACCATGTTGATTCAAAGGAAGGCCAAAAAAACAATGAGGTGGAAGCCAATTTTCCCAATTTAACTGAAAAAATTCCTTCCTGACTCCAATCTGGCAATCAGAATAATCTCCGGATCATCAACCCATCAACCCTACTGAAGCTATTAAATGTTCATAAATGAACACATCACCAGAACTAAGCTCATACGTAAATACAGCACCAGAACTAACTCATAGCATAAAAACACAAACCATCCTCCATACATACATACAATACCAGAACCAAGCTCAAGGTATAACTACAGACCCAGAACCAACTCCTAACATACCCTGACATGCCAAAAGTCATTGGGCAGGAACTTATATTGTGTTGGATCCCTTCCAGCCAGGCAAGGTGCAGCAACTTGACATGGCATCAATTCCACACGTGGATGGAAGACATATTGGATGTACATGCTGTCTGGATAGCCATTCAAAACTCTGTGGTATTTTAGGGCGCAGATCTTGAGTGTGAATGGACCTCCCCACCACATCCCATAAATGCTCAGTTAGGCTTATTTCAGGTGAGTGAACAGACCACAACATTCGTAGGAACTTTCCAGAATGCTCCTTGAATTATGGACAACTTGGTCCTGATGAAAGGATGCATTATCTTCCTGGAATATCCTATCATTGTGCAGGTTCATAAAAACCATGAAGAGATGCAAATGGTCATCAACTAGTAAAACGTAGCATACTCGTCAATGATGTGTTTGGACAGGTCAATGGACCCAATCTATGCCATTAGAACACATCTCACACCAGTTTGGAGTCACCACCAGCCTGCACAGTGCCTTGTTGATAACTGGGGTCCATGGCTTCATGGGGTCTGTGCCATACACCATCTGTACCATCTGCCCAAAACAATAAGTACCATGAGTCATTGGAACACACCACACCACATGTCGCCAGTATTCTAGGGTCAAGTTACTAGCCTCATGAGCCTAGAGCGCAGGAGCTATTTATTCTTATGAGCCTATATGAAGCACTGTGTCTGGAGTTGTGGTGTTTGCAGAGGCTCTCCGATGGGTATTCTGCTCCCATGGGAGGCAACTGTGCTGTCCAGTGTTGGTAGTAACGCCTTCTGGATCCAGGAAAGTTAAACGGCTGCACAACTTGAAAAATGGAATATCCCATCCGTGTGGCACCCACTACCACACCTTGTTTGAATTGCAATAATTCACGTTGCCTTGCTATGAGCACAATGGCCAGTGTTCAACCTCACTCACAAAACCCCTTCACAACTTATACAGATCTGTGCATTCCCAAGCTGTCGCCTGAGAAGTGCCTCTTCATACTCAATTGCTATCTCATGACTTTTGGCACTTCAGTTTAAATACAGTATAGAAACTTAACAATTGTGTTTTCGGGTCACCAATGGGATGAAAGCAGTGCTTCAGAAGATAATAGGGAAGGAGCCAGACCCAGGAGGATAATTCATGTAGATCCACAAGATCCTGCCACACAGAGGAAAGTCATTTGGCCAGGTGGATCTAAGGCACGGGGGGTGATCGCTCACTGCCTAGTGCCGTCCCCTAGTGGCCAGCGCCCCGTGCGACCACACAGGTTGCATATAGCTAAGCCCAGCCATGCGTGCTGGTCAGTAGAATAAAGTAAGAGTGGCTACAGGAAAGTTGAAGGCTGCATGGTTGGCCCATTATAGTGAATGGCTGGAAAAACCTAATTTGCTATCAGGTTGGTTCCTCCATAGATTGCAGATGATCACTGGAGGTTCACTTTATTGTTACTGGACTCTTTTAACAAGAAGGTATTATCCAAATTCTAAAATTCTTCTATGCTTCTAGTTGTAGGTTTCCAATTTCTGTATGATATGAACCAAGGTAATATATAAAAATGTGCAACTGTGATATTAGCAATAGCAACAGCTGAAAATGCTTAAATAGAGCAGCTAAATTAATTGTGTAAATTATGAAAAACTAACAGGCTGGCGGCTCCGTAAGTAAGAAATGAGTAGAATCAGGTTGTGCGCTTGTTGCAGATGCCATTGATTTCTCCGTTAATGATCTCTTAAGGTTAACTAAAAATAGTACAATATGTTTGTCACTTGCAAAAACTCTGCATTCACAGAGCAAATTAAATCCGGGGAGGCAGCAAATTAATGTGAAAAATCATTTCTGCAATTTGCTTTCTCCCTGTGCATTGTGTTTGAAGACTGCGGCTATTTATGTCAAGTAGGAAGGAAATGTTCCTCACCAATCTGTCATAGATGATGTGAAAAAGAAAAAAGACAAAGACGGTGCTTCATGTACAATATCCGTATAACAGCCAGTAAGAAGTGAGAGGAGTATGGTAGCAAACTCACCCTCTCCGGTTGGGCATATCAAAGGCCCAACTCTCATGAGAGTGTTTATATAATGATATGGGACTTCACTGCCAGCTTACCACCCTGGTTATCCCATCAGCCTGATAATGAGCACTATGTGTCAATGGATGGAAAATGTAGCATGTTGTTGGAGCTTGTTCAGGTGAAATATCGAACAAGAGCAAATCCTATTCTGCAAGTACAAGCAACAGGCCACATTTTCCTTCCATTGACAACCAGCATCATATAACACAACTATGCCTAACACTGGTTGCTTATCCTTTCCCTTCTAGAAAGCTCTTCACTCCACTTCATGGGCTGTGTGTGGAGCAATGTGACACTGACCAATTTCATGGGTCAAGAGGGGTGTCGTGTCTCCTTAAGGAGAGCACCCAAAATGTGTGTGGAGACACCTAGGGGATGAGTGGGTCAGGGGGAAGGGTCATCATCTCTCCCCAAGGCAAGCACACAGAAGGGGTGTGAAAAGACACCTGAAAAGGGAGTGAGGAGACTTATACTACCATGCATGCTCCTCTGAGTAATTCCTCAATTCCATATTCCTTATTTGCATAACTGACCAATTTGGCTTTAGGTTTTTATTTTAGGCTGAACCTAGGGGTCTCTGGGTTTTCACTCTCTAACCCCGTTTTGAGGGATATGGTCTTCGCTGCAGAAGCCCCTAGGCTGTTACCCCAGGAGTAAGGGTGCAGTGGCAGCTGACATGGACAGCTTAAAGACAATGTGGTGGGTGCTGGAAGCATAGTCAATATCACAGGCCAAGGTCAGGACAGGCTGACAGAGACAGGTAAAGGGGCAGGTGGCAAACAAGAAAATCATGGTCCAGGAGCAAGCTGAGGCCATGACAATAGAAGACTGGAAATCTGGGTGAACAGGCACAGGTCAAGACCAGGAAACAAGCAGGAATTCATAGCACCTTTGCAAAACCCAACATAACCTATTGCTTAGGCATCCCTTAGTGAGAAGAGTGCCTTAAAGAATCCCATAACCCTCAGAATTGGCTGGTGACAGAGAAAGGCCAAGCATATGCATGCACCCTGTGTGCAGACAAGGGAACAGAGTGGTATTTGACTCACAGAGGAGACTGAAGATGCTAACAGACACAACCATCTGGAAAAGAAGGCAAGGCCGTGGCTAGCCACCATAACACTGTGCTTCCAGTACCCAACATCCTTTGACTATTCTGATGTACTGTTATAAGGGGGAAGTCACTGTTGTAAAAGTTTGTTGTTTGAAAGAGTTCATGCCGAAATAGTATACTATTGAAGTGCCACTGGAGAGGAGGGTTCATGAAGCAGCAGGCTCCAGCCATGGGACCTCTGACTGGTTTCTAGGAAGAGGTCAGATAGAAGTGAGGGAGTTGGCTGGACGCTATTTTTTGTGATATTCTCCTGAGAAAATAAGAACCAGCGCCAAATTGTTGAGCCTTATAAGCAAAATGTGAATTGGACAGCTGCACTAAACTCTACAGGTGAAGTCTTGTCTTGTAATTCTGCTGTACATTCAGAGTCTGCTCTTATCCTGCACCATCTCACCTCACACAGAGCAAACAAATCCCAAACTGTTAGCCCTCTTGCTTTACTGATGTCTCAGTTCTTGGATTTGATATAACCATTTCTAGCACTCTTCCTGTTGCTTGAAATACCCGGTAATGGGGACTATAGAGAACTTTACTCTTCTGATATCAAAGGTTTGAAAGACATTGTTTGGCCCAATTCGGTCTTGTTCATTGGTTAGATTTTCCATTTAATGAAGGTATCCAAGCATCACAAGGTCTGATTATAAGAATGTTCCTCAAAGGCTACGTTGGATGTCCATGCCAAGGAACCATCAGAATTGATGTATCGACCGACTTCTGATTTGTCATGGCCAGATCCCAGACACAAGGGATTGTTGACTCTGCTTCCTGCCTATTCAGATAAGAGCACCATGACTCTCACTCTGGTTCAGTCCCTTGCCCAGACCGAGGTGAGTCTTCTCCCATCTGTCGAACCCGATTGAATGCCTAGGATAGACACCACTTATCCTGGTCCATTTCTAAACTATAGTGAGGTCATGCTTTATAAAACAGTATATAGAAGTAGGCAGGCATAACTTTCAAGCCTTACATCCAAATATATGACTACCCTGATTTTTTTTTCAACTACTAAGATAGATATCAACCGTGCTTACCAGGGACCCACCAGAGTAAAGCATAAAATATAGGAAAAGTTGATCAAATTTGCATATACTGTACTATTCCTCTTGACTTTCAAAGGAAGCTTGAACTGGGTGCTTCACTACAAAAATGGATGGCAAATGTACTTTAAAGACTCAGCTTTTTGTTTCTTGCGTCGTCCAGTGTCAATGATATATGCTGTTAAATATGTTTATATTTCCTGATTCTCTGAACTCAGTAATTGATTTGTTATGGCGCCCTTGTTCTTCAAGCCTAGTCAACCCAATCTACTGATAACAGATACTTCTTCCGCTGGTCTGCCAATAATGTTGGTCTCCAACATTTTTCTTCAGTGTCAGAAGAATCACAGCAATCAATAGAAGCCAAACTGCAGTGTTCAATCCGTATGTTGTTGGCTCATATCATTTATCTTTGTTTTATGGAGGGAGTCAGTCTATAGGCATCCACATGTGTTTCCTTACCCTTAGCTTTCCAGAGTAGCATGGTCCCAATAGAAACAAATATAGAAAAAATGAGAAAAAATAGAGCAAAGCTAAGAGTTATTGAAACAGCATAGCTTGCTGTGCTACATTGTTTGTGAAACTCCCACTGACTTGTATGTGAGCTAAGGAAACAGTGCAGCCCAGCCAAGCTTGGCTGCTTCCATTCTTCCAGCCACTTCGTATAGAGTGGTGTTCTGATGACAGCCATGTTCGGCCAAGATGGAAATATCTCTTTAATTCTGAGAAGCTATGGCCAACTGGTTAAGTAGGACTACTGAGGAGTTAAAAACATCCAATAGGCCAAAAAACTGTTGCATCACCTTAAGATGCCAATTCATTAGCGTCTAGACAAGAAAATCTTCTAAGGGTTCCTGTAGACAAAGCAGTTTGTGTCGCATGGAAATAACCACACATGGTTTTCCGTGAATTGCCACAATTTAGCTATGCAGTTTTCAGCTCATGTTTTTTATGTGGGCCATGCAGGCAAAAACTGCATCACAAAAACATGGCAATTAGCAGTAAAACAGAGTTACCCCTGAAGGATTAAATGGCTGCTATGCTATCAGACTGTGACTTCCATTAAAAAAAGTGCACCAAGTCGCCGCATGCACCAGAAAATTGCACCAAATTTTGGTACTATAAATCTAAGCGTGCTCTGTGAGGACTTTCAAGAGCGATGACCTCAGGACTATAAAAAGAATTATTGCTGTGCCACAACAGGATTGTGCAGGGACTTAGTAGACGAGGATAGGTGGTGTCTGTAAACTGTGTGGCGCCTGATAGCCAGCAGAGTCAGCAAAGCAAGGGTCTGCAGGAGAGACAAGCACTTCAGGAAGAGTGTACCGATGACACTATCATCATTTGAGGGAATGCAAGGGAGTCAAAGCAGCAAATTATTTGGAGGACCAAGAAAGCATGTAATTACTTTGCAAGCCAACCGGATCAGAACCAAAAGGGGACATCCAGGAGTTCATCAACATCTGGTCGTAAGTGAGACCGGCCTCAATAAAAGCCATCAAGTGTGTACACTAAAAGGGACAGTGATATGCAGGCCTGCGAGCAGTACCACAGACACTAAGTTTATTACAATCTACAAGCACTTAAATCCAATTTATGTAAAAGGATCTTTGCCTTAGTTTCCTGTAACCAGCTGATCTAAGGGACTGAGTTAGGACATTGATTATCACAAATTTAGTTGTGCAGTACCTTTCATCATTTAGTTACAATAATTGTCACATATTATCAATATCAATCACAAAATAATACGGTTAACTCTTTCTGAAACTAAAACAGTGTTAAATTAGTCAAAAGGAACTGTATGCTGTTTTACTCATCTTCGTCCTCAGTTGTCTCGGTCATTGTTGTTAAATCATTTTCTAACTGAAGTGTTACTAGTTCAAAGTTTTAGCCATAGTTTGCTCCAGGTGATTTAACAGTAACTATTTTACTGTATAGTAGCCATTATTATATTTATTCTCTGACATTCCCTGGTATTGAATATATATTGTGTATTTCCTTCGTCTGCATCATATCCTGATCTTGTGTTGTGATACTAGTACCCAAATAGGGGAGATGGAATACAACCTTTATAGTGCCACCTATTGGAAGGCTTTGCTTTTAATTCCCAGTCATTGTTACAAGGCTTGTGTAAAAAGTCTGACTTTGGCTTGAAGAAATGCTGCCTTCCAATAGGTGGCACTGTGGAGGTTTTATTTCATCTCCCTTATTTGCATATTACCCAGAGGAGCGTGCATGGCCATTTAAGTCTCCTCACTCACCGTCTAGGTGCTCTCCCTAAGGAGAAAAGATAGCATTTCTGACCCCCCTCTCACTAGCAAAGCCAGACTCCTACTGTAAACTAATGAAGGGCAAATGTCCTGACACAGCTGTCTGTGCATGGAGTCTGGCTTTGCTTTTAATTCCCAGTCATTTTTACAAGGCTTGCATAAAAAGTCTGACTTTGGCTTGAAGAAATGCTGTCTTCCAATAGGTGGCACTGTGGAGGTTTTATTTCATCTCCTTTATTTACATATTACCCAGAGGAGCGTGCATGGCCATTTTAGTCTCCTCACTCACCGTCTAGGTGCTCTCCCTAAGGAGAAAAGATAGCATTTCTGACCCCCTCCCCGGCCTCTCACTAGCAAAGCCAGACTCCTACTGTACACTGATGAAGGGCAAATGTCCTGAAACAGCTGTCTGTGCATGGAGTCTGGCTTTGCTTTTAATTCCCAGTCATTTTTACAAGGCTTGTATAAAAAGTCTGACTTTGGCTTGAAGAAATGCTGTCTTCCAATAGGTGGCACTGTGGAGGTTTTATTTCATCTCCCTTATTTGCATATTACCCAGAGGAGCGTGCATGGCCATTTGAGTCTCCTCACTCACCGTCTAGGTGCTCTCCCTAAGGAGAAAAGATAGCATTTCTGCCCCCGTCCCCGGCCTCTCACTAGCAAAGCCAGACTCCTACTGTACACTGATGAAGGGCAAATGTCCTGAAACAGCTGTCTGTGCATGGAGTCTGGCTTTGCTTTCAATTCCCAGTCATTTTTACAAGGCTTGTATAAAAAGTCTGACTTTGGCTTGAAGAAATGCTGTCTTCCAATAGGTGGAACTGTGGAGGCTTTATTCCATCTCCTTTATTTGCATATTACCCAGAGGAGCGTGCATGGCCATTTGAGTCTCCTCACTCAACGCCTAGGTTCTCTCCCTAAGGAGAAAAGATAGCGTTTCTGACCCCTGATACTAGCACCCGTAACACGGGCACTCTTAATAGGGAAACAAGTCTATTTGGAGCCTTTATGGCCAACCTTCTGAGTAGTAGGGGTTAACAACATCTACAAGCCCAAAAATATTGCCTGCGAAACATTATTTTAATCCAATCGATAGATTTCTAACAGCTTAGTCTCCCTTTACATTCAATTTTCCCCATTATATTCGCAGCGCACTGTAAATGACGCGTTATGTCCCATTAAAAAGAATAGTAGTTAATATAATATTGATGAATCGAGCATGCCTCATCCTGTTCAACGAAACAATGCTATACGTTAGAAGTTTCCTTAGGGAAATCTGAATTTTACTATCACTTTGAGACACATTTTTATTACTATCACTTATTTATGAACTGCCAATAGATTTTGCAGCTGTGTGGAAGTTGGGTGATGAATGCTGAAATATAAGGTTGCAGCTGTCAACAAAAATAAAGGGTTATTGAAAACTGAGGTCACGAGCCGTTAAGGAAAAGTCCGTGCGAAGAAAAGTGACTTATTCATATTAAAGTTCCATAAAGCTGCATAAATCGTGTCCGAGAGCCGCGTCTCCTGTTATGAGTTTAAAATATTTATTCGCCGGTGTGTTATTGACTGTGTGTGGACTGTGCAGAATAAGTCATGTTCTATTATAATTCAAGCATTCCTAATATTATTATTATTGACATATGTATGTTGGCATATTGCTGACATCATCATAATTAAAGGGCTTGCACAATTACTTGACTTGCATATGGTGTCCCAATGTTAATGTCAATGGAAGTAGATACATACATGAATGGCCGAGTCAGGTTAGGAAGAGTAGATAGTTGTCCTGGGCACCATTTAAAGGTAAGGCGGGATGGGGGAGGTCTAGAGATGAGCGAACGTGCTCGGCCACGCCCCTTTTTCGCCCGACTACCGCGATTTTCGAGTACTTCCGTACTCGGGCGAAAAAATTCGGGGGTCGCCGTGGCGGCGCGGGGGGTTGCAGCGGGGAGTGGGGGGGAGAGGGAGAGAGAGAGGGCTCCCCCCTGTTCCCCGCTGCTACCCCCCGCGCCGCCACGCCTCTCCCCACCCCCCGGCGCGCCCAAGTACTTTTCACCCGAGTAGTGAAGTACTCGAAAATCGCGGTGCTCGATTGCGAAATCGCCCTTACCGAGTACGTTCGCTCATCTCTAGGGAGGTCACATTTTGTAGTCTGAAGAAACATTTAGTTTGGGAAATCACTGGGGAACGCTGACATGGAAAAGGATATGGGGATTTTAGTTAACTGTTAGCTTAACTGGAGCAACCAGTGTCAGGCAGTGTCGGGGGCCGTCAGGGGGCGGGGAGCGGCGGGGGAGAGCGGGGAGGAACGGAGGGGAGATCTCTCTCCTTCTCTCCCCCCCACTCCCAGCTGCAACTCACCTGTCACCCGTGCCGGCCCCTGAATCTTTAGAGACGAGTCGGGAGATACTCGGCTAAGGAACTACTCGCTCGAGTAATGTGCCTTAGCGAGTATACTCGCTCATCTCTACTAAAGATCATTCCATCATTCAGGCAAATACAGTACTGGTGATTGCTCCATGTAAATGGAGTGAATGAGCAACGATCGATTTGCAAAAACTTCAATCTGAGCTACTTTTTGGCAAAGAATCTGCTGCTATACATAAACTTAAGGCCGCTTTCACGCGGGCAACAAAATCACGTGATTTTTGCACAAATTGCATGCATGTAGAGCCCATGCTTTCCTATGGGTTCTTTCACATGAGCGATGTTTTCTAGGCTGCTACATTGCGAGTAAAATAATCGCGGCATGCTCTATACAGTCGCAGTTTGCAATGTTTTGTAGCCCATGTTTCCCTATGGAGCCTTGCTTTCTGTTGCATCGCACGAAAACGCGGTTTTCATGTGGTGCGACTTTTACAGTAGGAAGTCCTATGGTTTGTCCCTAAAATAACGCCTGGCGACATTTAAAAACAAAACAATACATCACCCAACAGGCGCTGTCCGCTCCGTCACTCTTCTTCTCCAGCAGTTCCGTTGCACTTGTTTGTAGCTGGTCAGGGGGTTCAAAAATCCTGCCTCCAGGATACGCTGGCTCTGATTGGTTCTCAAGCACCATGGCTCAGCCAATCACTGCAGCGCTTGATGAACCAATCACAGTCATCACATTGAAGTGGACATCAGGTAATGTATTGTTTTTTTTTTTAATGCAGCTAGGGCTTATTTTCAGGGTAGGGCTTATATTTCACGTCCCTCTGAAAATTACAGCAAAAGCATGCTACAAAGTAGTGTGGCTTTGCAGCGCTACAAAATCGCAATATCGCCAAGAGAAAATGCAACAATATCACACAGAACACAGCTGCGATACGGCTGCGATTTTCTTGCGGCGATATAATAATAATATAATAATAATCTTTATTTGTATAGCGCCAACTTATTCCGCAGCGCAACTTATTCACTGTCAACTTATTCACTGTCACCCGCGTGTAAGAGGCCCAATTGTTAGACACTCTGGAGTTCACTGCTCTATAGTGGTCAGCTGTGAGGGTCTACAAATCATACAAATACCTGTCATACAGAGCAGGGGCGTAACTAAAGGCTCAGGGGCCTGATGCAAAAGGTGAGCTGCCCCCCTGCCCCCTCTATCTGTATCTGTACCCGTACCCATACCTAAACCATGCTGCACAGAGACATAACTTGAAGCTTCTGGGCCCCAATGCAAAACCTGTAACAGGGCCCCCAACTATAATGCTTTATTCATAGTACTGGGCTCGCTATATGGAGAGGAGAGGCCTTATGGGCCCCCTGAGGCTTCTGGGCCCAGGTGCAACCGCATCCCCTGCACCCTCTATAGTTACGCCCCTGATACAGAGAATGTGTTTCGCACATCCATACCAAGATATTGTACTCCATACATAGTATATAATCACTACCACAAATGTTTTATTTGCATGAAATCACAGAAGGTGGACAGATGAGGCTTAGAAACCATTCCCTGCCTTGGTTGTAGTCCTAACAAGCACCTTAATTCGTCTTGGCAGATAAGCATCTTTTGGCAATTGTCAGAGCTGCCTGCCATTCAGGACCATCTGTACAGAATGTAACACAAGAAGATGTCGGTAATCACAATGTTATTCTGTGTCTCAGAGTCATTTAGGAACTTGATAAAATTGCCGCAAGGATCTCTTATTCATGGCTTTACAGTTTTTGACAACTGTTTAGTTTGTTAAACTGTTGCCTTCTAGGTTGATCTTTCCACTGGATCTGAGATTAAAGCTACATACACTTTGGTCACACATTATCCAGGTTTTACTTCACCAAAGGCAAAGATTTAATTGCTGCCTCTAGCCCCATATCCAGCACCCGGGGCTCATGCCCCACCTTCCACAGCCGTGCCCCGTCTTACAAATATCTGTCACTTACAGTAGAGCACTTCTTATCTCATTCCGGGCTGCTTCACAGGGGCGCTGCAATTGTCAGCCGGCCGCATCACAGCTGCAGCGCAGCCAAAAATCGCATGGGCGAAAGGCAGCCGTGAGCAAGTTATGGCTGCATCTACCATTTAAGTGTCCGTTGCGATGGCCCGGGTGCGGCGGATATACGCTACAGTCCGAAATACCATTAGGTGGAGAGAGAGAGTTAAGCTCTGCTAAACTCCCTCTCCCTTCTCTACCTTCTCCGCCCCTTGGTGGCTGTCGGCAAAGGGATGAGGCGAGAGCTAGTGTGCTAAACTCCCGCCCCCTCCCTTTTGCAAGGAGCAGAGAGAGGGAGGGAAGGGGGAGGTAGTTTAGCAGAGTTGCTGCTAAACTCCCTCCCACCTCCCTTTTCCAGCAACTCTCATAGTCTCCCATAGGAGTCTATTGGACCAGTCGGCATATTCCGTCCGAAGAGATAGGTCCAGACCTATATTTTATGGCCGGCGTAAAAAATGCCATCCGGAATGCGCACCGCATGTGTTTTCATTTCCAGACGGACGTTTTTACGCACCAGAAAATCGCCCATCTGAATTGATGCATTGGAATCAGGTAGTCACGATTTTGGGCCAGCTTTTTTTTTATGGCCAAATTACCGCGATGAAACGCTTGTGTGAATAAAGCCTCACTGAGTGCTGCAAAAGCCATGCTGTACATAGACTGTGTTCATAGGTTTCTGATGAATATGCCGTTGCGGTTGGTAGTATCACGATGCAGGTTCAAGATATGATGCAGCAGATGGAGTTACAAAACTAGGCAATATTTATTTACAGATGGGACAAATTTTACATTCAGTCTGATAGCTCAATGCAGAATGTTATCTTACCTTAACCCATTAAAAAGCTATTGTGCTCTTATATTAAAGGGAACTTGTCACCGGCTATGGGCACCATAAACTAAGGGTGCTGATTAGAGATGAGCGAGTATACTCGGTAAAGGCAATTGCTTGAGCGAGCATTGCCTTGATCGAGTACCTGCCCGCTCGAGATGAAATGTTTGGGTGCCGGCGGCGGGCAGGGAGCTGCGGGGGAGAGCGGAGCGGAACGGAGGGGAGATCTCTCCCTCCCTCTTTCCCCCCCATTCCCTCCTGCTGACAGCCGCTACTCACCGCTCCCCCGCGCCGGCACCAGAACGTTTCATCTCGAGCGGGCAGGTACTCGATAAAGTCAATGCTCGCTCGAGCAATTGCCTTTACCGAGTAGACTCGCTCATCTCTAGTGCTGATAGGTTGTCCCAGCAATGATTTATCCTGTGCTTTTACAAAGGAAGAATCGTAAGTGAATGAATGGAGAAGGAGTGAGTAAGGAATCATTCTGGCAGGCCCGTCTCCATTCACAGTAAACAGGCAGTCACTCATAGATAAATAACTACCTGTTTATTAAGGTTGATCCGTCATTCAGTTTTTATGCCTGCAGCAACTGAACAACAAACTAATTTATTGTTCATAGTTCAGTCTTAAAGGGGTTGTCCCGAGGCAGCAAGTGGGTCTGTACACTTCTGCATGGCCATAATAATGCACTTTGTAATGTACATTGTGCATTAATTATGAGCCATGCAGAAGTTATAAAAAGTTTTATACTTACCTGTTCCGTTGCTGGCGTCCTCGTCTCCATGGTGCCGACTAATTTTCGCCCTCCGATGGCCAAATTAGCCGCGCTTGCGCAGTCCGGGTCTTCTGCAGTCTTCTATGGGGCTCCGTGTAGCTCCGTGTAGCTCCGCCCCGTCACGTGCCGATTCCAGCCAATCAGGAGGCTGGAATCGGCAGTGGACCGCACAGAAGAGCTGCGGTCCACGGAGGAAGAGGCCATCTTCAGCGGTGAGTAGAGAAGTCACCGGAGCGCGGGGATTCAGGTAAGCGCTCCGGTGAGCTTTCTTTACCTCCCTGCATCGGGGTTGTCTCGCGCCGAACGGGGGGGGGGTTGAAAAAAAAAAAAACCCGTTTCGGCGCGGGACAACCCCTTTAAGCCTGGTTTAGACACAACAACAGGATAGGTGATAAATGTTTGATCACTGGGATCCAACCGCTGGTACCCCAGGGATCATGAGAACAGTGCACCCTGAGTATCCCCTAGTTAATGCAGGTGCAGCATGCATGTGTGACCACAACCCCATTTACTGGCTATGAAGATACTGAGCCATAAGCTAAGCAATCTCCTCGAGTCCTGTGAAAGTCGTGGCAGGGTCACAACTCAAATTTTTCTTTTTTTCTGGACAGCTAATCCAAAAATCAAAAATGGACAGCCAACATTTTTCATCAGACAATTTGGAAAACTGGAATGAATTATAAAGAATACAAGTAATACATGTCTACAGATCTGATACGACTTCATTGCATCGCAGAGTCGCAGAATGATGACAATTACAAGTACCACCAGCCTCAAAATATCATGGACACATCCATTTTTTCACAAGCACTGGTAAAAACTCCCCTATTTTTACAGACTGTCCAAGAATTTCTGGATGGTTGGAAAACCTGAGAAGCGATGGTCACACATGTCCATTCACCACCACTGTAATGCCCCGACGACTGGGCGCGCCATTCTTGTTATCCTTTGGGGTTGGTCCCCCAATTTGACATTTCTCTCCTGATAGTGAGGAAATGGTTTTAGTGTGTACACCTTAAACTCTAATAGCACAAAAAGCATTTAGAAGATTGACTTGTTGGTGAGAGAACCAACTACATCTTGCACAGAACTAACTCACTGACTTCTTCCCTGCGGTCAGAATTAAACTCCTTGCAGGCGATAGGAATGCCAGTAATATTGGAAGCAGACTTTAAAGAGGGTGTCTCGAATCACAGCAACTGCACCACATACGTCCATGGGCTATATCTGATATTGCAGCCGATTGAAGTAAAAAGGGCTGGGCTGCAATACCAAAATACACCCCATGGACAGGAGTGGCGCTGTTAATGGAGAAAAAATGCATATCTTTTGTTCTAGTTTTGGACATTTGTTTTAACTAAAATGTTCTACAGTCGAGCAAAAATAGTGTGGTTAAATGTTAACCCGAAAAATCAATGTAGAAAAAGGACACATCTGGCAGCACAGCAGTAACACAAAGAGAGTTCTTTTATTATTCCTCCATAGGTAGGCACTTAGTACAGATAGGCAACGTTTCAGCCTCAATCAGGCGCTTTTATCAAGTCTACAACAAACATGAAAGACAAACATATAAAAAGGCATACACATAATGTGTATACACATATAAAAAATGACATACACATCAAGGTTAATGTCAAGAAAAAGAAACTCTGCGCTCATATGAAGAGAGTAATAAGGAAAAAAGAATGGGCATATCCCATGTCAGTGATAACAGCAAAAAGACACTTACTTGAAAAGGAGGGGGATGTTATGAACAGAAGCCCCCTCCCCTAAGTGCCATCCAGAAGTGTCCAAATACACAGACCTCCAAGTGTATACTGAAGAGAAAACTTTATTCAGTGGCAACGCGTTTCGGTGCTTAAACCTGCACCTTTCTCAAGCTTGAGAAAGGTGCAGGTTTAAGCACCGAAATGACGGGTTCTTCTACAACTGCCCACACTGATTGCTGTTCGTTTTATATTTTTTTCATGATTTTATTCTTTTTGTCTTTTTTTAAAAAAAACGCTCTCTACATTTTTTATCTTGTTACATACACATCAAGGTGTACAGAAAAGACATGTAAAAACATTTTAAAAGGCTCTGCAATAGTGTGGGCAGGGGCGTAACTATAGAGGGTGCAGGGGATGCGGTTGCACCCGGGCCCAGGAGCCCTAGGGGGCCCATAAGGCCTCTCTTCTCCATATAGGGAGCTCAGTACTATGAATAAAGCATTATAGGTGGGGGCCCTGTTACAGGTTTTTCATTGGGGCCCAGAAGCTTCAAGTTATGTCTCTGTGCAGCATGGTTTAGGTATGGGTACGGGTACAGATACAGATAGAGGGGGGGGGGGGCAGCTCACCTTTTGCATCAGGGACCCTGAGCCTTTAATTACGCCCCTGAGCGTGGGGAATAAATCTCAACATGGCCAACCACCAATTAGTATAATATGTATACAGCAATAGCTGACATACACTTACCTCTAAATGCATCTGGACTCTCATGCCAAATGGCCACTTCATCTGCTCTTTCAAAAATCTAACAGCGTCATCAAAAGTGGACTACCTTGATTAAAGTCAGCGCCCATATTCAGCTGAAGCGCCTATGACGCGCACATGATCGGCGCGTCACTCAGCAGACGACCACCACATGATTGCATGGCCGCATCAGAGTCGTGCGCACCACGGCCCAAAGTGCCGTGACATCATGGATGCACGCTGATCCATCTTATATAGACTCCGGCCGTTTTTGGTTTCGGCTGTTAATATTGAGTGCTGCTGACATCTCTTTTTTACAGAAAAATCAATGTGATAATAACCCCTTAGTGACGACCCCATTGCCTTTTTATGCCCTGCCAACAACATGGAGCTGTCATGGGGAGGCCGTGGGAAGCCCTCTCCCCCCGGTCATGCGAAGATCGCAATGAAGTCAATAAAAAGTTTTTAAAAATTCAGCTGCCCTGATGGATCGGGTCCATCAGGGCGGCTGAGAGTACTAACCCCCGTCCTCTGTGATGTCTCGCAGTGAACCGATCCTCCAGGACCTGACGCCGCTCTTCTGCGCATGCAACAACACCACATATGTCCATTTGCTATATCTAATATTGCAGCTGAGCCCTAATGAAGTAAAAAGGGCCAAACTGCAATAACAAACACATCCCATAGACAAAAGTGGTGCTGTTTCTGGAAAAAAAAAAGCATACCTATTGTTTTAATTTTGGACATTTGTTTTAACCAAAATGATCTACAGTCTTAGACTGCATGCACAAAGCAAAATTTTCAATCGGTATTTGTAAGCCATAACCAAGATGTAGAACAAAAATATTGTGGTTAAGTGTCTGCCAGGCCAATCTGTGTGTTATTAAATACTATTGTATGAAAAAGGCAAAAGTATTATAGAGATATTATAAAATGATGAATTGTGCTAGCTCGCAGCCCAATGTTAAGTAATGATAAGATCTGGAAAAGCAAAGGTATAAGCAGTGCAACGAAATGCCAGATAGTCAACGCAATCATCTTCCTCATTACAATGTATGGCTGTGTGAGTTAGGCTCTGAAGGAAATGGAGCTGAGGACAATCGAAGCCTTCAAACTTTGGTGCTGGAGGAAACTCCTACGAATTCCTTGTACCGCCAAGACTACAAACAAAACAGTCCTAGACCGCATCCAACCAAAGTTTTTATCGGAGGGCAAAATGACGAAACAGAGACTGTCATACCTCAGCCACATAATGCGAGCTAAGTCATTAGAAACATTGGAAATGGTCAGAATGGTCAGCGTCAAAAAAAGACCTGGCTGCCAAAAAATGCGCTGGCTTGATACTATCAAAGTTGACACCAACATGCCTAAAAGAAGCCGTACAATACAGAACCATGTAGAGAGGGACGATATGAAGAGTCCGAGAGTCATCCCTGACTAAATGGATAAAGATAAGATTATAGAGATGATACCTTCATTGGCTAACCAAAGAATTCTATGTTGTACAGGCAAGCTTTCAAGTCTACTAGGCTTCTTCATCACGCTTCGTCAAGTTGGTTTTACCAGCCTGCTAAAGTGGCCTCGTAGTAGCTTTGAAAGCTTACATATATAATATTCCTGGTTAGCCAAGAAAGGTATCACCTCTATAATACTTTTGTCTTTATATACAAGAGTATTTAACCCCTTCCCGCACCAGGGCGTAAGTTTATGTCTTGGGAGCGGGTTACTTCCCGCAATAGGACGTAAACTTATGTCCTGGGGATAGCGTGGGATAACATATGATCCCGCACTATCCAGCAGCGGGAGTCGGCTGTCAGTCACAGCCGGCGTCCCGCTGCAACAGTAGATCGCAGGAGGGAAAGAGTTCACAGAGGGAGCGCGCTCCCTCTGTGTCTTCTGTGTTATCGCGAGAGCCCAACCTGTTGCCATGGCAACAGGACGCCAGACACTGGCGTCCTGTATTGCCAATGCCTATTAGCGCTGTATAAACGATAAGGCATGGCAGGGCAGTAGCCCTGCCATGTCTTATCACAGCGATCCGCATTACTGTAGTGAAAGTCCCCCAGGGGGACACAAGGTGTGTAAAAAAAAAAGATTAAAAAAATGAATTAAAAAAATATTTAAAAAAAAAGTTAAAAACCCCTTTTTTATGCTTTTTCTCATATTAGCATAAAAAAAGGTTAAAAAAATTAGAACCCCACATATTTGGTATTGTCGCGTCCGTAACAATACGTACAATAAGCTGCACATGCTTTTGAGTGTGCGCGGAAAATAGCGCAAAAAAAAACGCAAAAAAAACTGAGGCAAAATGCTAATATTTAGCATTTTGCCTCCCTAAAAACGCAATAAAAGTGATCAAAAAAGCCGTATGTACCCCAAAATGGTACCAATAAAAACTACAGCTCGTCTCGCAAATAATAAGCCCTCACAGAGCTCCGTACATAAAAAAATTCAAAAGGACTTTGAATGCAGCGATTTAGAAAAAAAAAAAAGATTTCCAAACAAAGGGTTTTTATTGCAGAAAAGTGGAAAAACCTAAAAAAAATAAAAGAATTTTGGTATCGCTGTAACTGTACCGACCCGCAGAAAAAATGGATTGTCTTATTTATGCTGCATGATTAACGCTGTAAAAAAAAAAATCTATGGCAGAATTGATGCGTTTTCTCTCCCTGCTATCATAAGAAAAAAATTAAAGTTTTACAATATAGTCAATGTACCCAAAAATGCCACCATCAAAAACTACAGTTCGCCACGCAAAAAATAAGCCCTTATTTGGCCGTGTCGACGGAAAAATAAAAAAATTATGACTTTTTGATAAATGGAGAAGAAAATCCGCCAAAAATCCTTGAATCCTTAAAGGGGTTGTCCCGCGCCGAAACGGGTTTTTTTTTTTCAACCCCCCCCCCCCCCGTTTGGCGCGAGACAACCCCGATGCAGGGGTTAAAAAAGAACACCGGAGAGCGCTTACCTGAATCCCCGCGCTCCGGTGACTTCTTACTTACCTGCGGAAGATGGCCGCCGGGATCTTCTCCCTCCGTGGACCGCAGGGCTTCTGTGCGGTCCATTGCCAATTCCAGCCTCCTGATTGGCTGGAATCGGCACGTGACGGGGCGGAGCTACACGGAGCTACACGGAGCCCCATTGAGAAGATAAGAAGACCCGGACTGCGCAAGCGCGGCTAATTTGGCCATTAGCCGCCGAAAATTAGTCGGCTCCATGGGAACGAGGACGCTAGCAACGGAACAGGTAAGTGAAAAACTTCTTATAACTTCTGTATGGCTCATAATTAATGCACAATGTACATTACAAAGTGCATTAATATGGCCATACAGAAGTGTATAGACCCACTTGCTGCCGCGGGACAACCCCTTTAAGCCCAAAATAGGCCGTGTCATTAAGGGGTTAAAGTTACCTAAGCCAAAACCAGAAACGGGTCCAAAACACGGAAGAGGTGCGAATTTTCCGTTATAGTTGGTTTGGGTTTCTAGTCCACTCCTGACTTTGATTACAAATACCGGTGCCACGACATCTTCATAGGTCCCATCTAGATGCACCACTAGAAATGAGAACGAGTCGAAACTCTTTGGGTTAGTTTTTCTCCAGCGCGTAGGTCAATGGATAGACACAGTGAAATGTATTTGACTTTTAAATGTAATCCTCTGCTTAATTTATAAATGTTTCTCATCATCTGAATATTCCGAAAATCCTTTGAGGAACAAAAGTAAATGCTATTCATACCGGCAAAACTCCATTTTTTTCCCCCCTTCTTGGCATGATTATTGAAAATAACTCGGCTAATGTGAGTTCCAATGAAAAAGATTCATGCGAGCTCCCCTTTTATTAGACTCTCTAGCACCAAGGCAATTAATAGTGACCGAGCCTCCATTTGTACTTTAAAAGGTTTCAGACACAAATAATAGAAGATTTCCAATTAAAAACGGATAATCGCCTTCAGAAGAGCAGCGAGGACGGTGAATAATTTAAAAGCTTTGAGCATATGAAGATTTATTATATATTCTCCACCAAGCAATGAGCTCTAGGTTTTGATTAACGTTTTTTTAATGAGCGCTAGAGAAAGTAGGGAATCTGGAGCCCGGATTAATTTCTATCACGTTAAACTTTTCCAATACGAAAACATGAGCAAACAAAAAAAAGAAAAAAATATGCAAAAAAATAACAACATCACTGCTCGTTATTTCCCAGAGTTTCCTTACTTGGAAAAGAGCTGATAGGAATAAGTTCTATGACTTAATCATTATTGGCAAGTGTATCCACAACTGTGTCTGAGTTGGTTTAGGACACACAATGAACAGTGAGTCTCATCTATACTGTCATTTTATACCAGTGATCATACAGAGTATTCGCTGAAGCAGTCTCTGTTGTGGCCAATTATAAACAGAGAGGAGTCCTTTGTTGCTTGGCGTCGTCACCTTCTAACAGTCTGAAATAGATCCTATTAAGAAGCAAAACTGACTACCGAAAGACTAATACTGAGCAACAGCAGTCAACAGTAATTACAGGTGAAAAATAGATCTCACCGGCCAACCATAGGAGTCGGAATAAAGTGGTGGATTCTAAGACCTACTATAGCTCTGCTTGGTACAGGGGATGTATTGTACTTTAGTACTGAGCTAACCGTATATCGGATGTGTCAGGTTGCTGTCAGAAGAACCTTGGTGCCCTTTTACTTCTTGGGGTGGCTTGCAATGGACTCTTACCCATGAGTGACAATGTGCGAAAGCTTGGCTCAGTTGTACTTAAAATGGTTCCCTACTGCAAACTTAGCACAATGTTTAACCCTTTAGTGATAGGCCTATTTTATACCTTAATGACCAGGCATTTTTTTTTCTATTTTGACATCATTATGCTCTAAGAGCCATAACATGGGCATATGCAGGATGAGTTTTATCTTCTAATGGTACCACTTTGGGGTACCTAAAACGTATTGTAAGCAAGCGGGGTTCACTTGCCTCTGCGGATCACCAACTTTCACACTGGAATGAGCACCAACCATGTAGAAACAGTCTTGAGACGTGTACTTTCTTTTATAATCTGGTGCCTGCCAGCATTTATTCACACCATCAAAGTAAACATGGTCCAAATGACATCCTTTAGTAAAGTCCATAAACACCCCACCTGGGTGTGAGTCAAGGGTTGTCATCCCTGTCTGACTCCCGCCTTTCCTGGTCTGCACTGGACTTTGTGCTAGCAGCCCTTCTAGCCCCACTGAGCTATCTCTCTGGCTCACTCAGCCAATGTCCTCCCGACCTGGGTATGAGTCCAAGGTTGTCATCCCTGTTGGACTCTGGCCTTTGCTTGACCATCAGCCTGCAGCACCTCAGCCCTGCTGCACTGTGCCTCTCCCCTCTGCTTCTGGCAGGAACTGGCTTATATGCAACCAATTCCTGCTACACCCATTAGATGTTAACCCTCTCTTTCCCTTTCCAGGTATCAGAATGCCTCTTTAGCACCCTCTGTAGGCCATTCTGATACTGCCCTGCTATGGTATTGTTTAACTTTTTTTAAAAAATTTTTTTGAAGAGGATGAGAAAAAAGATCCTTAGAAATTCCACTATTTTTTTTATGTTTTACCTTACGGGGATCACTGTACAGTATAAATGAAATGTTATTTTTATTCAGCAGTTCAGTACAATTATGGCAATGACAAATTTGTAGAGTTTTTTTTATGTTTTACTTTTTTTTTCAATAAGAACACTTAAAAATGAATTGTATTTGCATTGCTGCAATCCAAGATTCCCAACATTTTTATTTTTCTACCAATGGAGCTGTGTGCCGTATTGAGTTTTATGGGATGAGTAGTAGTTAGTATCATTTTGAGGTAAATGTAGCTTTTTGATCAGTTTTTGTTGCATTTTTTTTCTAGAAATATGTGAAAAACAGCAAATTGAGCATTTATTCCTTTGTTTTTTATTTACAGCACTTACCATGCAATATAAATAGTATCTAACTTTATTCTTTGGCTTAATATGATTATATTGTTTTTCATCTTTTATTACCTTGGCACAATATAAAGTGCAGGAACCTGACTGTAAGCAGGCACCCGAGTGCTGACTCTTCCGAACATGGGACTCCTGTGTCGGCCTTAGATTAGGCTGCATTAAAAACATGGTGGCCTAGCCTGTGGCCCCATAGTGACTGCCGTAAAAACACATATGGTTGGTCACTAAAGGGTTAAGTTGGGTGGTTTCAAACAAACAGTAGTTTGTAAAAAAAACACCAGATGACAGGAGTAGAGAGTGATGGTTACTGGATGATGAGGACAAGGATGATGATGATGATCAATATTATGAAACTGGCAGTGAAGAATGGAGCAGATGATATGGAACTGGAATACCAAGCAGAGAAATGCTATCCCTTCTGCTAGCTCTCCTTATGTCTATGCTTAATCTCTCCCTGATACTATCCCTCAGTACCAGACACTACTGCCCTTAAATAGTCTTAAGGCCCATTTAGACACAACGATTATGGCTCAAAAGATGTCTTTTGAGCCATAATCGTTGTCATTTCCATCACAAGATGATCGCTCAAACGTTGAGCGATCAGCCTTGCGCTCCGGAGGATGCAGAGGACAAGCGGGGGGCCGCTTGTTCTCTGCATCCTACTGTTCCCCGCTCTGAGCACCTGGCTGTTATACAGCCAAGCGCTCTCAGCGGAGGATACAGAAGACAAGCAGGGTGTCCCCTCTTGTCTTCTGCATCCAGCTGTTCCCCGCTCGGAGCACCCTGATGTTATACAGCCGAGTGCTCTGAGCGGTGGATGCAGAAGACAAGCGGGGTCTTCTGCATCCAGCTGTTTTTTGCACGGAGCATGAAGAATGCAGCTGGACAGCTGCGTTCTTCATACCCCACCTGTCATCAGGGAGCAGGATACAGCTGAAACAATAGTATCAGCTGTATCCCGATGTGAATCCCTGATAAGACTCATTGTTGTCTTTCAGCACGCTAAAAGACAACGAGGAGCGACGGCATAATGAAAACTGCACGATGTCGAAGATGGCTTTGAGCGATATTTGAGCGATAATCGTTGTGTCTAAATGGGCCTTTAAGCAGTTCCTAATGGCATGTTTATCAAAAACACTTTTCCAAAAAGTAAGAGGACATTAGGACCCAGGCAATAAAGTTATAAGCATCGCTAAAATATGAACCAAAGAAGATAGAAACAAACAAGGAATGATAAGTTAAACCACAGACTAGGAAGCACAGACTAAATCAGAAATGACTAAAAAACAAGACTTACTGACTGGACAGACTAGATGAGACTTGTAATGAAAAGGAATACTGGATTAAACAAACATTGTCACAGCTATCAACTGCACCACACTGCAGAAACCATAAATAATTAGAGGGACTATCAAATCTGACACTCCTCTCTGAAAGAGCCCTGAGCAGTGCTGTCAACTGATCCCCCCTAACGAGTTAGCTGTGAAAAGAATTACATAGCAACTGCCCCAACAATAAACAAAGAGTCCTTTTACACGGGCCAGGTATTAGGCCCTTAAGCTTCCAACACTTCCACAGATTATCGCTTCTGTGCATTCAAACAGGAGTAACAATAATCCCTCAATGAATAGAGGCGGAGCATGCTGGAGATCTCTACCAGACACCCGCCTCCATACAGAGTAAACTGACAGTCCTTCATAGATGAACAACTGTCTGCTTGCACGGGCCAATATTGTTGGGTTTATATGTGTGCATAAAACGAATGACGAACAAGAAGCAAATTAATTATCATTTGTCATTCATTCATTGGCCATGTGTGCACTAAACGAGTATCGAACAATTTTGTGCAATCCATTGGTTACTTGAGCAATGATCATTTCATGGAAAAGGGCCTGTGGGCTGCATTCCCACGAACGTATATCGGCTCGGTTTTCACGCCGAGCCGATATACGTCCTCCCCATCTGCAGGGGGGGGGGGGGATGGAAGAGCCAGGAGCAGGAACTGAGCTCCCGCACCCTCTCTGCCTCCTCTCCGCCCCTCTGCACTATTTGCAATGGGGAGAGGCGGGACACGGGCGGGGCTAATTACCGACACTTAGCCCCGCCCCCATCCCACCTCCTTTCATTGCAAACAGTGCAGAGGGGCGAAGAGGAGGCAGAGAGGAGGCGGGAGCTCAGTTCCTGCTCCTGGCTCTTCCATCCTCCCCCCACCCCTGCAGATGGGGACGACATATATCGGCTCGGCGTGAAAACCGAGCTGATATACGTTCATGTGAATCCAGCCTTAGAATGCAGGAGATAACAATGCAGCAGCAGACCTTCTCCTGATCATAACACAGTATAGATTCAGTTCAATGTATTGCTGAAGAGCATTACAAAAGTGTTCTCTTTACCTTTCCTCTTAGCTTGACCTATCCTAATATCCGTGATGCGAGATGATCAGTTTTGGGGAAAAAAGACTTGATATTGTAATACTCTGTCAGAAGATCTCTATTCTATGTGTGACCATCTTTCACCACCCAGTGGTTGTGATATGAGTTGCGTCCTGCTGAGGGTTTTACAAACTAAGACCACGGGTGGATCGGATGCCGCAGGACTTCTACTTACCCGTCTGGGTTGTCATGGATTTATTTGGGATCCACGGCGTAATCAATAGAAATGTTTGCACCCTTCCTGATTCAGGTTCAGAGATTGTGCGCACAATGGAAGAGATCACACAGAGACAGACTGGCAGTGCAGAAAGTCTTCCTGGGCTCTGCTTATTAGTAGGTGTATAGCATCTTATATAGCATTATGAGTTAATTGCCCTTTATGGACATGCCGGAAGCAATACGTGATTGGGAATCAAAGCATGGGATTGGATAGTCCAATTAAGGTTTTCTTACATCCGGTCCCGCATGAGCTTCTGTCATCATGGACATCCGACATCACGTGGACAGCGCTGGAGATGAAAAACGTCATTCTCGCCGCGGGACCTGACCCGAGCGCCTGCAGAGAGTAGCGCGTACTCACTCTCGCCCCGCAGCTCCGGATCTTTCATGTGCCGGCTGCCGGGCAGCCGGCGCATGCGCAGATCGGAGCCGACGGCGGGTGAGTGACGTTTCTGTGCGGGGCTCTGCGAGCCCCACACAGAAGTAGAACATGCCGCGGTTTGTTTGCCGTGCGAGATTTCGCACGGCCGTCTGCATGGGATTGCGTTTGTTAATGCAATCCTATGCAGGCTTCCAGCAGCGGAAATCGCGCCCATCTGCAGGCGGACAAAAAATGATTCCTGAGGTTATGTGTGTGTATTTCTATCAAGCTGCATATTCTGATAACGGTTAGCAGAATAGGATGTGGCTGGTACATTCCATTCTGCTGGCTCAGCTAGTGAAATAGATATTTCACCTTAAATAAATATATATATATATATATATCCTCCACATGGTCTTCTTTGGGTCTTCTCTCTTCGGCACTGCGAATTTGTGTGCAAGCGCCAGCCAGCGCTCCACCATGCATGCGCAGTGGAGTTTTTCTTTAAACTCCTGCTTTCCCTTGGAATCTGCGGCCCGTCCACAATTGGACGGCTTCCATCCACAGTGAAATGGAGCATGCTGCGATCTTTTTTCTGGCCCAAAAGGATCACAAATGGAATCCGCATGCTTTATTTCACTTGCAGATGCCCATGTATCCCTATAGGCGACTTGATTTGTTGATCTTCCATGCGGGTGACCCGTGAGAATTCTGCAAATCAGATCCGCCCATGGACATTGGGACTAACGTGTTTAATTTTCCCTGTGAGGCTTTCTCAGAAATGTCATGGTGGGCAACATCTGTATATGTCATGTATCCTTGTTAAACTATTACAAAATCTTCCTCAGTAGCCAATTAACAAGACCTCCTATCCTCAACTCTATCTCTTCTCTTGCCCTCTCTAGTAATCCTTGGCCGCTTGACTGCTTCATTCCAACTACTAGTGGTGAACTGCCTTCAAGACTCGTAAAATTACTTGATTTTGTAGAAAGGTAAAAAGGGGGATGGAGCACCACAGACCTTTTAAATGGACCATAGTGGTAAAAGGCTCTAACAGGAGAGTAAGCAGTGCTGTCAAAGAACTTGGCTGAAATGCTGATGTCCCAAATTTACGCTACATTATGAGAAGGGATATGAATCCTACACCCATTTCCTTTGCATCTAACTATAAAATCATAGAATGGTAAAATCGGAAGGGACCTCCAGGGTAATGGGGTCCAACCCCCTGCTCAATGCAGAATTCACTCAATTATCCCAGACATTGCATCCTGTATTGAGTTCCTTTGTATCTAAAGGCCCATTTACACGCAAAGATAATCTTTCAAACGACTGAAAGATTTAGTAACCTTTTTGCATAAAGTGTTAATGGCTATTAATGGCCATTAACACTTTATCATCTTCATTTGCATGTCAAAATGCCTCCAGGAGCTGTTTGCAGAGCCCAGCTTGTGATTATTCACACGCCCAGCTGTGCACAAAGCTGCATTGTCCTGCTTGCAGCTGCCGCTTACATTGTTATCTGCCGGCTTCCCAGGAGATAGTAGCGTGCGGTCTATTGAGAGGTAAATCTGCTTGATTTACCTCTCAGTAGCTAAAAATGGATTTTAAGTTCAACTTAAAATCATCGTTCAAACAAAAAGTGCACGATGCCCACATTTACATGTAATGATTATCACTCATTTCGATCATTTGAATGAATTTTGAGTGATAACAGTAACGTGTAAATGAGCCATAACTCTATGTTGATTTTGACTTACTATCGTGAAAGTGGTCATACATAATTAGAAAATAATGGCGGCTTTCATCCAAAAACAGTGCCACAGCTGCCCCCAAAGTTGAGTTTGATATTGCAGCTCAAATCCATTCACTTCTATAGAGCTCAGCTGCAATTTCAGCCATAAGCCATAGACAGGCACTGCTTTGAAAGTAAGCATGTTTTTCTGATCCTCTCTAACCCCTTTAATAGATAATGAGGTTTGTTAGAAGGCTTATCAGCCATCCTGATATGTGCTGCCTGCATCAATTTGCATCCTCCTCATAGAAACTGTCTTACTGATTAGTTATTAGTTTCCCTACAAACTCATGAAATCCTATCACTGTATGTGACAGAAGAATAATCTGCAGATAATTACTGTACGGCCCCATCACTTGCTATGGTCATTTCACAAGTTGAACTGAAGACATGCAGGAAATTGACTATCACCTCTGGACACTGCAACACAAGCGCCACTTTTTTCACTATTCAGGATAATGAAGTATTTGAAGGCTGCACTTACTTGTAGGGGAAGAATAAATGTGCTTGCGAGTGTTTTACCTCATTATTTCATTGCTGATTTTATTGCTGATAATTTTTATTCTCTGGATGAAATACATCTTCAGCAGAATTAATAACGGTGACACTTGCATGAAAAATACAAGGCGGGAATACAATTAAACTTACCGCGTTACAGAAAATTGATCATGGCCTTAATGTGCCTAGAACGCACAGATGTATTATTCTCAGATTCATTCCCTAGGAAACTACTGCCTTCTTTTCAGGGGCGTATCTTAGCGGAGCATATGTCATGGGGACATGAACAAGGCACTCTTTTTTACCAGGTGTTACGTTCGTGTGGGCAACTAAGCACGGGGCCCACACGAGCATGACCAAGAGGGATAGCGAACACAGGGAACTTCCACAGATTTATACCTCTGCCTATGTACTACTAGGTTTAGTGACACAGACCTACCTGAGCGGGGACATCGCACTGATAAGGGCGGTCTTCAGATCTGGGCAATTGCTGTTCCTAGGAACCACGCCACCAGAACAGGATACATACACATGCCACCACAACAGGGACAACTGGACAGAGTAAGCTGACACACAGAGTCACACCATACAGCAGCCAAAATGCAAACACTAATAGCAGATGGTAAAGCTGAATATACATACCAGGTATTATTTGACATTTTGATTAAAACACGGAAGCTAGCGGGCCACGTCATGGCTCCTGGCTATACCGCTAGTCCCTACACTAACCAGGAGTCCAGTGGCACTGGACAAAGTTTACACTGCAAGCTGCAAAAGCACAGATAACAGGGCACAAGTCACACGGCAAGCTGTATAGGGGAGACAACAGGACTCAAGTTCACACCGCAAGCTGCAACAGGGCACAAGTCACACAGCAAGATGTATAGGGGAGACAACAGGACACAAGTTCACACCACAAGCTGCAACAGGACACAAGTCACACAGCAAGCTGTACAGGACAGACAAGAGGACACAAGTCACACAGCAAGCTGCAAGCTGAAGTAACATGACTGCTCACCCTGAACACCAGACAGACACTGACAGGAACTAGGTTTATATGGGAGCAAAGATCCAGGAGATTGGCTAGCAGGAGATCACTACACCCAGCCAGCTAAGCCATACACCACCTGTGGAGCTATGCTGCTAGAAACCTTAGTACCACAGGTCTCAGCAGCACACGTAACCCTGACCATACATTCTAGATGTAGGTTTAGGCCAATGGTGTTTTTTTTATTTCAGTATAATATCGAAAAGCCTACATGACTGTAATAAATGCAGGAAGACAGCAAAAAAAAATCACTGTAGCAGCAGTTGCAATCAACTGTTTCTTTGCTGTAGTTTAGGCAGCAGCATGCACAGCTGTGTAATTCAGGCATATACTATACAGTTCATGTGTGTAGAATCTCGATGTTGTTAGTTTAGGACAAAATCTTGAACAAGACCTAGCATGTTAGCTCAACAGCACTTTTAATATCAGTTTATCTGCTTTCTTTAGCTCATTGCTTCTTACACCAGGTGCCCTTGATTTGCTAAGTTCACATTGATTCTGATCAGTACCTGATCCTCCGGTACTAAATCAGTACTTCACTTGGATCCTCTTCTATAGGAATCTGGTAGACCTAAGTTTTACACTAAAACAGCAATTCTGTATATAATATAGTCATGGCATGACGTACATTTTGGCCTTCACGAAGTTTACTGCTTCAATCTTTTTTAGATCTTTTAGTATGAAGTTTCTGTAGTATACTGAAGTACCTTTATAAGCATTTTATAAGTTTTTACATTTCTACAGCCAAATACATCAAGTCTAGGCAAAGACTCAATTTTTAATGTTTTGACGTTTTTTCCCCAAATCTTCTGCAATGGGCCCTGGCATACTGGATATCAGTTTTGGGCCAAATCCTGACTGATGGCAACCCATGATTGCCTAATCGGTGCTTGGAGTTTATTAAAAGTTTTTGTTTCTTTTTCCTTTTTGAAGATTGACCACAAGTTCTCAATGGGATGGAGGTCTGGGGAGTTTCCTGGCCATGGACCCAAAATTTCAATATTTTGTTCACTGAGCCACTTGGTTTTCATTTTTGCCTTATGCCATGGTGCTCCATCATGCTAGAAAAAAACATTGTTCAACACTAGATTGCTCCTGGATGGTTGGATGAAGTTGTTCTTGGAGGATATTTAGATACCATTCCTTATTCATGGAGTGTTCTTAGGCCAAACTGTGAGTGAGCCCACTCCACTGGATGAAAAGCAACCCCTCACATGAATGGTCTCAGGTTGCATTACTGTTGGCACAACACAGGACTCATGGTAGCTCTCCCCTTTTCTTCTCCACTTAATCATTCTTCCAGATGTCCCAAACAGTATGAAGGGGCTTCAACAGAGAAAATAGTTTTATCCCAGTCCTCTGTAGTCCAATGGCTGTACTTCCTGAAGAATGTTAGTCTGTCCTTGATGTTTTCCTTGGAGAGAAGAGCCTTCTTTGCTGCCCTTCTGAGCCATCTTTCTGCTACCATTTTTGACCAAGCTCTATACTGGTGTTGAACGGACCTTGTAGCTAAATCCTCTTTCGGAGATGGTCCTGGCACTTGCTGGACCCTTTTGGGCACCCCGAATCCTTCTTCACTGCATTTGAACCTCTCTTCTTGAAGTTCTTGATGATCCAATAAATGGATGATATAGGGGCAGTCTTACAAGCAACAATGCCCTTGCCCGTAAAGCCCTTTTGATGTAAAGCCATGATGGCTGCAAGAGTTTCCTTGGAGGTAACCATAGTTAACAGAAGAAGACAACGATTTCAAACACCATCTTCCTTTTAAAGCAACCAGTCTGCTCTTATAATTCAATCAGCATGACAGAGTGATATCAGCTGCCTTGTCCTCATTAACACTTTCTGCTGAGCTAACGAGAAGATCACTGAAATGATGTTAGCGGGTCATTTTGTGGCAGGGCTGAAATTCAGTGGGAGTGGAGTTTTTGTGATTAAGTTAATTTTCACGGCAAGGAATGACTGCAATTTATTGTAATTCATCTAATCACTCTCCAGAGCAATCTAGAGTTAATGCAAATTTGCAAATTGCCACTATAAAAACTGAAGCAGCAGTGAAAACCAAAATTTGTGTCAATCTCAAAACTTTTGGCCACAGGGGCCTGGGGATTTCAATTTTGTGTTGTGGACCCTGTGAGAGATATTGAATTTATGGTCCCTGTGAGACATATTGAGTTTTAGTAAAATTCAATTGCTAAGTTTATGAGTAGCATGTGAGAAGAAGAAATCCGGTTTTCGTGTTTCTTTAAGTCCCGTTGGACTGCTGCTATGACTTGAAGTGGCCTCCTATTGCTACAATAGGGGCAGATCATCCAGGAAGCCATCCACCGTTGTCTGCAGGAGGTTCAGGTACCAATTCGCATTGAGAGTTCCTGGAATGAAGACAAATCCGACAGCTCCATGCATGTATCTTAGCAGTAGGAAGCCACTTCAAGTATACGTTCCTTATTGAATACCTACTGTTATTTCAATATATAAACATAGCACCGAATCCGTCTTTTACTACAATATATATATATATATATATATATATATATATATATATATATACATATTTAATTTATTGTTTCTGCCTGCTTCCTATTTAGAGTTTTCTTTTACCCCTTTTCTTACCAGGCATGCACCACCTGAATGTCTATAGTCTATGTGCAGTCAACAACTGGTTGAATTTGCAAATTGATACTAAAATAAGGTATTAAAATGGGTTCCCTATTTTGTTCTGGTTATTTAACATGTAATATAGATGGTCTTGAGTGACCAAGGTGGCTATAATAATGACTTCAGAGCCCCACCATGCAAGTAAAGCTACTAAGACCATATTCACGTCCGTGCTTGCTGCACTATTTCATCAGGGAAAATACCACTGGCATGATGAAAATTGGATGGAACCTGCTGCGGCGGTTCTGGGATCTCTTCCGGTCTAGGTGCTGGATCTCCTGTTTGCCAGAGCTTTTTCAAAGCTAAGTACTGTGGTTATTATCATTTACATCTTGTTTTCTGTGGTATTCTTGGATCCTATGTAGCGTTAGTTAATAGCCTAGGTACATGGCCAGGTTCGCCCTTCTCAGGGCAGGTTACTCGCATATAGGCAGGTCCCTTCCCTGGATAAAGGGTCTTTAGGGACAGTGTTTTTCATTGTGTTGGTTTCCTTTATTTTTCCCTCTGCTTTGTGTGCAGTTGTGTGAGTATTTTTAGGGTTACGGATCCAGCTCATTCTTTTTGGACGTGACAGAACCCATTATAGTGAATAGGGTCCGTCTGGGGTCATTCATTTCTGGCATATGCCGTATTCGTTACTTTAGTTTTTCCATTATTCGGCTCCTAAGACAGAGTTGAACAAAGGAAAAGCTAAATGAAAATGTAAAAGGGGCTTTAAATAATGCAGTGCTAAATCAGCCCTATATACTCTATTCTCAGGATTAGTGGGGTCCTAATGGCCAGACCCCAGCTAATCATAAACTTATAGCATATCCTAGCCAGATGCCCTCACTTTATAGGGGTGTTTTTAATGGGTGAGTGTGAGTTGCATCCGAGATTCTCTGGCGCAACTCGCATTCTCAAAAACATGGACTCCCCATCTGAGTGCTGTGTGATGTGCAAGACTCACACAGAAATGGAACATGCTGCCATTTTTCTACTTTGCACTATCAGTCCAACCAAAAAAAAAATCGCTCATGTGCATTAACCCATTGAATAATGGAAAATATTTGGTTATTGCAATGTGCAAATTTTGTGCATCTTGCAATCGCACTTGTGTGTTATTCTTGGCCGAATTAATACGACCTTAGATGCATCTGACTGTCCTGATCACTATATCTTATTATTGGTGTTACATAGGACTGCAGGTAAATAGAGATGAGCGAGCGTACTCGCTAAGGCAAATTACTCGAGTGAGTATCGCCATTTTCGAGTACATGCCTGCTTGCCCGAAAAGATTCGGGGGCCGGCGGGGGGCATTAGGGAACGAGGGGGAGATATTTCTCTCTCCCTCCCGCTTCCCCCTGCTCACTCCCGCAACTCACCGCTCACTCCCGCCGGCCCCCGAATCTTTTCGGACGAGCAGGCATGTACTCAAAAATGGCGATACTCACTCGAGTAATTTGCTTTAACGAGTATGCTCACTCATCTCTACAGGTAAACCTAACTCAGATTTAACACACTGCAAAAACAATGTAGCTTTAAAAAAGACACAGTAAATGTCAGAATGAACTCTGCTATGCCCGTACCATTCGGGTGACCTTCAACAATTACACCACTAGTACATATTCTGCTTTTCTGTTTTTTTCGGGACTTGTCAGTGTCATTTTTAGATTTAATATAAAACTTTATATTCCCGTTCTTTTTAAGTTCCCGGAATCAGAGTCCTCAGTAGCCTTGTTTCGGCTGTTCTTTCTGATATATTTGTCTCTACAGTATCGCTAGCAGATGACTTCAGTCTCTGGACACTTACCTTGTATCTGTCACTTCCTCTCTTCTCTAATTGGTACCCAGCCTTTTCCCAGTGCTGTTTAACACTTCTGAAATGTTGGATTTCTTCAGACGCGTGCCAGGGTTGGCACAAACCTTATTAAAGATTCTTTAGCTTCCCTCTTAAATGTTTAGAAGACTTTATAAAAGCTGACAGAGGAATGTGTAAATTATAAAGCAAGTACTGTATGATGTAAACAGGAAGATTAATCATTCAGACCAAGTTTTTTTGCTATGGATGCAGTGGTATATGGAGGTAGAATAGGTTACCATAGTATACACAATGAACTTAAAAGGGTTTCCTAGGACTTTATTACTGATGACCTATCCTCAGGATAAGTCACAAATAGTTGATCGGTGGAGATCTGCCGCTTGAAATCCCTGCAAATCAGCTGTTTGCCCCGCCCACTGTAAGTGTGGACGGGCCAAAAGAAGACAGCTCTGTCCTTACTGCAGTGGCTCTGGCTAGTGATGTAGACACAGCATCCATTGCATTTAATGCCTATGTAGGATCTAGTGGACTGGACAGGTATGGGTGGAAGCGGGGACAGCAGCTGGTAAGACATGGGTAAATTTGAAGTTCCCCTCCTTTATTCATCGTCGTTCCTGACCATGGTTCGAGACCCAGATGCACCAATCTTGCCGACAAAAGAAATATCTATGAACAGTCATTTACTAACATTAACGCTGCAAAAACTTAGGAGGAATTCTCAAACTGGTGAAAAATTTTTAAATCTGAAAAGTAGGAACGAGAGACATACTCCTTCCCCAACTCCCCTCCCTTACTACCAACACAAGGCTGAAATGTGTATTGACTACAGGGAAAACCTGTAGTACTGCCCCTTCTTCAGATTGCCAGTCTTCAGCCACATGATCTAGAGATTTGGCACTAGGTCAGGCCTGGGAGCTTTGAACCCCTTCCGCTGGCACCGTAAATTCTGTAGACATTCCCAATTAGGGTAAGTCCTTGGAGGAGGCAGAGCATGTAGTTCCCAACCTAACAGTCCCAATTCTAGGTCAGTTTCCAAATCTCCTTAATCAGTCTCCTTCACTGGGAGTTTACCACCTCGTTCATGTCCCCTAGAGCCTTCAATGTGGGTAAAAAAAAGTATGTTTTACCCTGATCAAGTCCTATTGGTCAATCCGAGCAATGTAAAAACAGTGAACAAAGATATTGACCCCATATCTGACATTTGGGTCACACTGGACAGCTTCTCTGTAATTACGTAATTTAGCTTGTTCCTCAGTGGTAAAGGTTGCTAACCGGGCTATCTCACTTTTAATGTGGGCAGCATAACTCAGAACTGTTTGACACGGTTCTGGAACACGGCAACTGCTGAGCTTCTGCTAGCATCGATGGAGTCTATAACAAGGTTTCCGCAAGTCTGTGCATCCATTTTCTAATAAGCTGTACCCTGCTGCATCACGACCAGCCCTGCTCTTAGCACAAGAAAATGTAGGATCTAGTAGACTGGGTGGGTATGGGTGGAAGTGGCGGGTAGCAGCTGATGGGACATGGTACATAGACTGGTGTAGTAATGGAACAAATTAGATACAACCACTTTTTAAAAAACTTTTAATAAAGAAGAACAAAGTAAAACTACTTACCTGAATACTTTCATAAGAGTTGCATCTTGATATCCACAAATTTTCATGATTTCTTTCTATCTAATTGTTACGCTCCATTGCAAACGGTTTGGCGTTAGTGGACTGGCAGCACCTTAGTTTATTTCATTTATTTTTACCGATTAGGAAAAGTATCTTTCAGCAGCACATGCAGAAAAAAATGAATGCCCCCCAAGATTCAGTATAATGGGGGTAGAGAAATGTTAGACAGTATGCCTGTGCACATCCGTGGTGTAACCTCCACCCTTGGAGTCCCAGGATGCTTGAAAAGGGCCACCAAGTGGCCAAACCGCGTTCATGTTGCATCTGCCATTTGACCTCTTGTGAGAGGGATAACATTTGTATATTGGGACATTTGGAATAAAGAGGATTAACGATCTCTGGGTGAGACTATAAATACAAGGAGTCACATCTTCAGTGATTGGAAGGCTGTCCTGGGACTCCAAGGGTGGAGGTTACACCCCACTACTGGGGTACATCCCCCTTCTAAGTAAGTACCAAAAGTATTACTCTGGTTCTCTTATTTTAGCGCACGGGCATATGGTCTAACTATTCAGCCACTGTATCATTTTTGTTTTAAATGTACCCACTGGACAACCCCTTTAAGTAATCCTCTAAGGAAACAAGAAAATACCTACCCCTCACGTCTCTCTCCTTAGTTACATGTATTTATGTATGTATTACATACTGTATATTTTTTTCTCTTGAACATAGTGTCACCTCTATCTGGGTCTCCCCTTTTTCTTATGTTCTTGGATTGGAGAATTAGTGGGCTCAGATGTTAAGGAAGGGATATTTTCATCACTCTTGACAATTCCTTGGCAGAACAAGCACTTGTTATGATGGCAGCTTTGATTTATCTCTTGGTCTATCATGTGGTAAGTCTGTTGATGTGTTTTCTGGGCCGCTTTGCCCACTTGAATGCCATTTTCTCTTGACTTTTTCTCTCGTTTGAAGAATTTATGCACATTCATTTTCAGAAAGCCATGAAAATCACCAGCATATTTGTATCGCAGCGGTAGGGAACGCCAGCAATAATTACTTCCAGCGCTCAGAGACATATTCAACAAAATAAATCTGCAGAAACAAGAAAAATAACTCAGGCATAATACATACAGAATTAGAAAACTATACAGGTTAAATTCTACTTGACCGACTTGTGCGGCTTAACACTTAAAGGACATGTGCTGCCACTAGAGAGTCCAATTCAGGCAAAAAATAACTAAATCAAGGCTTTTACTAAGAAAATATTAACAATTTAACTATTTCACTTTTTCTCCGTTTGTTATTCTGTGATTATAGGTAAAGCCTGTGTCACTGGCAAATTATTTTCGAAGAATTAAAGGCATTATCCAGGAACATCTTTTTAATTCAAAAACTGGCCTAGCCTGCAGGACCAATGTAAAAGAAGATTCGGGAGATGTTTTTGAATGACAGAGGTCATAAGGGCCTGGATATTCGGTTTGAAGGACAAGGCGGAATCAAAGATGAGGAAGTGTGGAACCATTGATTGTAATTGATAGGTCTGGTATAGGGGTTTGAGTGAGATGGAGGAAAGATAATGAGCTCTGTTTTCTGCATGTTGAGTTTCAAAGAGTGGAAGAGAAGAAAGAATATAAAGCTAATAGACAATTTGGTATTCTAGACAGCAAAGAGATAACATCGATCTATCTATCTATCTATCTATCTATCTATCTATCTATCTATCTATCTATCTATCTATCTATCTATCTATCTATCTATCTATCTATCTATCTATCTATCTCCTATCTATCTATCTATCTATCTATCTATCTATCTATCTATCTATCTCCTATCTATCTATCTATCTATCTATCTATCTATCTATCTATCTATCTATCTATCTATCTCCTATCTATCTATCTATCTATCTATCTATCTATCTATCTATCTATCAAACTGCTAATGACAACTTGTTCGTAAGAGTGGTTGAGTGCGTTACATGCTCCACCCCATATCACATGACAGTGACATCATCACAAGTCCTAAGGCATAAAACATGCAGAGCCTGACGGCAGCTGTGTGTTGACAGGACCTGTGATGATGTCACCATCATGTGGTCAGTCACCTGGGCTCTGACCTCCGCCCCTGATGACATGACATTGACGTCATCACAGGTGCTTCACTTTATTAAAAAGCTGCAGAGCCAGACAGCAGCCGCGTGCTGATAGGACCTGTGATGATGTCACTGTCATGTGATCGGTCACTGGCTCTTAGCTCCTCCCCTGATTGCATAACGGTGATGTCATCACAGTTCCTAAACCAGCACAGGCTGATGAACAATGCATATAGTACAGCTGTGTGTGCTGTGTGTGACACGTGCATCTAACAAAGATGTGTGTGTGTGACATGTGCATGTAGCAGAGCTGTGTGTGTCTGTGACACGCATATGTAGCAGAGCTGTGTGCGGTGTGTGTGACGTGCATGTACCACAGCTATGTGTGTGACGCGTGCATGTAGCAGAGCTGTGTGTGTGTTTGTGTGACGCATGCATGTAACAGAACTGTGTGTGATGCACGCATATAGCAGAGCTGTGTGTGTGACGCACACATGTAGTAGAGCTGTGTATGTGTGATGTGCACATGTATCAGAGCTGTGTGTGTCAGTCACACGTGCATGTAGAAGATGTGTATGTCTGTGACACATGCATGTAGCAGAGCTGTGTATGTGTGACGTGCATGTTACAGAGCTGTGTAGTGCCACCAGAAACACTGATATTATAATTTCCTAATAATTATTAGTCTGTCTGTCTGCTTGTCTGCTTGTCTGTCTGCCTGTCTGTCTATCCATCTATCTATCTATCCCATATCTATCTATCTATAATGAAAGTAATGAGTTAAATATATATTCTGCAAAGGACCTCTATAAAGCAATACGCTTACACTGGCTGATTCACTGCACATGTTGCAGTTTCCATATGAAAGATAAATACATGAAACAGATGAGACTAACATGGTTGGAAATAGAAGAATAGTAATCAGCATCAGAGAATAAAAGCAGTAGATGAAAGATATAGGCAAACCAGAAATCCAAAAGAATAAAGGTCATTGCATCAATTATAAAGACTACACAATAATAGTGAGAATACAATGTGTTCTGCCACAAGATATTATCAGCAGATGCACATCCCCTCAGACATCACAAATAAGCCTGTTTTTTATTCTTTTTGTGCTTCTTACTCAACTTAAGCTTCACATTTCCAAAATATATCCTTCTGTATTAGTTTCATGGGGGTTTCCAGTATTATGTATTCAGATGTAGAAATCACTAACACGTTGGGCGCATTGTGATAACTCAATAGTACATTGTAATTAGGTTGATAAAAGTCAAGTTAACGTTTACTACAGCGGTATATACGGTCGCTTATCCATTATATAGTGAATAGTTGTGCAGCTTTTGAAACTCCTGACTGTTTTTAAAGAGATCATAACACCATTGTTTATTCATTAAAACCAGGTAGAGAAACATTCTCTATTTTCTAATTGTTTTTTATCTTCTGATTGTAGAGTTCTTATACTGTTTTCTATCCATGATTATGGCAGAAGCCATTTTTCCTGAGCTACATTTAACAGCATTTAGAGAGATGCTTTGCAGCAGTTTCATGGGCCATCACACAGGGCAGGTGGGGACCCACTGACTTGTATGGGAGACTGTTGTAGACATGCTCTGTGACCGGTGCGGGGGTCATTTTTCAGGGAGGGGGAGTAGATGGTCACAGCTCATCACCTATTGTGAATGGTGGATCCTGTGTTACCTACATAGAGGTGTTACCTGCCAGTGTAATCCTGCCTGTGATGTTAGTGAGATGACGGCTGCAAAGGACTCTCTAGAGACCAGGAAGTGACAGAGTAGTATTAGGCTCTGTGCTCAGTATGGAAAAAATGATGAATTTCAGGATTTTTTAAATGTCGATTGTGATGAAATTTTTTTTTTTTTTAAATCACCAAAAATTTGTAAAAATGTTTCACACAAAAATGTGATTTATATAGTAGGTCATTTTTTGGTAACACATTCCCTTTGGGATGTTTTGTTGCTGTCAGAAAATAGAAATGTTCCTGTTAATATTCAGTGGCTAAGAACTAGAGATGAGCGAACGTGTCCGTTACGGACACATCCGCACCCGGACACCCGCTTTGCCGAACACTGCAGTGTTCGCGCGTAAGTGTCCGGGTGCCGCCGGGGGCGGGGAGATGCGCGGCGGCGCGGGCGGCAGTAGCGGGGAACAGGGGGGAGCCCTCTCTCTCTCCCTCTCCCCCCCACTCCCCGCCGCACCCCCCCCCGCGCTGCCACGGCGGCCCCCGAACTTTTTCGCCCGAACACTGAAGTGTTCGCAAGGTTCGGTGTTCGGGCGAAAAAGGGGCGGGGCCGAACGTGTTCGCTCATCTCTACTAAGAACCCATTCTGATCAAGTCAGGGTGTAACTATAGAGGATGCAGGGGATGCAGTTGCACCTGAGCCCAGGACCCTCAGGGGGCCCATAAGGCCTCTCTACTCCATATAGGGAGCCCAGTACTATGAATTAAGCATTATAGTTGGGGGCCCTGTTACAGATTTTGCATTGGGACCCAGAAGCGTTAACACACGCCTCCGCTGATCATGACCTACTGACACAGGAGCAAAGTAGGAGTTGTCACAGAAAGATACAGTCCATGTCCAGAATCCCATTTAGGACATATGGAACTCATAAAGATGTTTTCCATGCCCGAAAACCCCTTCTATGCAGAGAGCCAGTAAGGAGAAAGTACGAGCAGATATCATTCTACTGCCCATCTATGCTTCCATTGGAATAGCATGTAATGTAACTATATCTTCCCTGGGTCAGACAAACAAAACTTCCCCAACAATAGTGGATGATCAACGGGAGGTTTAGAGTCTCTACTGGAAATCCCTTTAAGGGTGACTGCCCACTAGCGTTTTTTTTCACTGCGAAATTCGCAGCGTTTTTTTTCTGCAGGGGTCTATGGGACTTGTAATGTTAAAATTGCGATCGTGCAAAATCGCGATTTACCACGAAATCGCGATTCTGCACGATCGCGATTTTAACATTACAAGTCCCATAGACCCCTGCAGAGAAAAAAATGCTGCGAATTTCGCAGGGAAAAAAATCGCCAGTGGGTGGGCGCCCTTAGGGCTCCTTTCCACTTGCGATTGCGTTTTTTGTTAACGCGATTGTCAATGGGACTTTCTATTGTAAAAAACGCAACTGCGTTTTTGGTGCATTGCGTTGCGTTTTTAACATTAGAAAGTCCAATTGACAATCGCGTTAACAAAAAACGCAATCGCAAGTGGAAAGGAGCCCTTAGGGTGACTGCCCACTAGCGGTTTTCTTCACTGCAAAATTCGCAGCGTTTTTTTTCTGCAGGGGTCTATGGGACTTGTAATGTTAAAATCGCGATCATGCAAAATCGCGATTTACCACGAAATCGCGATTCTGCGCGATCGCGATTTTAACTTTACAAGTCCCATAGCCCATAGACCCCTGCAGAAAAAAAACGCTGCGAAATTTGCAGTAAAAAAAAACGCTAGTGGGTAGTCACCCTTAGGGCACCTACCCACTGGCGTTGCCGATTTTCGTGCGTGAAAAACGCAGCGTTTTTCGCACATTTTTCGCGCCTTTTTCGCGGCGTTTTTCGTTAATTTCCATTGACAATCATGGGTGCATTAAGAGAAAAATAAGGAGACATATGCAACTGACAGTTCCTATGTGAAAAATTGCAACGAAACGAAAAAAAAACACCAAATGGACAAGAACACATTCTATGCTAATTGCTCTTCAGAAAAAACGCAAAACGCAATTTAGCATCGAAGGAAAAAAAATCACCAGTGGGTAGGCACCCTTAATCAATACTTTCTGTTATAATCTTGGAAACAGAAATAAACTAAAATATACAGAAATTAAAGAACTGCTAAATATATATTTTTTTATTTTAGAATTAATAAGCCATATTTATGCAAAAATTGGAAATTCCTTAACCCCTTAGGGTGCATTCACACGAGCATGTGCTGGTGTGTACATAGGTGTGCACAACACTGGCGCACCCACGTACATGCACAAACACGTGTGAATGCAGGTCCGTGCAGTATTGCTTTCAATGGGGCCCCAGCTGCTGCCAGCAGCCCCATTAAAGGCAATGGTCTGCCGGCAACCCTTGCAGTGATTTTCACGGAAGGGCTTTAAATATAAGCGTCTATAAAGTCACAGCGCTCAGCCAATCACAGGCAGTGTTCGGCTATTCATTGTATTCATTGAATGGACGAGCTTTGCCTGTGATTGGCTGAGCACTGTGACAATCACAGGCAGCGCTCAGCTGTCATTCAATGAATGGCTGAGCGCTGTCTGTGATTGGTTGAGCACTCAGCCAATCAGACGCAGCTCTTTCAGCTGGGGGGATTTTAAATCCCCCCCTGCTGAAAGAACTTCATTACAGTGATGGAACTCAAGTGGCTAGACGCATCTGAGCCCCAGTTGCGGCGAAGAGGTGAGTATGTTTTTTTTTTTTTTACACCAGATAGGAATGAATTTCAGGGAAGGGCTTATATATAAAGCCCTTACCCGAAAATCACTGTGGGCTTGCCGGCGGCCCCATTGAATTCTATGGGAGAGCTTTCGATCCTCTGCCACAGCTGTCACAGCTGTGGAAGGGGATTCTTTACTCCCTGTGGGAAGTCCCCTTGTTACTGAACACTGTGACAGTGCTGTCCCAGTGTTCAGTGATGAGGGCCCCCCGAGTACTTGCATGCTCGCCTCGGGTACCGGCAGGGTGCAGGGAGCGGCGGGGGTGAGTGGCGGTGAACTGGGGGAAAATCTCTCTCTCTCCCCCCCCCCCCCCGCTCCCTCCTGCTCACTCCCACAACACAGCACTCACCCCTGCCAGCACTCGAATCTTTGCGGGCGAGCAGGCAGGTACTCGGTAAGGACGATACTCACTCGAGTATCTGTCCTTACCGAGTACTCTTGCTCATCTCTAACCCTAATGCAATACTATGGTATTGCATTATACTCTATGAACAATTAAGCAATCATATTCTTGTAAAAAAGGTTTAATTAATTATTGTAAAAAAGAAAAGGAAGTGCAAGTTTAAAAAAAGCCTTTTCCCATTTTAAGAATAATAATACTAATAATAAAAAATTTGCATCACCGCGTCCGTGAAAGTTCGATGTATCAAAGTAACACATTATTTATCCTGCATAGTGAATCTTATCAGAAAAACAAAATACACAAAACCAGAGATGCACTTTTTTGGCCACCCCATCTCCAAGAAAAAATGTAATAAAAAAAAATTCAAAAGTCACATGAACTCTAAAATCACAAGTGAGCAGGACAGTGCCTTAAGTAGTGATAATACAGAGAAGCTTCTTCAAAGGAGAGAATAGGACTTACCTGGCGGAAGTGGGGGGATCCCCAATAGAAAGGGTAAGTAGGTTCCTTATGAGGGCAAAGAATTTTTTCATTTTTTGTACCAATAGAAACTACATGACGTCATGCAAAAAATGAGTACTTGCACAGCTATCTCAATGGAAAAATATAAAAAGTTATGACTGTCAGAAGATGGTGTCAGAAGACAATAAGTTTTTTCCAAAGAGATTTTAGTTTTTAAAAGTAGTACGGCAAAAGTAAAACTATATAAATTTGGTATTCTCGTAATCAAACTGTCCCGGAGAATAAAGTTATCATGTCATTGTAGACACAATTTGTATGCTGTGAAAACAAGACCCTCCCAAAAGTAGGAAGGAATTGGTTGTTTTTTTTTCCCATTTAAATCAACTTTTTAAAAAGTTTCAAAAGTTTTTCAGTACATGATATAGTACATTACATAATACCACAGAAAAATACAACATGGCCGGCAAAAAAAAAACGCAAGACCTCAGACATCTATATGGACGGGAAATTAGGAAAGTTCTGATTTTTTGAAAGTGAGGAGGAAACAGAAAATGCAAAAAAAAGGGTCTTCTTAAGGCCTCATGTCCACGGGGAAAATCAGGCCCGCTACGGATTCTCCATGGAGAATCCGCAGCGGGTCCCTCCTGCCCTGCGGACATGAGGCATTAAAATAAGAATAAATTCACCTGCTGTGGACCGTGCAGGTCTTCCCTTCTTCGCGGCCGGATCTTCTTTCTTCGGCCCGGCGGATGTGCTTGACACGCCGGCAGTGTGCCGCGCGCATGCGCCGGGCACATCCTCTGGGCCGAAGAAAGAAGATCCTGCCGCGAAGGAAAGAAGATCTACATCGCCCGGAGCAGGTGAGTTTAATTCAGGCGCGGGTCTCCCGCGGATCTGGACGGCTTCCATAGGCTTCAATAGAAGCCTGCGGGAGACCTGCACGAAAATGGAGCATGTCAATTTTTTTTCATGCTCCAGAATTTTTTTAATTCACTTTTATTGACCATCCGCGGGTATTTATCTACCCCCAGGTGGGCGGATCCGCGTGCAGGTGATCCGCTGCGGATTTTAATTCTTCTTTTCCCTGTGGACATGAGGCCTAAGGGGATAACCAGTTCCCGTTGTCCATAGACTATAAATGTCTAGTAAGGACAAAAGCCTGGTAAGGAAGGGGGGTAAATGTTCGGGTCAGGAAGTGGTTAAATAACATTTTAATCCATGTCATGACTATTAAGACATGTGTTAAACACTGACTTGTGATTAGTGCAGGGAAAAGCTGCAAAATTGAACTTTCTCGGCCCTGTTAGTAGCGACCACAATGGTCTCCTCCATCTGTAATACCCATCTGCCGTGGAAAGCTTCCTGACGTTACTGCATTGCCCTGTGTGGTCAGCCCCGGGATGGTCATGTAGTAAGCATGTTCTTCATGAAGGTAAGGGGCGGCAGAAGCACCATAGAAGTAATGACTCCTTCATTAAGCTACAGCTCATGTTTTACCGTGTGAATAATTTATCCTGAACATCACGTCTGATTTAATACCCTCATTTCCCCATACTCAAAGCAATTTGCAATAAACTGATTTTACCAAAGCATTTACATAAAGTCTACAAAATCATTAACCTACACCAAGTCTTCTTAAAGTGTCATATGTTTAAGTATTTCGTAGAGGGACATAAAACGTGTAATGATGTTACATCCTGGACATATAAATGATATGATTACAATATACTGATGCAGAAGAGGTCAAAGGGTCATTTCAGGGGTCCTCTTTTGTCGAGTCAGACTCCACTTTTAACAATGGTTTTGTCTGGTATTTCAGTTGAGCCCCGTTCTAGTGCACTGACTGCAATACCAAACACATCCATTGGATCATAGTGGCGCTGTTTCTGGAAAAAATAAAATAGACCCAGGAAAACCCTTTTAAGGGCACATTCAAACTGGCATATGTGGGTTTCGGTCCATGAATACGCAGTATCTTTATGGGTCGAAACTTGCCAATTCAGGGCATATTTCATCCCTTTTTGCAAAGTTTTTGCATCCATAAGTGCTTCAGATTTACCCGCGCAAAAAAAACGCAAAAAGGCTCCATTGTTTCTATGCACAAATACACATATAGTATGTATGCTTCATGCGTATTCACTGTATATTTGCACAGTCTTCTTCACTTCTGTAGCCTATTTCAGTCTGTAATATAGACCAAAATAGGGCATGCTGCGTTTTTCTTCACGTGACCGAAAGTCGCCTATGTGGATGAGCTCTAACTCTAGTGGTGTTTTGTCAGTGGATGCCTTAGTGGAGGTAATACACATCACACATCATGGTTCCAGGACTAGTTGCACCAAATGAAAAACTCAGCTCTGTAAGTTTTTCATCTAAAGCTGGAAGTTATAATCAATCAAAGGGGTAGTAAAGGAATGAGAGGGAAAGGCTGCCATCCATGCAACCTGTGGAAACCAGCCCTAGGACAGGAAATTGCATCTGTGGATTTGAAAAGGAAGGGGTGTAGCTGGGTGGTGGTGTGGGGGGGGGGGGGGTGGGAGCCTAATACCTGACTGTTCAGAAAAGTATTGTGTTAGGCTCCACCCACATCCATGGCCCCCACCCCACTTCCCCTCAAATTTACTGATGCATTATTTTGTGGCAGTCTTGGACGACCCCTTTAACCCTTTGCAATCCAATTTTGGATTCAGGGTTTTCTAGTTTTTTTTTTTTCAGTCATTATACAATGGCTCCATCTGCTGGCTAGAGCCAGTACTGCGGTATGGGACATGCTGGAGAGGCCCCCGACAACAGAGTGGTCAGTAATATACAGTAAGAATACCCTGCCGGACGTCTTCCGACAGCTGAGCTCTACAGTCTTCAATCAGAATGTCTTCAGATGTCTGACAGTGGATTGGAAAGGGTTAAAAATTGCTCCTCCTAAATTTGCAGCTGCTCTGTAAACTTGAAGAGGCTCTAGGCATCTCCTGATATATCTGTTTTGGTATTTTAGCCAATGGTAGATTGCAAAGAGAAATGTTTCTTTTACAAGGGACAATTATCAATTTTTTTAAAAAATTTCCAGGAAGAATAATAGAGGGACAGCACAAAAAGTTCTTAGAAATACAAGATACTCCGACATTGTTTTTGCTCAGGGATTGTGCAGGTGAATGTCATGAAGGAAAAAGGAATTTTCACCATTAGGGCTCGGTCAGACAAGCGTGTTTTAGGTCTGTGTAAAATGAATGCTTCTAAAAGAACCAATCGGTTTTAAATGTCCCGCTTTTAACCCCTTAATCCCCGTGGAGAGTAAAGGACTCCTCGAGGGTTCCGTAAATTCCTGTGGGGACTAACAGGGTTTTACAATGGGACATGTAGAAGGTGCTTCTGGACAGCACCTTTTAAATGTCCTGCTGTAAGCAGTGGTGACTTCCTCACAGCAGTGATCTTCTCCCATTGAAAGCAATGGGATTAAGGCAACCCTCGCAGGGATTTTCGGGGAAGGACCTGAAATATAAATCCTTCCCTGAAAATAACCCCTAGCTGAAAATAACCCCTAGAAAAAAAATACATCACCTAGTAGAGGTGTTAAGGCTCCCCGACACTCTTCTGAATAATTTCTTCTGGCCGGGGATTTAAAAATCCCCGCCTCCTGGAAGCGCTGCCTCTGATTGGATGAGTGTAGGGACCAATCACAGCCATGCTAGGTGATGTTTTTTTTTCCAAGCAGCTAGGGGTTATTTTTAGGGAAGGGCTTATATTTCAGTGCTATCACAGTGTTTAGTGATGAGGGGACCTTTGTGGAGCAGCTGTGCTTCTTTAGGCACAGCTGCTCCAGTGAACAGGCAAAATATAGGCACACAAAAAAAATGCTTGTCTGATCGAGCCCTTACTCTGTTTTCTAACTTCATATATAGTATATGGTGCTCAGTAACAAATTCTATTGTTTTTTTGTATTAAGTGAAAAAAAGGCAAAAACAAGTAATGAGGGTGATTTCACATCTGCATTGGAACTTCTAGTCAGAGGTTCCATCGCAGATCTGGCACAAAATACTGGAAGAAAAAGTGCTGCATGCCGTGCGTTTTCTGCTGGCTAGAAGCCGGGCAGCTGAGCGGGAAGCGAGCAAATCACTTTATAATCAATGTTATCCCATGTTTTATCTCTGGCATAGATTCTCCATCCTGGTCAATTTGTGAGCCAAGGAAGATGAAGTCCCGCATGCATTCTGTGACCTCATTGTCGATTTTGATTTGAAGTTGGACATTTTTTGCAGTTGTCATAGTTTTAGTCTTCTTTAAATTCAGGTAGAGGCCCATTTTTTTCACTTTCAGTTTTAATCTTACATATCAGCTGCTTCAGATCTGCTTCTGTTTCTGCAAGCAGAGTTGTGTCATCCACATAACGAAGATTGTTGATGTTTCTGCCACCTATTTTCACCTCCATTTCCAATTCGTCTAGGTCCATTTTCCAGATTATGATCACTTCCTCACATAGGTAAAAAAAGAAGGGTAAGAGGATGCAGCCCTGTCGGACGCTAACCAATCTGTGTCCCATGCTGTGTTCTCACAGTGGCTTCTTGCTTGGTATAAATGGGGTTTAATCAGCTTGACTAGATGTGCCAATATGCCCAGCTGTTGTAGGATCTGCTATAGCTTGTCATGCTCGACACAGTCAAAAGCCTTGACGTAGTTGATGAAGCACATGTAGATACTCTTTTGGTATTCTCAAGCTTTTTCCATGGTCAATTGCAGAATTGCAATATGATTGCGGGTTCTCCATCCTCAACGGAATCCTACCTGCACATCAGAGAGCACGACTTCAAATACTGATCTCAGTCTTTCTTGTATAATTTTAAGAAGGATCTTGCTTGCATGAGGAATGAGGGCTATTGTTTGGTAGTCGAGCAATTCTGGGAGTCACCTTTCTTTGATAGAGGGATGAAGACAGATCTTTCCCAGTCCTGTGGCAATTTTGTGGATACCCATACTACCTGGTACAGTGCTGTGATGGTTTTCACTGGTACTAGCAGCAATAGCTCTGCCGGTATGTTATCTATGCCTGGTGCTTTATTTTTGGCTATATGTTTCATTGCCATAACCCCTTCTGACTCCATAAGCGAGGGCTCCAAGTCCACAGGTTCCACCTCATGCAATGGTCCAGGTATGTGGTTGTAGGCATATAGTTCCTCTGAGTATTCCCTCCACCTATCCTTGATACTCTGTTGGTCATTCAGTTCCTTCCCATTTTGCCTTTGATTGTGCTGTTGTGTGCCATGATAGGTTTTTGGGCCATCTTGACATGTGAGAATAGGCCTCGCATATGGCCTTTCATGGCTTCTGCTTTGAGTTGTTTGCAACGCTCATTCCAGTTCGTTTCCTTGCCTTTCCTAGCTGAAAATCGGCATTTAGTTGCCAAACTTCGTCTTTGTTGCCGTCCGCCTTTGCTGCTCTTCTTTTATCGGCTATTCTGAGGGTTTGCTTGGACAACCAATAGCGTTGTTTTTCCTGCTTCTTATAGATATGATGCTTACTGTCTGTTTCCATAACTGTGGACTGTATATTGTGCCATAGTTCCTCTTGATGCTTTTCTGATATGTCAAGCAGTTAGAATCAGTTTGCTACCTCAATAGTGTATGTTTGGGCAATTTTAGAGGTGTCACATTTTCTCAATGGAGGGCCTTTCTTAATGCTACAGAATTTGATCTTGATCTTAGTTGCAAAGAGTTCATGATCAGAGCTGTAGTCAGTGCCAGGCAAGGTTTTTATGGCAACAACTGAACTTCGCCAACATTGATTACACAGGCTGTAATCAATCAGATTTCGAGGCCATTGCGAGATGTCCACGTGTGCAGAAATTTGCAGTAAAGAGTTATAACCTAAGCTAAAGACCCAAAATGTTCCAAACCGGAACCTCTCAAACTTGCCAAGGAAGCAGCCAACTTGGGAGAATGAATACATAAATTGAAAATGTGTTTAGTATTTTTTAAAACTTTGTGTTCATATGGTATCTCAGACAAATACATATATTAGACTCAATTTTGTAGGAAGATATTGCACTATTTTATCTAAGTTAAGTACTTACTAGAGCAACCAGAGTAAACCTTAACATTAAACATATAGTTGGATTTTTCAATTCCTTCCCATTTTTGTGACCTGTAATATGGTTTCTCCCAATCTTTTCAGAAACAGAAAACTAATAGTAATGAGTGTATTGATTCACCATATCGAACATTCTGCCTGATTTGTTTAATTTGTTTGTACGTTCACTACAATGGAACAACTGATTTTTCTAAAATTCTCTTATATTCACCAAAATCGATAAAGAATGGCAGCATCAAGGTGTAGTAGAAAAATAGAGAACTTTTTATTCTCCCATGATGAACAGGTGACGTTTCGGTCCAATATAGGGCCTTTGTCAAGCTTTGTCAAAGTGAATCTTAAGCCTGGGCACTATATTTACCAATTTCCTACATTTGCTTCAACCACCGGAGCCTGCATAAAATAAGTCATTACATGAATTATATCATGATGGGGGTGGGCACATTCTTTATGTAAGACCATTTAACATGGTGACTTATGAAGGTATCTTTAAGTGAGAAGCTTCCAGGAATTCTCTCTCCATATAGTTTGGTATATATCCAAAATGTGACCATATAATTGTACCCTACAAGGTTGTACTTGAAAGGGTTGTCCCGTTAAAGATACTGCTGTGAATTAAAAAAATTCTTAAAATTGTGTAAAAGAAAAAAATCAATGTATACTAATCTACGTCAGAGACTTCCATCCGGGGCTGGAGCCCTGGTTCTCGCAGTTCGGAACCCGGAAGTCAGAGGGCAATCATGTGCCATGTTTTGTGCACTTGACCACTCAGTCAATAACAGTCTTTAGCAGGCATGAAATAATCACCTTGAAGTTTTTGATTGGCTGAGTGGTCACATGCACAATGAACAGCATGTGACCACCAGCTTACTACTTCTGGATACCAAATGGTAACATAGTATGCTAGGCTGAAAAAAGACAAATGTCTAGCCAGTTCAGCCTATTCCCTCCCCCATAGTTGATCCAGAAGACTACAAAAAAAAAAACAATGATGTAGAAGCCAATTTACCCCATTTTGGTGAAAAAATTCCTTCCTGATTCCATAATGGCAGACAGAATATTTCCTGGATCAACATTTGAAAAGTTCCTACTTGACTTCAAGTCCGGCAGTCGGAAGATCCCCGGAACAACAACCTTTCTAAAAGGTTCTAAAAAGACGTCTTGTCCCCTGTTAAACTCCTTTATCGATTTTGCCATCACCACTTCCTGAGGCAGAGAGTTCCCCAGTCTTACTGCTCTTACAGTAAAGAACCCCCTACTGTGTTGGTTATGAAACGTTCTTTCCTCTAGATGTAGAGGATGCCCTCTTGTTACCGCCGCAGTCCTTGCTATAAACAGATCATGGGAGAGATCACAGTGTTCCATGTGAGGCCTGACAAGTGCTTTATATAGTTGAAGAATAGTGTTCTCATTCCTCGCCCCTGGAGGGCATCAGGGCTTCAGAGATCCAGTGCCAAAGGTAGTCCCTGCATCCATAGTCATGTATCTACTTGAATAGATGCCATGTCATACAACATTGTGACAGCCGTAGGAGAAATGTCTCCTCACCCATAACAACTACAGCTGATTGTTGAAGGCTTCAACTGTTAGGCTCCCAGCAATCTGAAGATCACTAGAAGGTTCTCGTCTTCAGAAGGCCTTGCCTAGAAGGAATAACTATTTTAATAAATTCCCCAATTTTAAAGGGGTTGTCCAGTTATCGGACAACATTCCCTGTACAGATCCAACAGTGAAAAATAATAACAGGAAGCGTATTTACCTGTACCAGCGATCCAACGCTGTGACCCTGCTGATCTCTCGCATTTTTTGTGAAAGTTGATGTCATCTGCAATCACATGACATCCTTCTGGACTCCTGGTATCAGTGTCCACATCCTATATGCCATAATGGCAGGAGTTCAGAACGGTGACGCTTCAGCCTCTGATTGATTACAGCGGTTAGGTAACGTCCGATGATGTCATCCTCCCCAACAAATGCTGAGATATTGGTGGGGCTACAGTGCTGCATCGCAGGGGCTGAGGACAGATAAGTACAGCTTCTTGTGTTATCTTAGCACTGTTAGACTTATAGAAGGAATGTTTTCCAGTAACCGGACAACGCCTTTAACAAGAAATTTGACTTGCCTAACATTGTCCATACAAATTTACTCAATCAGCAAAATGTTTTCCCAAGGATGGAAACATTAGTCAACTATGAGGTACATTGGAAAAAGAAGAAAGATTTTGAACAAGTTTGGCAGTGGATGCAATCAGAGCCAAAAGAGGAACACTTGGGACATTCTGAAAGTTGAAAGCTTGGCACCTCTTAAAGTCACAAAGAGACATCAGAAGAAAATGCCACGCATGAAAAAATAATGTTCTCGTTGGGGTTCCAATTAACATAAAATGAAGCACACATCAAGATGTTCTTGGCAATGAACACCTACCATTGAGGAAAAAAGATACTTTAGACAGTAAGGGTCATTTATAAACTTGAAAAGCCACAAAAATAAATATATATTCGTTTATCATGTAATCTGCAATATCTGAAGTGCTAGGAAAAAAAATATCTGAGCCCTTTATTTTCCCATCTGAAGTAGGTGGTGGTATGTATGGCGCAGAGGTGATAGATGGAGGTGGAACTTTTTATATGGACTGAAGTTTACTAAACAAACTGGAATTGTGGGTCATTTCATGGAAGGATGGGGGTACGGACTGCATAACAGGGCATCATTCTTGTGATATATCTTCATCTCTGCATTCCGAATAGAGATGAGCGAGCATACTCGTCCGAGCTTGATGCTCGTTCGAGTATTAGGGTGCTCGAGATGCTTGTTACTCGAGATGAGCACCACGCGGTATTCGTCTCGATTAAACGATCACTGACCATTGAATTCAATGGAGCCGGCAATACAACCGGCTCCATTGATAGCGATGGGCTGCCGGCTAGCGCGGGATGAATTTTCGGGAAGGGCTTAAAAATATAAGCCCTTACCTGAAAATCATCCTAAAATGTGTAAAAATAAAAAAAAATGTATACTCACCTTTCCGCTGCAGCCGGAGTTCAGCCGTGTCTGGCCGGCAGTTCTCCTGAACTGCTGTGAGTAGTATTCAGCAGCCGGGGATTTAAAATCCCCGCCTGCTGAATGAGCTGCCTCTGATTGGTCACAGCCTCACCAATCAGAGGCAGCTGTCACTCACCCATTCATGAACTCATGAATGGGTGAGTGCTGCCTCTGATTGGCTTAGCGCAGGGACCAATCAGGGGCAGCTCTCAGCTGAAAGTTCGACTCGAGTAACAAGCACTGGAGCATTTTGGTGCTCGCTCATCTCTAATTCCGAAGTATGTGGGTACCAGGGTACATTTGTCTTCTTCTGTCATACTGTCACTACTACTCATCATCCTGGCATTGCTCCGTCATCATCATAGTACTCCGTATTACCGAAGATCCGTGGCATGTCACCCTCATGGCCAAATGCGCCATAGGTGCCAGAGTACATACTAAATTTCAGGAGCAATAGAATTTTTGAATATAAAGTATGTGTGACACCAGTCTTAAAGAATTTTTTATTGTAGACCTAAAACATTTAAAGATGATTGATAACCCATAAAATAAAGTTAAAGTTTTTTTTTTAACTTGTATTTCGCAGTGGTTGCAATTGAGAGTATTATGCCAGGGAAGGGAGCTACAGTCCCCTTCACTCTACTGCCACAGCTGACAGCCCAGTTTAACTGAAAACTTTCTTTACTTCTGGCACTCCCTGCTTCTTGCACATGTGCATAATGATAAATCATCTCTGTCACGTAAGAGAACAGAACAGAGGGGGATGAGAGAAGGTCATGGAGAAGGAGTTTCCACTATGGATGTATACAAGAAGCTGTCACACGAGGGAAGGAACCTAATAAACAATTTAAACACTATTGTCAGGCTAGAAACATAATAGAGTCTTGTGGGGGCAGAGAAGAGGCACTATTAGCTTGTGGCATCATAAAGTGGGCATTATAAAGTTGTGGAGGTAGAAGAGCGAACACTATTGCTTTCCAGGACACTAAGATTGCACAATAAAGGTGAGCTGGCACAAAGGGGGTTCTATTACTTTCTGGGGCGCAAAAGGGGGTCACTAAGCATATGAGGATGGAAAGGGGGCACTATGAGTCTATATATAATTTTGGGGGGTGCATGGAGGAGGGAATATATATTAAGGTTGTGTCTCTGATTCCAAACACTTTAAAATAGGAGTTTCAAAAAAATACATTTAGTAGCACAAAAACCAAAACCTCCCATAGCAAACAGTAATGATGAAAATAAAATAGTATGGGTCTCAGAATATAGTAAGGAAAAAACATAGAAATAGTCTTGAAATTTACTGCATCCTTAGGACTTGGTAAGACGAGCGATTTTTTTTTGTGCGCCTATGTGCACAAAAAAGATGTGCTCCACAGATCTGCCAAGTCCGCATGGCCGAAACTCTGTGCAGTGGCAGAGGACCACGATGCTATCCCATTGCTTTCAATGGGGCCGGCGCTGCTGCAATGGGATGAAGGCAACCCCTGCACGGATTTTCAGGGAAAGGCTTGAAATAGAAGTCCTGACCTGAAAATAAGCCTTAGCTGCTTGAAAAAACAAAAAATATAGATACATCACTTCTCCGGCGCTGTCCAGCTCCGTTGCATCTTCTCTCTGATTCCCTGGCACTCTTCTGAAGGATTTTCTCCTGACCGGGGATTTAAAAATCCCTGCCTCCTGAAAGCGTTGGGTCTGATTGGCTGAGTGCTGTAACCAATCACAGGCAGTGCTCAGCGACCGTCAACAAAACCTGTCACATTGTACAGACTGCACTATTTGTGGGCATTATGTTAGATTATAGAACAGGAGGCGTTGAGCAGATTAAAGGGGTTGTCCCGTGAAAGACAGTGGGGTTAAGCACTTCTGTATGGCCATATTAATGCACTTTGTAATATACATCGTGCATTAAATATTGGCCATACAGAAGTTATACACTTACCCCCTCCGGTGCTGGCGTCCCCGTCTCCATGGCGACGACTAAACTTCTGCTCTGGTCGCATGAACATTCGTGCTTGCGCACTGAAGATTCCTCTTCTGGATGGTCTTGGCTCACGAGCTGCGTCCTGGCTCCTCCCCCTTCTCAGCATTATCGCCTAGCTCCGCCCCCGTCACGTGGTGCCGATCAGCCAATGAGGTGGCTGTAATCGGCAGTGGAGCTCAGACTGGAGAAGAACATCCACGGTGCACCATGGGAGAAGACCCGCAGTGCACCATGGGAGAAGACTAGCGGTACACCTTGGGAAATGACGGCGGACATCTTGGAAGAAGATTTTTATAACTTCATGACACAGCTTCATGGTGAGTAGAAACGCTCTAAAAAAACGATTTACATGGGTAGTTTGTGATGCTTGCTTAACATGGGGGACTGGGGTGTGAAAAATTATTCGTTTTCGCCACGGGACAACCCCTTTAATATCTAGCTTTGTGGGAAAAAGTTCAGTATAAGGCTGCCTGTCCATGTGCCTTGCGAAATCCCCCGGCGGATCTCTGCTGTTGGACCTGCCGCCCAGGAGCAGGAGCCAGCAGACGAATCTCAGCAGTGAGCCCATCTGACAGATAGGCTTACCGCGGAAAATCGCGGCAATTCGCAGCATGCTGCGATTTGCCGGCCACGAGCGAAAAATCGCTATGATTCTCTGCTCATGGACATTGGGGGCTGCGCTCTCCATAGCAACGCTGTAGATAGCGTTCACTGCGTTCCCCCGCGGACAGATTATTGATGCTGGGGTCACAAAGAAAATTCACCCGTGGACAGGACCTCTAAGGGCTTCTACCCACTAGCCTTTTTTTTTAACACTGCGAAATCGTTGCGTTTTTTTCAATAGACTTTTTAATGTTAAAATCGCATTGCACAAAAATCCTAAAAGCACAAACTTCCGATTTTAACATTAGAAAGTCCCATTGAAAAAAACGCAGAGATATCGCAGCATTAAAAAAAAAAACGCTAGTGGGTAGAAGCCCTAAGTTGTTTTACATTCGTTTACATCCCTGCTTATTCTATACTTAAGAGTCCAGTGGGCGGTCCTACTTAGTGGCTGACAGTTATCTCTGTAAGTGCAGTCATGCAGGGAAAGCTGTCAATTGCTGACAGGACCGCCCACTGGACTCCAAAGCATGGGACGATCAGGGATATAAACAAATGTAAAACAGGTCATAATAAATAGAGATGAGCGAACCTACTCGTTTAGGGCGATTTTGCAAACGAGCACTGCTTTTTTCGAGTAACTGACTACTCGGGCGAAAAGATTCGGGGGGCACCGGGGGGCGGCGTGGTGGAGCGGGGGGGAGCAGTGGGGAACAGGGGGGAGCTCTCTCTCTCCCCCCCCCCCAATCCCCTCTGCAACCCCCCGCTCACCCCCGGCGCCCCCCGAATCTTTTCGCCCGAGTAGACAGTTACTTGAAAAAGCGGTGCTCGATTGCGAAGTCGCCCTAAATGAGTACGTTCGCTCATCTCTAATACTCAACCTTTTCCCACAGAACTATGTATTAAATGATAGAGTAAACTATTGATTATCATGATCGTTTCCAATTCTAGTAAATGATATATGTTACCTAGTTCACATCCTACAATAAACCGAAAACCGGATATCTCCTTGGCGTATGAAGCTCTCGCATATTTGCTTCTCCGTGGAATCTTTCAACAGTATCAAACAGATTCACAAAATGGGTTTAATTAAAGTGTGCAGAGCGCTTTACCAAATGAAATGAAGTGATTATGCTCTTCAGCTGAGTAAGAATAGCATGCAATATTTTCATCAAAAGGTAATTGAGCTAAATTACTTTTTCTTTTTTTTTTTTTGGCAAGTGTGTTTTCTTTCAATGCCTGGCACGGTGTATGAGGCAGCCTTCACCTGGCATGTCTGCACAAGCAGTAATCAAGAAGAAGCAGCTACAATACAGTTTACAAGATGAAACTTTCAGGATGCGAAGTTTACAGAATGCATGTGGAGAGCTGGAAATAACATCCAACGCTGACTGTGCTGCTGGAGAAGGCGAGGGGAAGAAGTACAATCGGGTTTGATGGGGGTCTCTGAGGGCCTCATTTAGCATCCATTATTATTGAGTTTATAGCCCTACTTAATGTATAGTTCTTGCTGTCTGAATGATTAATAGGTTCTTGCATTGTATTTGTTTTACTTGTTATTTCTTTGATCTATTACTATTTAACCCCTTAAAGGGGTTGTCCCGCGAAAGCAAGTGGGGGTATACACTTCTGTATGGCCATATTAATGCACTTTGTAATGTACATTGTGCATTAATTATGAGCCATACAGAAGTTATTCACTTACCTGTTCCGTTGCTGGCGTCCTCGTCTCCATGGTGCCGTCTAATCTTCAGCGTCTAATCGCCCGATTAGACGCGCTTGCGCAGTCCGGTCTTCTCTCTTCTGAATGGGGCCGCTTGTGCCAGAGAGTGGCTCCTCGTAGCTCCGCCCCGTCACGTGTGCCGATTCCAGCCAATCAGCAGGCTGGAATCGGCAATGGACCGCACAGAAGACCTGCGGTCCACCGAGGGTGAAGATCCCGGCGGCCATCTTCACAAGGTAAGTAAGAAGTCACCGGAGCGCGGGGATTCGGGTAAGTACTACCCGGTTTGTTTTTTTTATCCCTGCATCGGGTTTGTCTCGCGCCGAACGGGGGGGCTATTGGAAAAAAAAAAAAAACGTTTCGGCGCAGGACAACCCCTTTAACGCTACAGGACGAACGTTTACGTCCAGGCTGCGGGATGCAAAAGTCTGGAAGACCGCTTTATATCTGGGTACATATGGAATTTTTTTGAACTTTTCTGCAGTTATACAAGGCAGTAAACTAATATCCACCTATCTTCTCTTTCCTATCAACAGGTATGTGTTCTGCTCTTACCGAGATGCTGACATACTCTGTGCTGCTGACTTACGCTCATCTCTGCTAAATCTGCACCACTGATCTCTTACTGCTTAGTTGAACTGTTTAATGTCTATGGTATGTGTTCTGCTCAGACTGTATTTTTGTTATTAGACTTTTCTTTTTTGGGTTCACACTCCCCCGAATGGCACCATCCCTCAGCTCCATGTCCTGTCTTATTGTCTGTTGTTTATCCAAGGAGGGTCATGAACCTTTAGGCTAGTTGCTTAGTTAATCTAAAGAACTAGCCAGTCCCAACTGCAGACTGGTGCAGGTTTTTAAAAGTAGCATTAGCTTCTCTGGCACGCAAGGTACAGGCCACGCAAGTTTGACCCGCATGAAGTGTGACCCGAATCAAGTGTATTATGCAGTTTACCAGGCAGTTCGACAGGGCAGGAGACATATAGCCCACATTTCTTGCCTAAACACTTGCCCTGATCCCTGCACCCTGGCTCAGAGACCCATCCAATGGGTCTAAGCCCTATAGCCAACTCATCCTTAACCTGCTTACCACAAGGGTCCATCTGAACACCAGTAGAAGAAACAACACTAGCTCCACTGATCTGCCAGCCCTTGGACGGCACCGCAGCCTCCCGATGAACTCCACCACGACGCACCTCTACTGAGGCCGGATGTCAGGATAAGAGCTGCCAAAGGCTGTCCCCCCTGCTCTATCTCACCCTACTTGCCTTATCTCCCGAGATGGCTGCTTCATTCCACTCATCATCTATCATGCTCGCCTAACTAACCCGCCAAGACTGCTTTTGCAAAGACTGCATCTACACTCCACTACTCTCGCCTATGCTTATGCTTGCTCCATTTTGCACATGTCTCATCATAATCATTGACCACTCCCCTCCTCCCTCGCCTCATCACCTTCAATAGCCTGCTCCACATGCACCCTGCCTCACTTGTCCAACTGCTCAATTGAGTGAGCCGTGCATCTAGACATGGCTGCTCAACAGGGCAGGAGACAGATAGACTCCACCAACAATGACACCCTGCACCTCAACAACCTCATCTCTGCTATAGCCTCCAACACCAGCCTCACTGTCAGCCTTAATGCTCTATTCCTATGTACATCCCCAATACACTTCATCCACATTAACCCCTCCCTCCTCTCCTCGCCCCCGTGCACAGCTCCCCCACACTCCAAACCTACCTGAAATGCCTCCACCCCCTCACACTGCCAAGAAACACCAGTGCCACCCTCACAAATCCCCCAAACACATGCTCGCCCTGATTACCCTATTAGTTCTGGCTGCGAGGGACATCTCCCCCAACCCTGGCCCACGCCATATTGCTGCCTACCAAAATTTCTCCCCTAACATATCAAACCACCTCCTAGCCCAACCATTATCCCATGCCCCCCCCCCCCCCATCGCCTGGTTCAAATGCACCCTCTAGAACCCCCAGTCCGCATGCAATAAACTCTCTACTATCCATGAGCATTTCACCACCAAATGTCTCAACCTGCTTGCCCTCACAGACACATGGATACAGTAGTCCGATTCTACCTCCTCTGCTGCATTGTCCTATGATAGCCTGCAGTTCTCCTACACCCCCAGCTCGGACAACAGGCGCTGAGGAAGAGTAGGCATTCTCTCACCGAACTACACCTTCCAGGTCATTCCCCCTGTTCCCTCTCTCACCTTCATGTAATTCAAAGTCCACACCCTATGACTCACCCACTGTCCCTGCACATCACTGTTATTTACTGAATCCCGTGTCCCACCCGCCTATTCCTCGATCATTTTAACGCTTGGCTCCCCCACTTCCTATCCTGTGAAATCCCAACCCTTATCATCAGTGACTTTAACATCCCCACTAATGACCCCATCTCCCCATCTGCCTCCCAGCTTAAGGAGCTTAACACTCACTACCTTCCTTGACCTATTACAACTCTCAGACTCCCCACACACAGAGACAGCAACACTCTCGACCTAATTTTCCTCCGCCTCTGCTCTGCTTCCCACTTCACAATATCCCCCTCCCACTTTTGGATCACAAAATCCTCTTGTTCTCCATCAGGCACCCTAACATCTCCTCAGACCCTCTCTCTTATTACACCTCTGGGAACCTCCAGACTGTGCACACCAAACAGTTCGCTGAGACCTTATAGTCCTCCCTGTCCCCCATCCCTCTCCTTTCATGCCCCAATCTAGCTGCCGAACACTACTCCACCACCCTCAGATGTGCCCTGGATGAAGTGGCACCCCCCGTGACCTGAGCTATCCACCGCAGACCACGGCAACCTTGGCTCATGTCCCAAATGCGCTTCCTCTGGCGGTGCTCTAGGTATACTGAATGGCTGTGGATAAAGTCAAAGAAGTCCGCACACTTCAACCACTTCAGATTTATGCTCAAAACCTACAACTTTGCCCTCCACCATGCCAACCAAACTTATTTCGCCTCCCTCATCTTCTCACTATCCCACAACACCTTTAAAAACAGGCTGGGCATGCGTATGCACCCAATGGATGCTACTGACAGCTGAGAGGCTGATACTGCATCAACTTCATAGAAGATACCGTGATTGCTGATGTGTGCAGCTAGCAGGAGGAGAAGTTGAGGGAATCTGCTGGCTGCAACTAGTAGCCGTAACACACCACATGCCTAGAACTCTGTGATACCTTAAGGACTTCATGTGCCACCATGAAGGCTTCTTGCATCTGCCTCTCTCATGTACATGATGCCTCACTCAGGTTCGTGTAGCTCTTCATATATAATTGTCAGATATATATTATATATAATGTATATCTTCATTTGCCTCAATATGTTTTTGCATGTTTATTCTTTTATTATGTTTTTTTCCCTTGTGTTTTTGTCTATTGCTTTATCCTACTTGCAAGTGCTGGTGTATGAAAGATGATGCCGTGCCGTTATAACTCTTCTCTTCCTCTTTGGTCATTGTAAATACGAAGATAGAAGTTACGGTCATATAACACTACGCTTTCATATACGATTCAGGCACTTGGATAAAAGCATCATGTTTTCGTATTCTAGACATATTTGTGTATTTACTACCCAGCTCTTGGGTCTTTATGAAATGATGAATGATTAAGACTGTATATAAACATTATGAAGAGTCATATATTTGGAGCGCGGCTGACTTCAGGATTATAGGAAGCATAATATAATGGCTTTGGTTATCATTTTATAAAATATTCAGACTCCTGCAGGGTAGGTGTAGGCACATGTTGCTGATATTTACAGCGTGTAGATTAATCCAGTTTATCTTTGTGATCCATAAACCGTTATGTTCCAGCACTTTTTCTTAAGAGTCATGTCCATCTGGCATCGTTATATATTTACTCCAAGGTTTACAGAACGCAAGTAGATATATAAGCCGACCGCAGGCTCACTGGATGGGCTAGGGAGGACGGGACCACCTGCGGCTGATGAATCATGTTTTTGGAAATAGTCCCGGCCATAGGAGTTTAACAGCATTGAGGTGGCTTGGCGGTGGAACAAAGAAAATGCCCAAATACTAGATGCTTCACTCGAACTTTACTGGCGAACTTGGCAACAATCACTAATAGGAGTACTTCTGCAGTAACAGCAATACAGATGTCTATTGACCTGAAGTGTGGCACCACAGTAAAATACTTTATCTCACGTACAGAATTACTGTCCTAGCTACCTCTCATTTGTCAAGAGTAGTGATGCAGGTTTCCGTTCAATAAAAGATGGAGTCAGAATAGGGAACCAAATAGTTAATTTGGCTTAGTTATTTCACTCTGATACAATAGTTTGAGGACCTGGGAAAACTCTCAGTATGCAGCAAACAGGAGATTTAGCTGCCATTAGTGCACATGACCCAGCTCTGCCATGGTCGAGGGGCAGAGCTAACCACAGCTGATTTAAGATGAAAGTCTGGGTTGGAGGAAGCTGGGGAAATTGTCTTTGCTCTGATCTGTGGCATAGAAGCGAAATATAAAAGTGTTGAGAGCCGGCAAAGGTAGAGCAGAGTCAGGAGATAGAGTAGAGAGAGGAGAGTTGAGGCAGACAGAAGGGGAGGAGGAGGTCTGCAGCTAGATGAGTGCTCTGGTGAAGCTTGCTGACATCTTCAAGAAACCCCTTGTGCAGTTGCATCTTCAAGGAACCCCTTGTGTAGTTGATCGTTCACCCGCTACTCTGCACTTGACTTCAAAGACAAAAAAACCTTCCAAGTGATGCCTTCCCTCCATACTTTCACCGAACAGCCAGAAAAGTCACAGCATCACATGCTGCCAAGTCCAGTGAACCTTCCTATGGTCCTGCTGAGTGAGTACTGGAGAATTTTATCTCATGTTTCAGGCTGGCAATTTACTGTTAGTCGGGTAATAAGGAGTTTGAATTCTAGTCAGTCTCTCTAAAGCTTTCTTTTATTCAGGTATCTCCTTCACAGGGCTTATTTGTCAGGATATCAAGTGTTAAACTGTGTATACTCATGTTCCACTTAAGATTCTTTCAGACTACCACGTTTAAAAGTAAATTGTGTGCCTGCAGTTTAGTTAAATGTGCGTGATAGTCTGATTTCTTAACAAAGTTCTTTTCAACCAGGCACTGGTGTCACGACTTTGCACTACACAACCAAACCCTGTTGTTCTCCTTCACCTGTGTGCAAGATTGTATATAGAGAGAGCTGCACTCATGATCACCATGACACGGCTTCTTCGCCACCCCTTAGAAACTGCTCTGAGAATGCAGGCCTCTTCACACTTGTCACAGGTTGCAGAAGGTCACTAGTCTTGCGGCAGCAGCATATGGCAAATGCCCTGGTCTGTTTAGCACTTGCTCTGCTTCGCATGCCATTGATTTGCTGACTTTCTGTCACAGTCATGATCCCCAGGCAAATACTTCTGGTGGAACTTCTGGGTCTTCCACAGGCAGACAGCACAACACTCTTTAGGGAAAACATCACAGTATTGGCTGTATCTTCATCTCTAAGCCTAACTGGATCACCTGTGTGTAAGAAGATGGAAAGAGCACCTGCTTCTTCCACCAGAAGTTTAAGCGGCTGGGCTGCTCTTTCAAACATTTGCGCGCTAAGCCCCAACTACTTGTCAGTGCTGCAGTGTAAGCACAGAAAAGATTATCTTAGCACTGGGACATGGGTGGTGACACGACTAGTGCATCACCGCCCAGAAGATCCAGCCCCATGTAGGAAAGGTCAAGAGGATAAGCCCTGTTCCTTAGGTGATGCATTAGGACATTTACAGCAGTGAAGATGAGCACTACCTTAAGGGAAAAGCAATGGCACAGCAAGAAGTAAGGCAGTTTTTAATGTAATGGATGTTGCATATCAAGAAAAGCAGGGAAGGCCACATCCCTTGCCAGGGGAGCAAGCACAAGATTCACCAAAAACTTAAGCAGCGCTAGTCTCAGCAATGACTGAGGGTCCCAGCAAGTCTGCTGCACAGATAGAGAAAAGTTGCAAATCAGTAATTCATGGTGAGTATAGGGCCAGGGACATTCTCTTGCTTAAGAAGGACAGAGATTGTGAGTGGAGAGAAGTTAGAGATCTCCTTCAATTTGAAAAGATATTTGGGGGTTAGCGTTTACAAGTTGGCAAATACTCCAGAGCGAAGGAAAGTCATTACAGCCGGTTGTTGGTGTGCACATGCCCACAGCGGGCATTACAGAGCTGCAAGGTAACAGGGGCTAAAGTGTGAAAACTGCAGGACTTAAAGAATTTTTTTTAAATGTAGATTGTGTCATAAAAAAAACATTAAAAAATTCTTTAAAAATAATGTTAACATAAAAACCTGTTTTATACAATGGGTTATTTTCTGCTGACACATTCCCTTTAACCTACTTTGCCTCCATTTCTCCATGTTGAGGCTATTATAATAGGAATGTTTCTAGTGACCCAATCTACTGTTGAAACAGCCTTTTCAATAAAAATCTCGAACTAGCAGAAACGCCATAGAAATCTTTAAATGTTAATTTTATCTAAGAACGACCAATGGATTTAAGTCGACTTGAAGTTCTCAAGCACAAGAAAAAGGTAAGAATGCAATAATGTCTCTGTATAATCCATTGTCATTCATAATATTCCAGGCACACTGCGAGTTACAGAGAATCTACGGATACCTTGGGCTGATAATTGAAGGCTCCGCACAAAGGAGGCTCTATCTAGGAACAAAGTTTTAGCCTCTCTGTCACTCCGGGATTAGAGCACATCTCCTTGAAATCCAACATGTCAACTTCTCATGCTAATCACTCACTATTTATTCTCCTCGCCTTGTAAATTTTAAAATTACAACCCTCAAAGAAATGACAAGAGGTTCTTAGATAAAAGCGATTATTTCTAAAAGTTCCAAAGTACGTTTGTCAGGTCTCCACAATGAACGTCGCTCTTCTGAAGACTATTGATCAAACTTCTAAAATGGGAATTTTTTGTCTTTTCAGAACTCTATAACGGTTATTATATGGGAAATATAAAGCCCTGTCCGAACATACATACAAAAAATGTACCTTTACTATTGTATATGATAATATTCATTAACTGCATGGTTTGTCTTAAATGCTGAAAGAATGTGGCTATGACGGAGGGGCTGATGGGGCATGTGTCCTGGGTGCTGGTTGCCAAGTGGAGTGCAAAAGGGTCACATCCCCTTGTAGTTTTTATTAGGTTTCATACTGGTTTGTACTGCATGTTGCAGAACTCCTTGTTGAAATCTCATCCACATGCCCACCTGTGAGCCCACTCTATACCCAACAGGTGTCAGCTGTCTGAAATGGCTGATATCTGCTTGCAACTGCCGTAATCGCTGCTAACTATAACTGCAGCCATTTAACCATTTAGATGTCATGGTCAATGCTGACCGCAGCATTAATGGTTGTGTTCCACTATGAAACAGAAGAATGAAAATAAAACGGCATACTGGGTCCATCAAAATTAAGGAAACCAATGGCACCTGACAGAAACTTTTTACTATAATGGCTTCTTATCAGTTTCCATCATGTTTCAATCATTTCACCTAAAAAAGAGCAAAGCATGGAGTTTTCTGTTTTCCAGTATTTTTTGTTCAAACCATCCAATAAAAGTGTGAAAATAGCCTAAGCAGTTAGCTGGGGCCCCTTCAGAACATCATCAGCGCTTTCAAAAAGTGATTGTGGGGTTGCCAGTGGGTTTCCATGCTAAGGGTCTAGTGAAGGCTCCTAGGTAATCCAGCATATTAAGCCCTGCCTGTTACTAATATTATAAAAGGTATAATATACTTTATGCAGTACTGTATATTGTTGAAGCAAAAAAAAACAACTCCTTTTTCACCCCCCCCCCCCCCAAAAAAAATAAAAAAATCTGAACAATAGAAAAAGACCTTGCTGGTATCTCCTTAAAAGTCTAAGCTATTAAAATATTGTACTATTTATCCAGCATGATGAACTCCACATGAAAATGTACAAAGCCAGAATGGTGGGTTTTGGTCACCCCATCTCCAAAAAAATTAATAAAAAAGTCAAAAAATAATATATACCCCAAAATGGTATCGATAACAACTATGACTTGACACACAAAAAAACAAGCCCTCCTACAGACCACTCAACACAAAAATAACAATTATGGGCCTCAGAATATGACTTAAAGCAAATTTTTAATAAGGGTTTTTTATTTTTTAAGAGCAGTGAAACAAAAAAACAACTATATAACTATTGTATCCCCCAAATCATACTGACACACAAAAGAAAGCGAACAAAGTAAAGTCATTATTACCTCACCACAATCTCTACAAAAACAAAACCCAAAAAACAACAGTGCAATTGCAGTTTTTTTTTTTACATTTCAGCTCACTTAAAAATGTTTCAAAGATAATCAATACATTATGTGCTAATTTAACCCTTTGTAATCCAATTTTGGATTCAGGGTTTCCTAGGGGGCTTTCTCTTTCTACCATTATACAATGGCGCCATATGCTGGCTAGAGCCAGTACTGCAGTATGGGACATGCTGGGGAGGCCCCCGACAACAGAGCGGCCGGCAATATACAGTAAGAATACCCTGCTGGACGTCTTCCGACATCGGAGCTGTACAGCCTTTGATCAGAATGTCTTCAGACGTCAGACAGTGGATTGCATTAAGGGTTAAATGACACGTTTAATTTAAGTGCCATAAAGAAAACACCTTGTCCCGATAAAAGAAGCCCTCTACAATGGAAAAATTAAAAAGTAACAACTTTTGAAAGATGGAGTTGCAATAAAGTTTTTTTTTTTTTAAAGGTTTAAGTAAATATCAGAAAATCCTGTCAATTGTATTCCTTCTAATTGAAGGGGAACACATTTATTATAGTCAATGTTCAGAGGACTTATTTAATGATTGGTTAGACCATTCTTCCAACTTTCCCTTATACTGTATGTACTAACGCTCCCGTCATGGAGGCCATGGTCGATTTGTAACAGCAGGCACAAATAAGAGTTTAGATGCCTTAATTCAGGATTAGACCTTGTTCTTTTTTCCAGTTCTTAGCTGTAAGTGCTTTGGTATTGGTGTTACTTATTTCATATTCTATCCAACCCTATCATCCAAATATATATATATACCTGAGGCCAGAGCTACGGTATGATTTTGTGTCATCAACAAGAGAATACACATTTACACATTTTCCCCTTCAACTCCGTAAAGGTCACTATCATTTCATAAACCTTCCGGGAAACATTATAGACATACTGTAAGTAAGAAGTTTCTATTGAGGGAATTGCAAGTGTTCTGCTGAGCATTTTGTCTCATCAGCTCCTTGGAGAGCTGTGTGGAGAGAGTAGAAAAGACTTGGAAAAGTATAGAACTTCTCCAGATAAATTCCATCGGAAGCCAAGGATCTCAATGATGGGATAAGAGCACTTGAGCTCCTTTGTTCTAGCCATCAGTGGGGGTCTCAGCCCCCAGATTCTACTGATCAAAACTTTTTTCATATCTGTGTAAGGTCCTGTACAGGCAGGTTAACCAGGTATGAGAAAATGTAAGGCCTTGTATGGGAAAGTTAATCAAGTACAAGGTGCCGAACTATTAAAGTTTATGATAATGACTGTAGTGGTATGTTACAGTACTTTATACAACATAAAATGACCAAACTTAATTGTGGTGGTATGCAAATAGTGTTTTCGCCAGGTGTGGTTTAAAGCAGGGGTCCCCAACTCCAGTCCTCAGGGACCACCAACAGGTCATGTTTTCAGGATATCCTATGGTAAGAACATCTGTGGCAATGTCTGAGGCACCGACAATAATTACATCACCTGTGCAACACTGAGGAAATCCTGAAAACATGACCTGTTGGCGGTCCCTGAGGACTGGAGTTGGGGAACACTGGTTTAAAGTATGGGAAGTAGTCCTCATATGCTATGAGATAGAAGGGTTCAGATTTGTGCAATGAGTGTGTGGCGTAACAGAGAGAAGCATGGTTGCACAAAGGTGAATCAAAGACCTACTAAGGAGTGTGTTGAACTAAGTGTTGAGCAGTGGGGCAAAAGGACATGAAGTCCAGAATTGAGAAGTTTCCCAGAAGAGTTTAGACCGTTACCTGCGTGCCGCCCGTTTCTGCCGGAAGTGTTGTTTGCCTAAAGAGTAGATGCTGTTGAGAGAGTGAGTAATGTGTGACCCTTCTGGTTTAAATATCAAACAAGCGCCAAGCCCAGTGTTTATTAAAGGAATATTTTTGACTCTATACCTTTAAATTCATAAACAGAAACTTAGAGGTATTCGGCGTACACCTATACTTATGGTAAGCCCCTAGCTTACATCTAGCTCAGCCTGACACTTCAAAACATTCCTTAATCATCATAATCTGACCTGCACAGTGCCTCTCTCACACTTAAGAAGAATGTTTTGCTTTACAACAAATGACAGGACAGGTGTAAAATACCTTATTGGATAACTTTGTAGAAATATCATGTAGCATTATCTATGGTTTATAAGTTCAATGCAGACATAGGTAGGGAGAGTCCACCATGGAATGGTGTTGGTAAAGTCTACTCTCAACTCTCTTGGGTTGATGGACATTGACTCCCACTCCCTCAAAATTGATTTGCCATGTTTCATAGATTTTAAATCTAATATTTGTTGCGTCCTAACCAGAAGTGCAATGTACACAAATAAGAACTGTGCGTGACACAACCAATAAGCACGACCGTGCAATGAAAGTACAAAAGAAACTAAGGGAAAACCTTTCCCTGAAAACCCCCACTCCAGAAGAGAGCCCTGCCTAATCGGCAGACCGACCGCTCTGATAAGTGCGAGCCCACACTCGTGCCTAGAACACTAACAAATCCCTACTTAGTTGGTGCAGACATCTGTAGCAAAGGACTGGATCTCCAGAGCCTGGCAGTGCTCCTCAACAGGAATCCAGGAGCAAATGAAATTGACCAGCACTGAGGTCAATACAAGACGAGATTATATAGGGCAGATAGGTGAGATTTGACATCACTCCCCCGACACCACGCCCCTGGTCCGGCCTGAAAGCAAGTTGAAGATCTTAGAACAGCTACAACAATATTGTTTTGCTTCTTCATATCTTGCTGATACATTACTATGATATCTTGTCTGTATCTTTTGGTCTTAGATGTCTCTTTTTGATGATCTCTTTCTTTATATCTTGTTTTTTGATATTTTGCATGTACATCTACTTTTTATTACTTTAGGTAAACTTGATTAATATTTGCTCTGTGTGTATGTGAACCCATTTATTCTCACCGTAAAACTCACTATAAGACACCCTATACGCCCTGTTCACTCTTTCTGACAAACAAGCAATAATAGTGTACAATTACCCTAGATATCTTCTGTAACGAACTGCTTGATCATCATGTGGGAGTATTTATTTAGCGCTGTGTCATCTTGACTGACTCATTGATACACCAGCCATAATGAGTATAATTTTGTGAAAGTGGCACCACTGAACTGCCCTGATACTACGCAGCAGCAACAGTCGGGTTACCTGGACCATCCGGGGAGTTTGCAATCATTTCTCGGATATAGCATGTAAAAAGTTTTACAAAATGACTGGCTGTACTCTGTTGCCTTCCAAATAACTTTTCACATTTAGAAGCCCCTGCAAAACTTTTCTTTAGGCATCCACAGAAATTCTGAGGCATCATGTCCCTGAGATGGCAAAGTGCCACCAGAACACAGTATAAATATAACATAAGGACTGAATAACAAAGAATCATACTAAATCTAAATTCATTTGTATGCCAGCTGTGGTCTGTATGCAAATAAAGATATTTTTATGACTAAATCTAGTGGGATTTACAGAACTTCTTAGATTTGCTTTGGAATTTGACGTCTAGAATATCATTAGAAAGGTGAAGCTTCAAATCTGGTTCAGCACAGGGCCTGTTCTAGTCTTCGGTTCTCCCAAACAAGCTTATACAGAAAAAAAGGTCTCAAATAAAAGGATAATCACCAGCTGGAAGGTATCCATTTATAATTTGTACCCCAAAAAAATGATTCTTGCATGTTTCATTTGTTTTTCTTTTTCCATCATGGCTTATTCTATCTGCCAGAATGTTCTACAAAGTTTTTGTACAAAAAAAAAATGACATTTCAATGAAGCATTTAACCCTTTCCAGGCCAGAGAGGTTTTGGATTTTCAATTTTTCACTTTAATATTTCCATCCTTACCTTCCAAGAGCCTTTTTTTAAACTTTTTCATTAATCTAGCTATTTGAGGGCTTATTTTTTTTCCGACTGAATTGTATTTTATAATGGCACTATTTAGTGTAGCATATGTAATCTACTGAAAAAACGTAAAAAATCTTCAATTGGGGTGAAATAAGAAAGAATGTAATTGCACCACATTTGGAGAGGTTTTATTTTTACAGGGTTCACTGCGTGGTAAAAATGAGATGTTACCTTTATTCTATGGGCCAGTATGATTACAATGATACCAAATTTCTATAGTTTTTTTTCTTATTGTTGTACTGGTCGAAGAAATTAAATTTGTTTAACAAAATTGCTTTATGTTGCTACATTCTAATAACAACTGATAATTTTCCACTGACAGGGCTGTGTGATGGCGAGCTTTAGTTTCTATTGGTATCATTTTGGGGTGCATAAGATTTATCATGCTTATCATGTCTCCTCCACATCTTCTGATGCTTTCACTGGAGTGGGGCTTAAGGCCCATTTACACGGAGCGATGATCACTCAAAATTCACTCAAATGACAGTTTTGAGCAGGACACCGCCATGATAGCTCAAAGAACAATGCAGTGGTTTTGTATATGCAAACAGCTGCTTTCTTCTAAGGGTGTCCTGCTTAGCTGCTTGCTCCTTTGTTCTCTGAGCTTTCAGCTGGTATCCCGCTGGGAAATCCCAGCGGGATACCAGCTGAAAGAATGCTATCAGTGCTGTCCACTGAAAAAATCAGTGCTGTCCACTGAAAAAATCAGCGTGCGGCACTGATAATGCTCATTGCTCATTTCTAGCTAGCTAGCTAGAAATGAGTGATGAACAAATAGTGCCCGAGGGGATTTCGACAGAACGATTATCGCTCAAAAGATGGCTTTTGAGCGAATTGTGAGTGCTAATCATTGTGTCTAAATTGGCCTTTAAACCCTCTGTGGCACCGCCAACGTAGCCCAGAAAGCAGGTGCTTGCAAATCTGGTGCTTTGAGCACAAGTCTAACTTTCCCCCTATCGTATCTCTCACAGCAAGGTGTCTTCCCTCCACCACTTTACAGAGAGACACTGTCATAAAGCAACACCTACTTTAAGAAAACTCAACTGGATCACAGTTCCACCAGCAATACAGTATTTGCTATTTGCCTGTGGTTCTAAGAGCTGTGCCTATAGTAATTAGCTGGGCTTATTTTTTTTCCCTTGCGAATAGGTTGTCTGTACTTATACTATCCTATCAAAATATTTGCCCCCCCCCCCCCATAAGTCTTATTAGCATGTCACATGTCCTAAACTATGCTACATAAGGTGCAGATCCTTGGAGGTGTCAGCCATAGTTTATGATGGAAACTGCATGCTATTGGATACACAGAGTAAGCTGCTACACACAGGCCATCCATCACAAAGCAGAATGCATCAGTCCATTCACAATAGTGCAAAGAGCATCGCCATTGGACAGTTGAGCAATGGAAGAACATTCTATGGAGTGTTGAATCTATTCTCAAAATAGATGGAGGTACCTGGGTATGGGGGATCCTGAGGAAAGCCTCTGAGTGTGTTGTGCCAACAGTTAGATATGGTGGAGGCTTTGTTATAGCGCGTGGATGTTTGATGTGGCATGGTCTTGGTTATGTTGGTTGTAGTGGCAAAAACAATGAACATGGAGGTGTACCTTGACAATCTAGACAATAATGTGCTGCCGACAATGTTGTAATACTCTGGGATTGATCAGTAATACTTCTAACAAGACAAAATCACAAATCCAACTGTTTTACTTTGGTTTGAGCATATGGATATTCCACTATTCAACTGGCCTGTACAGAGTGCGGACCTGAACCCTAAGAACATTCTTGGGATAAACTGGAACATTGGGTCAGGAAATATGAACAGTATCCACCTTCTTCAAGAGAACTCGACAGACGTTCACAGAATGAATGTGGCCGGTGTATCAGACGTTAGTAGAAAGTATGTCATGGAGAATATCCGATGTCATTGGGGCCAAAGGAGCCCCACCAAGTATTAACATATGGAAATAAATACTACTACTGATTCTTGCTCTGGTGTCCAATTACATTTGTCCATTTTCACTCATTGCAGAACTCTATCTAGGAGAGACCTTTTGCACTATTCATGCTGAGTTTTCTAGGTTCATACATACAATGGCAGAACTCTTTGAACTACTATGACACTTATACAGGCAAAGCAGTGGAAGATTGGAAAATTTAAAGCAGTGCCATAGAGAGGGCACTATTTGTTTTAACGAAAAGTCAGTTATTACAGTAGTTCGCATAAAAATTTGCAGGTTACGCGGTTTCTTTCCTAGAGATCTGTTCTATTATTTTCCCATGGAACCATTTCTGTTGGCAAACAGCACAGGAAAGGAAAATTAGATTGATAGAATTCAATATAGTTTGTGTAAGTAAAGAGTATGGCATAAACACAGCATTACACAGCAATCAGAGCGACTGGTTTCCCCTCAGAGGTAACAGCATGTTCAGGAACAGAATCGATGGTTCAGCTCCCCTGATCATATTTTTAATCTGCGCTATTGACAACAAGGGTGTTTATACATTTAATTATCCGTTTGTTTCCAAGTTGCAGACAGAATATGATTACCAATATGCATGAGGAGCCCAAAGCTTCCAGAAATGAGAAAGGGAGTACTGAAAGCGCATGCAGTTATATGGCTGCTTCAGAGGAAAGTATATGGAGACGTCTTTAAATTAGGACATTGTACAATGGCCTAATGGAGTTATACCTTTTAATGGTTAACAAAAATAGATGATGTGAATGCCAGCTTTCGAACCTCTCAGGATTCTTCCTCAGGCATAATGAAATACATCCGAAGAGGCAAGCTTATATATACACACTTTCTTATGGCAAGGCACAGACATGGATGTGATTAATGTACACCTAAAAGAATACCACAACAGGATGAGTAGAGAAATAAAAATATACTTAACTAGTCCACCCCATGAGATGAAAGGAGAGTACTTTATGCAGCATAATCATTTTTAATGATCTTCTCTTAAGAATTTCATTTAACATTACTTCTCTTTAACAGTAAGTCATAGATGCCTCATAAGGTGCCTTAGCAATGGAAGGATCCTTGATAAGGATTTGTTTAAAAAAAAGATCACTATAGCTCCGAAATGCATCAGCATTGGCCTTTTCTTCTTCTGTTGTAAGATACACGTTCACACTGCCCATTGTTAGGACAGCATGAACCCAGGACAGATATGTTAATTTGACCCATGTATGTTTTAGTTTGAAATGCTGCTGCTTTTCCGAAAAAAACATAGTTAGAAGTTCAACTCAGAGTTCTCGAGTTGAAGGCGTGGGCTGCTTCCCGGCTCTCCCCATTAGCGTAATCAAGACTGACAGCTCTTCTTCTTGCTCAGGTCCAAGGAGAGAGTTGTCAGTCTTGATGATGTGGTTGGGAGAGTGCAGAGCGGCTCACCTCTCTCACTCAGAACTTTATTCCACCTGAGCTCTGAGTCAAACTTCCAAGTATGTTTTTCTTTCTGAAACACAGCAGCATTTCAGAAAAAACTTATGTAAGGTAGTAATACTACAGTGCATCCTCTTACAGAATTACAGACGCTCTGTTGGCAGAATGGAGCTGCCCTAAGCCCCTCCACCTTCTGGTCCGAGATGCAGCAGAGAGAGGGGGTGGGGAGAGAAGGAAGAAGGGACTTGGCAGTGCCTGTCAGTGCTGCAGCACTTCGTGAGAAGCTACCCTCTGCTAGCCAGTGCTATGGCCAGGGAGGGGAATATTGAAGAGGCGCTCCAGTTGCTGGTTTGAGTCCTGGGTCTTCCCCTGCCAGTCAGCAGCAATAGGGAGTTGGAAGGAGGTTTAAGCACTCAGAAGCACTGGTCTGTGTGAAGAGGGGATTCTGGCCCCTTGGTGGTGTTATGGCTAGCACATCACCGCTCAGAAGACTTGGCCCACTCATGGGAAAATGTATAGAGGGCTGTAGCCCTGCCTCCCTCTGAGGTCCTGGAGTCTTACCAAGTGCTTTGTTGGTGCACTTTATAAGGATTTTTAGCTGCTCCACTAAGTTCAGTAGATGCAGTTTCAGCAGTGACTGAGCAGGTTTGTAGAAATGCAGCAGGCAAGAGCAACATGGGAGCAGAGCAGCAGATGAGCATCTTAAATTGGCGGAGGCCACTATAGCCAATGACGACAAGACCGCTGTCCTCATGCTTGGGAGCAGTGCAGGAAAAGCCCTGATGACTAGGGGGCTGAAGATGTGAGCTGCCAGCGAAAGGGTATTGATGATCTTGAGGCCAAAAAAGATATCATGCTAGGTAGAAGAAGAGGAAGCCTCCCTTTCCACAGGGAACTTGATCCCTGAAGAAGATGTTGACAGTGCCATGGATCTGGGACAAGGACAGAGCAGGCTGGAGCAGACATAGACAGATCCAACGAGACCTTAGTGTGTGCATAGTAGGGATTATGATGGACTGATGTGAGTGGGGGAGTATCTTCCTGGATGGAAAGAAGTTATGTGAGGATTATGATGTGATGAGTTTCATAGGGTAGTGATGTAATATGGAGATGCTGTGTGATGGAGACAAGGCATTTTCATTAGCAGTGTTACACACAGATAAGACAAAAGTGTACTGGAGAGGTCTTTATGTACTTATAGTGCATTGAGGTCACCATGACGCCATGCCATGGACCTTTGAGAATATTGTAGGGAGTAAGACTAGGAATCTGGAGTGCTATGAGGACAGTGGTTAGTAATGATTGAGGTTTGAAGTCCCTTGTCTCGCCAAGATGTTCTCCTTATTTGGATACAGATATATGTATATATATATATATATATATATATATGAGGGGCTTCTAGTTAACATTATGCAAAATTTTAAGTACCAGTGCCATCCTATGGAGTGAAGCACAGCTACATTTTATGTTTCAATAAAGTTTTATTGGTCTGTCACCACCACGCCATAACGTACCACCAACCACCTGCTTCACATGCATTCAAATATCCTATCTGTCCTAGGTTCATGCTGCCCATGGTTTGGGCAGCATGAACCTGGTAACAGGTTAACTTTAAGAATAAAGATCACTGTGGTCCAAAATGTATCAGGTCAATCTTAGGGTGGCTTTACACAGTACAGCATGATAGGGGGAATGTAAGTGACAGTTGTTCTGTGTAAAGACGGCCACCAACCAGGTGAAGAGTGAGAATTCGTTCACTAGTTGCTTTGTTTGTGCTCACCTAAAAATAGTTACTTGTTGATTAATTATTATCATCTGGTGTAAACAGTTCATTGACTTTCAACAACTCGCCAATGACTTTGCAGGGACATGTGAACTTATCTGGTGTGCACCTCCTACATTTTTTTTGAACATTTTGCCCTCCCACTTAATGCTCATTGGCTCTCAAAAACACATAAATACATGCAAGTAATCCTTGACTGAACAGTTCCTGATAGTTTTTGAAAGAACACTCACTACTATGGTCTCTGGCTGGTTTTGGTCTTAAAAGATACACTCGCTGCGGAAGTCTCTCACTTGTAACTATGTGTATTCAGTGGACTCGGCAACCAATGAGCATGCATTGGGTAGGGGTTGAAATTTCAAATAAATACCCACCAAAAAACACCATTCCTACTTAACTAGACCACAAACAATATATCGACCTATTAAGACCATAACTATCCCGTATAAAGTCAGCCATGGAAACAGCAAATTCAAACAATAATCATCTCCTATACAAGTGGCCAACGATAGGGAACATAGTGACAAATTACTCACTTATTGGAGTTGCTTGGTTTGTAGTAGAACTAAAAACCAAGGAGCTGCCGGTCCATGTAAACAGGAGCTACTGAATCTTTGAGCAACTCCTGTTTGCTGTGAACAGAGGCGGACGGCCTGGAATGCTCCCCAGCCACTCCGCCTCCATTCACTTGAATGACTCTCATTCCTGTGTAAAGCCCAGAAGCGACAGTCTTTGGTGGGCCTGTTGGGCGTAAATGCACCAGACAGTCTTGCCATGTAAAGGTACCTTCAGCTTGCTCTTTTGTTGAAGAATTTCCATTGAAAAGAAGACTGTAGCTCAAAATCCATCAACATTATTCTTATTCTATTACTCTTTTGTAAAATAGTTCATTAATAAAGATTTCTAGCACTACGAAATGCATTAGCATCAATCTTAATTTGTGTTACTCTCTTGTAAAGGAAAAAAGATCTCGGTAACTACAAAATCCATTAGTCATGCCTATTCCATACCTTTGTTGTCAAGCATTTCATTAATAAAGACCAGTAGCTCCACAATGCGTCAGCCTCATTCTTCTACCACTCGAGTAGAAGAAGGTTGATTAATAAAAAAGATCACAGAATCCTCAAAAAGTGTCAACAAAGTTCAATAGTTTTATTATATTATCTATGAATAAAGATTACTGTAGCTCCGAAATGTGTCAGCCCCGCGCTACTTTTGTAAGAAGAGTCATTTAAAATGATGGCGACCAGGATATGATCCATTGTCTACATCGGCTGCATTCAGAGAATTGAAAAACGGTGCCTTTCCGAAAAGGTTTTAAGACCCCTTTTCACTTTACATGTAACCCATAAAAGCCATATGCTGCTTTATTTCATATTAAATATTAATAATGTGTATTTGCAGCGGTGAAGCTGATATAGTAAATAACCTGAATGCCATAAATGCGACCGGTATGTAAAATGTAGCTCTGTGCTGAGCGGTGACAAGAGAATGTTGACTAAGTGGATAGCAAACAAGCTTATACATTCAGTGCCGTTTCATTTTCCACCGTCGCTCAACCTTTATAATAGAGTCACTATGAATACCTGTTTTGTCCTAGTATTAAGTGCTGCAGCTTTTATTGAGGTTAGACTGTCATAAATAGAGCTATGAATAGTCCATGAAATTCATATTTCCATCTGTGTACAACGCTTGCGTCGCATTCCGAGAAGAAGATAAAAGTCTATTTCAGTCACTTGACGTCAAAGTCGAATCAAAGTTTAGAGAAAATCTACAAGCCCTATTGCTTTTAGCCAAAAACAGCTCGAAGAGATGAGAAAGCTTTTGAAAAGTTCGGTTCAGCCAGTTCCCCCAAACTTTTTCAAAAAGTTTGGTTTGGTCCGAATTAGTTCAAACAAAACTGGAAGTTCATCACAACCCATAAAAGAGCCATAAAAGCCCTGTAAAACATGTTGAGAGTGTTATACAGGGCTTTTATGGTCCTTAAATAGTGTCCTACACCAGTGTTCAGGGCTATTATTGAGCAAATCAGACCAGCAGATCCCTGTTTCAGGTAGAACTTTGCTAAAAGCTCAGTTCAGGTACATGCCGAACAGCACGTTTAGTTTTTAAGCACACAGGCGTGTTTTGGTCCCGTTATGCTGTTATGAAAATCACAGCCACATAAGAGAACGAAACAAAACCATCAATTTTAATGGTTTCATTTTCACTAGCTAGATTCTCGCTAGTGAGTTTTCTACATGTAAGAATGATAGGGCAGGACCTACGTATCTTTCTTTTTTTTTTTTTAACTCGAGCGCTGAAGCATGGAGTTTAAATATTCGAAAAAAAAAACCCCAAAAAACCCCAGTACATGCGCTAATACGCTTCCTAGCAGATGGGACCTCATAATATGCTAGATGCATAATATATAAATTAAATACAAAAATATATCCCATTACAGTGCCCTGGATAGCAGAGCTAACGTCTGATTAAATACAGGTGGGCTTCGGCCCAAACTGCATGCCCCAGTCAGGCTCGAGTTTTTTATAAGTATACACAGGCACGTACATCTCCCTAATGGGAAGTCCATGTGGACCGACAGCATGGGTGGGTCCCAGGAAGCCACCGGCGGTACATAAATATATCCCATTGCAGTGCCCAGCACAGCTGATGTAATGTCAGATTTAATGCAGGTGGGCAAAAAATTAATTGGATTACAGTGTAGGCGAGGGCCCCAAAAAATTGGTGTACAAACAGTACTAATGTACGTCAGAAAAATTGCCCATGCCCAACCAAGAGGGCAGGTGAAACCCAATAATCGCTTTGGTTAATGTAGCTTAATTGGTAACTAGGCCTGGAGGCAGCCCAGTTAAAATAAAAATTGGTTCAGGTGCAAGTTTCAACGCTTTAATGAGCATTGAAACGTATAAAAATTGTTTAGAAAAATTATATGACTGAGCCTTGTGGGCCTAAGAAAAATTGCCCGTTCGGTGTGATTACGTGAGGTTTCAGGAGGAGGAGCAGGAGGAGGAGGAGGAATATTATACACAGATTGATGAAGCAAAAATGTCCCCGTTTTTGATGGTGATAGAGAACGATGCTTCCATCCGCGGGTGCAGCCTACGTATTGCTTAGGTATCGCTGCTGTCCGCTGGTGGAGAAGAGAAGTCTGGAGAAATCCAGGCTTTGTTCATCTTGATGAGTGTAAGCCTGTCGGCACTGTCGGTTGACAGGCGGGTACGCTTATTCGTGATGATTCCCCCAGCCGCACTAAACACCCTCTCTGACAAGACGCTAGCCGCAGGACAAGCAAGCACCTCCAGGGCATACAGCGCGAGTTCAGGCCACGTGTCCAGCTCTGACACCCAGTAGATGTAGGGGGCAGAGGCGTCACCGAGGACGGTCGTGCGATCGGCTACGTACTCCCTCACCATCCTTTCACAGTGCTCCCGCCAACTCAGCCTTGACTGGGGAGCGGTGACACAGTCTTGCTGGGGAGCCATAAAGCTGGCAAAGGCCTTGGAGAATGTTCCCCTGCCTGCGCTGTACATGCTGCTTGATCTCTGCGCCTCCCCTGCTACCTGGCCCTCGGAACTGTGCCTTCTGCCACTAGCGCTGTCGGATGGGAAGTTTACCATCAGTTTGCCCACCAGCGCCCTGTGGTATAGCATCATTCTGGAACCCCTTTCCTCTTCGGGAATAAGAGTGGAAAGGTTCTCCTTATACCGTGGGTCGAGCAGTGTGTACACCCAGTAATCCGTAGTGGCCAGAATGCGTGTAACGCGAGGGTCACGAGAAAGGCATCCTAACATGAAGTCAGCCATGTGTGCCAGGGTACCTGTACGCAACACATGGCTGTCCTCACTAGGAAGATCACTTTCAGGATCCTCCTCCTCCTCCTCCTCTGGCCATATACGCTGAAAGGATGACAGGCAAGCAGCATGTGTACCCTCAGCAGTGGGCCAAGCTGTCTCTTCCCCCTCCTCCTCATGCTCCTCCACCTCCTCCTCCTCAACGCGCTGAGATATAGACATGAGGGTGCTCTGACTATCCAGCGACATACTGTCTTCCCACGCCTCCGTTTCCGAGTGCAAAGCGTCTGCCTTTATGCTTTGCAGGGAACTTCTCAAGAGGCATAGCAGAGGAATGGTGACGCTAATGATTGCAGCATCCCCGCTCACCATCTGGGTAGACTCCTCAAAGTTTCCAAGGACCTGGCAGATGTCTGCCAACCAGGCCCACTCTTCTGTAAAGAATTGAGGAGGCTGACTCCCACTATGCTGCCCATGTTGGAATTGGTATTCCACTATAGCTCTACGCTGCTCATAGAGCCTGGCCAACATGTGGAGCGTAGAGTTCCACCGTGTGGGCACGTCGCACAGCAGTCGGTGCACTGGCAGATTAAACCGATGTTGCAGGGTCCGCAGGGTGGCAGCGTCCGTCTTGGAGTTGCGGAAATGTGCGCTGACCCGGCGCACCTTTCCGAGCAGGTATGACAAGTGTGGGTAGCTTTTCAGAAAGCGTTGAACCATCAAATTAAAGACATGGGCCAGGCATGGCACGTGCGTGAGGCTGCCAAGCTGCAGAGCCGCCACCAGGTTACGGCCGTTGTCACACACGACCATGCCCGGTTGGAGGCTCAGCGGCGCAAGCTAGCGGTCGGTCTGCTCTGTCAGACCCTGCAGCAGTTCGTGGGCCATGTGCCTCTTCTCTCCTAAGCTGAGTAGTTTCAGCACGGCCTGCTGACGCTTGCCCACCGCTGTGCTGCCACGCCGCGCGACACCGACTGCTGACACATCTTGATTGCGAGACAGAGGTTGTGTTGGAGGAGGAGGAGGAGGGTGGTTTAGTGGAGGAAGCATACACTGCCGCAGATACCAGCACCGAGCTGGGGCCCGCAATTCTGGGGGTGGGTAGGACGTGAGTGGTCCCAGGCTCTGACTCTGTCCCAGCCTTCACTAAATTCACCCAATGTGCCGAGATATAGTGGCTCTGCCCGCCTGTGCTTGTCCACGTGTCCGTTGTTAAGTGGACCTTGGCAGTAACCGCGTTGGTGAGGGCGCGTACAATGTTGCGGGAGACGTGGTCGTGCAGGGCTGGGACGGCACATCGGGAAAAGTAGTGGCAACTGGGAACCGAGTAGCGCGGGGCCGCCGCCGCCATCATGCTTTTGAAAGCCTCCGTTTCCACAACCCTATACGGCAGCATCTCCAGGCTGATAAATTTGGCTACGTGCACGTTTAACGCTTGAGCGCGCGGGTGCGTGGCGGCGTACTTGCGCTTGCGCTCAAACACTTGCGCTAGCGACGGCTGGACGCTGCGCTGACAGACATTGGTGGATGGGGCCGAGGACAGCGGAGGTGAGGGTGTGGGTGCAGGCCAGGAGACGGTAGTGCCTGTGTCCTCAGAGGGGGGTTGGATCTCAGTGGCAGGTTGGGGCACAGGGGGAGAGGCAGTGGTGCAAACCGGAGGCGGTGAACGGCCTTCGTCCCACCTTGTGGGGTGCTTGGCCATCATATGCCTGCGCATGCTGGTGGTGGTGGCTCCCCAGCTGATCTTGGCGCGACAAAGGTTGCACACCACTGTTCGTCGGTCGTCAGACGTCTCTGTGAAAAACTGCCACACCGTAGAGCATTTTGACCTCTGCAGGGTGGCATGGCGCGAGGGGGCGCTTTGGGAAACAGTTGGTGGATTATTCGGTCTGGCCCTGCCTCTACCCCCTGGCCACCGCACTGGCTCGGCCTGTGCCCACACCCTGACTTGGGCCTCCGTGTCCTCGCCCGCGTCCACGTCCTCTAGGCCTACACCTACCCCTCAGCATGCTGTATTACCAGTAGTGCAGAAACAGAACGCTGTAATTAAATGTGCCACTTATTGGCCTGTGGTTGGAGGCTGACTTCGCTTACGGAACGCACAGCAGAGCCAGGATATAATTTTGTGCAAGCCTGCTGTAATACTTAGCTGGCTGCATATGAATTAGGAGGACAACTACACCCAGCACAGACCCAGTACACTGAGGACAGTCACAGGCAGCCCAAATAGATTTTTTTTCCCAAATGTTTTTGGAAAGGCCCACTGCCTATATTCAATAAATATGTCTTCTGTCCCTGCGTCACCACTACTGGCCCTGGAGTAAGTAAAATAACTGCAGACTGTTGCACTGTGGACAGGAATACAGCGGTGATGTAAGAGGCAACACAGAGCCAGGAAATAATTTTGCGCAAGCCTGCTGTAACACTTAGCTGGCTGCGTATGAATTAGGAGGACAACTACACCCAGCACAGACCCAGTACACTGAGGACAGTCACAGGCAGCCCAAATAGATTTTTTTCCCCAAATGTTTTTGGAAAGGCCCACTGCCTATATTCAATAAATATATGTCTTCTGTCCCTGCCTCACCACCACTACTGGCCCTGGAGTATGTATAATTACTGCAGGGCGCAATGCTCTGCACGGCCGATATACAAAAAAAAAAAAAGTGCAACACTGCAAAAAGCAGCCTCCACAGTACTGCACACGGTTAGATGTGGCCCTAAGAAGGACCGTTGGGGTTCTTGAAGCCTAAAATACTCCTAACACTCTCCCTATAGCAGCTCCAGCATCAGCAGCACTTTCCCTGAGCTATGTCAGAACGCATCTGTGGCGAGCCGCGGGAGGGGCCGATTTTTATACTCGGGTGACACCTGATCTCGCCAGCCACTCACTGCAGGGGGGTGGTATAGGGCTTGAACGTCGCAGGGGGAAGTTGTAATGCCTTCCCTGTCTTTCTATTGGCCAGAAAACGTCTCAGAGATGAAAGTGAAAGTAACTCGAACATCGCGTGGTACTCGTCACGAGTAACGAGCATCTTGAACACGCTAATACTCGAACGAGTATCAAGCTCGGATGAGTACGTTCGCTCATCTCTAGAAATGAACCCTCGAGTATCGCGAAATTGTCGTCTCGAGTAACGAGCACCCGAGCATTTTGGTGCTCGCTCATCTCTAATGTCGAATTAAATGTTCGGTGTGAACGTACGGCAGTTTGTCTCAGCCAAACTCACTAACATTAATTCTCCTCACAGTGGTTAGCACTGATGCCTTACAGCAGTGGGGTTGTAAGTTCAAATCTGATCAAGGACAACATCAGAATGGATGTTTGTGTGGGTTTTAATAAACATTCATGAAAACTCCATGTAGATGCTGTCCTTGGTCAGATTTAAACCTAGGAGTCTGGTGCTGCAAAGTAACAGATCTAACCACTGAACCACCCTGCTCCTTCTCCCAGGAAGAGGAGGAGGTGAACAAGGGCAAGAAAAAAGAAGGAGGAGGGAAAGAAGAAGAAGATGGTGCAGATGAAGAAGAAAAGGTTTGTGGCTTTTGAATAGTTTTATACACCAATTTTAGTCATTTTTTTAAATTAAATTATTTTTTATTGAGTATTTTTGTTTTAATAAATCCACCCACAACAGCCCCCCCCCCTCCCCAAGTCTCTCTTTTGTGAAAAATATAAAGTTCCATCTTGAATCCAGAGAAATGATGAACGTGATGTCCCAGTTGTGTCCTTTCACCTATGGAAGCAGAGAAGTATGCCAAAACAGATTTGCGATAGGATATTAACCACTTAGGTGATGCATTTTTTCATAATTTACGGCTTAAAAAAACGTCCCTTTTTTATTAGCAATTTAAATTCTATGATTTTTTTTCTGTACTTGGGAGTGCAATGTTTTAAAAAATATTTAGTGTAGTTTAGGAGTTATGCTACAATGGGATGCAGGCAATCCCAGCAGTGATTTTTGGGGAAGGGCTTGAAATATAAGCTCTTCCCTGAAAATCATCCCTATCTGGTGTAAAAAAAAAAAAAAATACATACTCACCTCTCCAAATGATACCCTAAAAATCATCCCTAGCTTGTGTTAAAAATATATATGTACTCCCCTCTCCGCCATTGTCGGGGTCCGCTGGACGTTGCCGCTTGGCTCCCTGAGTTCCCCGACATCCCCGGCTAGCTTGTATTAAAAAAATAAAATAAAAAAAAAAAAATATATATATATATACACACACTCACCTGTCTGCCACTGTTGGGGTCCGGCGGGTCTTGCAGCGTATCTCCCCAGGTCTGCACTGAAGATCATTCAGTGCTATGGATAATCCACAACTATGCTCTCCCCTATACTCATTATCTGATCGTCTTACCCTCGTTACAAGGCTCCGCCATTTAACAGATTAATATTAAACATATTTAAAAGCACTAATCCCGAAATGTTCAGACATTTAGACCAGATCTCATGGAATTTATGTACCACTTTAATTTTAGGATATACTCCCTTCTCCCATGGCAGTATCCTATTAACCTTATCTATAAATTCCCATAATGTTGGGGGAGATTCATCTAATCAGTGTTGCGCAATCCATTTTCTTGCTAGATACAGTTAACTTGCCGCAGCAGTCTGTTCTGGCTCTGGTATTGGTAAATCATTCACATAGCTGAGTATGCCAACCAGCAAACAGCCAACACTATCAATCAGAGAATACACCTCTGTCTAGTATCTATTCAATCTTGGGCATCTCCACATCATGTGAAATGGACGACCGGGGTGAATTTTACATCTTGTGCACAGGGTATCATCTTCTACTCCTAAGGAGTACAATAAGGCAAGGGTGCTATACACTCTATGTATTAAGTATATCTAGGATAGTCTATGTGTTTCACTTAGGGATAATTTGGGTAGCATCTGCAGCACTTCGTCCCAGTGATCGTCCTCTATAGGTCCAATGTCTGCCTCCCCCCTGTCTTTGAGTCTGACCGGATTCTTGGAGCCTAAACAGTTTTGTATCTGGGTATATAGTAGCGATATCTTTCCTGCAGTGACAGTTGCTTTACCAATTACATCAGCCAGCATAAACTTATGAACATTCATTTTTGTAGCACCCCACTTCCTGGTATGTATGCCTTTATTGCAGATGCGGTCATATCTTGTATCACTGATATACTCTACAGATTGCATCTACTACAGAGAGAGAATACAGTTTCAATGCTGTAGACCACTATATGTCTACATGTAGCAGAGCTGAGTGTATACCTGCATGTAGCGGAGCTGAGTATGTCTAGCTGCATGTAGCAGAGCCAAGTGTTTCCAGCTGTCTGTAGCAGAGCTGAGTGTGTCCAGCTGCGTGTAGCAGAGCTGAGAGTGTCCAGCTGCGTGTAGCAGAGCTGAGTGTTTCCAGCTGTGCATAGAAGAGCTGAGTGTATTTACCAGTGGGTAGCAGGACAGACTGCTGTAGCAGCTGCTGTACAATGATGACATAATCACTGTGCTCAACTCCCAGCCAGCCCATATAGCTGCCTCCCTCCTCCTCTTCTCTATTCCTCTTAGGCTGTTCGCACTGCTAGCCGCGTGATCAGTGCGGTGCTGCAGACAGAGCGACCATTCAATAATGCACTGAATATGCATATGCATATGGTGGAGGGTGGCCTCTGGGCCCCCTTAGCACAAGCGCCTGATCGCCATTGCGACCCCTGACGGTATGCCACTCACCTCTCTGCCTCTGCACTGCTTGTCCTCTGTACCGCTCACTCTGTGTACCGCTCACCTATCTGCACCGCTCGCCTTCTGTACCGCTAACCACTTGTCATCTCACGCTGCTTAGTAACGCTTAACTCTCTTTAGCGGCATGCCATAGACTTAACATAGGAACTTTGGGCTGCACTACAGATCACTCAATGTACCAAGGTCAAATTTTATGAATTTATGCAACAGTGAGGGTGTCACTAATCTAATGACACCTAAATCATCCACCTAAGGTCAAGCAAAGGGGTCAAAGTGTGGTGCAAGAAAAAGCCCGTAGGCTTATTTATATTAGATTGTGTGTTTGGTATATCGTACTCCGTCCGCAGTTGGATGAACAACTTCATCTCTCCTCCTGATAATATTTATGAGACAAACCGGACACCCCTATTCTGCCAGCTCCCGAAAGTCTAAAGATTGTACAGCTCAGATAGCCACATGGTTCCTCATATAGGCATGTATTGGGTACACCCTTCAAAACCCATGACATCCCTGACTCTCCACCAAGTCTTATGTATAAGCATAAATGTAGGAAATTGTGGAGCAGTAGCTCTAAATCTGTACATTTCCATCACCTCAAACAGAGGCCTAAAGAACTGCGTTAATAACTGATAAGCAGCATGCGGCACCTCTCCCATCTCCCAACCCTTAAGGTGATGCCAAAAAATATGCCCAGGGATTGGTAAGAGCTAATCCACCCTCCTCTTTAGCTCAACGTCTCCAACTTTATGTGTGCACATTTTTTCCCATATGAGATCTCTAAAAAGACTGTCTATTTTGTGTAAAAACGTTTGACAATCCGGTGGGGTGAGTTATGCAACAAGTACAATAACTGCGGCATCCAAATCATTTTAACCTCTTCCCGCTCCAGGACATACATTTACGTCCTGGAGCATCGGTGTATGTATGAAGAGAGGTCATGGTGCACCCTTTCTTCATACAGCGCGGGCGTCAGCTGTTTAGTACAGCTGACACCCGTGGGCAATAGCAGCAATCGGCCGTTCGTCCGAACACGGCTATTAACCCTTTGAATGCCGCTGTCACTTCTGACAACGCCATTTAAATTCCCTGTACGGACCCCTCGTGGTGAGATCAGGAGAGCCGTGCAGGTCTCATGGCAGCCGGGGGCCTTCTGAAAGGCCCCAGGGCTGCCTTGGGAGCCTGCCTACCAAGCCATCCCCATGGGGTGGCTTGATAGGCTGCCTGTCAGAAAGCAGTATGACGTAATGCTATACGTACTGACTAGAGATGAGCGAGCACCAAAATGCTCGGGTGCTCGTTACTCGGGACGAAATTATCGCGATGCTCGAGGGTTCGTTTCGAGTAACGAACCCCATTGAAGTCAATGGGCGACCCGAGCATTTTTGTATTTCGCCGATGCTCGCTAAGGTTTTCATGTGTGAAAATCTGGGCAATTCAAGAAAGTGATGGGAACGACAGCAACGGATAGGGCAGGCGAGGGGCTACATGTTGGGCTGCATCTCAAGTTCACAGGTCCCACTATTAAGCCACAATACCGGCAAGAGTGGGCCCCCCCCCCTCCCAACAACTTTTACTTCTGAAAAGCCCTCATTAGCATCGCATACCTTAGCTAAGCACCACACTACCTCCAACAAAGCACAATCACTGCCTGCATGACACTCCGCTGCCACTTCTCCTGGGTTACATGCTGCCAAACCCCCTCCGCACGACCCAGTGTCCACAGCGCACACCAAATTGTCCCTGCGCAGCCTTCAGCTGCCCTCATGCCACGCCACACTCATGTCTATTTATAAGTGCGTCTGCCATGAGGAGGAACCGCAGGCACACACTGCAGAGGGTTGGCACGGCTAGGCAGCGACCCTCTTTAAAAGGGGCGGGGCGATAGCCCACAATGCTGTACAGAAGCAATGAGAAATATAATCCTGTGCCACCGCCATCAGGAGCTGCACACGTGGGCATAGCAATGGGGAACCTATGTGCCACACACTATTCATTCTGTCAAGGTGTCTGCATGCCCCAGTCAGACCGGGCTTATTAATTCATAGACACAGGCAGGTACAACTCCCTATTGTGAAGTCCCTGTGGACCGACAGCATGGGTGGCTCCCTGGAACCCACCGGCGGTACATAAAAATATCCCATTGCAGTGCCCATCACAGCTGAGGTAGTAATGTCATGTTTAATGCAGGTGGGCTTCGGCCCACACTGAATGCCCCCAGTCAGACTGGGGTTCTTTACAAGTGGAAACAGATGCATTTATAATTCCCTGTGGACCCACAGCATGGGTGAGTGCCAGGAAGCCACCGGCGGTACATAAAAATATCCCATTGCATTGCCCAACACAGCTGAGGTAGTAATGTTGTGCTTAATACAGGTGGGCTTCGGCCCACACTGCATGCCCCAGTCAGACTGGGGTTCTTTACAAGTGGAAACAGATGCATTTATAATTGCCTGTGGACCCACAGCATGGGTGGGTGCCAGGAAGCCACCGGCGGTACATAAAAATATCCCATTGCATTGCCCAAAACAGCTGAGGTAGTAATGTTGTGCTTAATACAGGTGGGCTTCGGCCCACACTGCATGCCCCAGTCAGACTGGGGTTCTTTACAAGTGGACACATGTAGGTTAAACTCCGTGTGCACCTACAGCATGGGTGGCTCCCTGGAACCCACCGGCGGTACATAAAAATATCCCATTGCATTGCCCAACACAGCTGAGGTAGCAATGTCGTGCTTAATGCAGGTGGGCTTCGGCCCACACTGCATGCCCCAGTCTGACTGGGGTTCTTTACAAGTGGACACATGTAGGTTAAACTCCGTGTGCACCTACAGCATGGGTGGCTCCCTGGAACCCACCGGCGGTACATAAAAATATCCCATTGCATTGCCCAACACAGCTGAGGTAGCAATGTCGTGCTTAATGCAGGTGGGCTTCGGCCCACACTGCATGCCCCAGTCTGACTGGGGTTCTTTACAAGTGGACACATGTAGGTTAAACTCCGTGTGCACCTACAGCATGGGTGGCTCCCTGGAACCCACCGGCGATACACAAAAATATCCCATTGCATTGCCCAACACAGCGGATGTAACGTCAGCTGTAATGCAGGTGGGCTAAAAATTAATTTGATTACACTGTAGGCGAGGGCCCACAAAAATTGCTGTATCAACAGTACTAATGTACATCCAAAAAATTGGCCATGGCCAACCAAGAGGGCAGGTGAAACCCATTAATCGCTTTGGTTAATGTGGCTTAAGTGGTAACTAGGCCTGGAGGCAGCCCAGTTTAACGAAAAATTGGTTCAAGTTAAAGTTTCAACGCTTTTAAGAGCATTGAAACATATAAAAATTGTTTAGAAAAATTATATGAGTGAGCCTTGTGGCCCTAAGAAAAATTGCCCGTTCAGCGTGATTACGTGAGGTTTCAGGAGGAGGAGCAGGAGGAGGAGGAGGAATATTAGACACAGATTGATGAAGCAGAAATGTCCCCGTTTTGGATGGTGAGAGAGAACGTAGCTTCCATCCGCGGGTGCAGCCTACGTATTGCTTACGTATCGCTGCTGTCCGCTGGTGGAGAAGAGAAGTCTGGGGAAATCCAGGCTTTGTTCATCTTGATGAGTGTAAGCCTGTCGGCACTGTCGGTTGACAGGTGGGTACACTTATCCGTGATGATTCCCCCAGCCACACTAAACACACTCTCTGACAAGACGCTAGCCGCAGGACAAGCAAGCACCTCCAGGGCATACAGCGCGAGTTCAGGCCACGTGTCCAGCTTCGACACCCAGTAGTTGTAGGGGGCAGAGGCGTCACGGAGGACGGTCGTGCGATCGGCTACGTACTCCCTCACCATCCTTTTACAGTGCTCCCGCCGACTCAGCCTTGACTGGGGAGCGGTGACACAGTCTTGCTGGGGAGCCATAAAGCTGGCAAAGGCCTTGGAGAATGTTCCCCTGCCTGCGCTGTACATGCTGCCTGATCTCTGCGCCTCCCCTGCTACCTGGCCCTCGGAACTGCGCCTTCTTCCACTAGCGCTGTCGGATGGGAAGTTTACCATCAGTTTGTCCACCAGCGCCCTGTGGTATAGCATCATTCTCGAACCCCTTTCCTCTTCGGGAATGAGAGTGCAAAGGCTCTCCTTATACCGTGGATCGAGCAGTGTGTACACCCAGTAATCCGTAGTGGCCAGAATGCGTGTAACGCGAGGGTCACGAGAAAGGCATCCTAACATGAAGTCAGCCATGTGTGCCAGGGTACCTGTACGCAACACATGGCTGTCTTCACTAGGAAGATCACTTTCAGGATCCTCCTCCTCCTCCTCCTCTTCCTCCTCCTCAGGCCATACACGCTGAAAGGATGACAGGCAAGCAGCATGGGTATCGTCAGCAGTGGGCCAAGCTGTCTCTTCCCCCTCCTCCTCATCCTCCTCATGCTCCTCCTCCTCCTCCTGAACGCGCTGAGATATAGACAGGAGGGTGCTCTGACTATCCAGCGACATACTGTCTTCCCCCGGCTCTGTTTCCGAGCGCAAAGCGTCTGCCTTTATGCTTTGCAGAGAACTTCTCAAGATGCATAGCAGAGGAATGGTGACGCTAATGATTACAGCATGGCCGCTCACCACCTGGGTAGACTCCTCAAATTTTCCAAGGACCTGGCAGATGGCTGCCAACCAGGGCCACACTTCTGTAAATAATTGAGGAGGCTGACTCCCACTGCGCCGCGCAAGTTGGAGTTGGTATTCCACTATAGCTCTACGCTGCTCATAGAGTCTGGCCAACATGTGGAGCGTAGAGTTCCACTGTGTGGGCACGTCGCACAGCAGTCGGTGCACTGGCAGATTAAACCTATGTTGCAGTGTCCGCAGGGTGGCAGCGTGCATGTGGGATTTGCGGAAATGTGCGCAGAGCTGGCGCACCTTTCCGAGCAGGTATGACAAGTGGGGGTAGCTTTTCAGAAAGCGCTGAACCACCAAATTAAAGACATGGGCCAGGCATGGCACGTGCGTGAGGCTGCCGAGCTGCAGAGCCGCCACCAGCTTACGGCCGTTGTCACACACGACCATGCCCGGTTGGAGGCTCAGCGGCGCAAGCCAGTGGTCGGTCTGCTCTGTCAGACCCTGCAGCAGTTCGTGGGCCGTGTGCCTCTTCTCTCCTAAGCTGAGTAGTTTCAGCACGGCCTGCTGACGCTTGCCCACCGCTGTGCTGCCACGCCGCGTGACACCGACTGCTGGCGACGTGCTGCTGACACATCTTGATTGCGAGACAGAGGTTGCGTTGGAGGAGGAGGAGGAGGAAGGTGCTTTAGTGGAGGAAGCATACACCGCCGCAGATACCACCACCGAGCTGTGGCCCGCAATTCTGGGGGTGGGTAGGACGTGAGCGGTCCCAGGCTCTGACTCTGTCCCAGCCTCCACTAAATTTACCCAATGTGCCGTCAGGGAGATATAGTGGCCCTGCCCGCCTGTGCTTGTCCACGTGTCCGTTGTTAAGTGGACCTTGGCAGTAACCGCGTTGGTGAGGGCGCGTACAATGTTGCGGGAGACATGGTCGTGCAGGGCTGGGACGGCACATCGGGAAAAGTAGTGGCGACTGGGAACCGAGTAGCGTGGGGCAGCCGCCGCCATCATGCTTTTGAAAGCCTCCGTTTCCACAAGCCTATACGGCAGCATCTCTAGGCTGATCAATTTTGCAATGTGCACGTTTAACGCTTGAGCGTGCGGGTGCGTGGCGTCGTACTTGCGCTTGCGCTCAAACTGTGGCACTAGCGACGTCTGGACGCTGCGCTGAGAGACATTGCTGGATGGGGCCGAGGACAGCGGAGGTGAGGGTGTGGGTGCAGGCCAGGAGACGGTAGTGCCTGTGTCCTCAGAGGGGGGTTGGATCTCAGTGGCAGGTTGGGGCACAGGGGGAGAGGCAGTGGTGCAAACCGGAGGCGGTGAACGGGCATCGTCCCACCTTGTGGGGTGCTTGGCCATCATATGCCTGCGCATGCTGTTGGTGGTGCCTCCCCAGCTGATCTTGGCGCGACAAAGGTTGCACACCACTGTTCGTCGGTCGTCAGGCGTCTCTGTGAAAAACTACCACACCGTAGAGCACCTTGACCTGTGCAGGGTGGCATGGCGCGAGGGGGCGCTTTGGGAAACAGTTGGTGGATTATTCGGTCTGGCCCTGCCTCTACCCCTGGCCACCGCACTGGCTCGGCCTGTGCCCACTCCCTCACTTGGCCCTCCGCGTCCTCGGCCGCATCCACATCCTCTAGGCCTACCCCTACCCCTCAGCATGCTGTATTACCAGTGATTTGATTTCCCAGGCAGGAAAGAAATTGGCGCAAGGCTGCACTCAACCGTAGCTGGTTGCGTCTGATTTTTGTACGTTCTCCACGCAGCACACACGTACACGGAGACCTTAGGACTGACACAGGCAGGCCAAATATAATTTTTTCGCTTTTTTGCAAAGGGAAGGCCCCACTGCGTATATTCAATGAACAATACGTTTAATAACTGTGGTGTGGCCCTGAAAAAGTGTCACACAACTTTAGTGTAGCAGAGTTATTAACTCTGGCAGAGCAGGTATTTGCCAGTCAGGAAAGACAATGGCGCAAGCCTGCAGTAAACCGTAGCTGGTTACGTCTGATTTTTGTACGTTCTCCACGCAGCACACACGTACACGGAGACCTTAGGACTGACACAGGCAGGCCAAATATAATTTTTTCGCTTTTTTGCAAAGGGAAGGCCCCACTGCGTATATTCAATGAACAATACGTTTAATAACTGTGGTGTGGCCCTGAAAAAGTGTCACACAACTTTAGTGTAGCAGAGTTATTAACTCTGGCAGAGCAGGTATTTGCCAGTCAGGAAAGACAATGGTGCAAGCCTGCAGTAAACCGTAGCTGGTTGCGTCTGATTTTTGTACGTTCTCCACGCAGCACACACGTACACGGAGACCTTAGGACTGACAGGCAGGCCAAATATAATTTTTTCGCTTTTTTGCAAAGGGAAGGCCCCACTGCGTATATTCAATGAACAATACGTTTAATAACTGTGGTGTGGCCCTGAAAAAGTGTCACACAACTTTAGTGTAGCAGAGTTATTAACTCTGGCAGAGCAGGTATTTGCCAGTCAGGAAAGACAATGGCGCAAGCCTGCAGTAAACCGTAGCTGGTTGCGTCTGATTTTTGTACGTTCTCCACGCAGCACACACGTACACGGAGACCTTAGGACTGACACAGGCAGGCCAAATATAATTTTTTCGCTTTTTTGAAAAGGGAAGGCCCCACTGCGTATATTCAATGAACAATAACTGTGTTGTGGCCCTGCCTACATAATTCTGTCCCTGTAGTATCAATGGAGGGTGCAATGCTCTGCACAGACGATTTTTAGAAGAAAAAAAAAATGCAACACTGCTAACAGCAGCCAGCACAGTACTGCACACGGTTAAATTTGGCCCTAGAAAGGACCGTTGAGGTGCTTGAAGGCTACACTCACTCCTAACACTGTCCCTGCCTAAGCACCACTTCTGTCCCTAATGCCGGGTGCAATGCTCTGCACCGCCGATTTTGAGAAAGAAAAAAAAAAGCAACACAGCTAACAGCAGCCTGCACAGTACTCCACACAGTTAAATGTGGCCCTAGAAAGGACCGTTGAGGTTCTTGAAGGCTACACTCACTCCTAACACTCTCCCTGCCTAAGCACCACTTCTGTCCCTAATGCCGGGTCCAATGCTCTGCACTGCCGATTTTGAGAAAAAAAAACCACTGCTAGCAGCAGCCTGCACACTAGTAGATGTGGCCCTAAGAAGGACCTTTGGGGTTCTTGAAGCCTACACTAACTCCTAACGCTCTCCCTACAGCAGCTCCAGCATGATAGTACTTTCCCTCAGCTAAGTCACAAGGCATGTGTGGCGAGCCGTGGGAGGGGCCGATTTTTATACTCCGGTGACATCAGATCTTCCCAGCCACTCACTGCAGGGGGGTGGTATAGGGCTTGAACGTCACAGGGGGAAGTTGTAATGCCTTCCCTGTCTTTCAATTGGCCAGAAAAGCGCGCTAACGTCTCAGAGAGGAAACTGAAAGTAACCAGAACACCGCGTGGTACTCGTTACGAGTAACGAGCATCCCGAACACCGTAATATTCGCACGAATATCAAGCTCGGACGAGTACGTTCGCTCATCTCTAGTACTGACTCATAGAATAAAGTTATCATGTCATTTTTGTTGCAGTTTGTGCGCCGTAGAAACAAGGCGCACTGAAAGATGGCGCAATGTCGTTTTTTTTTTTTCATTTTACTCCACTTAGAATTTTTTAAAAGTTTTTCAGTACATTATATGGTACTTTAAATAGCACCATTGAAAACTACAACTCGTCCCGCAAAAAACAAGCCTTCATACAGTGACATCGATGGATAAATAAAGGAGCTATGATTTTTTTAATGGGGGGAGGAAAAAACGAAAATGGAAAAAAAGGGCCGCGTCATTAGGGGGTTAATGAGATTCACCCTGCCTATCAGCGAAAGAGGGAGCTTGCACCAAATATTGAGCTTCTGCTTAAATCTGAGTATGAGTGGGTCTAAATTTAATTTTGCATAGTCTGAGACCGACTTCGTTATATACACCCCGAAATATTTGAAGACAGGTGCACTGCCTTCTATGTTAATTATTATCAATTATTATCAATTCTGATCTATCCACTGGCATTATAATAGATTTATTCCAGTTCATCGTAAACCCAGAATACATTCCATACCCAGTAATTGCAGATTTAGCAGTCTCTAGGGACTTTCCAGCGTCTCCCAGAAACAGCAGGACATCGTCCGCATATAATGCAATTCTCTCCTCAGTGTCTTCCCTCTCAAAACCCACAATATCTGGATGTAATCCTATTATACTTGCGAGGGGTTCTATTGCAATTGCAAAAAGCAGTGGGAAAAAGCAGACATCCTTGTCGGGTCCCACAATGTAACGGAAAGGTGTCAGCGCCGCCGCCGTTAATACTACCACATTCCCATACATTGGTGTACAAAATCTGCACCCATTGCATGAAGACAGGACCGAAGCCCATCTTAGTCATCACCTTCCATAGGAATACCCACTCCACACTATCAAATGCCTTAGTGGCATCTAGCGAACCAATAATCCGTTCCCCCGTGTTTTCCGTTGGTATCTGTAAGTTGAGAAATAGTCTACGGATATTAATTGCCATGGATCTAGATGTTATAAAGCGGCTCTGATCAGGATGGATGAGGGAAGAGATCCCTCCCGATAATCGCGTGGCCAGAATTGTAGCTATTGTTTTAACATCCGCATTCAATTTTAGAGTTATTAGCGAGGTTCTGGTTGGGTTTGATCTACTTCGGACTGATCCAAACTTTTTTCCAAACTTTTGAAAAGTTTGCTCAACATTATTTCTGACTCTTCTTCCTCTTATAAGTCTGTAAAGAAAGTAGCAAAGTTACAGCATCCTGTTATACATGCCCTTCAGCCATTCCAGATTTGATGGGACAGTGTTGGCTTTTAGAGGTTGCCCCGCTGTCCTGGGTAGCTTGCCAAATATTCCCAAGATTACATCAGTGGACATTGGAGTTCAGAGCCAATAGAACAGGATGGAAAGGTGGATTTCAGCTCGGCGTGAACCTTGCCTCAGCTCTCGGCCTCTGGTCATCACTGCAAGAAAAGATGCAGGACGGAGAAGCAGAGACATGTTCAGCCTGTCCAGGAAGGTACGTAAGGGCTCCAGGGAGGTAAAGGCACCACACATGGAGTTATCAGAAGTACCAGATGACGATGATGCTGGTGTACAAAAACTCAGTATTATTCAAGTTACTTAAGCCATATAAAGAATTGGAATGGTTTCAGCCAAGCAGATGTGTGCTGCTTCTACTATGTGAAATAAATATAACACAAGCGAGCTACAAGTTACAATGTGCAACAGATCCCCTTGTGCCTGAGAGTAATTGTGCCTGCCAGTGCTTCCACTAAGGCTGCGACCTCCTGGCGTTAAACAAATGTCTTATAAAATGTGTATAGCGCAGCAGAGGACGGAGGAGCCAGGCCAGGCTTGTGGTATACATCTTTTATAAGCAAGTGTTAAGTATTAAAGGGATGGGGAATGCTGCACGGGTCTCCAGTTGTTTCAGTGTGGATCCACCATGTACATTTTTAATTATGTCTATCTGCTCATGTTTACTATTTCTTTTCTTCCTGAGCAGTTCTTTTGCTGTATTTTTAAAGGCCCTTTCCGCAGCATCAGTCATAACTGCACAACTGCTCTTTATGGGTTATATCAAATATTTATCCAGACATCATAAAAAGTCATGTTGTTTTTTTTATTTTTTTGAATCTTTTATTTTATTGTCAGATTGATCAAGATGCTAGATAGTAACATAGTATGTTAGGCTGAATGAAGACAATGTCCATCTAGTTCAGCCTGTTTCCACCCCCCACCCCCCTTCCCTTGTTGATCCAGAGGAAGGCAAAAAAAAAACCAACAAGACATATGCCAATTTAGCTCATTTGGAGGAAAAAATTCCTTCCGACTCCAGATTTTCAGAATAATCCCCGGATTAACGTTTCATTTCCTACCTAACTCCAAGACCCGATTAACAACCTCGCTGTTGCCTAATGTCTATATCCTGTAATATCATAGCACTCTAGAAAGACGTCTAGTCCCCTCTTAAACTCCTCTATTGATTTTGCCATCACCATGTCCTCAGGCAAAGAGTTCCACAGTCTCACTGCTTTTACAGTAAAGAACCCCCTTCCGTTTTGGTGAATAAACCTTTCCTCTAGACGTAGAGGATGCCCCCTTGTTACCGTCCTTGTATTGTCCACTAATGTATTTATAAATAGTTATTTGGTCGCCCCTTAGCTGTCTTTTTTCCAGGGTGAATAATCCCAATTTTGTTAGCCTCTCTGGGTATTCTAGTCCTTTCATACCATTAATTAATTTAGTTGCCCTACTGTGGACCCCCTCAAGCACTGCAACATCTTTCCTGAGCATCGGGGTCCAGAACTGCACACTGTATTCCATGTAAGGCCTGACAAGTGCCTTATATAGTGGGAGGATAATGTTCTCGTCCCTCGCCCCTATACCTCTTTTAATGCACCCCAAGACTTTATTTGCTTTTGCAGAAGCTGACTGGCATTGATTGCTCCAGTTAAGTCTACAGTCAACTAGTATCTCTAAGTCTTTTTCCATCTCACTTTTCCCTAGCAGTACCTCATTTAGTGTATATTGGTGACATCTGTTTCTCCTGCCAATGTGCATAACCTTACATTTATCAATACTGAACTTCATTTGCCATTTTTCTACCCAAGCCCAAGTTTATCTAGGCACTTTTGTAGCCGTACATTGTCCTCCTTTTTATTAATTTATCTTGTATATTTTCGTATTGTCTGCAAACATCAATATTTTACTGTGCAGCCCCTCTAAAGGTCATTGATAAATATATATTGAACAGAATGAGGCCTAATACAGAACTCTATGGCAACACAATTGCAATGGTGGCCTATTCAGAGTACGATCCATTTATTACCACCCTCTGTTTTCTAGCTCTGAGCCAATTCTTTACCCAGATAAACACGTTTTCGCCCAATCCTAGCTGCCTCATTTTATCTATAAACCTATTATGCGGCACGGTGTCAAACGAGCAATCCAGATATATGAGATCAATAGATTCTCCCAGGTCCAGTCTAGAACTTACTTCATCGTAGAAGCTGATCAAATTGGTTCGACATGATCGACCCCTCATGACTCCAAGCTGGTGAGGAGTTATTCCGTTGTTCTCCTTGAGGTATTCTAGGATGGCACCTCTCAGAAACCCCTCGAATATTTTTCCAATTATTAAAGTGAGACTTACTGGCTTCTTAGCTCAATTCCTTTCATTCTATATATGCTTTTGCCTGCCCGGATGTAGGACGTTGCTTTTCTCCCCATTAAATACTATTTTATTAGTTGCAGCCCACTGTTTAAGCTTGTCTAGATTTTTTTTAATCCTCTCTTTCTTTTTTAGTCCTAGCTATCCCTCCTAGCTTTCTGTCATCAGCAAATTTGATCATTGTCCGCTAAATTCACTCATTTAGATCATTTATAAAAATGTTGAACACCACTGGGCCTAGCACAGAGCCTTGTGGTACCCCACTTGAGACATTCTTCCAAGTGGATGTGCAGTCATTTATGATTAGAGATGAGCGAACGTACTCGTCCAAGCTTGATACTCGTTCGAGTATTAGCGTGTTCGAGATGCTCGTTACTAGAGGCGAGCACCACGCGATGTTCGAGTTACTTTCACTTTCATCTCTGAGACGTTAGCGTGCTTTTCTGGCCAATAGAAAGACAGAGAAGGTATTACAACGTCCTCCTGCGACGTTCAAGCCCTATACCACCCCCCTGCAGTGAGTGGCTGGCGAGATCAGGTGTCACCCGAGTATAAAAATCGGCCCCTCCCGCGGCTCGCCACAGATGCATTCTGACAGAGATCAGGGAAAGTGCTGCTGATGCCGGAGCTGCTATAGGGAGAGCGTTAGGAGTGATTTTAGGCTTCAAGAACCCCAACGGTCCTTCTTAGGGCCACATCTGACCGTGTGCAGTACTGTTGAGGCTGCTTTTAGCAGTGTTGCACAATTTTTTTTTTTTTTTGTATATCGGGCGTGCAGAGCATTGCGTCCTCAGTCTGCAGTCATTGTACAGAGTATAGGGCCAGTACTGGTGAGGCAGGGAAAGAGATATCCAGGCTATATAGGCAGTGGGCTTTTTCAAAAAAATTGGGGGAAAATACTATTTTTGGGCTGCCTGTGACCATCTTCAGTTTACTGCGTGTCTGCTGGGGGTAGTAGTCCTAATTAATATGCAGCTAAGCGTTACAGCAGGCTTGCGCAAAATTGTTTCCTGGGTCTGCTGTCTCTGTTACATCACCGCCGTCATCCCGCCAGAGGGAAACAGTATACATAATATTATACGCTGCCTACAGTATCTGTCTGCTGGGGGTAGTAGTCCTAATTAATACGCAGCTAAGCGTTACAGCAGGCTTGCGCAAAATTGTTTCCTGGGTCTGCTGTCTCTGTTACATCACCGCCGTCATCCCGCCAGAGGGAAACAGTATACATAATATTATACGCTGCCTACAGTATCTGTCTGCTGGGGGCAGTAGTCCTAATTAATACGCAGCTAAGCGTTTCAGCAGGCTTGCGCAAAATTGTTTCCTGGGTCTGCTGTCTCTGTTACATCACCGCCGTCATCCCGCCAGAGGGAAAGAGTATACATAATATTATACGCTGCCTACAGTATCTGTCTGCTGGGGGTAGTAGTCCTAATTAATACGCAGCTAAGCGTTTCAGCAGGCTTGCGCAAAATTGTTTCCTGGGTCTGCTGTCTCTGTTACATCACCGCCGTCATCCCGCCAGAGGGAAACAGTATACATAATATTATACGCTGCCTACAGTATCTGTCTGCTGGGGGTAGTAGTCCTAATTAATAGGCAGCTAAGCGTTACAGCAGGCTTGCGCAAAATTGTTTCCTGGGTCTACTGTCTCCGTTACATCACTGCTGTCATCCCGCCAGAGGGAAACAGTATACATAATATTATACACTGCCTACAGTATCTGTCTGCTGGGGGTAGTAGTCCTAATTAATACGCAGCTAAGCGTTACAGCAGGCTTGCGCAAAATTGTTTCCTGGGTCTGCTGTCCCTGTTACATCACCGACGTCATCCCGCCAGAGGGAAACAGTATACAAAATATTATACGCTGCCTATAGTATCTGTCTGCTGTATCAGCTCAGCATTTTAAAAAAATAGAAGCAAAATACTTAAGGCCTACTACTGGCCTTTGGCCACGTGATTGCTTCTGCGCTATGAATTCCACTAGCTCAGTCATACGCACCTACATCTCACTACAGGCGTGCGCAAAATTGTTTCCTGGCTCTGCTGTGCGTTCCGTAAGCGAAGTCAGCCTCCAACCACAGGCCAATAAGCGGCACATTTAATTACAGCGTTCTGTTTCTGCACTACTGGTAATACAGCATGCTGAGGGGTAGGGGTAGGCCTAGAGGACATGGACGCGGGCGAGGACGCGGAGGCCCAAGTCAGGGTGTGGGCACAGGCCGAACTCCTGATCCAGGTGTATCGCAGTCGACTGCTGCGGGATTAGGAGAGAGGCACGTTTCTGGCGTCCCCACATTCATCTCACAATTAATGGGTCCACGCGGTAGACCTTTATTAGAAAATGAGCAGTGTGAGCAGGTCCTGTCGTGGATGGCAGAAAGTGCATCCAGCAATCTATCGACCACCCAGAATTCTGCGCTGTCCACTGCTGCAACTCTGAATCCTCTGGCTGCTGCTCCTCCTTCCTCCCAGCCTCCTCACTCCATTACAATGACACATTCTGAGGAGCAGGCAGACTCCCAGGAACTGTTCCCGGGCCCCTGCCCAAAATGGCCAGCAATGGTTCCTCTTCCACCGGAGGAGTTTGTCGTGACCGATGCCCAACCTTTGGAAAGTTCCCGGGGTCCGGGGGATGAGGCTGGGGACTTCCGGCAACTGTCTCAAGACCTTTCAGTGGGTGAGGAGGACGATGACGATGAGACACAGTTGCCTATCACTCAGGTAGTAGTAATTGGAGTAAGTCCGAGGGAGGAGCGCACAGAGGATTCGGAGGAAGAGCAGCAAGACGATGAGGTGACTGACCCCACCTGGTTTGCTACGCCTACTGAGGACAGGTCTTCAGAGGGGGAGGCAAGTGCAGCAGCAGGGCAGGTTGGAAGAGGCAGTGCGGTGGCCAGGGGTAGAGGCAGGGCCAAACCGAATAATCCACTAACTGTTTCCCAAAGCGCCCCCTCGCGCCATGCCACCCTGCAGAGGCCGAGGTGCTCAAAGGTGTGGCAGTTTTTCACTGAGAGTGCAGAGGACCGACGAACAGTGGTGTGCAACCTTTGTCGCGCCAAGATCAGCCGGGGAGCTACCACCACCTGCCTCACCACCACCAGCATGTGCAGACATATGATGGCCAAGCACCCCACAAGGTGGGACGAAGGCCGTTCACCGCCTCCGGTTTGCACCGCTGCCTCTCCCCCTGTGCCCCAACCTGCCACTGAGATCCAACCCCCCTCTCAGGACACAGGCACTACCGTCTCCTGGCCTGCACCCACACCCTCAACTCCGCTGACCTCGGCCCCATCCACCAATGTCTCTCAGCGCACCGTCCACGGCCCACGAACTGCTGCAGGGTCTGACAGAGCAGACCGACCGCTGGCTTGCGCCGCTGAGCCTCCAACCGGGCATGGTCGTGTGTGACAACGGCCGTAACCTGGTGGCGGCTCTGCAGCTCGGCAGCCTCACGCACGTGCCATGCCTGGCCCACGTCTTTAATTTGGTGGTTCAGCGCTTTTTGAAAAGCTACCCACACTTGTCAGACCTGCTTGGAAAGGTGCGCCGACTCTGCACACATTTCCGCAAGTCCCACACGGACGCTGCCACCCTGCGCACCCTGCAACATTGGTTTCATCTGCCAGTGCACCGACTGCTGTGCGATGTGCCCACACGGTGGAACTCTAAGCTCCACATGTTGGCCAGGCTCTATGAGCAGCGTAGAGCTATAGTGGAATACCAACTCCAACATGGGCGGCGCAGTGAGAGTCAGCCTCCTTAATTCTTTACAGAAGAGTGGGCCTGGTTGGCAGACATCTGCCAGGTCTTTGGAAACTTTGAGGAGTCTACCCAGATGGTGAGCGGCGATGCTGCAATCATTAGCGTCACCATTCCTCTGCTATGCCTCTTGAGAAGTTCCCTGCAAAGCATAAAGGCAGCCGCTTTGCGCTCAGAAACAGAGCCGGGGGAAGACAGTATGTCGCTGGATAGTCAGAGCACCCTCCTGTCTATATCTCAGCGTGTTGAGGAGGAGGAGGAGGAGGGGGAGGAGGATGAGAAGGAGGGGGAAGTGACAGCTTGGCCCACTGCTGAGGGTACCCATGCTGCTTGCCTGTCATCCTTTCAGCGTGTATGGCCTGAGGAGGAGGAGGAGGAGGAGGAGGAGGATCCTGAAAGTGATCTTCCTAGTGAGGACAGCCATGTGTTGCGTACAGGTACCCTGGCACACATGGCTGACTTCATGTTAGGATGCCATTCTCGTGACCCTCGCCTTACACGCATTCTGGCCACTACGGATTACTGGGTGTACACACTGCTCGACCCACGGTATAAGGAGAACCTTTCCACTCTCATACCCGAAGAGGAAAGGGGTTCGAGAGTGATGCTATACCACAGGACCCTGGCGGACAAGCTGATGGTAAAATTCCCATCCGACAGCGCTAGTGGCAGAAGGCGCAGTTCCGAGGGCCAGGTAGCAGGGGAGGCGTGGAGATCAGGCAGCATGTACAGCACAGGCAGGGGAACACTCTCTAAGGCCTTTGACAGCTTTCTGGCTCCCCAGCAAGACTGTGTCACTGTTCCCCAGTCAAGGCTGAGTCGGCGGGAGCACTGTAAAAGGATGGTGAGGGAGTACGTAGCCGATCGCACGACCGTCCTCGGTGACGCCTCTGCCCCCTACAACTACTGGGTGTCGAAGCTGGACATGTGGCCTGAACTCGCGCTCTATGCCCTGGAGGTGCTTGCTTGTCCTGCAGCTAGCGTCTTGTCAGAGAGGGTGTTTAGTGCGGCTGAGGGAATCATCACAGATAAGCGTACCCGCCTGTCAACCGACAGTGCCGACAGGCTTACACTCATCAAGATGAACAAAGCCTGGATTTCCCCAGACTTTTCTTCTCCACCAGCGGACAGCAGCGATACCTAAACAATATGGAGGCTGCACCAGCGGACAGCAGCGGTACCTAAACAATACGTAGGCTGCACCCGCGGATGGAAGCATCGTTCTCTATCACCATCAAAAACGGGGACCTCTTAGCTTCATCAATCTGTGTATAATATTCATGCTCCCCCTCCTGCTCCTCCTCCTGAAACCTCACGTAATCACGCCGAACGGGCAATTTTTCTTAGGCCCACAAGGCTCAGTCATATAATTTTTGTAAACAATCTTTATATGTTTCAATGCTCATTAAAGCGTTCAAACTTGCGCCTGAACTAATTTTTATTTTAACTGGGCTGCCTCCAGGCCTAGTTACAAATTAAGCCACATTAACCAAAGCGATTAATGGGTTTCACCTGCCCTCTTGGTTGGGCATGGGCAATTTTTCTGAGGTACATTAGTACTGTTGGTACACCAATTTTTGGGGGCCCTCGCCTACAGTGTAATCCAATTAATTTTTTGCCCACCTGCATTAAAGCTGACGTTACATCAGCTGTGCTGGGCACTGCAATGGGATATATTTATGTACCGCCGGTGGGTTCCAGGGAGCCACCCATGCTGTGGGTCCACAGGGAGTTGTAACTGCATGTGTCTACTTCTAAAGAACCCCAGTCTGACTGGGGCATGCAGTGTGGGCCGAAGCCCACCTGCATTAAACCTGACCTTACCTCAGCAGTGATAGGCAATGCAATGGGATATATTTATGTACCGCCGGTGGGTTCCAGGGAGCCACCCATGCTGTCGGTGCACACGGAGTTGTAACTGCATGTGTCCACTTCTAAAGAACCCCAGTCTGACTGGGGCATGCAGTGTGGGCCGAAGCCCACCTGCATTAAACATGACATTACCTCAGCTGTGATGGGCAATGCAATGGGATATATTTATGTACCGCCGGTGGCTTCCTGGCACCCACCCATGCTGTCGGTCCACAGGGACTTCAGAATAGGGAGTTGTACCTGCCTGTGTCTATGAATTAAAAACCCCGGTCAGGTTGGGGCATGCAGTGTGGGCCGAAGCCCACCTGCATTTAATCTGACGTTAGCTCTGCTGTCCAGGGCACTGCAATGGGATACATTTATGTACAGCCGGTGGGTTCCAGGGAGCCACCCATGCTGTGGGTGCACACGGAATTCCCATTGCGGAGTTGTACCTGCCTGTGACTATTTATAAAAAACCGAGGTCTGACTGGGGCATGCAGACACCTTGACAGAATGAATAGTGCGTGGCACATAGGTTCCCCATTGCTATGCCCACGTGTGCAGCTCCTGATGGCGGTGGCACAGGATTGGATTTCTCATTGCTTCTGTACAGCATTGTGGGCTATCGCCCCGCCCCTTTTAAAGAGGGTCGCTGCCTAGCCATGCCAACCCTCTGCAGTGTGTGCCTGCGGTTCCTCCTCATGGCAGACACACTTATAAATAGACATGAGGGTGGTGTGGCATGAGGGCAGCTGAAGGCTGTGCAGGGACACTTTGGTGTGCGCTGTGGACACTGGGTCGTGTGTGGGGGGGGGGGGGTTGGCAGCATGTAACCCAGGAGAAGTGGCAGCGGAGTGTCATGCAGGCAGTGATTGTGCTTTGTTGGAGGTAGTGTGGTGCTTAGCTAAGGTATGCATTGCTAATGAGGGCTTTTCAGATGTAAAAATTGTTGGGGGGGGGGCACTCTTGCCGCTATTGTGGCTTAATAGTGGGACCTGGGAACTTGAGATGCAGCCCAACGTGTAGCCCCTCGCCTGCCCTGTTGGTTGCTGTGTCGTTCCCATCACTTTCTTGAATTGCCCAGATTTTCACAAATGGAAACCTTAGCGAGCATCGGCGATATACAAAAATGCTCGGGTCGCCCATTGACTTCAATGGGGTTCGTTACTCGAAACGAACCCTCGAGCATCGTGAAAATTTCGTCCCTAGTAACGAGCACCCGAGCATTTTGGTGCTCGCTCATCTCTATTTATGATCAATCTTTAAACATGATCACTCAGTCAGTTGTTAATCCACCTAACAGTTGCCTAGTTAGGTGGATTAAGATTTAACAACTGACTAAGTATGATATGAGATACTTTGTCAAATGCGTTACAAAAGTCAATATATATTATATCTACCGCATTTTCCTGATCAACCCAGTCTCTGATCCCATCATGGAACACAATTATATTTGTCTGGCATGACTTATTTGCTACAAACCCCTACTGGCTCTAGTTAATTACATTCCATTCCATTGCATACCTGCCATTTAAAAATGTGTTCAAAGATCATTCCTGGTATAGAAGTCAGTCTCACAGGCCTGTAGTTACCTGGATCCACCTTATTTCCTTTTTTGAAAATAGGGACAACATTTGCCCTTCTCCAGTCTTCTGGGACTTATCTGCTCATAAAGAAGCCTGCATTCTTCTATTCTTTCAATAGCACTGGGAATATCAGTTGATTTTGCATTTACTTTCTGAGAGAAAACAGATATGAAATAGAAATGTAAAAGTTCGACCTTCTAAACATAATTTTTAACCAATTCATCATTGTCATCCTGTAAACATCCTATAGCATTTAGTACTTTTCTTTGGCTTTTGGTATACCCCTAAAACCTTTTTTATTGCTTTTGGCGTCTCTTGCAAGCCTTAATTTATTATCAGCTGTAGCTTTTATGACACTTGCCCTACAGTTTCTGCAGATTGCATTATATTCTTCTTTAGATATACCCCCCCCCCCCTTCCTTTTCATTTGATAAACATATTTTTCTTAATAGCAAGTTCTGTGCTCACCCATCCTGGTCTCTTTAAATGCTTCCTATTCTTCCTTCTTTAGGGATTGTTAATGATTGTGCTTTGTGAATCTGATTTCACAATATTTCCCAACCTTCTTGGCCATTTCTGTACTTAAGAACATCCAGCCATTGGATTCTTCCTACCCTCTTTCTGAGTTCATTAAAATCTGCCTTTCTGAAATCCAGCCTTGAAGTCTGAGTTTTCTCAGGTCTTCCTCCCCTTCTTATCCAAAATTCAAGAATACTATGATCATTGCCTCCTAAGGTCCCAGCCACCCTTACTTCCTCAACCATCTCCTCCCTGCTGGTAAGAATTAGGTCCAAGGTAGCAGATCCTCTTGTTTTCTCTTCTTCTTTTTGGAATATAAAGTTATCAGCAAGAGCGGATAAGAATTCATTGGACCCATTACTTTTGCCCAACAAATGTCTGGATAGTTAAAATCTCCAATGATCACTATGTCATGCTTTTTCGAGAGCTTGACCATCTGTAGAAAGAGTTAATTAATATCTTCTGCTTGTCCGAGTGGCCTTAAGTAAATGCCTACAATGGTGTCCTTTCTGTTGTTCTCTCCTTGTATGCTTACCCAAACAGTTTCTACAGAACTCCCATGCTCTGAAGCTTGAATCTCTGTGGAGATGTATGCTTTCATTACATGCAACGCAATACCTCCTCCCCTCATTAAGTCGGTTTCTTATAAAAAGTTATCTTTTCTTGCCTGTACTATTAACTGGCAAGAATACTGCTAGTGAAAATGAAATCATCTAAATCAATGGTTTTGTTTCATCCCATTATATGGCCATGTTTTTCAAGGCCACATAACGGGACAAAATCACATCCATCTGTTTAAGCCCTTATGACTAATATGCAGCAAACATACGCCTGTGTGGCCCTTTAATAGATTCAAATAGAATATAAATGTCCCAAAAAACGGAACTAAATATAGAGAGAATACAAAACATAAAAATATACAGTGAAGGAAATAAGTATTTGATCCCGTGCTGATTTTTTAAGTTTGCCCACCTTCAAAGACATGAACAGCCTATTCTTTTTAGGGTAGGTTAATTTTAGGAGTGAGAGATCGAATATCCTAAAAAAAAGTCCAGAAAATCACATTGTCTATATATATTTATTTGCATTTTTCACAGAGAAATAAGTATTTGATCCCTCTGGCAAACAAGACTTAATACTTGGTGGCAAAACCCTTGTTGCCTAGCACAGCAGTCAGACGTTTTTTTGTAGTTGATGATGAGGTTGGCGCACATGTCAGAAGGAATTTTGGTCCACTCCTCTTTGCAGATCATCTCTAAATCATTAAGATTTCGAGGCTGTTGCTTGGCAACTCTGATCTTCAGCTCCCTCAATAAGATTTCTATGGGATTAAGGTCTGGAAACTGGCCAGGCCACTCCATGACCTTAATGTGCCTCTTTTTGAGCCACTCCTTTGTTGCCTTGGCTGTATTTTTTGGGTCATTGTCGTGCTTAAAAAGACCCAGCCACCACCTATTTTTAATGTCCCGGTGGAAGGAAGGAGGTTGTCACTCAGGATTTTATGCTACATGGCTCCATCCATTCTCCCATTGATGTTGTGAAGTAGTCCTGTGCCCTTAGCAGAGAAATACCCCCAAAACATGCTGTTCTTTGGGTCATAGGCAGCATTTCTCTTCCTCCAAACACGGCGAGTTGAGTTAATGCCAAAGAGCTCAATTTTTGTCTCATCTAACCACAGCACCTTCTCCCAATCACTCTCAGAATCATCCAACCTTCAGACCGGCTGCACATGTGCCTTATTGAGCAGGGGGACCTTGTGGGCACTGCAGGATTTTAACCATTACGGCATAATGTGTTACCAATGGTTTTCTTGGTGACTGTGGTTCCAGCTGCCTTGATATCATTAACAAGTTCTCCCCGTGTAGTTTTAGGCTGATCTCTCACCTTCCTCATGATCATGGATGTACCACAGGGTGAGATTTTGCATGTAGCCCAGATCGATGCCGATTGATGGTCATTTTGTATGTCTTCCATTTTCCTACTATTGCACCAACAGTTGTCTCCTTTTCACTCAGCGTCTTATTTATGGTTTTGTAGCCCATTCCAGCCTTGTGCAGGTCTATGATCTTATCCTTGACATCCTTAGAAAGCTCTTTGGTCTTGCCCATGTTGTAGAGGTTAGAGTCTGACTGATTAATTGAGTCTGTGGACAGGATTCTCTTATACAGGTGACCATTTAATGCAGGTAACAAATTGATTAGGAGCGTCTAAACGGTCTGGAGGAGCCGGAACTCCTGTCACAGTTAAAATTAACCTACTCTAAGGCCTCCTTCCCATGAACGGATTTCCGCCACGTAATTCGCGGCAGAAATCCATTGCGTTGCCCGCAGCTATTAGGTTCTATTGAACCTAATAGCTCAGTGCTCACAGTGCGGAATTCCGCCCCGTGAAATCACCCGTCCTCACCCGCGGCATGCTCTATTTGCCGCGGGTGTACACGCAGACGGCTTCCATTGCAGTCAATGGAAGCCATCCGTTCACGCTATCTTCCGCTGTAGCACAGCAGAAAATAGCAGAAAAAACGCTTCCCCGTCCACCGCCGCGTCATGTGACGCGGTGGGCGTGTCACATGATGCGGCGGAGGTGGGCGGGGAAGCATCATGTGGGAGATCCGCAGGTAAGTATTGGGTCTCCCGGGGGGAGCCGTGACGGCCGTGTGCAGCCGGCCTAAAAGTATAGGCTGTTCTTGTCTTTGACAGTGAGCAAACGTACAAAATCAGCAAGGGATCAAATACCTATTTCCTTCACTGTATTTTCCGACAAAGACCAGGCCATCATGTACTAATCATACTGAGAAAATAAACAAAAAAACATCCTCTTTGGCGCTCAATAACAACAATACAATCCTACTTTTTGCGTTTGCCTCCATGCAGCAAGCACTGATTGTAATTTCTAAGTCATTCTGAACCTCGGGAATCACTTTAATGGTGCATTTTATTATTCTCAGCAGTCCCGCTACTTTGACTCATTTTACATCGCTCTATTTTTGGTGAGGATTTATATTGTTACCAAATACGGTTTTAGTCCTGAAAACAGATTGTGCAGTGATAAAAACGGCATCGCTTTGTATTTACTATTTTCATTACAGGAGGATGAATACCGGTCATATTTATCCATATATTTAATTTCCTTTTGTTTGTTTGCTAGTTAACTGTTCACCATTGTGTGTAAGGCTAATTAATGTATTTAATATACTCTGGTAACAAAGTATTTCTAATTAGCTGTAAGCGGTGTAAATAAGATGTGTAGAGCATAATTAGTAAAATTCTGGCTGGAAAAAAAATACCTAGTGTCACTATCCAAAGCAAATGCATTTATAATTCATAGACGAGATATTCACCACCCCGAAGTCTGGAGGTACGGGATATTCAACTGTGATAATAAGCAAATAAAGCAGGGCCATTAATGAAAAAGCCAAGCTCTACTCTGTAAACAACTTTTATATCAGCTTAAAGGGTGTTCCCATCTTTAGCAACTTTCCTTCCCATGTTGTGATGCCTTCAGAGCGACGGCACAAATACATGGCCATATGCGCAACTCGCTCGCCTCTACGGAGCGTAGTGGCGCAGGAATGTTTTTCTTTCTCCCCTCTTTACAAAAGTGGCCAAGGTTTAGCAAGAGAAGTGGCCTCATGCAGACCAGCAGATCTACCATAACTTATGTTAGAAATTGGCATACATTATGGTGCAAATCTACACCTGCTTAGAACTGGTTTAGATTTGGTTTTCTGGAAAACCAAAAGATGCTCCAAATTCATTTAAGGGCCACGCTGGTCATTCTTAAAATTCATTCATTGTGTAGCTATTCCTATACTATATACAGTACTAGCTTACCCGTCGCTGCGACGGAAATTCAAGGAAACTCGTTCTGATAACATTGAATTTGCATTGTGTCATTTTCATTGAAACTTATTCATTTTCATATGGAAAGCATTTCAAAGTGTCGTTTTAGCTCTATTTATGTATTCAAGTGCTTGTGGATACACACTATTTTTTGTTTTTCCGTCTGGTCCGTACGCGAATAAATCAGAAGGTTTTCCAAGGCGTGAGCTGGCCGCATACAGTTGTCCATGTGAGAAGCACGGATTCTCCAAATCTAGCCCACACACTGGCAGCGATTGTCCTTGTGCTTTGTTCATGGTTATTGCAAAAGCGAGTCGCATCGGAAACTGTAAACGTTTGAATTCAGATGGCATATCTGTTGGGATCATTGGAATCCGTGGCAACAGGACATATTCCCCCTTGAATTTCCCATTCAAACTTATAGCTTCGACTTTCCCCGAAAGTCTTGTTCCGTTGCAAAATCATGGTGGGTTGATGTTTCGGAGAAGAATGATAGGCCCTCCAATTGTCAATGCTAAAATGTGCGGTGGCATACCTGGAAAATCGAGTGAATTCAAGAATTCCGTTAGGTAATTGACAACTTCGTCTTGATTCATCACAGTATCAGTGATCTTATATGTTGTTGCTTCACCTGGTATTCCGTTTTGAATGCTGAAATTGCTGGCATTGACATCGTTGTTGGTAGCTGCTAATATAGCCGTGCACGGAGCCACTGATGATTGTTGTAATTTTGCGCGATATTTGGGAAAACCTTTTGAATCAATTCGTCTTTGGTTGATGCCATCTTACAAAAGTTTGTTGGCAATGTGATACATTGTGTAGATCTGTTGATTGCCATCTTCCCATTCCCAATATCCAGCAATTGTTTTGTGAAACGTTCGGCGGATGCGCGCCACCTGTCGTAGGCTAGATGTACTATGCCAGAAACCTTCACCGGAGTGTACTCAAGAACGTCCGAAAATTTCATGGCAATCGGATGAATGGTGTAATATTGCATAAAGGACAAACAGACAGACAGACATTCATTTTTATCTATATAGAAGATAAGTGAGCCAGTGTTACCTTGGTTAGTTATTTCTTTCTGTTTGAAACGGCTGGTCTTTTTTTCTTCAGGTGATCAGGTGATACCAGTTTTGACCAATTCAGATCTACTTTGGATTATGGATTAATTTTCTAGCCAAATTCTCATTTTGTGTGATGTTATAACATGATTCTACCACAAAAACTGCCTAGACGTGGACACAGATGCCTCTGTCACAGGTACAGAAGATGATTAGAGGCTCCTGTCACACAGTTATAAAAGAGGAGATCGCAGCTAATCCTACTGATTGTATACCTATGGTCTTATTTAGGTGAATATAGCAGGTAATGATAATTAAACTGTCACCCCCAGCAGTCAAAAATATTATAGCCTCAGCTAATGCTGTGCTGATGCATCACAGGATAAATGTGAAACTGAAAATAAAAAAATCTCAACCTCATGATGGTGCCTGATAAGCATCAGACAGGGGGCTGCAGTGCAGGGAAGTGGCTGCAATGCACAGAGGAGACCTCTAGAGTGTTACAGGCAATGAGATGCAGGGGGAAGGGCTGAAAAATGTGTTTTTGCTGGAGTGGCCCTTTAAGAGACATATCCTCTTTAGAAAGTCACGCATTTTTTTCTGCTGTCCCCATTAGTTAAAGTTCACTGCATATTGATTTATACAGCAATCACTGAACTTAAAGCAGCCCTCTGACCTAGGAGCAGAGGAGGTATATTATCTGTAGTTCATCTTCTTTGCTGTCGCTCCATTCTGCCTGCTTGGAGGTCCCATTTTCAGGTGGCCAAGATGGCTGCTGCAATTTTCTAACTACAAAAAAAGCACTGTACATTACTCTGCGCTGATCATGTGAGCAGAGCTGGCAAATCAGAGAGCAGATATAGTGCATTGGTAGTCTAGCACTAGCATTGCACTATGGGTGAATCGTCTAGAAATCATGTTGGCCATCTTGAATGGATGGAAATGGGACCCTGAACCAGTGGAACAGAGGGGTGGCAGAGTAACCCAACTTCAGGGCTCATTGCTAGGCCCCCTCCCACTGTGGGTCTCATAGGAGGTGTGCATTTTGCCTATATAGTTGGCAGAACACTGCTGTCTACAGTATATATGGAGGGGTACAGGGCCTTGTACCTCACTTATGTATCTTCAGCGTGTTTGGTACCGTAGCGTAGGGGAAGCCTCTTTAGGCATCCATTGGGGTTACCCGAATCCACAGAGTTGCAGGATAATGTGAATTCTCTGTAGCAGTCTCTATAGCTGTAGTTCCTGCATCTTTGTTTTCGTCCGTTCTCCAGCTCCTCCGAACACAACGAGCCCATGCACCTCTCTATAATCCCCAGTCCTCCAGACATCCAACCTTGTCTCTGCAGCCAATCAGAATATACAATATACAGCACTCTATGGAGAAATTCACAAAATTCAGTTGTATAATGGCTAGTAGAGGTCATCCTTATACCATCCAAGGGAAACATAATCTGAGGCCCGTACAGAATCACCAATAGTTAATCTCTGCACTGTGGACCACCATAAAACAAAAAAAGAAGTTCCATAGGAGGGTTTGTGTACTTAAAGTTTTGTAGCTTGGCATAAACTCTCTTAAAGTGGCAGCAGTACATTACCCATTATGCGTGCCTTGAATTCTTATTACCCAGCGTAATGCACCGGTACATGCATCACCTTCATATCTCCTCTAGCTGGCAGCAGAAAGGCACTTGACAATTTGCATGAATTTGTGGCATAACCATTACTTGCATGTACTCTTTCATAAGCCCCAACCTCTCATGCTCTGTAAGACCTGCATCCTGACACATAGAACACTACAACATCAGAAATGTAATCTTACAGACATCATCATACAATGATGGTGGCTCAATCCCCAAGTCACATCAGTTCTAAACTACATTTTCTTAACCAGGTACATTGTTGCCCCCTTACAACCTCTAATAGGGCATAGAAAACAGGTTACATAACATCATATATATTAACGTAACCACATTACATTACAAGTAAATAGTGACTACCCTGCAAAGCCTTGCAAAGCTAATGGCACCAAGCCCAAGTCCATATTCAAGCGTTCAATGGATCCATGACCTCCCACCCTGGCCAGGGTCTTTACGTAAAAGGATCTTGGGGGAACGAGTTCACTTATACAGATACTGCTCCAAAATTATGCTGCTGTCATCCATTACAGCCCCAAAGTATTCAGGACTTCCTTGTACAACGACATCATGTTCTTCTACCAACGAGTCATCAGGGCTTGCTAGTAGTCTCTCTGGGCCAAAGGGCCCTGTTGCTCAGGCCCTCTATTGGCAGCTCCCCAGCATGGGAAAACTGCCTGCTACACTGGTCTGGAGTAAACCTCTGCCACTTTAAGAGTCCTTGTGGTGACTGCTGCTTGTGCTCTGCTCCACACTGCTGCTCTCTGAAGTCCCTCTGGCTTGTTAGCTGTGATGCAGCTCCTTTTCTTATGTAGCAGGGACCTGAGAATGTTCTTGATGATCCTGGAAGGCATCTTAGGCTTGGCCTCCACTCTCAGCCCTGCTCCCTGGTAATCTGGGGATGGAGTAAAAGGTCCTTTCAGTTCACAGCCAGGAGATCAAAGTGAATGAAATCATGTGACTCTCTCTGAAGGTCCTAAACATACACAAGTCCACCCATATGTGGACAGGCACATCAAAGGAGTTTAATGCCCTTAGAGCTCCTTGGCAGGTGATTGCGATGTTCTCCCATTGATTTCAATGGGGCAGGCAGCAGTGCCAGCCCCATTAAAATCAATGGGACAAGATCACTGGAGGTATCCCCTGCTGCAGCTGTCACAGCTGCAACAGGGAATCGTGATGTTCTCCCATTGTTTTTAATGGGGCCAGCGCTGCTGCCGCCGGCCCCATAGACAACAAGGTGAAGCCCCTGGATGTGACAGCATCCAGGGGTTTCACATCAAAAGGAATCCCCTGCTGCAGCTGTCACAGCCACAGCAGGGGATAGCAATCCTCTCTCACTGCTTTCAATGCTATCAGCTGATTGTCTGCCTTGCTGTCAGTGCAGCTGGCCACACGTTATCATTAGCTTTCAGCACAGGAAGTGCATGCATCAGCTTCACTCCCAATGGGAGAGCCATGCTGCTACAGACTTCCTGCTTCACTGATGTACAGGATGTTACAACTACCATGTTTTCCCGAAAATAAGACCTACCCCGATTATAAGCCCTACTTTGCTTTTCGGGGGGGGGGGCTTGAAATATAAGCCCTCCCCCCAAAATAAGCCCTAACTACACTAGGTAAAAAAACAACAACACTATACTCACCGCGCAGCCGTTGTCTGTGTCCCCCGCTATGGTCTCCCCATCGGTGCGGCAGGCTGCTCTGTGATCCTCCCTGCTGTCATCTCTCTCTGGTAAATGGGGCCTTGAATTTTCCTGCTTCCAGCAAGTAAGCACTGTGATTGGATTGAGCGCCAGCCAGTTACAGCCGCACTCAATCATTTACAGCCATTCAGTGAATGACATCACTGAATGGCGGTGATTGGTTCATCAAGCGCCAGCTGTGATTGGCTGGCCCTTGATCCAATCACAGCGCCTACTTGCTGGAAGCGCGGGAATTCAAAGCCCCGTTTACCAGAGAGAGAGGACGACGGGGAGGATTACAAAGCAGCCTTCCACACCGCGGGGGGCACACATCCCGACTGCGAGGTGAGTATGCGCCTTCTCACACCCCGAAAATAAGACACTGTGCCTCCTTTGGGGCAAAATTTAATATAAGACAGTGTCTTATTTTCGGGGAAACGCAGGAAAGGAGCAGGAAGTGCCCTAGCAGCGGGGTACTCCCATTGATTTCAATAGAAGTGATGCCAGCACATGCACCTTCTCCCATCTCCTTATGACAACATCCGGTCCTCTGTAATGCACAGAGAGCCGGAAGATCAACTGATGGATGGGGATCTTAAGTAGTGGACCCCCAATTATCAGCTTCTGATGAGCTATCCAGAGGATAGCGAAAAAGGGAGCAAACATCCCCTTTAAGCTAGTGGTGATTGCAGGCAATCAGAATTTGCATCTACCTTTCTCTTTGGAGTGGATTTGAAGCATAATAGCAAGAAAATAGAGCTCCAGCCCCAATAAAGATATATGAACTCATTAGTGAGCACTGAATTTCGGACCTATTAGGATAAAAAAAAATGATGTTTAACAGGGACATTCTCACTGAACGTTCCCTCTGATTTAAAGTCCTATACCCTCATTTAGATAACATGTGTAGCAGGATCGAAAATATGCAAATCCTGTATCTTTCACATATAGTTTTCAATTAAACCATCATGCGGATCGAAAAGAATGCTGTAATGAAGAATGTCTAGTCATTACGTTTTACCCGCTGCATATTAATCATCATCTCTGCTTTCAGTAATTATAATGATGCACATAAATAATATTCATATGTGTGCTAAAACCCAAAAAGATTTGATGATGCAATCAAGAAAATGTCAGCTAGGAATTTCCTGCGACCTGCAATTATAACTGTGTCTCACCTCTTCTTAGACTGCCGCTTCAAAGTTATAGCTTTCCTTGCCTCGAGTGCTGTAGTATTAAGTATCACATAGTTTGGCAGTTCAATCTGTCTAAGAATATGTAGTGGAAATATGTTAACTAACTTTTATCAAACAATGCATAGAATACAAGAACTTTCGAAACATTTTTATGTCCAGTTTCTATAGATTTGGGATTTCTATAGATGGCAAGTAATAATGTGCTCATTTAGCATTAGCTAAAACTGATGTGATAGGATATGTTATTAGAACATGTTTAAAACTTTGGATGTTGGGAAGAAATCTTATTGTCTGGGGTAGCGCATTCCAGAGCATTGGTGCAGCACAAGTAGAGTTTTGGAGATGAGAGCAGGACGTATGGAGTATGTTAATCAAATTGCTGGCAGAATATAAGGCATGGGTAGAGTAACTGGGATGAGGGAATACATATAGAGAGGTGCAGCACTGTAAAAAGTTGTATTTTAAATTGGATGGGTAACTAGTGAATTGACTGGTGCAAGATGGAGGCCGCAGTGTAGTGACTGGAACAGGCTGAAGGCATCAGTATACTACTTCGACAGAAAGAATAGCTTGGCTGCTGCATTCAGGATTAAAGAAAGAAAGGCTGATGAGATGTGCATTACAGCAAATACAGCAAATAAGATGAGAATGACTCAGATCAACTGTCAGGATCACTAGAGTTAGATCCACTGAGTTACAGACTGGTTTTGCTTTGGGCCACATCCTGAGCTGACACCGGAGGGACCCAATGTCTTTCTTTACCCTTTAACCGTACTATTTGGATGTGGGCTTCACTGTTGGGTGTCCAAGCCGCTACTCAGGAAATGGTCAGCTAATGCTACTATAGACCAAGACGTGGCACGAAGGCATGAAAAGTAAAGCGTAGCATGAAAAGCGTAGTCAGATAGTCTGGGTCAGGGCAGGTGGCACACTTCATTTCAAGGAAATATGCCAGAGGTCATGTCCTGGAGGACAGGTTCAGTACAAGTAGATAGGCCAAAGGTGGTCAGAGCAGGCAGCAGACAGAAGCATAGTCAGTATAATAAGCCTGGGTCAGGAGTGGAGACAGAAACATAGTCAGGAACAGACAAATGTCAAGAATCAGAACAGGTTTGTAGTAGCACCTTGAGCAGACCAAAAGGACCTCAATACTCAGCCACCCCCCAGATGGGCAGGATGCCTGATATGTCCATGAAAAACTGGGGATTGGCAGGGAATACATTTCAACATCACACACTGGCCATTTAAGGGCATAGCTAATCGCCTGTGTGTGCCCTCTGGGCTGCAGTTAGTACCTGAGCAGAGTTAGAGGACTGTTACCGAAAGAGACTGATCGTGGCCACCAGGGGAGGTGAGTCGGCAGCCATTGCTGCATATTGTAACAGCAACAGTGAGAAAGAAATTCAACAGTGACCACCAGTTCCTTAATGTGAGCAGTCCATCAAACAGTACCCTATATATCAACTTCCTGGAGCCTTGAGCAAATGGCGTGAGAGATATCGAGGTTAACTACTGTCAAAATAGCTTTTTTTGCCTTTGTAAATAGAATTAGGCTCAAAGGGGTTGTCTAGTTATGAATGATTGATGGCCTGTTCTGGACCTGATATTGAGGTGTTCTCTAGGCCAGTGTGCGCAGTGTCCTGAGCTGATTTCTGCAGGAAACAGACAGCCCCATTCTGACTGTAGGTTCTGTTCACTTCAATGGGAACTTTGGTTGCAATACCAAGCCAGGCCACTGCAGTGGGAACAGAGCTGTTTAGTTCCTGCAGAAATCAGCTTAGTGCACATGTACACTGGCCTAGCAAACACCTCAACAGCAGGGCCAGAACAGGCACAAGCACAGCCACTCAGTGAACAGCTCATCAGCAGGGTTCCCGGGCAACAGACCACCGCTGATCTGCTGTTGATGACCTACCCTACGGATAGGCCATCAATGCTTAGCATGCTTGACAATCCCTTTAAAATTTTAAAGGGTGCAGACTAAAAATTTGTTACTCTAGTAGTTCACATTCTGAAAACGGAGACTGTCTATAAGATATACAAGATTTAATGCCAAACAATGACCCCATACACAAAGCTAAAGTTCCAGAGGGCTGGATACAGAGTTCTGCAGTGACAGGATCTCAATCAAACTGGATGTAGCTGTTTACTCATACTTTCCTGCAACTTTACAGGGTCTGAATAGTTTTGCAAAGAAGAAGGGGAAAAATTGCAATGTCCAGTTGTATCAGCTAATAGAGACTAATCCACCAAAGATTAAAGACTATAATTACTGCTATGGGAGCCTATGCTAAATATTGACTTGATAATTATTCATCCAATTACTCTGAGTTTAATAACTGTAATGAATGTTGTTCATTTTGTAGAGATTTGTTTCCACTTTGATGTGAAAATGCTTTTTTCTATTAATTCATAAAAAAAGAACTAATTATATCCAGTATGGTTCAATGTTGTTACATAATAAAACATGAAACTGTCCAAAAAGGATAGATGCTTTTTATATGCACCGCACCGCTTTAGTGATTGTAAGAGCAGATCTCAGGAGGCGAGCCACCGGTCAGATGTCCACGTGTCGTATAGCTTGTCATCATTGAATGAGGTTGAAGTGTAATATTACAAACAATCTGTGTAATGGTGGAGCACTGTTAGTGGAAGTAAGCAACTATGTCCTTTGTGGGGTTACTTGCCTCCTGGATTGCCGACCTCTCTGTCAGGAATGGGCACCTCACATGTACAAACGCTGCCGAGACAGAAACTCCGTTAAATCTGTTGCCTGACAGTTTTATTCCACATCAAACTACAGCAAAACTTGTGGTACATACAATTTCCAAGGTTTGCAACCCACAGGGTCCCCATCACTAACTCCCACATGGAAAATCAAAAGGGCGTCCTCCTTTCAGACAGGTGACAGTCCCAAACTGGTCCACACTGGACCTCAGACTCCAAGCTCCTGGCGGCTGCTCCTACCCTGTCTCTCTCTGGCTAGCAGACAGTTTTTCCCCCTGAGTGTGGAAGGAACTGATCCTTTTATCTTACCACTTGCCACACCCCACAGGTGTTATCTCTCTGCAGGTATCAGAATGCCTGTCTATCACCCTCTGCAGGCCATTCTGTACACTGCACTCCTATACATTCTAATCCTTAGGGTAGCTTCAGATGAGGGTATGCGCAAATATGCTCACTACAAGGAAGCATATTTGTGCATAAACAAGGTTTGGAGATGGCAATAATCAGGCTGATACACGTGTGTCAGAGCATAGTACTGTAATTTTTGCACTCGCTAGGCTAGTTCACACGCGTGTGTGTTACTGCCTTTCCATGTAAAATTAAATGAGGGCGAGCTGCCTTTCTTTTCTCTGCGTTGTATGCAGGGTCACATCCTCCTCCCCCCCCCCCCCTTTCTTTTTTTTAAGCTGCCATGGACTTTTGTGGCAACTTTCTATGTAAAACACTGAAAGTTAGGGCTCGTCCTAACTTTTCTCGCAGGCAGGATTTGCGCAAGAGAAACACACTTGTGAGAATTAACCCATTGAAATCAATGGCTTTGCTTTGTCGCATTATATGGGTGAGATTTTTACGAGCGTAAACACATGCACAACCACGTTTGTCTAATTAAGCCCTTAGGGTGGCTTCAGATGAATGTATGCACAAATACACTCGCCTCAGTGAAATGTATTGTGCAGTGATCAAGGTTGAGTTGTGTGCATATCGGCGCATAGTACTGTACTGTTTGCGCATGCAACACTTGTTCACATGCGTGCACAAGATACCCCCCCCCTGATATAAAAGTCTATTTTGCCTAATGAGGTCCAGATGTGTTATCTTCTAGTCCACGAAATTACACAGCATATCGCACATTTTTTAACATTTTGCTTGAGCATTTGTGCCCCTCCCATAGACTTCTATGGAGCTCTTGGTGCACAAATATGGAGGAAAATAGAGCAGGTCCTATTTGCGCTTGTAATTTTTATGTGTGCCAATATACATCTATCTGAAGAAGCCCTTAACCCCTCTAGAAGCACTACATTTTATGGAGACTATCTGAGTTAGGCTTCTTTCACACGAGTGGATATATGCTACGTTGGGGGGCGAAGAAACTGGTGAAAGAGCGCACAAATCAAATATTTATGCGCTCATTCATATGGTCTGGTGACCTCACTAGGCCATCTCCTATTTCCCCTCCCCTTCCCTGTGCAGGCTAACCTCTCTTCCTCCCTGCTTGTTCTGTGCAATGGGAGGGGGCTGGATTGGGGCAGAGCTAAGCGCAGGTCTGCCCTGCCCCCTCCCATTGATGGCTATGGTCAAGGGATGAGGAGAGGGCGGGCGCACCTACGGCCGCTGCCATGGGCTCCCATAGGAGCCCATGCAGCGGCCAACGTATTCCGGCCCAAAACATAGTTCCAGCACTATGTTTTGGGTCCGATGTAAAAACGCCCAGCGCTATATTGGCCAGCCGGGCGTTTTTACGTTTCACAAATATGCCCATGTGATCTGATGCATTGGAATCCAATGCACCAGATTAAAGAGCATATCAGTCGGCCGTGAAAACGGCCGGCCGATATGCGCTTGTGGGAAAGAAGCCTAAAGCTGCATTTACACGGATGATCTTATCATGCAAGTTAGGTGCGTTGCAAGACACACAAAGCTCGCACAAAAATAGATTTCATCCTTAGCAATGTGTCTGTTTAATGGGCGATTTTTCTCTTGTATCGAGATGGAAAAGTTGCAACTTGTTCTATTTTTTGGGGCAATATTGCCAATTATTCCCTATGGGGTTAAAAAAAAATTGCATTCCTCTGTGAGTGGGATTTTTATTATTTTATACTATTGAAATGACGTGAGATTATCATACGTGTTTCATGCACGTGAAAATCAGACATGCAGAGATGCGATGCGTTTTTCTCACAAACCACGATGCACTCGCACAGAAAATTGCAGGGAGATAAGCACGAGATCAGTACAAGTTTCTCGGGCCAATTTCACCCTTGCTTATGTAAATACGGCCTTACACCATGTGTGATTGTTATGATCAGCAGGAATTCTCGGTCTGCAATTGACTGAACGATCGCCTTTAACACGAAATGACCGGTAAAAAATATACTATAATTTGTATGCCATCATAAAATCAGTGAAGAACGAAGAGCAAACTCATCATTGTTCAGCATTCACTAGTCGTTGACCATTTTTACACTGAAACATAATCATTCATTTTTGCACAATTCAGCAATTATTTGAACGATAGTAATTTAATCTAAAAGGGCTTTTCATTTGTTGTTGGGCACAGTTGTTATGTAACTGTCTCACAGCTGATCAATTAGAGTGGGTCAACTGACCGCAGTGCTGCAACTCAGGCCTGGTTGAAGAGGATTCCTGAATGGCTAACCTTTTTTTTAAATATTCCTGGCTTCTGCAGTATGTTGCTGATTATATTGTAAGTAATGTGCATTTAACTACAATATTCTTTGTATATTTCTAGTGGGTTTTTTTGTACACTATTTTTGTCTCTTGTCAGTACACGATACTCTTGTGGTTTTTGAATCTTGTTTGCGTTTTCTGTGTTGTATCTGCACTGTTTTGCCTCTAGTTCAGTGCAACAGAATGCGGTTTTCTTGTCTTTGGGTTCTAGTGCCCTCTCATTAATTGTCAGGGACAGTGTTTCAGATAAGGTTCCCATTAGGGATATTATTATTATGATGTGTTAAATGTTTAACTTGGTTAATACGGTACCTAAGTGCTAAGCCGGGTGGCGGTCAAGACAGAGCAATCAAATCAATGCAAAAATTAAACCCATGTGTTGTTTGTCTGTGTGTCCAGGTCTTGAAACTTCCCGACAATGTGATATGTATTTATTATGTATTTTTTATCATACTAAGGGACAGTAGTGTCTGGTTTTAGGGTCAGATCAGGAAAATACTAGAGTTAAGGTTAGACATTGTCAGATTATTATTTCTCTTTCCCTCAACCATCTTCTGTAGTTCCCTCAACCATCATCCATCCGAGCCATTATCTGCTTACCATCACTACCTTGTTCCTGTCATCTATTGGTGAGTTCCTATTTTTGCCTTACTTACCAGTGTTGATATGTGCTTCAAATATTAGTTCATTTAACTGTCTGATTGTTACACAGTTTTGCCGCTACTATAAATACTTTGTTTTATGGCTACTGAGTACCAAGGACAGGTGACTGTTAGGGTGCATTCACACGAACGTATATCTGCTCGGTTTTCACGCCGAGCCGATATACGTCGTCCTCATGTGCACGGGGGGGGGGGGGGAGGGGCGGAGGATGGAAGAGCCAGAAGCAGGAACTGAGCTCCTGCCCCCTCTCTGCCTCCTCTCCACCCCCTCTCCGCCCCTCCTCACTATTTGCAATGAAAGGAGGCGGGATGGGGCGGGGCTACGTTCCTGCTCCTGGCTTTTCCATCCTCCCCCCCCTGCAGATGAGGACGACGTATATCGGTTTGGCGTGAAAACCGAGCCGATATACGTTCCAGTGAATGCACCCTTATACAGTAGATAAAGTCCAGTTCTGCTATCTAGTAGGCAGTCATTGCCCATATGATGAAGTACACCACATTTTTTTTTCTGATTCAGTTATAACCCAACAGGAAAAAAAAAATTTGCATGGGTCTATATAAAATTGAAGACATATAAAAGTAAAGTAGGCCCAATAGAAGTCTTCTTATGGCTCAAATGATGTACTGAGCGGCGATACTCTTATATTCACGAGCTCATATTTAAACGCAATGTTTCTATTTTATTAAAGATATGAACAAAATTACTATTTCCCGGTAATTTCATTTGTTAGGTTTTAGTTTTATCTGCTCAGTTACTTTATTGTGATATTTATGATGACCAATTAATTTACTTTATGCTTTTATGGCTTTTGGGTCAATATCATGAAATATGTTTGGCTTAATTGCTCATTCGTGTGTTTACTTTCAATGCAAATCTCCGAAGGAATAAAAAATAATTGCAGAACCCCCTGGCAACAATAAACAATTGTTAGTGTCGCGGCTCCGACTGTCAGCATTTATGCCCTGCATGTTCTCTCTCCTCTGCCTTTGCTGGTGTTCAACAAAGCTGAAATAACATCTCTCATTTGTGCTGTTATTTTCTAGAGCTTTGATCCGACACAAAACTCTTTAAGGGGCAACTAAACTAATTTCTTAGTTTCTCAAACAAAAAAATACCATATGCACTGGCAAGTAATATAGTTGCAAATGAAGATCCCAAAACACAAAACTTAGCTTGTTCACAGGTTTGAGGACCAATTTCTATTCTGGTCCAGCCATCTACAAGAGGCCACTGGCTACTGGATAGAGATACACAATTGTTTTTAGCCTAAGAATAACATTGTCAGATTATTCTACTGGATGGAACCTGAACTCAATAAACATGTATAAAATGAGAAAACATAGCTGCTTTTCTATAAAACAGTGCTACTACACCTGTCTGTCACGGCACACCAGCCGCATCTGTGGAACGGGACCGAGGTGACTTCACGGCGTCAGCTCTGGTCCATGTGACCCACTCTTCATTACATGCTCAATGTCATTGTGATGTTAGACACCGGCAGTCTCACTTCTCTGTTTGTGTATGGGTGGATTGGTTGGCTGGGGGGTGTGACAGCCAAGCCAGCCAATCACCATTAGTTTGTATATAATTAATTCCAGGCCCTTCTCACAGAGGATGCCAGTTATTCATTCAGTCTGGCCTGACCACACTGTTTGAAGATCCCTAGTCTTGTTTGACTCCTGCCTGTCTTCTGTCTGAATATTCTTTGCCTGAAGGTGTTTTTGATCCAGTTGGTGGTTCCTGATTCTGAACCGCATATTAGTTAAGATAATCTGTCTAGTAATTAGAATTATCTGGGGTATTATTACACTTTATTACCTGTACTTCTGTGGTTTCTACTTTTGCATTACATCTAACCTTTTTGCCATAATCCTTGTCACCATCTAGGGAAAGTCAGATTCCTGATGTGGCTCTCCCCTTATCAGGGCGATCACCCCGCTTATAGGTAGGGTTCCCTTTACCAGTAGGTTAGGGTCAGTTAACCTTTGTTTTCCATTTATATTTCTGTATACTACTTTGTCTTATCTGCATTTGTGCTTTGAGTGTGTTTACATTTGTCCATACAGGATGCTATTGACACATTTTGCATGAACGTAACATTGTCCATAGGTTATGTGTAATATTGCAGCTTCAAAGAACTTCATTGCCATTAGTCATCACTCAGATTCTCATCAGGTTACTGAGATTGTTACTATTCTATTAATGTTTCTAGGAACATGAAGCAAATTTGTCCTGCCCTTATACACGCACTGATGATCATACACTAACCACTCCATTTCTGCATCGTACGTGCCCTTCTTTCTGCCAGGTCTCAATGACTAGCATACCATGACTGCAAGTCACAAAGTAATAATAATATTCTTTCTTTCTTTAGTGCCAACATATTCCATAACACTCTACAAATCAGGACATAAACAGACAAAATAACACATTACATGCAGAGTTAGATCATCAAACAATTAGATCAACAGGGGTGAAGGTCCTGCTCACAAGAGCTTGCAATCTATAAGGAATTAGGGGTGACACAACTGGTACTTGTTTTGTATAATGGTCTAGCTATCTTTTATATTAATAGGGAAATATACATAAAGCTGCATGAACCAGCAAACAGCCAGTGTCTATATATGTATAGATGTAAAGTGCATTGACCCTTTCCAATACACTGTCTGATGTCTTCAGGCATTCTGATTGAAGGCTGTACAGCTCCGATGTCGGAAGACGTCCGGCAGGGTATTCTTACTGTATATTACTGGCCTCTCTGTTGTTGCGGGCCTCTCCAGCATGTCCCATACTGCAGCACTGGCCCTAGCCAGCTGATGGCACCATTGTATAATGGCAGAAAGAGAAAGCCTCCTAGGAAATCCTGAATCCAAAATTGAATTGCAAAAGTTTAAAGGTAAAGGTGTAGGACGTGTAGAGGGATGAAGGGGTCAGGTTCTGAGGAGGAATGTGGAGAAGTGATGTGTTTTTAAGGTATGCTTAAAACTGTGGGTGTTGATAATTAATCTGATTGTCCAGGGTAGCACATTGTAGAAAACTGGTGCAGCTCAGAAAAAGAAAGAAGAAAAAAGTAGAAGGTTTGGATTAAGGAACATCTTAATATAAGGTCATTAGCAGAACAGAGAGCACGGGTAGGGTGGTAGACAGAGATGAGGGAGGAGATATAGAGCGGTGCAACACCATAGAGAGCTTTATGGATGAGAGTGAGGAGTTTGAATTGTATTCTATAGTGGATGGGCAGCCGCTGCAGTGACAGACACAGGATGGAGGCACTAGTGTAACAGTTGGACAAACAGATGAGCCGGGCAGCTGCATTCAGGATATATTGGAGAGGGGAGAGTTTAGTGAGGGGAAGACTGATCAGTAGCAGGTTACCGTAATCAAGCCAAGAATAGTTCAGGACAGGAATGAATGCTTTTGCTGTATCTACAGTTAGAAAATGATGGATACTAAAAATGTTTTTAAGGTTCAGGTGACATGATTGAGCAAGTCATTGAATGTAGAGAGTGAAAGAAAGATCAGAGTTAAATATGACTCCAAGCAACAACAGTGCTGCCTAGGTGTTTTAGTAGTACCACAGACTGAGTTGAAGATATCAGGCCGAAACACAAGAAGTTCCGTTATTCAAAGATTAATTTCCAGAGAGAGGCCATGATGTTAGAAACAGCACAAAGACAATCAATGAGAGGTAGTATATAGTTAGGCGTTGTCAGCATAGAGATGGCACAGAAAGCCAAATGTGCTGATAGTTTGTGCAATGGGGGCTGTGTAGATAGGAAAGAGGAGAGGACCTAGAATCGAACCTTGAGGAACCCCAACAGTAAAGGAAAGAGGTACACTGAAAAATGATACACTGAACTCATAGAGGTGTGGCATTGCAGCCAAAAGAGTAGAGCATACTAAGGAGCAGTCCGTGGTCTATGGTACTAAACTCTGTGTCAGGACTGAAACCTAGGACCTCCTGTTCAGTCATCCAGGCCTTTGGACAAATTCCCCTACAGACCCTAGCCTTGTTCCTTGTTCCTGTTAGCTCAGTTCCTGCGTCCCTGTCCTAGCCTTGCCCTGCTTCCATTTAGGATTTGCTATAAAAGCTTGGCCCTTCCCCAGCTCCTTATGAGATTATTTTGCTCTATTGCCTTTATCAAGTGTCATCTCCTAAAGCTGTTCCTCTCCTGCAAACCATGATTACCCATTACCAATATCTGGCTTCCCTTCTGACTACGTTACCTGCCTCATCCATTGTACTGCATACTGAGACTTCCCGCAGCTGACTCCTGGCTTTCCCACCTCAATACGTTACCTGCCTCATCCTTTGTACTGCAGACTGAGACTTCCCATTGCTGACTCATGGCTTTCCATCTGACTATTCTCCAGACCTGCGGCTTTTACACCTGAGGCTCCACCTTAGTGCCTGAACCGCTACACTCTGTGTAGAGATCCACAAGAATTAGTGCAGAGTAATCACCATTTGAAATAGCCATCAGGAGATTGTTTGACACTTTTTAAGAATGGTCTCAGAGAGATTGATTATTAGGCAAGAGTAGACTAGATAGTTAACTAGAGCCCTCAAGTATTCCCAACAGGTCATGATATGAGGATATCCTGTAGAGCTGAAGTACTGATAATAATTACTTCACCTATGCAATACTAAGGAAATTCTGAAAACATGATCTGTTATTAGTAATTGAGGACCAGAGTTGAGAAACACCGGTCTAGCCCACCAGGAACACAGTCCAGGCAGATACTTGCTCTCCATAGATATCAATGACCTTGTGAAAAACAGGTTCTCTTAAAGGGGTTGTCTCGCGGCAGCAAGTGGGGTTATACACTTCTGTATAGCCATATTAATGCACTTTGTAATGTACATCGTGCATTAAATATGAGCCATACAGAAGTTATTCACTTACCTGCTCCGTTGCTAGCGTCCCCGTCGCCATGGATCCGTCTAATTCTGATGTCTTCTTGCTTTTTTAGATGCGCTTGCGCTGTGCGGTCTTCTTCCTGGTGAATGGGGCCGCTCGTGCCGGAGAGAGCTGGTCCTCGTAGCTCCGCCCCATCACGTGTGCCGATTCCAGCCAATCAGGAGGCTGGAATCGGCAATGGACCGCACAGAGCCCACGGTGCACCATGGGAGAAGACCCACGGTGCATCGTGGGTGAAGATCCCGGCGGCCATCTTGGTGAAGGAAGAAGAAGGAAGAAGGAAGACGTCGCAGAGCGGGGATTCGGGTAAGTAATACATTTTTTTTTTTTTTAACACATCCTTTGGTGTTGTCCTGCGCCGAACGGGGGGCCTATGGAAAAAAAAAAAACGTTTCGGCGCGAGACAACCCCTTTAAGTCTTTGTATGTTCTCCTGTCCCAAAAACATAATGGCGCTCAGGCAGAACACCACTTAGTGCTCATATTTATACATATATGCTGAAAATACATAGCACATGTAATTATCACTTATTAGCTGGAGTTCTAGTACTTTACACTGTATGCAATCAGTTTAATATACAAGAACTCTTAACTAAGTATGGCTGTTACTTGGCAATCCATTACTTTATATTCTAAATGTTTTGCACCTATTTGCATTTTGATTTTATGCAAATGTAAAAATAAATATGATATTGTAAAATAGCAAATTCTTCTCCATCTTAGAATATGCAATGAGATGGTAATTTAGCATTTAAAGACATGCTGTAGGCAATGCTAATATTAAAGTTTACATTCTAATGCTGATTGCACATCAGTCGCTGATTGCCTGAATTACATGGAATAAATGATTGACTGATAGTCCCAACAAAGCCGAATGTCCCTGCATATAAAGTATGTCCCCTCCCCCACTCTTCTCATACCTTGTACTAGGAGCGCCATTGCAGATTCTGTCACTGTTTTCTTTATCTGCATTTTGTTTTCTGCTGACAACCTAGACAGATGTGCATAATGACACCAAGACATGCCACCTAACAAGAGATGATGAATTACACGGGCCAAGTGTCTGCTTTACAATTAAATAGACATAAAATACAATATTCTATTGAAAATACGTTGAAGATGACTGCAAAAAAAAGCTTGATGTACACAGCCTGAGGACAAGGTCAGATGATCAGAAGAGTCCACCGGAGTACCAGAGCATCCGCCTGTAGGCACAATATGGAATGCCAAAGATCAACCAATAGAAAACCCCACTTGGAGGAAACTTTGGAGACAATAAGACAATAACTTGCTGCTATGACCTTTTATTATAGAATGATTTACAAATAATCCATCAGACCTAATTTATTACATGTCCTGTGTGTAGAATGATAAGAACAAACCAACATGTAGGAAAATTAAAGTAAGTGAACCGATTTCCCTCACCTCCTCCTAGTGGCCATGGTCCTTATACTCATGCCTCTGTCCATGGTGGAGGCCACTGTCCTCCATCCTCCCTCTCTGCCTCTTGAAGGGTGCCTTCTTAAAGGACCAATGTACACTCAGGTTTTCATTTACCAGCCAGTCCTGACTGCTCCTGCCCTATTTTAGGCTTCCTCTTCCACCAGAGGGGACTGAGCATCAGGCAAAATTTTAAAGTTATTCCCTATCCACTGGATAGGAGATAACTGAATAATTATCTTTATTTATACAGCGCCAACATATTCCACAGTGCTAGAAACAAAACCACGATTACATGTTTTAGTCAATTGATGGAAACAGTAGGGGTGAGGATTCTGCTCCAACGAGCTTACATACTACAGATAATGGGGTGATACAGAAGGTAAAGGGGCTAGAGATGTGTAGGGTATGGCGAGGTGGAGAGTGTGGGATGCTATACACATAGATAATGGTCAAATTGAGCCATATAGTGGCTGAATCGGTATGACTGCAGGGGGCGGTTTATGGCTAGCAGGGATTGCAGTCAATAGGTCATGGAGCATGTTATCAGGCGGAGGACAGAGGGGTTTGGTTTAGGGGATCTGGAATGACTCCCTGAAGAGGTGCGTTTTTAGAGCATGCCTGAAGTTGTGTGAGTCGGGGATTGCCCAGATAGTTTTGGGTAGTGCATTCCTGAGGACTGGTGCTGCTCTGGAGAAGTCTTGGAGGTGGGAATTAGAGGTTCAAGTAAAGGGGCACTTATTCTGATTTAGTTGGCGGAGCAGGGGGAGCAGGCTGGGTGGTGGATTCGGTCTGTCCCAGAGGGAATGGTAAGCAGGTTGTGTAAGCATTCTACAACTCACTCCACTTTAGTGACAGTGCCGGAGATTACAGAGTTCAAGAGTCCTGCACAACTTCTGCTCCATTCACTCAATGACTAACTAGACCCTTGTTCTTAGGATCATGGGGGGTTTCAGCAATTGGACCCCCACTATTCATAAAGCTATAACTTGGCATAACACCTTTAAATGAGAGACTGTAGAATTATTTGGTAGCAGAAATGTAGCCCATATTCAATTTTTCCTGTTCATCTTGCAGCGCTGCCTCATTAGCCATTTTCATGGTCCTTTTATTACGACTGTAATTCAAATTTGATACTTTATGTTACATTTATAATCTACCATTAGTCATTCCAAAACTTCATTAATTTTTTTTTTACAACACTTCTCTATGATTTCTATACAACACTGCATATATTCTTCACAAATAAACTTTTATGCTCATGTCGGAGAGCTCTGATGGCTGTGTACGAATGACCTCACCGAGAGCGGCGCTCAACGCAATGATGCGCTTGTTTTAGGCCTGAATAATTTTTCCAAAATGAACGCTAACTTCAATCCATAAACTTCTGACACCCGTGACAGTCAGTGTCTGAAGACAGATAGTGATATTTCTTTTGGAACTCTTTAACATCCCATAAAGCGGTTCAACAAGAAGGGCTGTCAGCTCTTGCGGAAAATATGTGTTTGTTTCATATAAATAGTCTTATGATTCTCAAGTTGAAAGGTGAAATGATTAATCAAAATATTTTATAGCTAAGGATGCACAAAAGTCACGCTATGCCAGCTGAATACTGCCGAACTTGTCTCTGAGAAGGGTATAAATAAAAGAAATTATAGAATACGGACAAGTACTTGAGATAAAGGCCAATCTCCTGCCAGAATACAAATGAAATAAGCATTAATCACAGTGACTTCCTTACTAAACCTTACATGAACTGCACTTTGCATATTCATTACAGGAAATATGGTAAATAATCATTAGGCTTTTAAAGTTATGGCATTAAAGAGGTTATCCAGTTGTAAACTATATACGGGCTATCTTTAGGATAAACCATCAATGGTAAATCGGTTGGGGTCTGCCATCAAAGACCTCTGTAAATCAGTTGTTTTCTGGGTCCATATGTTCATGCACTGAGTTGATTTCTGCAGGGAGCAGACAGCTCCATTTGTACTGCAGTGGCCAGGCTTGGTATTGCAGGTGAAATTCCCATTCACTTGGTCTGCAATACCAAGACTGGCCAAGCAGTGAAAACGGAGCTGTCTGCTTTCTGCAGAAATCAGGTCAATGTATGACTGCACTAGCCTGGTATGGTGAAAGTGTAATTGGTTATTTGTAACCCTCGAATTGTATTCGAACAGCCATGAATGTTCAATGTATAAATTATGATGATTGTATAACTTAATCTTATAGACTTGCTAGAATATCATGTTAATATCTGGACATAGGGTCACCATTGTCTAAAGAAATGGTCTTGTGATTCTATTGTCTCATTCGTTGTACAAGTCTGTCATCATTGTCTTAAGATCTGAACTGGGGCTTTATGTATGTTTGGAGATTATTATATGTTGTCATTGTTTTAAGAATCAGTTTTGTTTATCTGATCTGGTCGCATCTGAGGAATGGCCACTTTAGATTATGACCTTTTTGGATAAGCAACCCTATGTTGTGATTTTGCAATGCAAATATTACTAAGATGTATAAAAGACAGGAGAAGGTTTGGGGAACTTAAAAGCATTTTGGACCTGTCTCAGAGTGGTTCCCAACAGCTCCCCCTGTTCTTTGACTTTTCACCGCTGCTGCTCAAGCAGATGAAGTATACATAAGGCTCTTGGTGATGTGAGTATTGCACCATTATTTTGGTGATGTAACCCTTGTTTTAGGTATTACACGTGGTTTACCTTTGCTAAAAACTTATTTTTAAAAAATGTATGCACTATCTCAATATCACCTATTTTATGTAAAAAATATTGTTTTATTTTTGTCATGTATTCATGTAATTGTGTTTATATTAATAAATTGTGTTGTATCAACCCAACTGTCCTGCTTTAAAGCCATATCCGAACCTGTTTAGTAAAACACCTGGCGAACCAATGATCATTGGATATCCTTGGCGGCAGACCCCCGACGATCTACTATTGCTGACCTACATAAGGGCAGGCTATATTTAGTTTCGAACTGGATAACCCCTTTAACTATTTTGTTGCTGTTACGTCCAACCTGGACGTGCTGAATCTGCCACTCACAGATCTACCAAAAATGCAAATAAATGGCAAAACAAGAATGGAACAAAATATGGGAAACACTGTCCCTATGCAAACAAACACTGAAAGCGGGGTGATCGCCCTAATAAGGACGGCCCCAACTGTGTACCTCAGCCCCTAGTTGACCCTATGTGGGGAAAGGTAACACAGCCAGAAAACCAAAATATCAATGCAAACAAATGCAGTACTTAGCTTTAGCTGCAGCAAGTACTGAATAATCCAGCAGGAACCTTCTGACTGCTAGCCCAGTCAGGGAGAGACTGAGAATCAACCGCATTTCAGCTCAGTCTCCAGCCAGGTTAAATAGCCCAAGTAATCATCCCCAGGTCCGACCAAGCACGTCATAATAAATAGCACACCCACTGAGCCAGAAGATGTAGAAACATCTGCAAAACCATCACCAGACTATCATCAAGGCAGCAATCCAAGAACCGAAATATATAATCACTGAATTACTTAATTGCTTGAATCAAGTTTTTATGTTAAGGGGTTTTCTGGGACCACACTATTAATGACCTGTTCTCTGGATAGGTCAACAATAGTTGGTTTGTGGTGGCCCACCACTTGGCATCCCCATCAATCAGCTGATTGAAAAGGCCGTGGTGGTTGGGTGAGCATGGCTTCTTCTCAGGCATGTGAAATCAGGTTGATTCATGACATGACTTGAGAGCAGCTTGGCCCAATTTATCTAAATGGGACTGAGCTGGTAGACTATGCACGATTGCTCTACAATCTATGGCGCTATGCTATGGTAGGGACTAGAGATGAGCGAGTATACTCGCTAAGGCACTACTCGCTCGAGTAATGTGCCTTAGCCGAGTATCTCCCCGCTCGTCCATAAAGATTCGGGGGCCGCCGCAGCTGACAGGTGAGTTGCGGCAGGGAGCGGGGCAGAGCGGGCGGGAGAGAGGGAGAGAAAGATCTCCCCTCCGTTCCTCCCTGCTCTCCCCCGCAGCTCCCCGCCCCGCGGCGGCACCCGAATCTTTCGGGACGAGCGGGGAGATACTCGGCTAAGGCACATTACTCGAGCGAGTAGTGCCTTAGCGAGTATACTCGCTCATCTCTAGTAGGGACTGATGTGACATACAAGCACTACTGTTAATTCAATTAGCTGCTTAGCTGAGATCCTGAGCAGCAGACCCCTGTCGATCAACTTTTGATGACCTGTCCTAAGGATAAGTCATTTACAGTTTAGTCCAATAAAACCACTTTAAATATATATTTTAACCGCTTTGGTGGAGTTTGAAGTATTGCAGTTTTCCCAGTAGCTGAGCACTCGCAAAAGGCTATCACTTGTTGTCACATTTCCGCTTGTGTCAGAATTCATATTATTATCTTCAGAAAGTGGGGCTACAATTAAAAGTAACTTTTCTATTCTAATGCTGGTGGTAGGTAATACAGGATTACACCATTGACAATAGATATGGTCACAGCTTACCTTCTCCCCCTCCCTGCACAGTGACCTCAGTGCAGGTCATAGAGCATGCCTACAATACTCTCCCATAGAACTTATGATTCTGTATTGATAGACACCTGAATATTTTAGCCTTTCAGTCTTTTATTGGGAAATCATATTGGTCTCAACTGGTGCCAATAGTTGGTGTGGGTCTTATCAAGTGATGCGTAATAAACAGATCTGTCCTTGCTTACCTTTCTTATTGGCTCAACATACTGTACCCAAGATGTGTGGCCCAAAAAAAAAAAGCTTTAAAAAAAAGCACAAAAATAAACAACATGGTTTTGTGATGCTCTGTCGGGAGATGCTTATACTATGTGGGGTTTATTCACTTAGATCAGCATTTGATATGCCTTTCCAAGTAAACTTGGTGCCAGTGTAATTTTGACAAAAGTATTAAGAGTCACAAGCCTCTAAATATATTTGTCTCCTCTGGTGGCAACTTCATGTGCCAATCTATACCAGCTATAAACTGACATAGGTTTCAGTTATAATTTATGTCAGTTACCAGCATTAATTCCAATACATCTGTTGGGTCTGTGAGGCCATGTTCCCGTTATGCCCAGCCCTGCCCACTTTTAGAAAAGTGGCAGAAACCAACGTAAAAAGTTCAAAATGCACAAATTATGAGGTGTGCCATAAATTGTGACTTTTATATGTTACTGATTTGGCATTCAAACCTTAGTATTGTCTTAACATTGTCTTCATTCAGCCTAACATACTATGTACTATGTAATACATATGCCCATATATCTACACACGGCTTGACAAGAGTTGCAGCTTGACAAGAGTTTTGGTAGCATGTCACAATATTGTATTGCATTTCAATTTTGGGAAATTTAAGCCCTTAAAGGGTTGGACTAAAATGGACTTTTATCCCCTATCTGCAGAGATGCTCAATTTATCTTCAATGGGGCTGATGCAAGTACAAGTGCTCAGCTATTTCCATTAGCCCCATTGAGGATCAATGTAGTGGCACCACATATACATGACTGCTGCTTCATTCAATCTCGTCTTTATTGTGGGAATGGGGGGTGCAGTGAACCACAGTGAGAATGAAAGGGGGGCACAGCCAGACCCCTGTTCTTGGGATCAGTGGTGAGATCCTTATCCATCCACCCATCCATCCATATTCTCTAGTGGAGCAGTATGCACAAGTATGAAGAAAGCATGTTCGTGGAGCAAATTTGAGAAGTAACTAATTGTGATTGCTATCACTATTACAAGTGTCACTAATAAAAAACATAGCAGAATAGCAGCTGCTTTCTCTGCCCACCATAGCTCATGCTTAACAGCCATTGCATGGGTGTAATGATATTTCAAGTTCTAGTCACTAGATTACTGGTGATGGGTTGTTTTTCCAGAGATTTATTATGATTACCAGATTTGGAGTTGGAATGAAATGTTTCCGCTAAGATGAAGAAAATTAGATTTGCCTCGGGGGATGGGGGTGGGTTCGCCTTCTTCTGGATCCACATCGCAGGTAATTCTGGATGTCTTTTTTTAACCATATAAGCTATGTCATTAGAGCTCATAATGAAAAAGTTCAGCCACTTCTGACCTATATATTGCACCTATAGATGAGCTGTACCCAAGGACACCACTATTTTACATGAACTAATGGATGGTATTGCTTCAGTCTTTCTAATGTTGGCAGGAGCTGCAGTTGTTTCCCCTGGGATCCATATATTTTACTTGTCTAAAAAGCATTTTACCTACAGTGAACACACCATGGGTGAGCTAAATAAAATATGTCTTTCTGGTTCCATCTTAAGGTCGGCTGAAGGAGCCTAAGAGGAAAATATATGATAGAAAATAGTTATGAATTGCTCATTGGAAGGTAGAATGAACAGTAAAACTGATAACATAATGTGTACCTGTGGGCTTCTGGGGATATTCTTTAGTAGGAATATAAAATTAAATTGTCATAAAATTCATTTATATTTAAATGTATTAAACCGTCTGCTGCAGTCACTTCTCCGGGATGCGCTATCCTATAAATAAGGATTGTTTAACTGCTTTTCTGGGTTTATCAGAAAATGTAAAGCTGACGATGCTGTCCCAGTGATGATATTATAATGACCACATTCATTATCAAAAAATATGTCTTGTGAATGCAATATTGGTTGACTGTGTGTTTGGTAAAAGAAGAGAACACTTGAATGAACTCGCATTCTCTACAAAGTCTCGTAAAATGTAGTCTATGCTTTTAGAAATTGCAAACCAATGGGGTATATTTATAGAGTTATCAAGATCAACCAAGGGATGGGAAAGGATGAAGATGAAGGGAAGTGGTGTGGGCAAACTTGTGACATTTCATGGCTGAGGCCACCAGCTTACCTCTACTGGTGGTCATGGCACTTGTCATATCCCTGCCTCCCGTGTTTGCCTGGCTTCTGTAAGCGGTCTAGATGGCACACACATATGGCCATGCTCTTAAAGGACCAGCATGCACCTTAAAAAGTCTTCCCCTGTCAATCATTAGGTATACCTGTCTATACCCCTATGGAGGGTGTCTGAGATTATGGTGTTTTGGCTCTACTTCAAAACAGTATATGGCACAGCGAATCCACATCCACTGATCCTGACAGCACTTTTGAACCTTGTTCCTTCCCATAGACCCAGAGTTAGGTCAACCACCTTAAGACATGAGCCAATCTGCCCAAGGGGGAAAAAATTTCCTCCTGATCCCGAATGGGGATCAGACAAGATCAACATTCTAGACAAGAATCATATACGTTTTCAGAAGCTGAGCATTCATATGTATGAGGGCGCCAGTGGGATCAGCTGTTGGTCAAGCAATTATTAGCCCAAAGCTGTATGAACAACTTAAGTAGCCGAAGGAAGTCTATCACTCCTTTGCAATATTGGCTGGATTATTTTGCTTATGTAAAAAGTTTGAAGAAAATTGTCCCTCTTTCTTGCTCCTCATTCCCCCAGGACTATCTACAAGTACATGCCTCCTAAACTTTACAGACATACAGATATGATAAACTAGTTCCAATTTATATTTAAAGATGATTTGCTATGTTTACTGACTTCATTGATTTATATTATTCATTCTAAGCAGTTCTATGACCTTATTCATGCTTCAGCACCACGGACAGCACCAATCATTGTCTTGCCTTGAGTCTGAAATTTCATTTACGTCAATATGACTTATAAAGCATTCATCCCAGAACAGCACTATTACAAGGTGTTACATGATCTCATTTATTAATCTATTTCTATACAATACCTCTAGTCGTTTGTTACCTTTGTGGTAACTATTATTATTTACTTTCAAAGACTGAGAAGTCTAGTAAACCTGGGAAAATGTTAGACTTTATCCATGATACCTTATTGTGGTTGCATGAGAAAATCAACATACAATTTGAAAAATGTTTTTGGCATCAAACGTTGTGGGCTTGTGTGGTGGCTTTTATGGCTAGTAGGTAGAGATGAGCGAACGTACTCGGTAAGGGCGATTTCGCAATCGAGCACCGCAATTTTCGAGTACTTCACTACTCGGGTGAAAAGTACTCGGGTGCGCTGTGGGTGAGCGGGGGGTTGCAGCGGGGAGTGGGGGGGAAAGGGAGAGAGAGAAGGCTCCCCCCTGTTCCCCGCTGCTACCCCCCACTACCCTCTGCAACCCCCCGCCCCACAGTGTAGTACTCGAAAATCGTGGTGCTCGATCGCGAAATCGCCCTTACCGAGTATGTTCGCTCATCTCTACTAGTAGGCAATATTCTACACCAGTTTTAGGCATTTTGTGAACTTCCAGTATTGTTCAAACTAATTAAAACTAATTTTTGCAAAAGTTTGGCAAACTGAGTAGTTTATAATCAGTGCCAAATAATGGGAAATGAAGAACCAGAGCCAGAGTTAGACTCAGAGGCCAGCAACCGGAGTCAGACTCGAACCAGAATCAAATTTAAGAGGCGGTGGAGATTTTTTAAAAATGGAGGATGGGGCTGAGAGCATATGCAAGAAAATGAGAATGGAAATAAACAAGGCTAAATCAGAAAACAGAGTCAGAACTGTAGGAAGATACAAACAATGGCCTCATTAGACATCACACAAGCAATTAAGACCATAACTAGAGTCTAGACAAGAGTGATTTTGGTTCTTTGTGCACAATATTACTCATAATTTAGGTGTACTCAAAATATATATACATACTTTAATCTATTATCAAAATTATGCTCTCCAAGCCGCTTTAAACATTTTGTAGAGCACTTACTCACATGAAAGGACATACCTCTAATGCTAGTCATAATGTTTTTATTTCCAGGAAAATAAAGCACATGCAAATTAGTCAACAGATCCTCTGGAATCATTCCAATAGCCCCAAGTGCTCTGGGTCTTGCCCTAGCACATCCTCTATTCTCATAGGTCCTGCTCTATCTTTCATGCACGTAGTATTAAGTATGTGCGAGAAAGATAGGGCAAGTCCTTTATTTTCTTGCGTGTATTATCAATGCACAAGAATCCCGCTAGTGGAAACAAAACCATTGAAATCAATGGTTTCATTTCATCCCATTATGTGGCCGTAATTTTCAGTCTCCCATAATTGTACTAAAACAGCCAATCTGCTTAAGCCCTAAAGCCAAGAATCTCAGCTTTGAAATGACTGCAAAAATGTGTTGATAGTCTTAACAAAACCGGAGCTACAACCATTTACATTATAATACATTCTGTTTGTCCTAAACTGTAATGTCCTTTTCCTATAGAGCACACAGATCTTATCCTAAACTGCTGGGAGGTTAATATCAGGGGCTTTAGGAGTTAAAGGGGTTGTTCAGGACTTTACCTTTAATGACCTAGGGTTATGTGGAATTTGACCTGGTCGTGTGAGTCCGGCCTTAGGACCAAAATAGGACATGTCCTAACGGGTTAGTCACTGCAAAAGTCACAGTTGCTTCTAGGCCCTGGAGCTTGAAGAGCCTGAAAGACCCCTAAATTCCATATGAGATCAATACTTTTTTGTTAGATTGTTCTGCTGGGATGTGTTGTTCTACATGTTTTCCCAGCAGCTTAGCTCTGCAGGTGTGGTTGATTGTGCTGGCTGGGTGTGGTTTGCTCCAGTAACCCGATCTCTCAGGTCTGTTGCATATAAATATCAGCTCTCTGGCTGGGGAGTTGGTTTCCTCTTTTTGCCTTATATTTGTAGTCTTGCTTGTTACTCTGTTTTGTATGTCTGTGTGCTGCGTCTGTTAAAGGTCTTCTGATCTGTTTGTGCTTGCAATGTGACCGGTTCTGATTCCATTTCTGTATATTTGCTCTGTGTTAGTGTGAACTGTGTCCTGTGCTGCTTGGATCATTCACCATCTAAGGCGAGTTAGGCCTTTAAGTTTCAGTGCGGGGCCATCCCTATCAGGGCGATAGCCCTGCTTGCAGGCAGGTATCTTGGAATTAGTTGTCTCATTAGAGTAGGGACCGCCAGACAACGAGGACCCTTGAAGTGCGCTCGCGACTTAAGTGACTTGGCCAATCCACGAACTAATTCTGCGTACTTATTATAGCAATTCCATTTGTTTCTTCATGTGGGTAAGCTGTAAATGTTTTGGGTGTTCCGCAGTCTTTCTTGCCTCTGCCTGTCCGCGAGTATGTAGTCCGTCTCTCTGCTCTGAGTTTTGTTTAGCAGTCTGAGTCCTGCCTGTATTCCTGAATCGAGTTTGTTCTGAATTCCTGGCTACAGTCCCTCTACCTGAGGAGCCAGCTGCCTACCACTCCAGGACAGTCTCATCCTGGTTGGTTGGTCCATTGGATGCACATTCCCTGAATCCATAATAGTATTCTGAGGCCAAGGTTCTTGCTGATCTTCTTGGGTGGTAAAGACGTAACATATTGATTAACATGTGATAGTTAAAGAAACTGTCCAAAATAGGAAAAAAGATATATTTTGAATGAACAGCATCCCTTTCATCCATTGGTTATGTCTGATATTACACCCCACCCCAATTCACTTGAATGGAGCTGAGTTGCAATACCAGGCACAATCCATTGGCTAGAATGGCACTGTTTTGGGAAAAAGGCAGCCCTGTTCTCCTAATCCCACAGAACCCCTCCAATCACCGAAAACAGATTTAGCTTTGGGATTCAAGAACTTCTCTGCTTTAACTTACAGACTGTTTACTTTATACTATTTTACAGGGTAAGCTTGTTAAACCTCGTCACTAAAAGATACACTATGCCATTATAAAGGAAAGTGAGGAAACATTATTAAAGTACTAAATTAATCTATAGCTAAACAATAAAAAGTGATCACCCCATATAAATGAGTGATGCAAATAGCCTATGAAGCTTATTCCTGTCTTCCTTCAGTTCTTGACTTCACATAGTCTTTTGCCTTGTCCTACGGGAGTTGATTATCTTTTCTTGTTTATGTCTCCTCTATTTGCTCTCTGATGTTAATTAGTTATGTGACTGTCTACATCTCCTTGCAGCATACATTACCATTATTCAGTCTGACTGAGCATTCCCTGCCACGACTCATCCTCTTAGTTTCTACCACTTAGTGTATGGTGACAGTGATGTCTTTTATTCTATCTTTTTTTATGTTCCTACAGTATGTCCCAGCTATTGTTCGACGTTGGTAATGATCAAGGTTTTGGAGTCACGAGGCAGCGGATGTTTTCAGCATTGACAAGATAAGAGGATGTAAAAAATAGGGCATTTTATCAAAACAGAAGAAAGATGCTCTGACTACTCAATGGACTTTGTGCTATTGACAAAAGTTTTTTTAGGCTGTGCTAATATCACGTTTAGTGAACAGCTTCGGTTTATTCTCTGAAAAAGCAACCAATGTATATGTCAAATGTAGCCATAGGCCCTCATTCAACCAATGGAGGCCAAAAGAGCATCCTTTTAGCGTTTATTGAAGGATCAGAGGTGCTGTGCATCAAAGGAGAAGAGACTCCATAATAAAAATATGACTGCTATGATGGTGCTTGGATTTTCCTCCCAGGACAGAATGGTCTATGTTTGTTTCCCCAATTATAACCTATTTATCTAGCCATGGATGGCCATAGCTATGTGTGACCTGTGCGTTCACGCAGGGTGCCAGCCACAGGTTTGTTAGGGAGCACCAGGCAGATGTAGGTTGGGGGTGATCAGCCGCCTTAGGTCCTCCCAGTCAGATGATCTTCTTTCTCCATGCAGCAGCGTCTTGTGGAGCTAAATAAATCCTCCTCCTGGTTCTGAATTCTGCCCTCAGATGGTCCAAGGCACCATTGTCATCCCATTATTTCCCTGCAACACAATTGTTTAGTTCTGTTACTCTATTTATGCACTGAGCTTGGTTCTAGGGCTGTATTTATGTTATGAGTTTGGTTCTGAAACTGTATTTATGCTATGGGGTTTGTTTTGGTGCTGTATTTTATGTTATTTGCTTTGTTCTGATGCTGTACTTATGTGCTGAGCTAGGTTCTAGGGCTGTATTCACGTTAGGAGTGTGGTTCTGATATTGAATTTATGTTATGAGCTTGGCTCTGGTACAGTATTTACTAAGCTGTTCTAGTGTGGGTATGCTGCTGTCTATTTATATATCCCCCTGGCAATCACTATTCAAGGACATCTGTGAGTGTATTTTTTTCTATAAGGCCGGCTGCACACGAGCGTGACGGGCTCCACCGCGGAATATTCCGTGGCAAAGCCCCGTCACGGCGCCCCCAAGAGACCCCATACTTACCAGCGGATCAGGCGTCTTCGCTCCCGCATGACGCTTCCCTGCCCACCGCCGCCGCATCACATGACACGCCCACCGCGTCACATGACGCGGCCGGCCGTGTCATGTGACGCGGCGGCGGTAGGCGGGAAAGCGTTTTCACGCTATCTTCCGCTGTGTTACAGCGGGAGATAGAGTGAACAGATGGCTTCCATTGACTGCAATGGAAGCCATCAGTGCATACACCCGCGGCAAATAGAGCATGCTGCGGGTGAGGACGGGAGATTTCACGGTGCGGAATTCCGCGGTGGAATTCCGCACCGTGTGCCCTGAGCTATTAGGTTCAATAGAACCTAATAGCTGCGGGCAACGCAGCGGATTTTCGCCGCGAATTACGCGGCGGAAATCCGTTCGTGGGAAGGAGGCCTTAAACCTGTAGCATGGCAAGAATACTGACATGGAGAACTGGCTAACATACCTCCCTCATTATGCACCAGTAACCCTGAAATTGGTGCTTTATCCAGCACTGAACCACTGCAGGTTAGGATAGATCTGTCCAGTGGGTGTTGGCTTTCTATATTGCTCCTAATTGGGTGTGAGAGTTATACTTGAGTCATCAATAAAAAGCCAAGGGAGGATCACTTAATAAAGAAAGTCTAGGACCACTTGCTAGTTGGGGGAGGGTATATTTCTGTTACTGTCAATGTATAGAGCAGCAAAGCAGACCGACAAACTATGTTTTATTGTGTGGAATGTTGAACTTTAGAGATGAGCGAGCACCCAAATGCTCGGGTCTGCATTATTCGAGTCGAGCTTTTCGTAAAATTCGATAGCTCTACTCGAGTAACGAACCCCATTGACTACAATGGGATACTCGAGCACTTTTTGTATGTGGGACGCCAGGTCTCGAGCTTTTTTTTTCTTGGTTCTCTCTCTCTCTCTCCCCCTCCCCCAAAAATTTGCAATTGACATGCGCTGTGTCGCGGTGGGGAGGGGCCAAAACAGGCATGTCATAGCAGGGAGGAGCCAAAAACTGGGGCGGGGTCGAACACAGCTCGTTCGAGTAATGAGCACCATCGAGTACGCTAATACTCGAACGAGCATCAAACTCGGCAGAGTACGTTCGCTCAACTCTATTGAATTTCTTTGTTTGTAGCCTCAAACATCATTCAAAGTTGCCAGTCTGGCCACTACAAATTATTTGCAGACCTTATGCAGCTAACAGTGGGATTTGGGGAATTCAATTACCCTGCACCAAACAGGGGCAGCTCACAAATATACAAGCTATATTATGTGGCCTTCTGTTCTCACATAATAAGGAAGATGGAACAATACCTTTGTAGCACCACCTATAGGATGGCATTCCTGCAAATCAATGTCCGATCCTTTATACAGGTCTTTATAACAAAGATTCGGAATTGAAAACCAAGCCAGAATCCATACACAGACAGCTGTTTCAGGGGGTTTGCCCTTCATCAGTGTGCAGTAGGTTTCTGGCTTGGCTAGTGAGAGGCTTATGAGGTGGCACTGCATAGGTATTGTTCAATCTTCCTTATTTAATATTTACATATATTTCCCAGACTAGCATGCATGGCCTTATAAGGGTGATCAATGAGTGGAACAGGTTGCCACAGGAGGTGGTGAGTTCTCCTTCAATGGAAGTGTTCAAACAAAGGCTGGACAGACATCTGTCTGGGATGATTTAGTGAATCCTGCACTGAGCAGGGGGTTGGACCCGATGACCCTGGAGGTCCCTTCCAACTCTACCATTCTATGATTCTATGATTCTAAGTCTCCTCACTCACCTCCTAGGGGTCTCCTCACACACCTTCTAGGTGCTCTCCTTAAGGAGAGATGATACCACTCCCAATCCACATAGTGTGTGTCGTAGGGATTGCGGCCTATTTATTTGGCAGTGTTTTTCTGTTAATATAAAGCAAAAAGAAAATCAAACAGGGAAACAGCAAATACACACAGTGCATGATAGAGGCCTCAGACATTGTTCAAAGTTCATTGTTTTTTTCTGGCCTTATGCAGCTAGCAGTGAGTTTCTACAAATGACAAAGTTAGCTGATAAGTTAGATAAAACTACACTAAAATGTGAACGAAAAATAAATGAATACATCTGCAGCACATGGAACAGGTTGTAGAGCAGATGACACGGCATGCCTCAAGTACCACCAACTCCCCTTCCTCACAGTCACAGGCACAGCAGTCAGTCTGCAGCAGTCAGCCATGGGCATCCCCCTCTTCTTCACCTCATGTCACATCCCGCAGCACCCTATGAAGCAGTCCACATTGGTCAATCTGAGGGGCTGTTTGATCATTTAGTGGCATGGATGTCAACCGGGCGGTCCAAGCAACCAAAGCAAGAAGACCAAGACATATTACTCTAGATTGCATCATAATATTTAGTGACAAGTTTTCCATGCATCAGTTTCAGTGTAAATCCACATTAGATTGGAAAATCCAGCAATCTGAACAACTTTGAAGAAGGTCTGGTCATCGGTGCTAGATTAGCCGGGTCAGGATTTCACTGCCAACCTTGTGAGATTTTCTTGTGCAATGGTGTGGAGAGTATACCAAGAATGGTAGGATCAAGGAAAATGTCCAGCAAAACGGATCTGTTACGTCCGCTGGCCGCACTATAGTGCCACTCCTCAGCACGGACGCAAGCGCTTAAAACCCGCAAACACACTTATATAGTATTTGCACTTACAAACTACACCTCTTCAGGCAAGATGGAAGGACCCCTGTCCCTTACTAACCAGTGAAAGTGAGGAAACCCCTGTCTTAAAGTGGGGTGCATCCCTTACTAATCAGGGAAAGTGATGCACCCCTGCCTAAAAGCAGGGTAGTCATCCTGATAAGGTCGGGCTACTGTCTTCTTCTAGGACCTGGCTATCCCTGATTAGAGACCAGGAGAGATGCACCTAAAACACACATGACCTGACTCTGTTCACACACTGAACCCAGAATAGGATAGATCACCACTCATGTCTAGCCACCAGCACAGACATACAGAACATGTCGCTGTTCACACCAACATACAACAGGTAATGCACACCACACAGAACAGGACTGTTCACACCTCATGTCTAGCCACCAGCACAGACATACAACACAAGTCACTGTTCACACCAACAAACCCGGTTACACATATCACATAGAACACAGAATAGGACCGCACATAGAGCACATGTCTGGCCACCTGCACAGACATACCACACATGTCACTGCTCACACCAACAAACCTGGTTGTGCATACAACATATAACAGGAACCCCACCCAGAGCTCACACAAACACTAATGGAATACAATAGCTAGTCCAAGTGTCCTCACACCAGAGGAATAGAGAGTCAGTCACTGTGCTGACATACAGGGAACAGTGTCGGGTATCGCCCATCTGACACAGAGATAGGACATCAGACATTTGGGGGGCACACCTGCCCAGGAATAGGGAGAAACCTGCAGGTTGCCTGCACCTGTGTGATCACTGTACCACACTACTCAATGCAGGCACCCCAGAATGCAAGGAGCGGAGGGAAAGCAGGTGCCCAGACCATCTTCAGGGGAGGAGAGAAGGACACTACAGACAAGTATGCACCACACCTGCTCTAAGTGGGATTAACAGTGAAGAACTACTCAGATAAATACTACTTGCCTGCTCAGATGAATCCAGATTTCTTTTGCATCATGCTGATGGGAAGTCAAAACTTGGCACAAGCAGCATGAATTGATGAACTCTTCCTGCCAGCCAGTTAGAAGATCTATCTAATTTATGGCAACTACAAGATGCTTCCTGTCCGCATGAGCCAAAACTGCTGCAAAGATATTTCATAACCAAGTGCATTGTTTCTAAATACACCTATGGCAATGTCTAAGGTACCAACAATAATTACATCACCTGTGCAATACTGGGGAAGTCCAGAAAACCTGTCCTGTTGAGGGTCCCTGAGAAACACTGACCTAGTGGAATCTATGCCATGATGAATTGCTTTGGCCTGAGAAGGTCCAGCACACTCCTAGATGGGGGGTGGGTGGAAGGGGTGGGGGGGTTGTAATAAAAAGTCCATCCAGTGTATAGTATATATTATAGTACACTTTATAGAGCCAATGCACTGGACATACTGAGACAAATGAACTTTGCTGATGAAATACATGTTTTTTCCTAATCTTTCACATCAGTCCATCCCCTGGTGGAGATTTACAATCTCACTTCTGTTCCGAAAGTAACCACAGCGCCATTTACAGAGGCCATGGTTTGGGGCAATCTATGCAAATAATATCCTGGTTGTTATTCTGATCACTGCCCTGTAACTTTGTTCATTATAACAGATGCGTGCTTTAAAGCTCATAGCAGGTGGCATAGGGTTAACTTAGGTGTTTCCATGACAACGGTGCCTTAATGAAACATTTGGGGCAAAGGCAATTAATGTGGAGGTTCATAAAATTTAATAGCATATAGCCGTTCAGTGACGCACTTAGCAATGAAAAAAGGGACAAGTGGGAATTTACAACATAAGAAGACATAAATGGTTTTCTCAACATTTTGAAATCCTTGAAATTTTGTTTTTAATTAAGAGGGACTGACGTTTAGTTAAAAACGACCTTTCATCTCTGCTGATATGTCTGTTTAACCCCTTAATGACGCGGTCCTTTTTTTTTTTTTTCCTTTTTAGTTTCTCTTTTCATCTTTCAATAATTCTCTTATTGATGCCTGGGGGATGACTGCTCCAGTGAGACGGAGACGGGGAGCGCAGGGCAGGCTAGACAGGTTCTAGTGGTGGGGGACTCAATTATTAGGGGGACAGAGAGGGCAATCTGCCATAAAGACCGGGATCATCGAACGGTGTGTTGTCTTCCTGGCGCTCTAGTTCAACACATCGCGGATCGGATTGACAGATTACTGGGAGGGGCTGGTGAGGATCCAGCAGTCATGGTGCACGTTGGCACCAATGAACAAGTTAGAGGTCAATGGAGGGCCCTCAAAAATGATTTCAGGGACTTAGGGTCCAAGCTCAGGGCAAGGACCTCCAGGGTAGTTTTCTCGGAAATACTACCTGTACCTAAAGCCACACTAGAAAGGCAGCAGGATCTTAGGGAGGTAAACAAGTGGCTCCGGAGTTGGTGTAAGAAGGAGGGATTTGGGTTCCTGGAGAACTGGGCTGACTTTGCGGTCGGCTACAGGCTCTACCGTAGGGACGGGCTGCATCTTAATGGGGAGGGTGCAGCTGTGCTGGGGGAAAAGATGGCTAGAAGGCTGGAGGAGTGTTTAAACTAGGGACTGGGGGGAGGGTAAAATGAGAAATAGTGGGGTAGCCAGTGTAATTAGCGATCAGGGTCCAAGCAAAGGGAATGGGGGACGAGCAGGGGGTGGGGTTAGTACAGTTAGAACTGACAGATCAGCCATAAGTACGAATAGCAACAAAACAAATTTAAAAAACAAAAAAAATGATATAAATTGTATGACCACGAATGCACGAAGTCTGATCGGTAAAGTGGGTGAGCTTGAAGCGAGAATGACTGATGAAAGCTATGATATAGTCGGAATTACTGAAACATGGCTTGATGATAAGTGCGATTGGGCGGTGAATTTGCAGGGGTACAATCTCTTCAGAAGAGACCAAAGGAACCAGAAAGGGGGAGGGGTATGTCTGTACGTCAAATCGAACTTGAAGCCAAGGCTACGGGAGGATATACGGGTAGGAGACGAACAGGTGGAATCTCTGTGGGTAGAAATACAGGGAGGAAAAAATAAAATAAGCAACAGAAGAAACTGAAGACTTACTACTAAGGCAGATAGAAGAGGTGTCAAAACGAAACGAAGTAATTATCATGGGGGACTTTAATTACCCAGATATAACATGGGAGAACGAAACCTGCAAATCTCACAGGGGTGATAAGTTCTTGAGAGTAATTAAAGACAATTACCTGAACCAACTTGTGCAGGAACCAACAAGAGGGAGGGCCATTCTGGACCTAGTACTAACTAACAAACCGGAATGTATAAAGGGGGTGCAGGTTGAGGGGCACTTGGGGAACAGCGACCACAATATAATCAACTTCCAGCTGTCAATCAATAGGAAGCCTTATCAGGGAGTGGCAAAGAAACTAAACTTTAGTAAAGCAAAATTTGATGAGCTTAGAACTACTATCGGTAACATTAATTGGGACAACATCCTCAAAAATATCAGTACGGAGGAAAATTGGGAAAAGTTCAAAAGGATCCTAATCGCCTCATGTGAGCAGTTCATTCCCTTTAAAAATAAAAGAAACTCAGCTATAAGGAAACCAATGTGGCTCGACAAGACGGTAAGAGGGGCAATAAACGAAAAGAAGAAAGCGTTCAAACTACTAAAGCAACAAGGCAGCGAAGAAGCGCTAAAATCATACAGGGAAAAAAACAAAATATGCAAAGATACGATCAAAACTGCCAAGGAGGAAGCAGAAAGACGGATCGCAAAAGAGAGCAGAAACAACCCAAAGCTATTTTTCAACTACATAAACAGCAAAAGGATTTGCAGGGAGAGCGCTGGCCCTTTAAAAAACAATGCAGGAGAAATCATTGATGATGACGAAGGGAAAGCAAATCTACTAAACAGTTTCTTCTCAAGTGTGCTCACCAAAGAAAAGGAAATGCCACACGAGATGCAGGGGAATAAAACGAACTCCTCACAAAATATCTCATACCTAACGCAGGAGGAGGTGCGAAAGCGTCTAAAGAAAACTAAAATTGATAAATCACCGGGCCCAGATGGATTACACCCAAGGATACTAAAGGAACTAAGTGACGAGATAGCTAGGCCGCTATACCTAATATTTCTAGACATTATCAAGACCGGAGTAGTACCATTGGACTGGCGCATTGCCAACGTGGTTCCAATTTACAAAAAAGGGAGCAAAAGTGAGCCTGGTAACTACAGGCCAGTAAGTCTCACTTCAGTAACGGGAAAAATTTTCGAGGGGATTCTGAGAGACGCCATCGATGAGTACCTCAAGGAGATTAAGGGAATAACTCCTCACCAGCATGGATTCATGAAGGGTCGCTCATGTCAGACAAATCTGATCAGTTTCTACGATGAAGTAAGCTCTAAGCTGGACCAGGGAGAATCTATTGATCCTGTATATCTGGACTTCTCTAAAGCCTTTGACACCGTGCCACATAATAGGCTAATATACAAAATGAGGCAGCTCGGACTGGGCGAAAACGTGTGTAAGTGGGTAAAAAATTGGCTCAACGATAGAAAGCAGAGGGTGGTAATAAAGGGTTCGTACTCTGATTGGAACACAGTCGCTAGCGGGGTGCCACAGGGTTCAGTATTAGGCCCCACTCTGTTCAACATATTTATCAATGACCTGATAGAGGGGCTGCACAGCAAAATATCAATATTTGCAGATGACACAAAATTATACAATATAATTAATGCAACGGAGGACAATGTACGGCTACAAACGGACCTGGATAAGATGGGGGCTTGGGCAGAAAAATGGCAAATGAAGTTCAATGTTGAAAAATGTAAGACTATGCACATGGGCAGGAGGAACGGATGTCACAAATACTCACTTAATGGGGTACCACTGGGGAAAAGTGATATGGAAAAGGATCTGGGGGTATTAGTGGATAATAGACTAAACTGGAGTAACCAATGCCAGTCCGTTGCTGCAAAGGCAAATAAAGTCTTGGGGTGCATCAAAAGAGGTATAGGGGCGAAGGACAAGAACATTATTCTTCCATTATATAAGGCACTTGTCAGACCTCACATGGAATACTGCGTACAATTCTGGACACCGGTGCTCAGGAAAGATGTTACAGTGCTTGAGGGGGTTCAAAGAAGGGCAACTAAACTAATACATGGAATGACGGGACTGGAATACCCAGAGAGGCTATCCAAATTGTGACTATTTACTCTAGAAAAAAGAAGGTTAAGAGGCGACCAAATAACCATGTATAAGTACATGAGGGGACAACACATGGATCTCTCCTGCGATCTGTTTACACCCAGGACCACGACGGTAACAAGAGGACATCCGCTCCGATTAGAGGAAAGTAGGTTTCATCACCAACACAGAAAGGGGTTCTTTACTGTAAGAGCAGTTAGACTGTGGAACTCTCTACCGGAGGAAGTGGTGATGGCAAAATCCATAGAGGAGTTTAAAAGGGGACTTGATGTCTTTCTGGAGAAGGATATTACAGGATATAAATATTAGGTTAAGTGTCAATCCTGGTATATAGGCAGGTAGGAACTATTAGGGGTTGATCCAGGGAACAGTCTGATTGCCATTAGGGAGTCGGGAAGGAATTTTTCCCCCAAAAGGGCTAATTGGCTTCTGGCCTTGGGGTTTTTTGCCTTCCTCTGGATCAACACAGTAGGATAGACAGGCTGGACTAGATGGACAATGTCTTCATTCGGCCTTACATACTATGTTACTATGTTACTATGATGCAGCAGTTTGAAATCTTGTTTTTTACGAGACGAGTTGTATTTTTCAATGTTACTATTTATTTTACCATATAATGTACTGAAAACCATTTTAAAAATGTAAAAGTAGAGCAAAATGGGAAAAAAAGCAATTCTGCTATCTTTGGGGGGGGGGGGGGGGGTCTTGTTTCTAAGGTAAGGTCCCCCTAGGGTGATGTCACATTGCTATGCTTTCCTGGCCGACTGTTTTTGTGGGGTGGTTTGCCATTGCCTTCCTTAATAATCATCTTTTACCACACAAGCAAGCTGGGTACTCATTTTATTGGCCTTGAGCCGGCTACAGAAACCATGTGGGAATTGAACTTGCAACCTTCAGGTCGTGAGCAAGAGCTTAGGACTGCATTTCTGCTGCCTTTAGACTCTCTGCCATACAATGCTCTATAGTTTGTTTTTTTTGCTGTATTATTGTAAAAATATATATCTTTACAAAAAAAAACTTTCTGCCGGAATCTTCTGACAGCCATAACCTTTTTATTTTTCCATCAACATGGTTGTGTGAGGGTTTGTTTTTTTGTCTCAAAGTATTTTATTAAGTTTTCAGTTTTAACAGTAATATATATTCTGAAATATCCCCACGCAGGGGGTCTTATATAACAAGTTTGTGATCAAAATGTAAAACTTTTTTATTTTTATTTTTTTGAGAATAATTGTGAGTTCTCTGGTACATAGCAAGTTTACATGTATTTGAAAATGACATAACATTTGTTAAACAAAATGAACATTTGTGAGTCCACACTGGCTGATCGTGTTTGTGAGTTTGTTTTGTTTGTGAGTTGTCTCTCCCCCCTCCCTTCCATCCCTTCCCCCTCTCGCTTATCATACCTTATGTTGCAGTATGTCTTTACCCTTTTACTTAAGTACGTGCCCCTGTTCTTGAGATTGATCGGTCTCTCTTCCCAAGTTTTTTGCCAGGGCATTTGTTCTCTGTGGAGTTGCTTTTTTAAAGGTTACCTCTGTCCTTAGGCTGTGGGGTTATTCCTTTCTTGCTTTTCTTCCTTTTATGCACTAAGGGGTCTGGCCAGGCCTGGAATTTCCAGGTATTCCGCCCAGGGTCTCCAGGTCTTTAAAAATAGTTCCATGTTATCTTCTCTCATGGCTGTTAATTTCTCGTAGAGCATCATTCTTGATACCCTAGCGGTTATCGGTTCTAGAGAGAGAGTGGGTTTCATCCATTGGGATGCAATATAGATTCTCGTTGCCATACATATCTGTTGAGAGAGTTTATGTTGTTGATTGTTATAGCCTAAAGGCTTGTCAGCTAGTAGACAGACAGATGCCACCGGGCGGAACACCTTGTCCAGAACCCCTGAAACAAGTCTAGATACTTCTTTCCATAGCCTGGCCACTCGTGGGTAGGTCCACCAGATGTGGGCTATCGTGCCCGGGCTGTTACATCCCCTAAAGCAATTCGGGGAGGTTAAAGGGGAATATTTATGTTTTATTATAGGTACTATATATGTTCTGTGTAGGATTTTAATTGACGATTCTGCAAGGGTTACTTGGTGACTACTTTTTGTGATAGAAGTGCAGCAGTGATGCCAACGTGGTAGTGACAGGGAGATGCCGAGATCTGTTTCCCAGCGTAGCATGTAGGGTAGTTTCGTTTCCCTAATGGGCTTGTTCATGTTAGAGTATAGTTGCGATATTATGCCTGGTTGGAGTGGGGCCCATAAACATGTTCCTTCGAATGGCGTAGGGACCAGTGGGGGATCTGTGGGATCTATTAGGGAGCGGAGGAAACTATAGATTTGTTTCAGTTCAAGCCAAAGGTGGTCTGGGATTTTATGTTTTTCAGTCAGTTGTTGAGGGGAAAGAAGCTTACCCCAGGACATAAACCGGTGGATTGACGTGAGGTGGTTGGTTTTCCACCATTGGTAGTTTTCTTCTCGTAAGCTTAAAGGGAGGGCTTGATTAGGGATGATTGGTAGTAGCGGGGAAGTTTTTGAAATCAGGGCGTACTTAAATCTATTTCTTCTCCATATTAGGAATTGGTGATGAGTTAATGGGGCCAGCTGACGTATATTGGTGGCTTTCCATTTTCTGTCCCAGAAGATATTCTTTAGTGTTACTGGGGCCAGGAGGGCGGTTTCTATATCTACCCATAGAGGCCTTTTGTTCCCTGCTGATATGGCTGGAATTTGTGCTAGTTGAGCCGCTATGTAGTATTTTTTTAAATTAGGTACGGATAGGCCTCCGAGTCTCTTGTGGTAATGCATTATTTTTTGCTTTATTCTGGGTTTTTTGTTTTTCCAGATGAAATGGAAGATGGAGTTTTGCATCTCCTGAAGGTCTCTTGCGGGGATTTCTATCGGGAGGCATCTGAATGGATAAAGTAGGCGGGGTAGAATGTTCATTTTTATTGAGTTGATGCGTCCTATCCAAGAGATGGCGTGCTGTGTCCAGTTTTTCAGTTCAGCTTTTAATGAGGCGAATAGAGGTGGGTAGTTCCATTTGTATAGATTGTCTAAGTTGTGGGTGAGTTTGATGCCTAGGTATGTGATGTAGTGTGGGCAAGCTTTGAATCCAAAATTTAATTCTATCAATTTCTGGGCGTGGGCAGGTATGTTGTGAAAAAGGGCTTCTGTTTTTTCCATATTAACTACCAATCCAGATACCTCCGCAAAAGAGTCCAGGGTTTTTATTAGGTTGGGTAAAAAGGTGAGTGGTTTCGTTATGGTGAGGAGGATATCATTTGCGAAAAGGCTGACCTTGTATTCTCTATTTTTTACCGATAGGCCTGATATGTTCCGGTTATTTCTAATGAGTTGAGCGAGGGCCTCCATCGCCAGGGCGAATAGCGCTGGGGACAGGGGGCAGCCCTGCCGGGTTCCTCTTTGTACCAATATTTTGTTTTCTATCGATGTTGGGAGTTTTAGCTCTGCTGAGGGGGTCGAGTATAGTGTACGCAGGGCTGTGATGAAGTTATCGTGGATGCCTACTTTACCTAGTACTTGAAATAGGTATTCCCACGAGAGGCTGTCAAAGGCCTTCTCAATGTCTAGGGCCAGGGTTAGCAATGGAGTTTTGTGCGAGTTGGCGGTGTGTATGACATTTAGGACTTTCCTAATGTTATCTGGGGCTTGTCGGGAAGGGATGAAACCTACTTGATCCTTGTGTGTCAGGGACGGGAGGTAATTGTTTAGCCGTTTTGCTAGGATGCTGGTCAGGATCTTATAATCTATGTTCAGAAGGGAGATTGGTCTGTAATTTTTGGGGGAGGTGTTATCTTTATTTGGCTTGGGGATGATCGTTATGTGTGCTTTTAGAAATTCATCAGGGGTCGGTTTGCCTAATAGGATGTTATTATAGAAGCGTGTTAGGAGCGGTGTAATGAGTGTGCTAAATTTTTTGTAGTACAGGGCTGTTAGTCCATCTGGGCCTGGTGCTTTTCCTGGCTTTAGGAGTTTGATAGTTTCTTCTACTTCCTCCATTGAGATGTGTTGGCCTAAGTTTTCGTTTTGATGTTCTGCGAGTCTTGGCAGTTGTATATTTCTTAGAAAGTCCTGGGGGGCCGAAGGGGTTCTTTGAGGCTTGTATTTGTATAGCTTATTGTAGAAATCTAGGAATGTATGTGCTATTTTGTCTGGATTTGAGGTGCATGTCCCCTTGTTTGTTCTGATTGAGTGGACAGAATTGATTTTTTCTTTTGCTCTTAAGCGTGCCGCTAGTAATTTATCGGGTTTGTTAGCTAACTTAAAGTAGATTGATTGTGTCCATTGCAAGGCTCTTTCCGCCTGGGATGTATAGAGGAGGTCAATTTGGAGTTTAGCGTCTCGTATGTTTTTGATCAGAGCTATACTGGGGCGTTGTTGGTTGGTCACTTCTAATAGTACCAGACGCCTCTCCAAGGCTTGCAAAGCTTGTGATTTTTCTTTTTTTTTAATGGAGGCGATTTTAGATATCTGTCCTCTCATAAAGGCTTTGTGTGCCAGCCAAATCCACACAGGTTGAGATGCTTCATTATCGTTGAATGTCATGAATTCATTAAGTTTTTCTGAGATTTGGGCATGGGTTATAGGATCTTTTAATAGGGATTCATTGAGCCTCCATCTTCTGGTATTAGGTCTGGGGGGTGAGTTTATGAATTGCGTGAGGACGATGTCATGGTCTGACCATGCGCAGGGGATGTGTCTGGCTTGTGCGAGGGAAGGTAGGAGGTGAGTTGATACTAATGTCCAGTCGATACGCGAGTATGATTTATGTGGAGCTGAGAAGAAAGTATAGCCTTTGTTCACACCGTGGGTTTCTCTCCAACTGTCTGCTAGTACTAAGTCTTTTAGTGTAGAGGTTATTGTGGCCCTTTGGGAAAGGCTGATTTTGTCTTGACTGTGGGAGGAGCGGTCCAAGGTCGGTGATAGAACCATGTTGAAGTCCCCCATCCAGTAGATTGAGGCTTGAGGTAGTGCTTTGATTTTTCTAGAGATATGCATAAATATTTTGTAGGGGTTATCGACTGGGGCGTATGAATTCACTATGATTACCTTTTGCTTGTGCAATATACCTTGTAGGATGATAGGGTTTGTTTTTTTAAGGACATCCTATACTTTCTATTAGTACCATTTTTTCTTGGATATGAAGTGACCAATAAAGCACAATTTTGATGTTATGTATTTTTTATTCATGATGACGTTCAACATGCAGGATAAATATTGCATTACTTTGATAGATCGGACTTTTATGGATGCAGCAACATGAAATATGCTTGGTTTTATTTAGTTTTTTAAAATGTAAATATGAGAAAAGGTTTTTTTTATAAATTGTATTACTTTTTATTTTTTTAAATAATTACTAAAACTTTTTTGAACTCATTTTTACATTTTTTTAAATTCTCATAGGGGGCTTGAACTTGTACTTGTTTGATTGCTCATGGAGTATAATGTACAATGCTCTGAGAGGCTGTTTTTCAAGCTACAGCATAGGCATGGCTTGATAGCAATCTGCAATGGTAGCCCTGGCGCTCAGAAGCCCGCAGCTGACACGGCAAATGAATGGTACCCCGCAATTTGATTTACAGCGGCATTTTCACTTCCCTCGGAACGCATGGCCCATTGTTTTCAATGGGACAATGACATCACATGCCGTGCAACATGCATGCAAGTGCGATGTGATGTTTCCCACTGAAAACAATGGGAAATACTTGCCGATCCTCTGAACGTGTGAAACAAGCGCTAAAGGATCGCAATTTCACAAAAGTGATGCGAGGTGTTTTTGAATGAAAAGGGCCTCACACCCGCGAGTCAAACACATGATGGCGAGCACAAAATGGGGCCAAGATTTTTTATGTGTTTTTTTTTTTTAAAGCTCTGATCACTATGATAATGCATTGCAGTACTACAATAGCAATCATAGGCTATGTGTCTGGTATCCGGTTGCCATGGCAACTAGAGATGAGCGAGTATTGTCCTTAGCGAGTACCTGCCAGCTCGGAAGAAAAGATTCGGGGGCCGGCGCTGGTGACAGGTGAGTTGCGGAAGTGAGCAGGGGGAGAGAGGGAGAGAGAGATCTCTCCTCCGTTCCCCCCCCCTGCTCTCCCCTGCCGCTCCCCGCCCCCCGCCGGCACCTGAATCTTTTCTTCCGAGCAGGTAGGTACTCGCTAAGGGCAATGCTCGCTCGAGTAATTGCCCTTAGCGAGTATGCTCGCTCATCTCTAATGGCAACCCATCAACCCTCCGTGATTACATTGCGGAGGGCCAATGATTGCACAGAGGGAGCACACTCCCTTTGTGAACCCGTTATATACAGCGATCAACATAGATCACATTATGAAAGGGGTTAACAGTGGGGATTGCTGTTTTTATCAATCCTTGCTGTTGCAGTGGAAGGCTGGTTATCAGTCACAGCCTGTTCCCGAGGCAGGACAACGCAGGCTCACTTCTGAACCAGCGCCATCCACAGGATGTAAGTCTATGTCCAGTGGCATTAAGTATACTCCAGTCAGGATGTAAACTTACATCCTATAGCGTTAAGGGGTTAAAGACAACATATCAAAAAATCATGGATATGGGCACATTTGAAAGAATCATATAGATTATAAGTCATATATGTCTCCAGCTCAAAATACTGATATGAAAAATTAGCAGCATTTAGGCCTTATGCAAACGGCCGTGACAGATTCTGCAAGCGGAATACCGCAGCGCAGTCCGTCACAGTGCCCCCCCAAGGACCCCATACTTACCTCCGGATCTGCTGCGCGAAGTCCCGCATGACGCTCCGGCGCACATGTGCAGTAAAGCTTCCTCGTTTCTGCTCTTCCAGATCCGTTCTTCCTGTCACTTTACTTGGTCGGCTTTGCAAGTCTACAAACAAGTCTACAAGCAATGGGATGAAACTGAAGGGGAGGAGACATAAATTAGATATTAGAAAAAACTTTCTGACAGTGAGGGTGATCAATGAATGGAACAGTTTGCCACGGGAGGGGGTGAGTTCTCCTTTAATGGAAGTGTTCAAACAAAGGCTAGACAGACATCTGTCTGGGATGATTTAGTGATCCTGCACTGAGCAGGGGGTTGGACCCGATTACCCTGGAGAGCCTTCCAACTCTACCATTCTATGATTCTACGAAACAAGCTGCTGCAGCCAATGACAGCGCTCAGAAAAGCGAGGAGAGGTGACTAACTGCTGATTTATTATTTTAATGCATGGGACGCGTTGACAGGGGTTTCCCTTAACTCAGACAATCCCTTTAAATTTGCTACATTTCTATGTATGATTTTTTGTATCTCTTTTTTGTACACCAGTGTTCAGGTGTTCAAGAGCTGCAATGTAGCAGCATGTGCCCTGCCTCTATTTGAAAAAGTGGGTGGGGCCTAGCATTATGGCCACTTGAATAAATTAATGAAAGCTGTACCTGTAATTACAGCGCCTACAATTACACAGAAACTGAAGCATCAGCTTCCAATCTATAACTTGTGTGTTTTACCAGCAGCAGCAAGCGCTAGATCAGCTGATCAATCAGGGTCCCGAGTGGTGGAGCCCAGGGGATCAACTTGGGGATAGGTCATCAATAAGAAATAGCCCATAAAACCCCTTTAAGCTTTACTTATATAAAGTAAAAAGGCCATCAAGAAATCTTATTACCTGGTACAACATGTTATAGTATTTTCATCAAGGCACAAAATTATTGTTTTCATAAAAAACAATTAGAAAAAAGATAGTTATGAGTCTATTCAGGGATGTAGCTATAGTGGGTGCAGAGGCAGTAGCTGCACCATGGCTTGATGCTTGGGGGGGGGGGGGGGGGGGCAAAGGTCCATCTACCACATAAGCAGACACCAGAATAATAAATGGTAGGTATGAAGTCCCATTACAAATTTTACATTAGGGTCCAGGATTTTCCATTTCCCTCTCATAGTCTGACCTTTTCACGAGTGAGGCCTCTCCTGTCTCCTCCCACCCACTTTTTTTGACAATACTTGTATATGAGTGGCCCTGGCATAATGATATGCTTCCAATATCTAAGGTTTAATATTTTAAAGAGTTATTCCCAAGATTGACTTTCACCGCCTATCCAGAAGAGAGGTGATAAAAGTATGATCGGTGGAGGTCTCGCCACTGAGACCCCCTCCAATGCTGACAACAGGGGTCCCGTGTTCTCTCTTCATTACTGCAGGCTCATTGCATACCCTACAATGAGAAGGAAATTAACTGGAGAGATGGTCAAGCATGTGTGGTGCATTTCAATGGGGCTGACGGAAATAGCGGCGCACAAGCTCAGAGAGTCCCGCTGAAGATGAGTGGAGCAGCACCGCACATGTGCGACTGCATCTCCATTCACTCTCCTTCTCACAGCGGTGGGTGGAGTTATTATGCTCTTAGGCAGAGAGTTGGACGTGGGACCCCAGTTCTTCGGATCAAAGAATCATAGAATGATAAAGTTAGAAGGGACCTCCAAGGTCATCGGGCCAACCCCCTGCTCAGTGCAGGATCCATGGGTGTCTCCATGGGTGGTGTCTCCATGGGATTCATGGGTGTCTCCACCCATCAGGCTTTTTATCACCTATCCTGTTGATAGGTAATAATATAGGTGTCAATGTTGGAAATACCCCTTTTAATGATAGATTTGCTTTAAAACACTCATTCAACCCAAATACAAATAATCTAACATAATAGAAAATAGGAGATTATATAATACAGCATGGTGTATTATTTTTTTGAACCATTTACATTTATCTTTGATGACCTTCTAATGAAAGAGATGGGAAAAATTCCATCTCACAATAATGTAATCTTCACTGATTAAAGGATCCAATCAACGTACAATTTTAACAATATTGCTCATAAGTAATTAGCTATATAGATAAAAACAGCGTGATGCCTGCTCCTGCGCACGGCTCCTAAACAAACTCTGCAAGTTCACATCTCGTTTAATTAAGTTATTCTTTTACAAAAGTAAAATGGATGGCCTGAGGACACATAAAAAGGTTAGCCTAATAAACAGGGCCCCTTAAATGCCTTTACTAGATAGCGTAATTAGAATCTTCATTGTATGCCAGGAGCTTAGATGACGATTTTTAGTAAAAAGCCTTGCGGTTTAATTAAAATGGAATTAAATAATTATGCCCTTTTATCCGTAAACATGGCATTTGGTTTAGAACTTAAAATGCTCTTGTTTTTGATTGGTCGGAATCTTAGATGACTTCTAGAGATGTGTCCATCCCTAACTTTCAGCAAACTTTGTTAAAGGGTTATTCCGTGATTTTGCGACCAAAATACACGTGCAAAATACAGAAATGTGAAGGAACCGATTGAAATCAATGGGTTCTATTTTCTACGTATTGCGCGCACAAAATCACATCGCTGCTGGGAAGCTACACCCTGATTGTATAGCGGGCTTAGTCAGAGGCGTAACTTGAAGCTCCCGGGCTCCGATGCAAAACTTTTAACAGGGCCCCCAACTATAATGCTTTACTTATAGTACTGGGTTCCCTATATGTAGAAGAAAACACACAGTTTTGTAATAAAAAACGTTTTGCACTCGTAGAAAATGAAAGAAAAGTAGTTCAAATTGGTTGTCAAATCCGATGAGAAGAAAAATCAAGACGGCACTTACTCCGGAGGAGGGGGGTGTATGAAACAAGAAGCCCCCTCCTTGAAGTGTCGATTCCTCAAAGTACTCCTAGTCGCGGAAAATACTGCCCCAGGAGAGTAAAGTCTTTGTTTTTTATTATAAGACAATGCTGGCAACGCGTTTCGGTGCCAAAAGACACCTTTCTCAAGCCAATACAAAGGTGTCTTTTGGCACCGAAACGCGTTGCCAGCATTGTCTCATAATAAAAAACAAAGACTTTACTCTCCTGGGGCAGTATTTTCCGCGACTAGGAGTACTTTGAGGAATCGACACTTCAAGGAGGGGGCTTCTTGTTTCATACACCCCCCTCCTCCAGAGTAAGTGCCGTCTTGATTTTTCTTCTCATCGGATTTGACAACCAATTTGAACTACTTTTCTTTCATTTTCTACGAGCGCAAATCGTTTTTTATTACAAAACTGTGTGTTTTCTCTCCCTTGGGATTTGTTCTCCCTGTGAGAAATCCCCAAAATTGTTTTTGCAGCTCTCCTTTTCTACAAAGGATTTGAAAATGTTAAGATGGATAACCTGCCTGTAATCCCTTGGTGCTATCTGAGCAGCAGTGTTTTCTATATGTAGAAGAGCGGCCTTATGGACCCCCTGAGGCTCCTGGGCCCGGGTGCAACCGCATCCCCTGCATCCTCTATAGTTACGCCCCTGGGCTTAGTATCCCATGAGCAGGTGGGCTGAGACCTATAGCTACATGCACATATGCACTCGTACCAAAATGTTTCTGCTTCGCTGTCTTCAAACGGCTCCAGGTCTTCTCCCACAAACAGTAATATGAGTGTAAGTTACACCCAATGGTTTAATATCAGGACATACCAGAAAAATCCCTCAACAGTCTCCAATTCACATAGACAAATAAAGTTTCCCAACAGAGTATTATAAAGTTATGTTTTCTTAGATTTTTTTCAAAGACGGATGTCTTGTGGACCACATCTTGGAGTATGTCAAGCCAAGAGGAAAGGCAAGGAAAGACACATGCTATACTATGGGGGAAATTTATTAAGATCGCCATTAAATAGACCAGTCTTCATAATAATCTCGCCGGCACACAACGCACCTAACATATGAAGAGGCACACATCTCTTCATATTTTAGGAACAGCTCGGCTCCTCTGTATGCCTGCACAAAAATTAATCTGAGTAGATTTCCAGTATAACTTATGCTAGTTTCTGGGGCAAATTATACCTAAATGTGGACACACTACTTCCAGACAAACAACGCCCACTTTTCGGGAAAGTGGCATAGATTGGCGGACCAGTCAAAAAGCTGCAAAACGTTTGCGCACGGAAGTCTTGTTCAAAGTTTTGTGATTGGTTGTATGCCAGAATCTGGCATAGAATGCTTTAGAAATTTCTTCCTGTGGCATCACAAAGGGGAAAATTTACAAAAGCATTTTAGACTAGATTCTGGCATAAAAGATGCAAAACTTTGAGTGGTCCTCTAGCCTACGTGACTTTCCTGAAAAGGGGACGTGGCTTGTTGAAAGGGGGCATGGCCAGAAACTGTCATAAATTATACTGGGTGCATTGTGCACTGGTAGGAAGAATATTAAAGGGGTTGTCTCGAGGAAGCAGTGAATTTTATTTTTTTTGCCCAGTCCCCCTTATTAAGCATACATTACTAAGCCCCCCTGTAAATGACTTTTCTAGCTGGTTTGTACTTACAGTTCCAGCGTTTCAGCAACTTATAAAAATTTTCCCAAGATGGCCGCCAGCTCTTTTCCCATCGCTTGCTGTAGCCCGACGTGCGCGCTCCCGAGACGCTACCAGCTGTGTCTCCCTGACAACCAGACGCCCCGCAGCCGCCGACCGGACCCCTGGATTGAACGAGGCCGACCACAGCACACAGTCACCCACCGCCAGGCAGCAGGTAACCGGCGCAGCCCCCCCGGCACAGCGACAGCCCCCCCCCCCCCGGCACAGCGACAGACCCCCCGACACAGCGACAGCCCCCCCCCAGCACAGCGACAGACCCCCCCCCCCCGACACAGCGACAGACCCCCCGGCACAGCGACAGCCCCCCCGGAACAGCGACAGACCCCCCGACACAGCGACAGCCCCCCCGGCACAACGACAGCCCCCCCCCGACACAGCGGCAGCCCCCCCCCGCAGAGCGACATCCCCCCGACACAGCGACAGCCCCCCCCGACACAGCGACAGCCCCCCCCCCAGCACAGCGACAGACCCCCCGGCACAGCGACAGACCCCCCGGCACAGCGGCAGCCCCCCCCCCCCGGCACAGCAACAGCCCCCCCGGCACAGCGGCAGCCCCCCCCCGGCACAGCGGCAGCCCCCTCCGGCACAGCGACAGCCCCCCCGGCACAGCGGTAGCCCCCCCCCGGCACAGCGGCAGCCCCCCCCCCGACACAGCGAGAGCCCCCCCGGCACAGCGGCAGCCCCCCCCCCCCACGGCCCATCACTTACCTGGGCGGCAGGACGACAGGACGGCGGGACAGCTGGGCGGCTTCTCGGGACAGCTGGGCGGCTCTGCACCTTCCTCTAACAGAGGATGGTACAGAATGGCCGCTCCAGCGCGCTCCCGAGCAGTGACAGCTCGTCTGCGCATGCGCAGAAGAGCTGTAGCGGCGAGCACACTGAAGCGGCTCGTGCTGAAAGGAGAAGACCGGACTGCGCAAGCGCGTCTAAAAAAGCAAGCTGCCGGCGAATTTAGATGGAACCATGGAGACGAGGACGCTAGCAACGGAGCAGGTAAGTGGAATAACTTCTGTATGGCTCATATTTAATGCACGATGTATATTACAAAGTGCATTAATATGGCCATACAGAAGTGTATAACCCCACTTGCTTTCGCGGGACAACCCCTTTAAGACCAACCTATGAAATGGCAGACTTAAATTGCTCCAAAGGTATGTATGTGTATATATAATGCAAGACCATATAAAAAACATATCATTTAAGGCTGAAACAAAACATATGTTTTTGATCAAGAGGAAGTCAAAAGCAAATCCCCATGAGGTAGAAGCCAATTTTGTACATTTTAGGAAAAAATTATTTCCCGACTCTGAATCTGGCAATCAGAATAATCCCTGGATTAACAAGCCTTCTGAAGTAAACAGTGACTATAACCAAGAAAGGCATCCAGGCGCCTCTGAACTCTTTTAGTGAGTTCACCATCAGCACATCCTCAGGCAGAGAGTTCCATGGTCTCATTGCTCTTACAGTAAAGGACCCCCTTTGAGTCGGTTCTATTTAGGGATAGTTAGTCACATGATAGTCTAGCTCCATGTCCAGTAACCATCACACAAATTAGTATACATATATAATCTAGCAGTGGCTGCCCACAACCTTGTACATGGTTATTCCTACAGCAGAGAGCAATCATATCTATGCCAAAGTTCATATCTCCATTGATCCACGGTTCCCAGATTGAACATCGTATGCCACTTTAAATGAAAACTCCACAAAAAGTCAACAAGTGCAGCATAATACATAAAACACCACCACACCCAACACATAGATATCATAAACAAACTCTCATATCATTGAGACCACCATCGTAAATGTATGCATTAAAAGGGTTATTCAGGGGCTAATTTTTTTGTTAAAATGTGACTATTGTGAAAAGAATAAATCAGCATATACTCAATTTGTTACATTCCCCAACCCTCTGGTCTACATAGGCCTCTATCTGCTTCCAGGGAGCATGACTGCAGTGGCCAGTTATTGGCCTAAGCATTTGTACTGCTAAGGCCAGTAAATAGGCACATGACAAGTTGAGGGGATATAACAGGTGAGTATCAGCTCCTTTTTGAACTTTCTGAAGATAGTTTTGTATTATACAATAAGCCTGTATTTTGTAGCGTTTCTGGTGCTGGGTTTGAAGCCACAGGTGTAGTAGCCGGGCAGGTCCAGACAGTTGTCAGAGGAGAGCCAGAGTTCAGTATCGGTAGGTCTCAATTTGCAGTACAAACAAGGAGGCATGTATCGTAATCAGAGGGAAAGCCAGAGGTCAGTATTAGTAGGTCTCAGTTTGGATTTGCAGAGGAGCAGGCAAGAGAGGAGTTTGACTAAGGCTGTGTAGCATAATAATCACGTGCTGGTGCAGGGTCAGGCTTATATAATGAGCCTAATTCAGAACATGTGTGGGGTCAGGACAGGGGCTGGGTTTGCAGGATCTGGGAACAAAGTAAAGGGTTATACAGGGGAACTGTCCAAGGGCTGGATGGCTCAGTAAGGAGAGCTACTGACTAGAGTGCAGGAGGCACTGGCATATTTTTTTTGATTACTATAGTCTATCTCACAAAGAGAATGCAGCCAATAGTGGAGTCATTGAGTGTATCACTGAGCCATATGTGATTATTTATTGGAGGGAGTGGTCAAAAGAGATAGTCATGTGATCAGCAACAGTGATGTTTGTCACAGATGGTCAATTCTCCCACACAAATGGCAGAGAGATATACTCAGTGCCACTGTATTCTCTTCATTAAACAGACTATAATTAATGGTTGGCTGCATCTCTCATAATTACCTCTATTCTTGAAAGGAATTGACTGAGACTTTTACTATTGATGACCTATTCTGAGCATAGGTTATCAATAGTTGATTAGTAGGGGTCAATTAGTCGGGTTCCCTGCCAATCAATGGCCCATAAAGTTCACTGTCAGTGCAGATAGCGCTGGAAGCAGATAGCACTGTCTCTTTTGCAGTGGCTTGGTTTAGTACTGTAGGCACAGAAAAGCAATGGTGTTTGCCGTACCAAATCGGGCCACTGCAATGTTGACAGCGCTATCTGCTTACAGCAATGTCCACACTAACAGCAGGCCTGGCGATTAGCTTATTGGCAGGGATCCTGAGTGGCAGATCTCCACTGATCAACTATTAATTACTTATGCTAAGTAGAAATGAGCAAACTGTTGGAAATCTTGGTTGGGTCAATTAGCCGAATTTTGGCAAAAAGTTTAGCTTACTCTGAACCAGTAATAATGATCCTAGTGGAAAGGTGGCTCAGTGGTTGGCTCTGTTGTCTTTCAGTGCTGGGAGCCTAGGTTAAAATCTGATAACATCTGCATGAAGTTTGTATGTTTTCCATGGGTTTCATAATTTTTATATTTATTGAACTACATGCAGGTGTTGCCCTTGGTCACATTTGAATCTAGGACCCCAGCACTACAATGCAACAGTGCTAACCACTGAGCCACTATGCTTCTGCTTCCTCCTTCTCCTCAATAAATATAAGGTAATTATTGCGAAGAAGAAACCGACACAAATACAGGGAGAACATACAAACTCGATGTAGATGTTACCCTTGGTCAGATTGAACCCAAGACCCCAGTGCTGTAGGACAACAGTGCAAAACACCAAGCCACCATTCCTTCTTCTCCTCTCTGTCATTTTCCTCAGCTTCCTACTCCTCTTCTTACTTCTATGCTCCCCAAAACATGGTTCAACTTGTTTAGTTCACTGAACACTAATCCTAAGGATAGGTCATCAATAGCAAACATCCCGGACAGTCCCTTTAAATTGTAACATTGGCCCTAATGTATCCCAGATGAAGTTCAGCACCATTATTATCCATAGTCAGATCATGTAGCTCAGCATCTACAGTGCTTAAAATTACTAATCAAATTATCCTTGCAAATCTTTCCTGGAATATGATTTCCTACGATCTCCAAAGTGTAACACGGTTCAGTAGATAAATTTGATTTTGGAATGATTCCTGAAAACACCTGAGGATATTCATAATTTGTTGGATTCACATGGTATACATACCATCTGGAAGATATCATTTGCTGCTCAATTAGTTTCCACTCTCTCAAGAATGGTGGTTTCCAAGAGTCTTCTGCGTCTTTCAATTTGTAGCATTTAAATGAAAATTTAATTTCAAGAAGAAATTGTCAAGATAACATTTGTTTGGTCCCTTTATTAGACTAGTTCCTATTGCTAGAAACTCTTTTAGGGGAATGTACTGTAAAAGGAACAGAAATACCATTTTAACAGATTGAAGACCTGACATTCTTCAAGTTTTCATTTTTTCATCTCCGCCTTTCAAGATCAATAACTTTTTAAATTTTCCATGACATTTCAGGGCTGGTTAACTGCAGGACAAGTTGTGCTTTTCAATGGTGCCATTTAGGGCTTAGTCACACGGGGGCATCAGCACCCGTACACGGGCGCCGATGCGCCCGTGTGACTAAGCCCTTGTTGCAGGAAGAAGACGGCCGTAGTTCAAGATGGACGACTCCCCACAGCGCTGAAAAAAGAACACATGACCGGCAATGAAGCCGGTCACATGTTTTTTCTCCCGTTGCTGCAGAGAGACATCCGTCCTGAAGTGTGGCCGTCTTCTTGGCCGATGCGCCCGTGTAACTAAGCCCTTGCTGTACTGTATAGTGTATAGGTTCAGGTAGTCCGCTCAAGGTTGACTCAGCCTTCTGAGGTCATTAAAATGAGTACCCAGCTTGTTGGGGGTAAAAGATGACTGGGGAAGGCAAAACCAGTTTGTCAAGAAAACATTATGATGTGACATCACCCTAGGAGTCAGTCATGAGTCGGTGTTTGCACCAGGGGACTTTACCTACCCTTACCATAATAAGTGGTACAACATAAAAAAAAAAAACAACAGTTGAGCGATTGATTTTTGTTTTGCTTTTTATGGCATGCACGGTGTGCTAAAAAAGACATTATCACTCTATTTTGTGGGTCAGTATGATTATGGCAATGCCAATTTTATATAAGTCCAACTTATAGGACCACCAACCGCTAAAGTAAGAGGAAGAACCTATTCAATCCCCTGCAGCATCACCAGAGGTAAAATGTAGCATTATATATTCCATAAATCGATGGTCTATCCATGTAATGTACAGATACACTGAATGACCACTTTATTGGAACCACCTAGACTTCCTATGGCCTTCAGAAGCACAACAATTCTGATCCTGGAGATAGAAGTGGATATATAAGATATAGATATTAAATAACCAGACGGGTTGTTGATCCCGGTCTTGGAGTCAGGTAGGAACTTTCAAACATTGTTCCAGGGATTATTCTGACTGCCATTATAGAGTCGGGGAGGAATTTTTCCCCCAAATGGGCTAAATTGGCTTCTGCCTCATTGCGTTTTTTTTTTGCCTTCCTCTGGATCAACAACAGGGGTGGAAACAGGCTGAACTGGATGGACATTGTCTCCCTTCAGCCAAAAATACTATGTTACTATGCCATAAGTGTCTAAGATTGGAATATCCTTTCAAGTTTTTTCATTTGGGCAACCTCTATGATACTTCGCAACATTTCCTATGTAATCCACATTATATACCCGTCATCTTAGATGATCCGAGTACCAATTAACATCCTCACACTGTAAAAACAAGCCACTTGGAATTAGATGATGTTAAATTTTCATAGCCTTTTGTCTCCGTAGCCGACAATACCTGAAACGAGAAGAAATCTTTCTTGACTAAATCAAATTAAGTGGATTAGAGAGAAATAAGATGATTCCTAAATGTTCTAAGCCGTAACATTTTAAAGCGGCTTATTGTAAATATCACATAATGTTTCCCAATTGTGCAGGACGGGAGAATTGATTTTAATAATATTCTCACTGGTGTTCAAGAACAATAATATGTTTCTCTCTGAGCCGGGAAAGTCCAAAACCCATCGTTCATCCAACAGATTAAGGAATGATTGTTCTCATAGTGACATAATATTAAATCAATTTTTTTCGCCAGAGCTGCATGGCTGCGCATTTCAATACACCAGACTCCGGTAATTCCATTTTCTAGAAATAGCCTTAGACCATTATTGATATTCTGAGATATTTTTAATAGATATTAATAAACACAAAACAAAAACTTAACATGGTGCTGACCAAACAGTGGCTTCACAATATGGGTTGAGCAGAGGTTACAATGGCAATATGTCCACCGGCTTCACACCTACTTAAAAGGGCTGCCTGGTTTAGAAAACTCATTTTCAAATACTGCATTATAAGTGGATTCTCCGTTAATAGAGAAGGTCGCCCATTCACAATGCTCATTGAGTAGCCAAAGAGTAGCCTATTGAGTAGCCAACTTCGCAAAACTGTCTAATGGTAAGACGGTCCTTGTTGCTCATAACAGCCAATCACAGAGCAGCTTCCAAATCTCAAGCTGCTATGGTAAAATGAAAGCTGCTATGGTAAAATGAAAGCTGCTCTGTGATTGGCTGCTATGTGCCACAAGGATGTCTTACTGTTAGAGAGTTTTGCTAAATGAGGCCCAAAATGTTTTATTCTGCTGTAGTCGTCGCTGGGGGATATGAGACAAAATAGCTGCCAATGAAGGCAGAGCATTTTGTGTCCTTGATTTTCATGTCTACCGGCTTGTCATTAGGCTTCCTATACACGGCCGAGTGCAATATGGGCTGTGAAACTTGGCCCGATATCGCGCTCATGCGCATGCGATGTCCCCGCAGATGTGAGATATTTTTGGGTCAAAAACACCTCCCATCACTCCAATATAGTTGCGATCCGCTGGCTGAAAGCACCTCGCATCGCACAAATCTCACACAAGTTTTACAGCTGTGTAAAGCAGCTTAACCCTTTCCAATCCAATTTATATTCTGGTTTTCCTAGGGGGCTTACTCTTTTTCTGCAGTTATACAACAGCACTATCTGCTGGCTAAAGGCAGTACTGCATGAGGTGACACGTTGGATAGGCTCCGACAACAGAGAGGCTGGCAATATACAGTAAGAGAACCCCGACGGACGTCTTCCAACATAAGAGCTGTACAGCCTTAAATCATAATGTCTTCAGATGTCAGACAGTGGATTGGAAAGGGTTAAGGGCTCTTCCACAGTTGTGTTTGTCTTGCGTGTTTTTTTCACGGGATATTGCAGCATTTTTTTTAATGTAAGTGTTAATAAGTCTTTCTAATGATAAAAACGCATCGCACAAAAATCACAAGTTTGTGCTTTGCGATTTTTGGGTGATGTGTTTTTAACATTAGAAAGTCCCATTCACATTTGCGTGATATCGTGTGAAAAAACGTGCAAGAAAAATATAAGCGTGGAAGAGCCCTTAGTGTGCAATATCATTTTCAAACAGAGTATGGTGAAGATCCACCCAGTGGACACTCAGTTCATAAATGAAAATCATCCGGCCACCCACCAGTAAGGGCTCTTTCACATGCCCGTAGGCGTTTTTATGTGCACCCGCCGGCACCATAAAAACGCGTGAACGGGCGCACAAATCTAACGTTTGTGTGCCTGCTCAGATGGTACAGGCGCTGGCGCATACACACCGAGCCCATAATGGCGTTGGGTCTCCCCTCCCTCCTACTCGCTGGCTCACCTCCTCTCTCCTCCTGTCTAGCTGTGTGCCCATGCAGCAGCCGACATATACCGTCCCGAAAGATAGTTCCAGGACTATCCTTGTGGACCGGCGTGAAAGCACTCAGGGCTATATTGGCCTGGCCGGGCGCTTTCATGCCGCGGAAATACGGCCATGTGATCTGATACATTGGAGTCCAATGCATCAAATCATAGCATATATCTGCCGGCCATGAAAATGGCGGCCAGTATACGCTCGTGTGAAAGAGCCCAAAGTGTGCAAGTTTCACACAAAGTCCTCAGAAATCCACCATCAGAGCAAGCAAAGATTCGGATGTTCCCGAGCCAACTGTGGGAGAGATTCTGAGCAAATCTTTGCAAGGTTATCCCTACAGATTGCAGTTGTTACCGGCCCTGAAACCGGATGACAAAGCGTGGCGACGTTCTTTCTGCCAGAGTATGCGAATTGCAATTGAAAGCGATGGTTTCATGGAATCTTTACTGTTTAGTAATGAAGCTGCTTTCCACCTTTTGGGCAACAGAATCTGGAGGAGGAAAAACCCATCTGTCTACATGGAGCATATGTGTGATATTCCCCAGGGGAATGTGTAGTGGCCCAAAGTTGAGTACTATAATAAAAATGTGGTTGCTTTTATTTTAATGTGTGTATATGGCTTTAACCCCTTAATGACATGGCCTATTTTGGCGTTGTGGACCAAGCGAGTTTTGGTATTTTTCCATCTCCATTTTCAAAAGCCATAACTTTTTTATTTTTCCGTCGACGCGGCCTTATAAGGGCTTGTTTTTTGCGTGACGAACTGTAGTTTTTATCGGTGCCACTTTTGGGTACATAGACTATATCATAAAACTTTTATTATTTCTTTTTTATGATAACAGGGAGAGAAAACGCATCAATTCTGACAGATTTTTTTAAAATTTTTTTTACAGCGTTAATCATGCAGCATAAATGACACACTAAATTTTTTCTGCGGGTCGGTATGGTAACAACGATACCAAAATTGTTATATTTTTTTAGGTTTTTACACTTTTTGCAATAAAAACCCTTTTTTTTGGAAATCTTTTTTTTTTTCTATAGCTGCATTCAAAGTCCTGTAACTCTTTTATTTTTATATGTACGGAGCTCTATGAGGGCTTATTTTTAGCGAGACGAGCTATAGTTTTTATTTGTATCATTTTGGGGAATGTACGGCTTTTTTGATCACTTTTATTGCATCTTTTGTGAGGCAAAATGCTAAAAATTAGCATTTTGCCTCTGTTTTTTAGCGGTTTTTTTACGCTTTTTGTCGTACAAAATAAAAAGCATGTTCGCCTTTTTGTACACGTTGTTACAGACGCGGCAATACCCAAAATGTGGGCTTTTAATTTTTTTTTACCTTTTTTTATGCTAATATTAGAGAAAGCATAAAAAAGGGGTCTTTTACATTTTTTTTTTTACATTTTTCTTTTCTTTTTTTTTACACTATTTGAGTCCCTCTGAGGGACTTTCAGCACTGTACCTATGATCGCTGTGATAAGGCATGGCAGAGCTACTGCTCTGCCATGCCTTATCGCTTATACAGCGATAATAGGCATAGGCAATACAGGACGCCAGTGTCTGGTGTCCTGTTGCCATGGTGACAGGCCGGGCTCTTGCGATGACATCGCGAGAGTCGGTCGGAGACACAGAGGGAGCGCGCTCCCTCTGTGAACTCTTTCCCTGCCGCGATCTACATTGATCGCGGCAGGGAAGGGGTTAACAGCGGGGGGCGCTTCTCCGATGCCCCCCCGCTGTTGCAGCGGGACGCCGGCTGTAACTGACAGCCGGCTCCCGCTGCGGGATAGTGCGAGGTCCGTCATGATCTCGCGCTATCCCGATGACGTACCGGTACGTCATTTTGCGCGAAGTACTCGCCTACAATGACGTACCTGTACGTCAAGGACCGGGAAGGGGTTAAAATGTTCATTGCATGTTTGTTACTCACTACATAATCTGCCTGACAACCTGCAGCATTCCTGATTGGCTGCCCATTCTCTGATTCCCATTGGCCTGAGTAACACCCAGCAACAGCTTATTGATTGGAAGACAGGATAGTCAGGAGATAGCTGTGATTGGTGTGTTGGTTGCTTAGCAACACCAGAGTCCGCATTGGAAGAGAATTTCAAGTGTGCGTAAGAGGCAGTTGGCAGTTGGAGTTTGGGAACAGGTGAGAGTAGAAACAAAGACAAGCAGAAACAAGTAGAAACAAAGAGCAGCAGAGGATTATAGTGCTGTGAGAAGAAAAAGGTGTGAGTACTCAGAGGGAGAATTGCATATAAAGAGAGAAGCAAATCAGAAAAGGTAGTTTAGGTAGGAAGAAAGATAAAGAAAAGAAGAATTGAAAAATAGAAGAAATAGATAAATAGAGAGAGATAGAGGAAAAAGCCAAAGAGTAAAGCGAAAGGCAAAGTAATGTGTACAGAAGTGTGTTCCTGTACTTACCTGAATCTGTTATAAAAGAAAGCGTGCAGAAGTGGTCCCTGTATTTGTTTGTAATCACCTACCACACCTAAGAAAAGTAACGCCAGTTGTGTGAAGCATATTTATTGAAGACCTCTTTCAGTAGCGTACTGCACCACTGTTGGGGGTCTTCAATGGAGACCAGTGCTGATGTTGCCTGAGTCAAAATTCAAAGGAAAGTTATAACGAGTACCCGGAGAACCATAAGAACCCACTACACACACAGCATAGAGAGTCAAAATGAATTCTACTTTATTGTGAACATTGCCAGTTCTTATACAAGAGGAAGCAGGCGTATCCAAATGTTGCCTGGTACAAAGCTTAGTGTTACAAAGGTCAAACTACTTTACTGGTACAAAGGTCAAACTGCTTACTGGTACAAGGGTGAAACTACTTAGGACTTATTGACATCTACCAAATAGTCTCAAAGCTTAAACAATTACCCAAGTAAGGAGATTACTGGTGAGTTAGACAATAGTTCTATAATAATTGTGTCTTCTCTTGTTAACATAGCTTTATTTGTCTGTTGACTCCTTATCTGGTGCAATTGTGTCTTATCACAATGTCCTTGGTGCAATGTCCAAAGCAACATCTTAAGTTAATGTCTTCATTGTTCTATTTATCCTTATTTTTCTGATGTTATGTTACTTACAAACAAGATTAACCCTTAACACCACCATCCAGGGAAGGGACTACATCCCCCATATTTTATTTTAATTTTTTTCTCTTTTTATTTATTTTTGCACGGAACAGGTTTAGGCCTGTATATGGGCTGGTGTCATGAACAAATTAATAATGTTTACCATCAAACCATGCCTGACCAATGGGTAGCACTAAAGAAACGCCAAACTAGAGACTTTAGATATTTATTATTCAGTCGATCGCTGACGTCTGCCGCAGCTAGGAGAGGAAATCCCAGGTTACATCTTCCAACAGGTCAGAAGTGAGCTCAGTAGGCAACTACTAAACAGATATTTTGGCCGTGCAGGTTGTGACAAAAGTGAATTTCTTGCTTGGCTTCCACGTTCCTCGGACCTTATGCCTTGTTAGAGTCTACATGCCACCATTACCACCCACCATGAATGATCTGTGAGGACGCATCACAGAAGCAACTGCATTAGTCAATCGTGTTACACTCAACGTGTATGGCAGGAACTTGACTACAGGCTCCATGTATGTTGAGTGACAAAGGGGGTCACATTAAACACCTCTGATGTGGCAAAAATCTCTGATGCTGTGCAACAAACTCTTGGAGTTTTTGTTTTCATTTATATCAAATTTATGTTTCTAAGGCCTAGTGCCCACGGCCGTGACGGGCTCCACAAGCGGAATACCGCAGCGGAGCCTGTCACGGCGCCTCCCTAGAGACCCCATACTTACCTCCGGATCCACCGCCCGACGTCCCGCAGTAGAGCGCATGACGCGCCGGCAGAGTCATGTGATGTGCCGGCAGCATCATATGACATGCCCACAGCGTCACTTGACGTGCCGGCCGCATCATATGATCCGGCTGGTGGTAGGCAGGGAAGCAATTTCACGCTATCTTCCGCTGTGCTACAGCAGAAGATAGCGTGATGGACAGCTTCCATTGACTGCAATGGAAGCCGTCTGCGCGTATGCCTGCGGCAAATAGAACATATCGCGGGTGATCAAGGGTGCTTTCGCAGGGTGGAATTCCACGGTTGAATTCTGCACCGTTAACACTGCGATATTGAGTTCAATAGAACCTAATAGCTGGGGGGCAACGCCGCGGATTTCCGCCGCATGATGCGCGGCGGAAATCTGCCCATGGGAATTAGCCCTAAGTGTCATTAAATGGGAGTTATGAGGGGTTTTAATGGGGAACATTGTTTGTAGTAACCCTATATACTGAATTGCCACTTTATTAGAGTCCTTAGCTTTTTCATGATTGGAGCTTCTGTATAATAAATAAGACCCATGACCTCGGAATACAAGTAATGGAATGGAAGTATGTGAATGTAGTTAAAATGTAACCTTAAATAGATCAATAAAATAAAGGGGGAAACAATATAGAATACAAGAATGATAGTCATAAATTATTAACCAAAATCAATGCTGTGTACCTGCACCAAGCTAGTTCTCTGAAAGTTGTATGCACAGGTGATATAGACTCTTAGAATAGTCTTACCAAGATGTATGTGTGACTCCCATAAGGCATCCTTTGTCTTGAATGAGGTCGAAAATTATGGCAACACAGCATCAAATCAGGAAATACATGAGCTCCCAACATACGTTCTTTGTTTTTATTGGAGTCCAAAACCATGGCAACACAGATTCATAGAAAAGAAGGACTACCAATGAGTTGTCCCTATCTGCTGTAACATCCTATGGTAAAAGTGGTGGGACCACCCTGACTAGGGTGAGTCTATATATTCATACAGTTATAGAGACCCTGTTCTTTGCCTAACGTGGCCCCAAGTACAGCAACAAGTCCCTTAGTCCTTTGACCCCAGGGTGCAGCATAAAATCAAGTTATCTGTGGATCACTTTCAGTGTGATCCATGTTGGAATGGGAAAATCCAAAGATCTGAGCAACTTCCAATAAGGCCTTTTCTTCTGTGCTAGGCTAGCAGGGGCCAGGATTTCATCCACTATAATGCAACCTTGTTGGCTTTTCTCGTTCAGTGATGTGGATTGGTGTGATGGAGGAAAATCATCCAGTGAAGGGGAATCCTATGGATATAAACAATTCTTTGATGACAGGGGTCAAACGAGGTGGATGTCAGGAATTGTTCTGATGAACTGGTGTTGCACAATCAAACAAATTTCAGAATTGCAGTTGAATACAATGCTGGTTCTCTAACTAACATATGTGAATGTGCAATTCATTGTTCTTTAGCATGGATTGGTTATAACTGCAGATGACCAGTTCCAGCGGTGTTACTGTCTAAGAGAAACAGAGAGGCGAGACTCCAGTGGGCAAAAGAGCGCAAAAACTGTATCACTAAGCAGTGGAAAAACATTTCTTAGCCAGATGAATCCAGATTTCTGTTGCATCATGCTGATGGGAGGTCAGAATTTGGCACAAGCAGCCTGAATCGATGAACCCTTCCTGTCAACTGCACAGAACATGCCAGCACCTCCATCTCATTACAAGCTACAAGAAACTTCCTGTCCGCATGGCCAATATTCCTACAAAATAATTTGAACGTCTAGTGGAATCTATGCTATGATGAATTTCAGTTTTTAAGGCCATAGGACAGTGATGGGCAACCTTTTGAGCTCGGTGTGTCAAAATTCGCCAAAAAACGGAGCATAACTTGGGTGGTGTGTCACTTTGAGAAAAAAATCCATAAATTCGCGATATTTATACTTAAAATAACAAAAATGTATAATTGTAATGTATAACTGTATTTAATAATCCCAAAACACCCATAGCACCGGCCCTCGTCTCTCGCTGCCTCCCCCTCACTCATCTCAGTAATGATGAGCCCCCAGCGGCGACAGCACCACCCAGAGCGGCCCCAACAGCAGCGACAGCACCACCCAGAGCGGCCCCAACAGCAGCGACAGCACCACCCAGAGCGGCCCCAACAGCAGTATCTGCCCCCCTTGCAGCGGCCCCCCCAGCAGTACATGCCCCCCTTACAGCGCCCCCCCAGCATTACCTGCCCCCCTTACAGCGCCCCCCCCCCAGAAGTATCTTCCCCCCTTACAGCGCCCCCCCAGCAGTATCTGCCCCCTTATAGCGCCCACCCAGCAGTATCTGCTCCCTTTACAGCGCCCCCCCAGCAGTATCTGCCCCCCTTACAGCGCCCCCCCAGCAGTATCTGCCCCCCTTACAGCGCCCCCCCAGCAGTATCTGCCCCCCCTTACAGCGCCCCCCCCCCAGCAGTATCTGCCCCCCTTACAGCGCCCCCCCAGCAGTATCTGCCACCCTTAAAGCACCCCCAGCAGTATCTGCCCTCCCTTACAGCGCCCCCCAGCAGTATCTGCCCCCCTTACAGCGCCCCCCCCAACAGTATCTGCCCCCCTTACAGCACCCCCCCAGCAGTATCTGCCCCCCTTACAGCGCCCCCCCCCAGCAGTACCTGCCCCCCTTACAGCGCCCCCCAGCAGTATCTGCCCCCCCTTACAGCGCCCCTCCCCAGCATTTCCTGCCCCCCCTTATAGCGGGCCCAGCGGTGACTGCCCCCCACGAGACCCACGTACTTACCTCGTGGATGCTCCGCCCCTCCTGTGCCCGGCGCCCTCCATCAGCGATGATCTCCTGCGCACACTGTGACGTCAGTGTGTTGCAGGACGCCTCTTCCCATGGACGCTCCCGCGGAACCAACAGGTAAGAGACGTCGGGGGACGGGGGAAGAAGGATCCTGGCTGCACACTGACATCACAGTGTGCGCCGCGATCAGCGCTGTTAGTAGTGCTGGTTAATAAATACCGGCAGGGGAGCCGCGGCCCCTACCGGTATTCATTAACGGGGGAGCGGCCGCGTGTCAGCGACTATGGCTACGTGTGTCAGTGCTGACACGCGTGTCATAGGTTCGCCATCACGGCCATAGGAGGTTCAATGTGCTACTAGATGGGAGTCTCTATTATACTGGCCATTTGATGTACATTAATATATAGTACATTAAGCCCGATGTTACCATTTTACTATGGTAAATTTATTGCTAACTATTATACATGAGCCATTTATAAAGGAGTCGGAGTATGGAAAAATAGAGTGGACAGTTTGGCTTACTGACTCTACAGCCCTGGTTGGGCTTCTGATACTCGCTAAGGGCAATTACTCGAGCGAGCATTGACCTTAGCAAGTACCTCCCCGCTCAGAAGAAAAGATTCGGCTGCCGGCGCGGGGTAGCGGTGAGTTGCGGGAGTGAGCAGGAGGGAGCGGGGGGGAGAGAGAGAGAGATCTCCCCTCCGTTCCCCACCCCCCGCTCTCCCCCGCCGCTCCCCATGCCCCGCTGGCACCCGAATCTTTTCTTCCGAGCAGGTACTCGCTAAGGGCAATGCTCGCTCGAGTAATTGCCCTTAGCGAGTATGCTCGCTGATCTCTAATAACTTCCATTCATGAGGATCAAGCATTTTTTAGTGGAACCTTTTACTGTATTACATGTACATATTTTTACTGTATGCCACAATCTTTTACTACAATGAATATATTCTTCCACCTGATTATGTTCCTCATTTATACCTAAACAGACATAATGGGAGTTGAGGTTTCTAATTCAGTAGAATCCAAGTTTCTGAAAACAAGTTTAACATTGAAGAATAGTGTCACTTTCCACCATCGCGCAGTAATAAGAGTCCTAGAGTTTTCTCACCTCTTCGTCACATTCCTCCCCCATTCCTCCTTGAGCAGGGTGTTTTAAAAGCCGCTTTCATTACTCCAGAGGATAAATGTAGAAGGTGAGTGATTTTTATAGAAAACTAGTAAGTCGCAGTGAGTGAATAGTAGGAGGGGAACTCACACATTGAGATGCAAGGCGTCAAATTGTCACACTGCAGCAAAGTTAATCACAAGTAACATGTCACTGATACACACCACACTGCACCTATGGGTAAACGCATTTCAATGACTATTTTATGCATATCAGTTGTGATGACTGACTACTAGAGATGAGCGAACGTACTCGACTGAGCTTGATACTCGTTCGAGTATTAGCGTGTTCGAGATGCTCGTTACTCGTGACGAGTACCACGCGATGTTCGAGTTACTTTCACTTTCATCTCTGAGATGTTAGCGTGCTTTTCTGACCAATAGAAAGACAGGGAAGGCATTACAACTTCCCCCTGCGATGTTCAAGCCCTATACCACCCCCCTGCAGTGAGTGGCTGGCGAGATCAGGTGTCACCCGAGTATATAAATCGGCCCCTCCCGCGGCTCGCCACAGATGCATTCTGACAGAGATCAGGGACAGTGCTGCTGGTGCCGGAGCTGCTATAGGGAGAGCGTTAGGAGTTATTTTAGGCTTCAAGAACCCCAACGGTCCTTCTTAGGGCCACATCTAACCGTTTGTGCAGTAGTGTGGAGGCTGCTTTTTGCAGTGTTGCACATTTTTTTTTTTTCGTATATCAGCCGTGCAGAGCATTGCGTCCTGCAGTAATTTTACATTGTCCAGGGCCAGTAGTGGTGAGGCAGGGACAGAAGACATATTTAGTGTATATAGGCAGTGGGCCTTTCCAAAAACATTTGGGAAGAAAAATCTATTTGGGCTGCCTGTGACCGTCCTCTGTGTACTGGGTCTCTGCTGGGGGTAGTTGTCCTAATTCATACGCAGCCAGCTAAGTGTTACAGCAGGCTTGCGCAAAATTCTTTCCTGCCTCTGCTGTGCGTTCCGTAAGCGAAGTCAGCCTCCAACCACAGGCCAATAAGCGGCACATTTAATTACAGCGTTCTGTTTCTGCACTACTGGTAATACACCATGCTGAGGGGTAGGGGTAGGCCTAGAGGACGTGGACGCGGGCAAGGACGGGGAGGCCCAAGTCAGGGTGTGGGCACAGGCCGAGCTCCTGGTCCAGGTGTATCGCAGCCGACTGCTGCGGGATTAGGAGAGAGGCACGTTTCTGGCGTCCCCACATTCATCTCACAATTAATGGGTCCACGCGGTAGACCTTTATTAGAAAATGAGCAGTGTGAGCAGGTCCTGTCGTGGATGGCAGAAAGTGCATCCAGCAATCTATCGACCACCCAGAGTTCTGCGCCGTCCACTGCTGCAACTCTGAATCCTCTGGCTGCTGCTCCTCCTTCCTCCCAGCCTCCTCACTCCATTACAATGACACATTCTGAGGAGCAGGCAGACTCCCAGGAACTGTTCTCGGGCCCGTGCCCAGATTGGGCAGCAATGGTTCCTCTCCCACCGGAGGAGTTTGTCGTGACCGATGCCCAACCTTTGGAAAGTTCCCGGGGTCCTTGGGATGAGGCTGGGGACTTCCGGCAACTGTCTCAAGAGCTTTCAGTGGGTGAGGAGGACGATGACGATGAGACACAGTTGTCTATCACTCAGGTAGTAGTAATTGGAGTAAGTCCGAGGGAGGAGCGCACAGAGGATTCGGAGGAAGAGCAGCAGGACGATGAGGATTCTGACCCCACCTGGTTTGCTACGCCTACTGAGGACAGGTCTTAAGAGGGGGAGGCAAGTGCAGCAGCAGGGCAGGTTGGAAGAGGCAGTGCGGTGGCCAGGGGTAGAGGCAGGGCCAGACCGAATAATCCACCAACTGTTTCCCAAAGCGCCCCCTTGCGCCATGCCACCCTGCAGAGGCCGAGGTGCTCAAAGGTCTGGCAGTTTTTCACTGAGAGTGCAGACGACCGACGAACAGTGGTGTGCAACCTTTGTCGCGCCAAGATCAGCCGGGGAGCCACCACCACCAGCCTCACCACCACCAGCATGTGCAGACATATGATGGCCAAGCACCGCACAAGGTGGGACGAAGGCCGTTTACCGCCTCCGGTTTGCACCGCTGCCTCTCCCCCTGTGCCTCAACCTGCCACTGAGATCCAACCCCCCTATAGGCACTACCGTCTCCTGGCCTGCACCCACACCCTCACCTCCGCTGTGCTCGGCCCCATCCAACAATGTCTCTCAGCGCACCGTCCAGCCGTCGCTAGCACCAGTGTTGGAGCGCAAGCGCAAGTACGCCGCCACGCACCCGCACGCTCATGCGTTAAACGTCCTCATAGCCAAATTTATCAGCCTGGAGATGCTGCCATATAGGGTTGTGGAAACAGAGGCTTTCAAATGTATGATGGCAGCGGCGGCCCCACGCTACTCAGTTCCCAGTCGCCACTACTTTTCCCGATGTGCCGTCCCAGCCCTGCACGACGACGTCTCCCGCAACATTGTACGCGCCCTCACCAACGCGGTTACTGCCAAGGTCCACTTAACAACGGACACGTGGACAAGCACAGGCGGGCAGGGCCACTATATCTCCCTGACGGCACATTGGGTGAATTTAGTGGAGGCTGGGACCGAGTCAGAGCCTGGGACCGCTCACGTCCTACCCACCCCCAGAATTGCGGGCCCCAGCTCGGTGGTGGTATCTGCGGCGGTGTATGTTTCCTCCACTAAACCACCCTCCTCCTCCTACGCAACCTCTGTCTCGCAATCAAGATGTGTCAGCAGCAGCACGTCGCCAGCAGTCGGTGTCGCGCGGTGTGGCAGCACAGCGGTGGGCAAGCGTCAGCAGGCCGTGCTGAAACTACTCAGCTTAGGAGAGAAGAGGCACACGGCCCACGAACTGCTGTAGGGTCTGACAGAGCAGACCGACCGCTGGCTTGCGCCGCTGAGCCTCCAACCGGGCATGGTCGTGGGTGAGAACGGCCGTAACCTGGTGGCGGCTCTGCAGCTCGGCAGCCTCACGCACGTGCCATGCCTGGCCCACGTCTTTAATTTGGTGGTTCAGTGCTTTCTGAAAAGCTACCAACGCTTGTCAGACCTGCTCGGAAAGGTGCGCCGTCTCTGCGCACATTTCCGCAAGTCCCACACGGACGCTGCCACCCTGCGCACCCTGCAACATCGGTTTAATCTGCCAGTGCACCGACTGCTGTGCGACGTGCCCACATAGTGGAACTCTATGCTCCACATGTTGGCCAGGCTCTATGAGCAGCGCAGAGCTATAGTGGAATACCAACTCCAACATGGGCGGCGCAGTGGGAGTCAGCCTCCTCAATTCTTTACAGAAGAGTGGGCCTGGTTGGCAGACATCTGCCAGGTCCTTGGAAACTTTGAGGAGTCTACCCAGATGGTGAGCGGCGATGCTGCAATCATTAGCGTCACCATTCCTCTGCTATGCCTCTTGAGAAGTTCCCTGCAAAGCATAAAGGCAGACGCTTTGCGCTCGGAAACAGAGGCGGGGGAAGACAGTATGTCGCTGGATAGTCAGAGCACCCTCCTGTCTATATCTCAGCGCGTTCAGGAGGAGGAGGAGGAGCATGAGGAGGATGAAGACGAGGGGGAAGAGACAGCTTGGCCCAATGCTGAGGGTACCCATGCTGCTTTCCTGTCATCCTTTCAGCGTGTATGGCCTGAGGAGGAGGAGGAGGAGGATCCTGAAAGTGATCTTCCTAGTGCATACAGCCATGTGTTGCGTACAGGTACCCTGGCACACATGGCTGACTTCATGTTAGGATTAGAGATGAGCAAGCATACTCGTCCGAGCTTGATACTCGTTCGAGTATTAGGGTGTTCGAGATGCTCGTTACTCGTGACGAGTACCACGCGATGTTCGAGTTACTTTCATTTTCTTCCCTGAGAAATTTGCGCGCTTTTCTGGCTAATAGAAAGACAGGGAAGGCATTACAACTTCCCCCTGCAACGTTCAAGCCCTATACCACCCCCCTGCAGTGAGTGGCTGGCGAGATTAGGTGTCACCCGAGTAGTAAAATCTGCCGGCCTGCGGCTCGCCACAGATGCGTTCTCACTTAGCTGAGGGAAAGTGCTCTTGATGCCGGGGCTGCTATAGGGAGAGTGTTAGGAGTGATTTTAGGCTTCAAGAACCCCAACGGTCCTTCTTCTCTATATGCGCTCAATGGGGCCGGCGGCAGCAGCGCCGACCCCATTGAGAACATATAGAAGACAAATATAGAAGGCCTTAGTCAGACGGGCGTTTTTTCGCGCGATTTGCGGATCGCATGACGGATGCGCATCCGCAAATCGCGTGACCGGTGCCCGAAAAACGCCCGAAAATCAGGCGGAGCTGTCCAGCGCATTGCATTCAATGGAGCCGGCAATACAGCCCGATCCATTGAAAGCAATGCGCTGCGGGCGAGTGTGGGATGAATTGTCGGGAAGGGCTTAAATATATAAGCCCTTCCCTGCAATTCATCCAGAAAAGTGTTAAACTAAAAAATATATATATACTGACCTGCTACCGGCAGCCGGAGTTCCGCGCTGCCGTCCTGCAGTGGGTGTGAGGGGGGTGTGAGTCACACCTGCCCCCTGATTGGCTCAGCGCTGAGCCAATCAGGGGGCAGGTCCGACTCACACCCCCTTCACACCCACTGAATGGGTGTGAGTGAGACCTGCCTCTGATTGTCTCAGCGCTGAGCCAATCAGGGGGCAGGTCTGACTCACACCCCCTTCACACCCACTGCAGGACGGCCGCGCGGAACTCCGGCTGCCGGTAGCAGGTCAGTATATATATATTTTTTAGTTTAACACTTTTCTGGATGAATTGCAGGGAAGGGCTTATATATTTAAGCCCTTCCCGACAATTCATCCCGCGATCGTCGGCAGCCCATTGATTTCAATGGAGTCGGCTGTATTGCTGGCTCCATTGAATTCAATGGGCTAACATCGTTCTTCTCTGCCACAGCTGTTACTGCTGCGGCAGAGAAGAACGATCTTTATGCTGACAGTGCGGGGGGGGGGCCCACTCTTGCCGCTATTGTGGCTTAATAGTGGGACCTGGGAACTTGAGATGCAGCCCAACATGTAGCCCCTCGCCTGCCCTATCCGTTGCTGTGTCGTTCCTATCACTTTCTTGAATTGCCCCGATTTTCACAAATGAAAACCTTAGCGAGTTTCGCGATATACAAAAATGCTCGGGTCGCCCATTGACTTCAATGGGGTTCGTTACTCGAAACGAACCTTCAAGCATCGCGAAAATTTCGTCCCGAGTAACGAGCACCCGAGCATTTTGGTGCTCGCTCATCTCTAGTTAGGATGCCTTTCTCGTGACCCTCGCGTTACACGCATTCTGGCCACTACGGATTACTGGGTGTACACACTGCTCGACCCACGGTATAAGGAGAACCTTTCCACTCTCATACCCGAAGAGGAAAGGGGTTCGAGAGTGATGCTATACCACAGGACCCTGGCGGACAAGCTGATGGTAAAATTCCCATCTGACAGCGCTAGTGGCCGAAGGCGCAGTTCCGAGGGCCGGGTAGCAGGGGAGGCGCAGAGATCAGGCAGCATGTACAGCACAGGCAGGGGAACACTCTAAGGCCTTTGACAGCTTTCTGGCTCCCCAGCAAGACTGTGTCACCGCTCCCCAGTCAAGGCTGAGTCGGCAGGAGCACTGTAAAAGGATGGAGAGGGAGTACGTAGCCGATCGCACGACCGTCCTCCGTGACGACTCTGCCCCCTACAACTACTGGGTGTCGAAGCTGGACACGTGGCCTGAACTCGCGCTGTATGCCCTGGAGGTGCTAGCTTGTCCTGCGGCTAGCGTCTTGTCAGAGAGGGTGTTTAGTGCGGCTGGGGGAATCATCACAGATAAGCGTACCCGCCTGTCAACCGACAGTGCCGACAGGCTTACACTCATAAAGATGAACAAAGCCTGGATTTCCCCAGACTTCTCTTCTCCACCAGCGGACAGCAGCGATACCTAAGCAATACGTAGGCTGCACCCGTGGATGGAAGCTACGTTCTCTCTCCCCATCAAAAACTGGGACCTTTTAGCTTCATCAATCTGTGTATTATATTCATCCTCCTCCTCCTGCTCCTCCTCCTGAAACCTGACGTAATCACGCCGAACGGGCAATATTTCTTAGGCCCACAAGGCTCAGTCATATAAATTTTGTAAACAATTTTTATACGTTTCAATGCTCATTAAAGCGTTGAAACTTTCACCTGAACCAATTTTTATTTTAACTGGGCTGCCTCCAGGCCTAGTTACAAATTAAGCCACATTAACCAAAGCGATTAATGGGTTTCACCTGCCCTCTTGGTTGGGCATGGGCAATTTTTCTGAGGTACATTAGTACTGTTGGTACACCAATTTTTTGGGGCCCTCGCCTACAGTGTAATCCAATTAATTTTTTGCCCACCTGCAATAAAGCTGACGTTACATCAGCTATGCTGGGCACTGCAATGGGATATATTTATGTACCGCGGGTGGGTTCCAGGGAGCCACCCATGCTGTGGGTCCTCAGGGAGTTGTAACTGCATGTGTCTACTTCTAAAGAACCCCAGTCTGACTGGGGCATGCAGTGTGGGCCGAAGCCCACCTGCATTAAACATGACATTACCTCAGCTGTGATGGGCAATGCAATGGGATATATTTATGTACCGCCGGTGGGTTCCAGGGAGCCACCCATGCTGTGGGTCCACAGGGAGTTGTAACTGCATGTGTCCACTTCTAAAGAACCGCAGTGTGACTGGGGCATGCAGTGTGGGCCGAAGCCCACCTGCATTTAATCGGACGTTACCTCAGCTGTGATGGGCACTGCAATGGGATACATTTATGTACAGCCGGTGGGTTCCAGGGAGCCACCCATGCTGTGGGTGCACACGGAATTCCCATTGCGGAGTTGTACCTGCCTGTGACTATTTATAAAAAAACGCGGTCTGACTGGGGCATGCAGACACCTTGACAGAATGAATAGTGTGTGGCACATAGGTTCCCCATTGCTATGCCCACGTGTGCAGCTCCTGATGGTGGTGGCACAGGATTATATTTCTCATTGCTTCTGTACAGCATTGTGGGCTATCGCCCCGCCCCTTTTAAAGAGGGTCGCTGCCTAGCCATGCCAACCCTCTGCAGTGTGTGCCTGCGGTTCCTCCTCATGGCAGATGCACTTATAAATAGACATGAGGGTGGTGTGGCATGAGTGCAGCTGAAGGCTGCGCAGGGACACTTTGGTGTGCGCTGTGGACACTGGGTCGTGCGGGGGGGTTGGGCAGCATGTAACCCAGGAGAAGTGGCAGCGGAGTGTCATGCAGGCAGTGATTGTGCTTTGTTGGAGGTAGTGTGGTGCTTAGCTAAGGTATGCATTGCTAATGAGGGCTTTTCAGAAGTAAAAGTTGTTGGGAGGGGCCCACTCTTGCCGCTATTGTGGCTTAATAGTGGGACCTGGGAACTTGAGATGCAGCCCAACATGTAGCCCCTCGCCTGCCCTATCCGTTGCTGTGTCGTTCCCATCACTTTCTTGAATTGCCCAGATTTTCACAAATGAAAACCTTAGCGAGCATCGGCGATATACAAAAATGCTCGGGTCGCCCATTGACTTCAATGGGGTTCGTTACTCAAAACGCACCCTCGAGCAACGCGATAATTTCATCCCGAGTAACGAGCACCCGAGCATTTTGGTGCTCGCTCATCTCTACTGACTACCCAAGTAAAAAATCTCCAAACCATCTGCAGAGTACTGTGCTTATTTTTCTTTATCACCTGATTGAGCAGCAATAATGGCACACATAACTACAAGGATGCAGACTTTATGAAGACTTTAGGAAGAATCTATGTTTATATCTTTACTAGTAGCTCTCATTAAAGTAAGCTGCACACTTCTGGTTGCCCAGAAACTACTTCATCCCAGATATGAAAAGTATTCTGTGTGGAAGCCTAGCAGTAAGTGTTTCATCTCCCTACAGCACCACCGCAGGAGAAAATAAGCATTACACGGTGTCTATTTTAATCAATAGATTGTCCATGTAATGTAGGACAGGGCAAGTCATCCAGTGGAGGAGACACTCTTGGTAACCATTCTACACTTTGACCAAAAAGATGAGAATCTTGAATAGGGGACCCTGTATATATTAACTAAGAATTCCCTAATATGGTACAGAGGTAGCAAAGGTTAACTCAACATTTAATGTTATGTTACAATGTGGTAAATCAAGTTATGACAGTGTGTCAGTCATGTTAAGGATTGCTAGATCTGTATATGAAACTGTAAGAGGCAGTTGCCAGTTGGATTTTGGGAGCAGATGAGAGTAGAAACAAAGACAAGAGCGCGAGAATATTATAGTGCTGTGAGAAGGAAGAGGTGTGAGTACACACCTGTGTCAGTCGTGTTGAGGATTGCTACATCTGTATATGAAAATGTTTTTTCTAAACTGATTGGGAGAATTTTATTTTCTTTAATCAAGTGTTATGGGCATTTTTTTTCATTTTATGTTACACATAAAAGTTCACCATCAGAAAAGCTCATCTATCAGTCATAGGTCACAAACATTTCTGACTCCTAATAAAGCCTTCCGAAGGGTTGAACCGGGTGGTTTATAATCTAGTGGCAGTAACTAAACAGTAAACAGTAACCAAACTGGTGGGTGGGGTGAGGGGGGGGGGGAGAATGAATAGAGATGATTGGGGGAATTTATCTATGCCTTTGCGCTAGATTTCTGGTGGGAAATATGCACAAATTTTGGAGCATGCCACATTTGCAAAAAAATGTGCAACTTTTTTAATTTTTGCACAATCCTCACCATTTTTCAAACAGTCGGTGGGGATTAGCCAAAGAGAATGGGGCCTCATTGTCACATTATCTGCCAGAGAGTTCCATAGTCTCACTGCTTTTACAGTAAAGAACTCCCTTCTATGTTGGTGTAATGCCCATTAGCAGCTTATTACCTTCATGAGCATGTAAATGAGCCTCCAGGAGCTATATGCAGAGAACAGCAGGTGGTCTGTTCACTGCATACAGCTCCTTTATTCTGTTGCAGGGCTGCAAGGTGAATACAATGTAATCAGCACTCCCATGTAGAACACAGCTTATGGTCACTGCTATCAACTCTCCGGCCGAACAATAGATTTTATGCTCACCTAAAAGTCATCGTACGGCCGAAAAGTAAACTATGCTAGCATTTACAGGTAACAATTATTGCTCAAACGACATAATTTGAGTGAATTTCGAGTGATAATAATTGCGTGTAAATGGGCTTTAATTTGGACTGAAGCGAACTTTTTAATCAAATTTGGCAAACCTGCCAAACAGAACTTTAGAAAAGTTTGCTAATCTCTACTCAGAAACCCGATTCTTGCGATGGGACCACCTTTGATCAGATTCTTACAATCCTCTGGATAAGTTAGTTTAAATGTAAAGGGAAATGTTTCCACAAGACGTTTATCATGGAAATATATGGCATAAAACTTTTTAATCAGGTTTAACAGGGGAACACAAGTTTTCAAAACCTAATCTGACCTCTTTCTTAGCTGTCTCTCCTGCACTTTACCTTTCTGTTGTTGGCGACAGCTTCTTCTCTAATGGAATTTCTAAATACTGTACTAAATGGTTAGTAATTACCGGAAAAGTACACTAATTATAGTGTGGCTGACTGTGAGCTACATGCCTGCCTAATTAACAAGTACATCAATGATAATAGTATTTATGTGACTGATGTCCACTAATCAGCACTAAAATGTGTTAATTATACTATTCCTTATACTGGGGGATATTATGGAGAGTAGATATGTGGGGAGTCATAATAGCAGTTTGCAAACATGTGAGGACAAATGGGATATGAAGAATATCACTCCTCAAAAGTCCAAACTTATTTGTGTCAAATACTGTATCTGGTTTAATATCGGTGTGTGCTGTTTTCCTCCTTTGTCAAACATTGTTTATGGTGCTTGTGACATGTCTTTTTAGGCTCTGCAATGAATTTAAATGTGGGGCATAAATCAGGTAAGGCATCAGAGCATATGTACTAAGAATGATGGTTTGTAGTGTACAGAAGCCAATGTGCAGAACTTTCTAGACATTTCTGAATGATCTATGTATGTCTAGTGCCTATGTATCGTTAGTGTCTTCCATGTGAGTGAATTTGATGTGTATTGCATAGCTGCAGCACTGAATGGGTTACAGTCTGGGTTATGTCTGGAAATGTATCATTTGTATGTCATGTGACCTTATTTTATATATGTGGTTGCAAAGTGCATGAGTGAGGTCTTTTCCATCAGCCTTCTGCTTGGGAGACTCAAGTCAGGAGTCTGTCTGCACACAGACACCTTTAGTCTGTGTGTAGTAAAGATGGAGGAAGCTGAGAGGATGGCAGATGTGTGTCTTGGGTCCCTTCTACCCAAACCCTGTCTCTAAAGAGCGAGAGAAGCCGCAAGCCTGGGAGACCCCACCGTGCAGCGCTGAGTGTATGTTCTACCCGGTGAGTGTTAACCGGTAGAGAGTTGGAGAGTGCGAGAAGAAGAGTAGCCGGGAACAGAGATACACAGATAACTGGGCCTGTGAAATACCTCTGTGCTTGCGTGATTCCTCCCTGTCACCCCACTAGTCCTCCTGCACCACTGCCTTGGCAGGGGATGTAATTTGTATGGGCTGTTTTCCAAGTTTATTCAAGTCATTTTGCAAGTAAACAACTTTACCACCCGATCCCAGTTTAGCCTTTAAACATCAATTCTGTGTGCGCAGATTCTTTATTGCATTATCTGGTATTCACCGCAGAGGACAGAACAGTGATGTCACACGTGACAAAAGACTAAGGTAAGCCACAGTTGGGTTACCGTATTTTCCGGCATATAAGATGACTTTTTAACCCAGGAACATCTTCTTCAAAGTCGGGGGTCGCCTTATACGCCGGGAATACGCTGTTGGAAAAAAAAATCAATACTCACCTCCCGCGGCACTGCTGCAGGCTGTTAGTCCCTCCTCCATGCCGACAGAGCATTGTTTTCTGGATGTGAGGCTTAAATGCCCTGCCTCCAGAAAGCTAATGCTCTGATTGGCTAACTCAGCACGGCATCAGCCAATGAAAGCCGGCGCTGGGTTAACCAATCATAGCTATTCAATGACATCATTGCATCACATCCAGAAAGCAATGCTCTATCGGCGTGAAGGAGGGAGTGACAGCCTGCAGCAGCGCCGCTGGAGGTGAGTATTGATTTTTTTTTCTACAGCGTATTCCCGGCGTATAAGTCGACAGTTATCTTGTCGGGTTGTCTTATACGCCCGAAAATACGATACCCCTATTTAATAGCCTGTCCTCGGCACCATGGACGTATCCCTAGTTACCCTCTGAGTGGGAGACGGTAGAGCCCCGTGACAAGGCCCAAACTCTACCCCGCTGTCTCCTAGGCTGGGGCTCGCTCCTCGGATGCTGCAGGTTTATATGCCAATCTTAGTAAACTTATGTCTCTTAAAACATCTGTAATATCTGGTTGCACCTCCATGCGCCAAACTAAAACTTAATCCATCTCTGCGCAAGCACAGATTTCTGCTATAATGTACATCAGTTTCTGGCGTGCATTATAGTAAATGCGATAGGCCCCACATAGCCCTGCCTCTAAAGCTAGGCGCTTTGGCTGTCTTCATTGCTTGTCAGCTACTCTCGGCAGCTGAATAAGGATGCATAGAGTTTTATAGACATCTATGCATCTGCCTTTAGGTGCTAAGAGGAGCTAATAGGCAACAAAGAGAGCTAAAGGGGCATAGTGATGAAGTAAGCATTGTGGCCCTTTCATTTCAGTGGGAGTCTCAACATTGGGACCTCCATTGATCAAAACTTTTGAGACACCCACTGAAATCAAATAAAGGGGGTGTTACATCTTAGTAACCTATGACCTATCCACAGGATAGGTGATAAGTATCTGAATGCTGGGGGTTCCTAACTCTGGGATCCCCATTGATCAAGAAAATTGGAGTCCCAATTCTCCTGTTTGTAGGAAGCAGCAGTCACACATGAACAGTCCAATCAAATGGGGGACTTGGGTCCCCTGTTTTCATGATCAGTGTGGGGACTAGAGGTTGGACTTCCAGCAATTAGACATATCACTTATCCTCTGGATAGATGATTAGTGGCTGTGTTGGGGCAACCTTTTTAAAGATTCTTTCAGGACTCCAAAGTTGACCTGTCCTCAGCATAAGTCATGAATATCAGATTGGTGGAGTTCCATTACTCAGTCCCCCGCCAATCAACTGTCAGAAGTGAGTCTGTCATAATGCCTAGTACAGCAGTTCAATTCCATTCACTCAAATGAGATACAGCTGTTCTTAGGCCATGTGAGAGATGAATGTGATGTCACAAAGAGGAAGCCACAGCATTTCGGCAGGGATCTTGTGTGGCAGACCCCCCACTGATATGATATCGATGGCGTATCCCAAGGAAAACATTTGTAAAGTTTCTGGACAAACCATGTCCACTGTAGCTAATACTGGTGGGACTAGTGAAGGAGTTTCTAGTCTTATACACCATTCGGGTGGGTTTATACACTATCTTACCCAAAGTAACTAGACACCTGAGCAAAAAGCTAAAGTATTTATTTACATCTGTTAATACTTAGTAGGGCTCCTTTGACCCTAATGACAATGGATACTCTCTATGGCATGCTTTCTACTACCATCTGATACACTTCAGCTGATATTTCCTCCATTCAATCAACAAACATCTGGAGAGTTCTCTCAAAGAAGATGGACGCTGGTCATATTTTCTGATCTGACATTCCAGTTCATCCCAAAGATGTTCAGTAGGGTTCAGGTTGGACTCTGTGCAGCCAGTCCAATCAGGGAACATCCACATCCTCAAACCAACATAGGTTTGGGGTTTGTGACAAGGTGCGTTGTCTTTTTAAAGGTATTACTGACTATTCCTAAAGTGTTGCCATATTTTTGGCCGCACATTATTGTCTAGAACAGAGTTTCACAACTTCAGTCCTCAAGGCAGCGCAACATGTTTTTTGGATATTCTATAGTAAGAACACCCTTGGCAATGTCAGATGCACTGACAGTAACTACGTCATCTGTGCAATACTGAGGAAATCTAGACAACATGACCCGTTGGAGTGCCTTGAGGACTGGAGTTGGGAAATACCGGTCTAGAATGTTAAGGTACACCTCCATGTTCATGGTTCTTGCCACTACAACCAACAGACAGAGACAATGTAATGTAAAACATCCCTGACTATAACAGAACTTCCAGGTACTTCCATCTGATTTGAAGATGAAGTAGCATGATTCGTCACTCCATAGAACATTCTTCCATTGCTCAACTGTCCAGCGACGATACTCCTTCTACCACTGTAGGCAGGCCAATACATGGCACTTCATGATGGATGGCTTCTGTGCAGTAGTATAACTCATATATCCAATAGCGTGCAGTTCCCGTCACAAACTATGGCTGACACCTCCAAGGGTCTGCATCTTATAAAGCATGGTTTAGGACATGTGGCATGCTAATAAGACACAATCCATTCTACTCATAGGGTTGTTCAAAAACTTTTGCTAGCACAGTGTACTTAAATTTTGCATTAAATTTCCCCAGTTTTTACTATATTTTTAGCAGCATTTTTTCCAACTTTTTTTGCACCAAAACCACCATGGTCAGCTGTAGGTCAATGAAAAATGTAAAGCGTTTTTCTTTTGCACAGTTTTTCCAACATCTCATGTGGTTTTTGTTCTATGGTGTGTTTTTTTTTTCCTTCAGATGACAGATGTTCTCTAAGGGCGGTGCAAAGAAATCAAAATTCAATTCAACTATCCATTCAATCAAGATTGATTTTTGGTCTATTGATTCATTCTATGGATCATTCTCCTGCATACAGCTCTATTGATTACTGCGTCCTTGAGTTCACTCAAGCTCATATTGGTGTCAGATTTGATGGTATCAAGCGAATGATTTCTTTGGGGCTTTTCCTTCTACTTTTACTGACCATTACCAACACAAGTTCCTTCTAGAGTGAATTGCTGTGCATGAAATGGTCGATGTAAAATAATTTCTGCTTGGTAATCTTGGCTTCTAGCAAGGTATTCCATGGAAAGCCCATCTGTCTCCTCCAACACCACAACTCGAAGGTGTTGATCTTTCTTCTCTGTCTTATTATTATCCAAGTCTCACAGCCATAGGTAGCTATTAGAGATGAGCGAACCTACTCGTTTCGAGTAATTACTCGATCGAGCACCGCGATTCTCGAGTACTTCTGTACTCGGGTGAAAAGATTCGGGGGGCGGCGGGGGGCGGGGGGAGGCGTGCCGGAGCGGGGGGTAGCAGCGGGGAACAGGGGGGAGCCCTCTCTCTCTCCCTCTCCCCACTCCCCGCTGCAACCCCCCACTCACCCACGGCGCACCCCGAATCTTTTCGCCCGAGTACGGAAGTACTCGAAAATCACGGCGTTCGGGCAAAAAAGGGGCGTGGCCGAGTACGCTCGCTCATCTCTAGTAGCTATGGGGAAAAAAATTGCACTGACAAGCCTGGCTTTAGTTGCAGTGCTGATATCTTTACTTTTCCAGATGATATTCATGCTCGCCATTGCTTTCTGTCCAATGGCTCATCGTCTCTTGACTTCAGGTGTTGTCTCCCCATTTCTGTCAATCTGGGAACCAAGGAACATAAGGTCCTGCAGTGCGTCAGTCCCTTCTTCATGGATCATAATGTTGCATATTTTCGAAGTTCATCATCACCGTTGTTTACGTGAAAGCCATAGGTAAAAGCAATAGGTTTTCACAATACACACCATAGACCTGGAAGACCTCTAGAAAGGTTTTGCTTTTCCTAACCATCTCCTATCAGACCTAATAAAATAATCTGATCGTAGAAAACTACAGCACTTTCATTTGACATTTATTTTATAATCCCAAATAATGACCACAGTTAAATCAATTTCTCCTCCAGTATAAATCCTATCAGCCGTTAAAATTATACCATACAACCTAATTAATAAGGCAGATGAGAATAATTAGCCAAAATGATTTACATAGAAAGCCCTGGGTACTATTTTCTAAATGTATTCAGATTTTTTGTTAATTTTTTGATTTTTTGCATTGAGAAATGCAATTTTCTCCGATTGTTACCGTAAAATTATTCTTCCTATGGGTATTTTTAAGCAAAAATAAGAAAAAGATTCAGAATTAGCAATCGGGATGTTATTTTTGGGTTATTTTGCTGTTGATTTGGATTTTTCAATCCTCAAGTAAATTAAAAAATACAAATATAAAAAGAATTTAAATTGGCTGTTTGGGCAGATGCCACTTGTCACCCATAGGGAATGACTGTTCATCGAGATTAATACACTCACCTTCATGCATTGCTGTTTCGCCTCTAGGGAAAAACTTTCATTCCAGTTTTGAGTGATGTAATGAAAGGTCAAAGCTTTAAACCGTGGATACTTCCTAACGACAAGCTGCTGCGAAAGTTTCTACGGCTGTGCCAGGGCAATGTGATTCGATTACAAATGCTGTTCCCTTACATAATTCTGATCTCTTAGTAACCCCGTGTAATGGAACTGCTGTGAGCCTACAGTAGGCGACTTTCCCTTTGAATCTTTTATTTTTTATTTTAATGACTAGAAATGTGTCACACTCTTGAAAAAAGTTGGTTTTGCTATACTGGTCCCTGCCAAAAAAATATCCCTTAGGGTGCATAAAGGCAGAAATGGGTTGCTAAGCATTTGCTTCGAAACTCTTGAAACTTTAGGTATATTAAATGTTGAATTTATTATACGCACAGACATCATTTCTGGTAGTAGTAGAGCATTATGCATTGGTAGAAGATAAGGGTTTGCTGTGGTAATTATTGAAGTTCTTGGGCTTCAAAACCAAATCTGTAACAGACCCCACCACTATTTAGCATAACTGTAATTACTAGTGTCTTCTGATGTAGCGCCTTGAGATTCCAGAGCCCGGGTGTGACTCAACTTCTTCACCGCCTATGGCTATAAAAAAAGGACTACCGCAAAATAGTGTGGCAGGACTACTCCGACGTTGGACCAGGTTGTGTGTGGACCTGGACGAGAAGCTGGCAGCGCAACAATGAACTCAGCTTTATGTGAGTTTAGGGCTTGTAAGGGAATCAATACCCGATTGGTGTTGAAGGTACCTTTCAGTTGACTTGGTGTTGGAGAAGTTGATGGCACACGGGGTTCTCTGTGCCGATACTCTCTGGCTTCAGCACTTCCCTCATCTGGCAGATTGCAGTAGCAATTAAAATATGTTTCCATTTACTGAATCAAGTATAGATATTAAAAATACAATACAGAAATTAAGCAAAAAGGGACACATTTACAAGATCAGCATTTCAAACAGCAGTCTTCGTGATGTCCTGTGGAGAGTAATATGTAAAGAACGTATTAAGCGGAACATGTCTCTTATTAAATTTGTCACATCTCTGTCCGTCTTTGCACTAGAGGCAAATCTACGCTAGCCATAGGATGGTGTAGAGTTTTGCTATAATTTATGCCATTTTCTGGCATAAATTGCAGTAAATCTGATGAGTAAAGCTGTGAGTTGCCATGCCCCTTACCGCTATGTCACACCTACTCTAAAAAAACAAGAAAGCTGGTGTAAGTATCACAAAAGTTACACTTATTTTGCAGAAATGTATAACTTTATGTTAGAAATGTGGCACAAGGACAATGGTAAATTCCCAACTCACCAATAAAATACTAAAATTTGAAGTGGTTTCCAGCCCATAAAAAAAATTTGCAAGTTGATCCAAATGTTAAAGGGGTTTTCCGCCATTAAAAGCTTTGCCAGCATGGTGTAAAAAAAGAACTATTACTCATCTGTTCATTGGTCTAGTGCCACCAACTTGGTCCTCTCCACTCCATTGTCCACTGATAAAAGAATGATGATGTCACGTTCATCTCTCACATGATGACTGGAGCCAATCACTGGCTTTAGCAGTCACACGCGCAAAAAGAGCACATGACTTTTAAGGGCAGGTATTGGCTGCAGCGTCATGTAAGTCATGACCAATAGATTATCACTTCCTGTTTCAGGATGGACTGGAGCAGGTGACTGAGTCAGTGGTACTGGACCAGATACAACGTGAAAGGATAAGTATTGTCAATTAATTTTTTTTTACATCCTTTCCAACCCTAGGGCAGTTTTTTATTTTATTTCTGAAAGCCTCTTCAAAAGAAAAGCCCTCATATATTTACCTATTAAATATGCTTCCATTTTCACACTGCAACTTCACTGAGGCAGTATAATCAAAATATACTAAAGGGTGCCTTCACAGTTTTGATCCTAAAATATAACCTTTAATATTTATTTTCTAAAATTAGAAGGCTAAAAGACAAACAAACACAAATGTGGCTGTATCCTTATAGACCCCTTGACAACCCCTTGAAAAGATGTGTAACAGGGTATATGCGCTGAATATCTTCCCTTGTGTGGGAAGTAAGGCGCCACAAAATTAGGTCCCACCAGAAGTTCTGTTGGAGAACTAACTCAAATTTTTATAGATAAGTAATGTCAGATGATATGTCAAAGGGGGTAGGCTAACAGCCCCAGAATATCAACGGGTAAATGATGTTGGCATGTATTAAGTTCAAAAAGGATTGTGGGAGATTTTATGGTTCTGTGGTTCGCCGTGTTTCCGCTGTTTTACCGGCTCATCAGGAACCTTTATGGACCAAATAAAGTTAGAGTGCCGAAAGGCAAGTAATGAGATGGAATTCAATGGTAAAAAAAACTTGCTCATTAGAAAAAACCTGGAGAATTTTAGATCATAAAAACTCCACTGTTTGACCCTATATATAGAGCAGGGTGTCCCTATGATTACCTCCTGGATAGCAGTACCTTATCCCTGGCTACAATGTAGCTAAAAGTGAGGAAAAATCCATCTAATAAAGGATCCGCTTATATTCCCTTTTACGCCCAAGTGCCTAACTAAGATACTAGATCAGAGGCTACTAAATAAGGGGATTGTGGTGCAAGGCACCAAAATAAAAAAAAGAAGAAAAAAGTAGAGGTCAAGCAGCAAGACCTCCAGCCTTGATGGTAGACTGGAGGCATCTAATTTGTGTAGTACAGTGTTCCGTCTTTTAAGCCCAATACTGGGTTACTCCCCAAACCTGCTGACACTACCTATGTATATATACATCGTGGGGGTTAACACTGGGATTATTGGCCGCGATCGCGATCCATAGTCTGCACTAGTATGTGTCCATTGTTGATCGGACATGATTGGCTGAGTTGTGACCATACAGGGAACAGTGTCAGGAATCATCTCTGGAGGCTGCACCTGTTAAAGGGGAAGGTAGAGTAGCTCCACATAAGATGCAGACAGGGACTAAAGGTGTCCGGACCATCCTCAGGGAAGGAGAGAGAGAGAGACACTACAGACAAAACATGCATAACACCCAGTTCTGAGTGGAATAAACACTGAGTGAGTTAGAAGAGTAAAATGACCAGCATCCTGTAATTAGAAAAGCTGGTATATATGTGCAGCAGACCAGGGTAATTGGCAGGCTGGTGAAAATGCACACCCAGCCAGCTCAATTATCCATCACCTGTGAAGGTATGCTCATGAAAACCTGTAGAACCACAGGTCAAAGTCACACAACCTAACAGTACATTTATGTCCTGTAGTGGGAAGGGGTTAATATGGCTCCCACCTACCCTGTAAGATTTATAACACTTGTGTCTTCTTGTGTTGTAGATTAGCCTTTAGTCCCCCTCACTTACTGGGTGTGACTGCTATCTCTGCAACTTCTGTAGTGTTTCCACTGAGATGACACGTAATCGCTATGTAATGACAACAGGAGGGATGAAGGATCTCTATGAAGCAAGGCATTGGAATTATGACAAATTTACGATGTGTTCGATTTTTTAAATCTTTAGATCAACCTATTAAGGGTTTCAGGAATTGGAACACCTCATAAGTTTATATAGGATAACAAAAAAAAACAGAGTTACAAGAAAAAGTAAGTGAACCCTTTGAAATGACCAATTTCCCCTTGTACTATGGGTGTTTACTCAACGTGCTCAATAAAATACATGAATAATACAATGTTTGTGTGTTATTAGTTACTTTATGTTTCTCGTTTATTAGTAATAAATGCAGAAATCCTGTTCATTCCAAAGGGTTCACTTACTTTTTCTTGCCACCGTATAATTACAGATTTACTCAATTTCTCCCATTGCCAGCAGTTAACCTTTTTAGATGATAGTTTTGAAGCTTTGCCGTCTCTGATTCCTCTCCTAAGTGAGGTGTGCTGGAAACATCCTAATACATTGAAATGATTCATACAAATGACTCAAATCTTAAGGAAAACTTTTGGTTATTAATTATTTAAGCCAGACTCTTGTAATTACTGGTTGCTTAGTAAAGAGAACATGGAATTGTCAGCTCCTGTCTACAAAAGTTACATCCTCTAGAACATACAAAAGATTTAATAAGACGGTGGAGAATTCAATATAGAGCATTCAATAAACATGGTCTAGGGGAACAATGCAAAAGTTCTGATTCATCAGTTGTGCATATTCAGTAATGCGTAAGTCTGTTCTACATTATGGAAGCTGCAAACTGTGTTGTCTGGAAGAGTCTATTATGTTCTGTAGCGAGACAAAGAAGAGACTGGAGCAAATGTATGAACAATAATTTAACTTAATTCAATTGTCTCCAACTTGCGCTTTTCTATAAACACTGAATTTATAGACATTCAAAGAGATAATATAAAAGATACACAACGCATATTTGAACCATTGACACTTGTCTGAAGTGGCAGTGTACTAGTGCCCCCCAGTAGTGGTCCCAATAGTAAATGCCCCCCTTAGTGGCCCCAATAAGAATAGTAACCACTTTAATGGCCCCAGTAGTTATAGTGACTCAACTAGTGGCCTCAGTAGTAGTAGTGACCTGCCCATAGTGGCACCAGTAGTATTAGTATCCCCCATAGTAGTACCAGTAGTAATAATCGCCCCTATAGTGGCCCTAATAGTAATAGTAATACCCATAGTAGTACCTATAGTAATAGGTTTCACCCTATTGGCCTTCTAGCTCATAGATATTATGTGGCTGAGACAGAATGGTCAGGACAGGAAGCTAGGAGACTCTGACCATGGTCATTACATCAGAGGAAGCCTCAAAATCAGTGCAACAAAGGTCATGTTACCTTTGATTAGCACTCCTTGAAGGTAAACAATAAGCATTGTTCAATGTTTCACTGAGGCTAGCTGCGGGAAAAGGTTAGATGTTTGTAAAGTCTTGTACTCCCCAACAGTAATTCAGGGACCATAAAACTTTCACTCCCTTATCAGTGCCTAGTGTTAAAGTATTCCTTTTAAGTGCAAACCAATCACATCCATGTCTGTGACTTGTCATGTTCAGTCAGTGATCTATTAGTATACCCAAGTCTTTTTCACATGTGCTGCTGCTTAGCCCAATTCCTCCCATTCTGTATGTGCTTTCTTCGTTTTTCTTGCCCAGATGTAGGACTTTGCATTTCTCCTTGTTAAATACCATTCTGTTAGTCGTCGCCCAATGTTCAAGCTTTTCTAGATCTTTTTGAATCCTCTCTCTTCCCTAGTGTTAGCTATCCCTCTTAGCTTTGTGTCGTTGGCAAATTTTATCAGTTTCCCATCAATTCCCTCCTCCAGATCATTTATAAAACTGTTGAACATCACTGGGCCTAGGACAGAGCCTTGTGGTCCCCACTTGATACATTCTTCCACTTGGATTCGCAGCCATTTATGACCACTCTTTGAGTACGATCATTAAGCCATTTGTGAATCTACCTAACAGTTGCCTTGTCAATCCCATATTGTCTCTTGCTCCTCTAGTTGCCTTCTGAATTTTTTGTCTATGTTCTTTCTTTCCATTTCTAATAGCGGGTGTCAAGGAGCTGGGGTCCGGGTAACTGGAAGTTCCTGAAACTACCCGCAACCCCTGTCCCTACCTACTTGCCCCCCTAGACTAGGCCCTAGGGCGACAACTGGGTGACAGTCCCTAGGCTCGCTAGGGATGTGGGGCAGGAGTCAGACTCACAGGCAAATACAGGTAAACACACAAACACAAAGGCAGGTCAGGCAATCCGGGTCGGCAACAGGAGAGAACGAGGTACAAGGAGTCAGGCGAAGGCAAAGTCAGGTCCGAAGTAAGCGAGTCAAAGCACGGAATCAAATACAGGTAACGCGGGTGTAGCTGGAAACCAAACATACACTGACAAGGTCTGGAAAAAACTGAGCAATTTAAATGCTGTCAGAACTCCCGCCCCAGCAGCTGACAGCAGCAGGACCCAATCACAGGATGCTGGGAGTGAACAGCCCCCGGCGTCTGCTAAAGACTGGCAGCGACAGAAGAAACGCCTCTGGGTGTCATGGCAATGGGGACGTGGCGCGGGGCGGTAACCCGCCGCGTCACCAGCAACCCGGCTAACTAGGCGCATGCTCCCTGCTCATGGGAGTGCGTGCCCAGAGCCGGCGTACCGGATTATGGTGGCCAGGGGAAGTCACCAAGGCCGGGCCTCCTCTGTGCTGCACCCCCGCAGCCTGGGTAATAGGACCGGTAGTGCGGGCACAGAGACCCCCAGAGCTGCCGGACCTGACAGCGAGGTTCTCAAATGTATTAATTAACTGTATATTTTTACCTGGCCTTTTACTTCCCTTAACATATTGTTCTAGTTTAAAGCTCTCCTTACAGAACACAATATCCAGTTCCCTCTTACAAAATATCTCAGTCATGATTGAGTTTCAGCCGACAGACACTTATTGGAAGTATGATTTTCCTAGTGCAGTCTCTGTACCCTTCCAGTAGGCTTACTGGTTAACTATATGTATCCTTATTGTTCTGTGCACCTAATATCTTGCATGAAGCCATCCTCACCAACAGATTGATGCACAGGAGTTCCCACTTTTGCCAAGCTAAGCAATCCTGCAGAGTTGTTCAGGGTCAGGAGTGCTACTGTCCAAAACATTCTTGGTCTCCTCATCAGTTGGGATCAGCCCTCTCCAGCTCAGGGCCATAGGACTCTCCCGTCTCCCTCCTCCAGCAACTCAGGCAACTGCTTTCCAGGCCTTTCCTCCAGTCTGGCACTCAGTGGTCTCCACGCAGTCTCTGCACACCCACATTCTGACTACTATCGGCGAATTCTCCAATTACCTAAAGTCCAGTGAGCATGATCAGTTTTGCTGCACCAAAATGTGGCACCATTTTTGACATATGCTGTGGTTCTGCTAAATTTTTCCACTTTGCCCAGCTGGCAACATTACCCTTTTAGGGTGAGTCCTTTACAATGTGCCAGGAAGTCACCAATGGTATTGCTTTCCATAAGAAAACACTAAGATTGTGCCCAGGACTCAGTAATCACATAATTGTATCATTACTTACAAGCAACCAAATATTGATTGTTGCCCCATCCTAAAGCTTGCCAGACTTTGCCTCTTGCTGTAATATTCAAGCAGCTGTTTAAGCATATATGGATTTTAGGCCTTTTTTTTTATTCCTACCTTATTTTTTGTGGGTTTTTTTTCATATTGACTACATAGAAAAACTGCAGCATTGGAAATCACATGTGAAATAAATCCCCTTTGGTTGTGGTATTGCAGTTGAGGTTCTCAGCGCTGTTGAAATGCAAAGTCTGAATCCAGCTTAACTCATAAGAGGTAAAGGACAGGCAATGAGCGGCTTTTCTTATTCTAACAAGGGCTTTGAGACGGTGCAGAGCTACACAAAGCTGTGAAGATCGGAGCCTGCACCAAATAGCAATGTGACGCTTTGTATATCTGTATAAGCTACAGGGAAGGTATTGAATACCAACAGCAGACTGAGGCTGAACGAAGAGCAGAACTACTTCTCAATCTGTTTAATATGAAATCATTGCTTTATTGAAGCCACTTTTATTTCTCAGTGAGCCACGTCCCGATCAGCGCGCATGTCATCCAACCGTCCTCCATAGGAACAATGGAATTTGCAGATCTGGAGAAGAAAGGATGATGGTTCTAACAAAACCTTCCATGTTTAATACAGCCAATAGATTAATTATTGATGCCCCTATTTGCTATTTTCAGTGTTTTGGGTTCATTAAAATGATAACTCAACTTCTCTCCCAAACATTTTTTATATGTTTTGATATCTATAATATACAGTGAATGGACAATTTATTAGAGACCCCTGTCTAGTAATGTGTTGGACCTTAATTGGCCTCTAAAACTGCAGCAATTCATGCTGCTTGTACCAAATTCTGACCCTCCCATCAGCACAGTGCAACAGAAATCTGGATTTACACTATCACACTCTTTTTTTAGCTTTTTAGCTCCATTCACATCTGCTCCCCAGTTCCATTCTATGTCTTTTGTTCGGCTCTGTCATAAGAGTGGAACAACAAAATGCTAGAACCGCTGGATCAGCACATGCTGGGCATGAACAGCGCAGAACAGACCCCATTGATTATAATAGGGTTCACCTGGATTCCAATAGTCTAACAGGCATTTTCCTGGATGAAATAGCACAGCATGCTGCGCTATTTCATTAGGGATTTAGTGCCAGAGGATCTGAACAGAGCTTCCAACGCAGATGTGAAACGGGCTTCTGCAGAATGTAATATGTATTTTTCTGTTATGCACACATGCGCTGGATATTTTACAAGGGTTTTGCTGTTTTTTGTTATATATGTGTCTTACAGATTGCATGTATTGTTGCCAACAATTTGAAGGTATGTTTTACTACAAGTGATTAATTGGTGATGCTATTTATGAGATGTCTGTCACATGATGTTTGTGCTTAACAAAGGCTAATTTGAATCAAAATGGGGAATATGTTCAGTGAATAAAGCAGGAAGATCCCCGTTTTTCTACGAAGTCTCTGTTTCCTTGCCTCACTACATATTTACTGAAGCTGATGGTTTGATCCTGTATGGTATGTAGGGGTGCAGTACACAGAATGGCCTGCAGAGGATGATAGACAGGCATTCAGGCTTCAGAAATAGGAGGTAACTAGAGATGAGCGAGCATACTCGTCCGAGCTTGATGCTCTTCGAGTATTAGGGTGTTCGAGATGCTCGTTACTCGAGACGAGCACCACGCGGTGCTCGACTCCATTACATTTCTTTCCCTGAGAAATGTGCGTGCTTTTCTGGCCAATAGAAGCACAGGGAAGGCATTACAACTTCCTCCTGTGACATTCCAGCCCTATCCCACCCCCCTGCAGTGAGTGGCTGGGGAGATCAGGTGACACCCGAGTATTAAAATCTGCCCCACCCGCGGCTCGCCACAGATGCATGCTGACAGAGATCAGGGAAAGTGCTGCTGATGCTGCTGCTGCTAAAGGGAGAGTGTTAGGTTTAATTTCAGTCTTCAAGAACCCCAACGGTCCTTCTTAGGGCCACATCTGACCGTGTGCAGTACTGTTGAGGCTGCTTTTAGCAGTGTTGCACATTTTTTTTTTTTTTGGTATATCGGGCGTGCAGAGCATTGCGTCCGCAGTCTGCAGTCATTGTACAGAGTATAGGGCCAGTACTGGTGAGGCAAGGACAGTGGTACAGGGAAAGAGGTGTACAGGCTATATAGGCAGTGGGCTTTTTCAAAAACATACTATATTTGGGCTGCCTGTGACCGTCTTCAGTTTACTGCGTGTCTGCAGGGGGTAGTAGTCGCTAATTAATACCCAGCTAAGCGTTACAGCAGGCTTGCGCATAATTGTTTCCTGGTTCCGCTGTGTGTTCCGTAACATCATTGTCATCATCCCGCCACAGGGAAACAGTACACATTATATCTAGAGATGAGCGAACGTACTCGTCCGAGCTTGATACTCGTTCGAGTATTAGCGTGTTCGAGATGCTCGTTACTCGTGACGAGTACCACGCAATGTTCGGGTTACTTTCACTTTCATCTCTGAGACGTTAGCGCGGTTTTCTGGCCAATAGAAAGACAGGGAAGGCATTACAACTTCCCCCTGTGACGTTCAAGCCCTATACCACCCCCCTGCAGTGAGTGGCTGGCGAGATCAGGTGTCACCCGAGTATAAAAATCGGCCCCTCCCGCGGCTCGCCACAGATGCATTCTGACATAGCTGAGGGACAGTGCTGTTGGTGCCGGAGCTGCTATAGGGAGAGTGTTAGGAGTTATTGTAGGCTTCAAGAACCCCAACGGTCCTTCTTAGGGCCACATCTAACCGTGTGCAGTACTGTGGAGGCTGCTTTTTGCAGTGTTGCCCTTTTTTTTTTTTTGGTATATCGGCCGTGCAGAGCATTGCGCCCTGCAGTAATACTCCAGGGACAGAAGTGCTTAGGCAGGGAGAGCGTTAGGAGTATTTTAGGCTTCCAGAACCCCAACGGTCCTTCTTAGGGCCACATCTAACCGTGTGCAGTACTGTGGAGTCTGCTTTTTGCAGTGTTGCACATTTTTTTTTTTTTGGTATATCGGCCGTGCAGAGCATTGCGCCCTGCAGTAATACTCCAGGGACAGAAGTGTGTAGGCAGGGCCAGAAGACATATATTATTGATTGAATATAGGCAGTGGGCCTTTTCTAAAAAATATTGGGCAAAAAATCTATTTGGCCTGCCTGTCACCGTGCTCAGTGTTCTGGGTCTGTGTGTGCTGGGTGTGGTAGTTCTACAAAATCATACGCAGCCAGCTAAGTGTTACAGAAGGCTTGCGCCAAATTATTTCCTGGCGTTCCGTAAACGAAGTCAGCCTCCAACCACAGGCCAATAAGCGGCACATTTAATTACAGCGTTCTGTTTCTGCACTGCTGGTAATACACCATGCTGATGGGTAGGGGTAGGCCTATAGGACGTGGACGCGGGCGAGGACGCGGAGGCCCAAGTCAGGGTGTGGGCACAGGCCGAGCCACTGCGGTGGCCAGGGGTAGAGGCAGGGCCAGACCGAATAATCCACCAACTGGTTCCCAAAGCGCCCCCTCGCGCCATGCCACCCTGCAGAGGTCAAGGTGCTCTACGGTGTGGCAGTTTTTCACAGAGACGCCTGACGACCGACGAACAGTGGTGTGCAACCTTTGTCGCGCTAAGATCAGCTGGGGAGGCACCACCACCAGCATGCGCAGGGATATGATGGCCAAGCACCCCACAAGGTGGGACGATGCCCGTTCACCGCCTCCGGTTTGCACCACTGCCTCTCCCCCTGTGCCCCAACCTGCCACTGAGATCCAACCCCCCTCTGAGGACACAGGCAGTACCGTTCCCTGGCCTGCACCCACACCCTCACCTCCGCTGTCCTCGGCCCCATCCAGCAATGTCTCTCAGCACAGCGTCCAGACGTCGCTAGCGCCACTGTTTGAGCGCAAGCGCAAGTACGACGCCACGCACCCGCACGCTCAAGCGGTAAACGTGCACATTGCCAAATTGATCAGCCTAGAGATGCTGCCGTATAGGCTTGTGGAAACGGAGGCTTTCAAAAGCATGATGGCGGCGGCGGCCCCGAGCTACTTGGTTCCCAGTCGTCACTACTTTTCCCGATGTGCCGTCCCAGGCCTGCATGACCACGTCTCCCGCAACATTGTACGCGCCCTCACCAACGCGGTTACTGCCAAGGTCCACTTAACAATGGACACGTGGACAAGCACAGGCGGGCAGGGCCACTATATCTCCCTGACGGCACATTGGGTGAATTTAGTGGAGGCTGGGACAGAGTCAGAGCCTGGGACCGTTCACGTCCTACCCACCCCACCGAATTGCGGGCCCCAGCTCGGTGGTGGTATCTGCGGGGGTGTATGCTTCCTCCACTAAACCACCCTCCTCCTCCTCCTACGCAACCTCTGTCTCGCAATCAAGATGTGTCAGCAGCAGCACGTCGCCAGCAGTCAGTGTCGCACGGCACGGCAGCACAGCGGTGGGCAAGCGTCAGCAGGCCGTGCTGAAACTACTCAGCTTAGGAGAGAAGAGGCACACGGCCCACGAACTGCTGCAGGGTCTGACAGAGCAGACCGACCGCTGGCTTGCGCCGCTGAGCCTCCAACCGGGCATGGTCGTGTGTGACAACGGCCGTAACCTGGTGGCGGCTCTGCAGCTCGGCAGCCTCACGCACGTGCCATGCCTGGCCCATGTCTTTAATTTGGTGGTTCAGCGCTTTCTGAAAAGCTACCCCCACTTGTCATACCTGCTCGGAAAGGTGCGCCAGCTCTGCGCACATTTCCGCAAATCCCACACGCACGCTGCCACCCTGCGGACACTGCAACATCGGTTTAATCTGCCAGTGCACCGACTGCTGTGCGACGTGCCCACACGGTGGAACTCTACGCTCCACATGTTGGCCATCTCTATGAGCAGCGTAGAGCTATAGTGGAATACCACCTCCAACATGGGCGGCGCAGTGGGAGTCAGCCTCCTCAATTATTTACAGAAGAGTGGGCCTGGTTGGCAGCCATCTGCCAGGTCCTTGGAAACTTTGAGGAGTCTACCCAGATGGTGAGCGGGGATGCTGCAATCATTAGCGTCACCATTCCTCTGCTATGCCTCTTGAGAAGTTCCCTGCAAAGCATAAAGGCAGACGCTTTGGAATCAGAAACGGAGGCGGGGGAAGACAGTATGTCGCTGGATAGTCAAAGCAACCTCATGTCTATATCTCAGCGCGTTGAGGAGGAGGGGGAGGGGCATGAGGAGGAGGGGGAAGAGACAGCTTGGCCCACTGCTGAGGGTACAGATGCAGCTTGCCTGTCATCCTTTCAGCGTGTATGGCCAGAGGAGGAGGAGGAGGAGGATCCTGAAAGTGATCTTCCTAGTGAGGACAGCCATGTGTTGCGTACAGGTACCCTGGCACACATGGCTGACTTCATGTTAGGATGCCTTTCTCGTGACCCTCGCGTTACACGCATTCTGGCCACTACGGATTACTGGGTGTACACACTGCTCGACCCACGGTATAAGGAGAACCTTTCCACTCTCATACCCGAAGAGGAAAGGGGTTCGAGAGTGATGCTATACCACAGGACCCTGGCGGACAAACTGATGGTAGCATTCCCATCCGACAGCGCTAGTGGCAGAAGGCGCAGTTCCGAGGGCCAGGTAGCAGGGGAGGCGCAGAGATCAGGCAGCATGTACAGCGCAGGCAGGGGAACATACTCCAAGGCCTTTGCCAGCTTTATGGCTCCCCAGCAAGACTGTGTCACCGCTCCCCAGTCAAGGCTGAGTTGGCGGGAGCACTGTAAAAGGATGGTGAGGGAGTACGTAGCCGATCGCACGACCGTCCTCGGTGACGCCTCTGCCCCCTACAACTACTGGGTGTTGAAGCTGGACACGTGGCCTGAACTGTATGCCCTGGAGGTGCTTGCTTGTCCTGCGGCTAGCGTCTTGTCAGAGAGTGTGTTTAGTGTGGCTGGGGGAATCATCACGGATAAGCGTACCCACCTGTCAACCGACAGTGCCGACAGGCTTACACTCATCAAGATGAACAAAGCCTGGATTTCCCCAGACTTCTCTTCTCCACCAGCGGACAGCAGCGATACCTAAACAATACGTAGGCTGCACCCGCGGATGGAAGCATCGTTCTCTATCACCATCCAAAACGGGGACCTTTTTGCTTCATCAATCTGTGTATAATATTCATCCTCCTCCTCCTGCTCCTCCTCCTGAAACCTGACGTAATCACGCCAAACGGGCAATTTTTCTTAGGCCAACAAGGCTCAGTCATATAATTTTTCTAAACAATTTTTATCCGTTTCAATGCTCATTAAAGCGTTGAAACTTTCACCTCAACCAATTTTTATTTTAACTGGGCTGCCTCCAGGCCTAGTTACCAATTAAGCCACATTAACCAAAGCGATTAATGGGTTTCACCTGCCCTCTCGGTTGGGCATGGGCAATTTTTCTCAGGTACATTAGTACTGTTGGTACACCAATTTTTGTGGGCCCTCGCCTACAGTGTAATCCAATAAATTTTTTGCCCACCTGCATTACAGCTGACGTAACATCAGCTGTGATGGGCAATGCAATGGGATATATTTATGTATCGCCGGTGGGTTCCAGGGAGCCACCCATGCTGTGGGTCCACACGGAGTTGTAACTACATGTGTGCACTTCTAAAGAACCCCAGTCTGACTGGGGCATGCAGTGTGGGCCGAAGCCCACCTGCATTAAACATGACATTATTACCTCAGCTGTGATGGGCAATGCAATGGGATATATTTATGTACCGCCGGTGGCTTCCTGGCACCCACCCATGCTGTGGGTCCACGCGGAGTTGTAACTACATGTGTCCACTTCTAAAGAACCCCAGTCTGACTGGGGCATGCAGTGTGGGCCGAAGCCCACCTGCATTAAACATGACATTATTACCTCAGCTGTGATGGGCAATGCAATGGGATATATTTATGTACCGCCGGTGGGTTCCAGGGAACCACCCATGCTGTGGGTCCACAGGGAGTTGTAAATGCATCTGTCCACTTCTAAAGAACCCCTGTCTTACTGGGGCATTCAGTGTGGGCCGAAGCCCACCTGCATTTCATCTGACGTTAGCTCTGCTGTCCAGGGCACTGCAATGGGATACATTTATGTACAGCGGGTGGGTTCCAGGGAGCCACCCATGCTGTGGGTGCACACGGAATTCCCATTGCGGAGTTGTACCTGCCTGTGACTATTTATAAAAAACCGCGGTCTGACTGGGGCATGCAGACACCTTGACAGAATGAATATTGTGTGGCACATAGGTTCCCCATTGCTATGCCCATGTGTCCAGCTCCAGATGGAGGTGGCACAGGATTGGATTTCTCATTGCTTCTGTACAGCATTGTGGACTATCGCCCCGCCCCTTTTAAAGAGGGTCGCTGCCTAGCCGTGCCAAGCCTCTGCAGTGTGTGCCTGCGGTTCCTCTGGCAGACGCAGTTATAAATAGACATGAGGGTGGCGTGGCATGAGGGCAGCTGAAGGCTGCGCAGGGACAGTTTGGTGTGCGCTGTGGACACTGGGTCGTGCGGGGGGGGGGGGGGGGCAGCATGTAACCCAGGAGAAGTGGCAGCGGAGTGTCATGCAGGCAGTGATTGTGCTTTGTTGGAGGTAGTGTGGTGCTTAGCTAAGGTATCCATTGCTAATGAGGGCTTTTCAGAAGTAAAAGTTGTTGGGGGGGGGGCACTCTTGCCGCTATTGTGGCTTAATAGTGGGACCTGGGAACTTGAGATGCAGCCCAACATGTAGCCCCTCGCCTGCCCTATCCGTTGCTGTGTCGTTCCCATCACTTTCTTGAATTGCCCAGATTTTCACAAATGAAAACCTTAGCGAGCATCGCCGATATACAAAAATGCTCGAGTCGCCCATTGACTTCAATGGGGTTCGTTATTCGAAACGAACCCTCGAGCATCGCGAAAAGTTCGTCTCGAGTAACGAGCACCCGAGCATTTTGGTGCTCGCTCATCTCTAATTATATCCGCTGCATGCGGTGTCTCTGGTTTTTCACCTCACCATTTTAAAAAATTGAGGCAAAATACTTAAGGCCTACCACTGGGCTTTGTCCACTTCACTGGTTCTGCGCTGTGAATTGCAGCAGCTTAGTCATACGCACCTAGGTCTCAAGACAGGCTTACGCATAATTGTTTCCTGGCTCCACTGTGCGTTCTGTAACATCATTGTCGTCATCCCTCCACAGGGAAACAGTACGCATTATATCCGCTGCATGCGGTGTCTCTGGTTTTTCACCTCACGATTTTAAAAAATTGAAGCAAAATACTTAAGGCCTACCACTGGGCTTTGTCCACTTCACTGGTTCTGCGCTGTGAATTGCAGCAGCTCAGTCATACGCACCTAGGTCTCACTACAGGCTTGCGCATAATTGTTTCCTGGCTCCGCTGTGCGTTCCGTAAGCGAAGTCAGCCTCCAACCACAGGCCAATTTCTGCTCTACTCGTAATACACCATGCTGAGGGGTAGGGGTAGGCCTAGAGGACGTGGACGCGGGCGAGGACGCGGAGGCCCAAGTGAGGGTGTGGGCACAGGCCGAGCTCCTGGTCCAGGTGTATCGTAGCCGACTGCTGCGGGATTAGGAGAGAGGCAAGTTTCTGGGGTCCCCAGATTCATCTCACAATTAATGGGTCCATGCGGTGGACCTTTATTAGAAACTGAGCGGTGTGAGCAGGTCCTGTCATGGATGGCAGAAAGTGCATCCAGCAATCTATCGACCACCCAGTCTTCTACGCCGTCCTCAGCTGCAACTCTGAATCCTCTGGCTGCTGCTTCTCCTTCCTCCCAGCCTCCTCACTCCATGAAAATGACACATTCTGAGGAGCAGGCAGACTCCCAGGAACTGTTCTCGGGCACGTGCCCAGATTGGGCAGCAATGGTTCCTCTCCCACCGGAGGAGTTTGTCGTGACCGATGCCCAACCTTTGGAAAGTTCCCGGGGTCCGGGGGATGAGGCTGGGGACTTCCGGCAAGTGTTTCAAGAGCTTTCAGTGGGTGAGGAGGACGATGACGATGAGACACAGTTGTCTATCAGTGAGATAGTAGTAAGGACAGTAAGTCCCAGGGAGGAGCGCACAGAGTATTCGGAGGAAGAGCCGCTGGACGATGAGGTGACTGACCCCACCTGGTGTGATAAGCCAACTGAGGACCGGTCTTCAGAGGGGGAGGCAATTGCAGCCGCAGGACAGGTTGGAAGAGGCAGTGGGGTGGCCAGGGGGAGAGGCAGGGCCAGACCGAATAATCCACCAACTGTTTCCCAAAGCGCCCCCTCGCGCCATGCCACCCTGCAGAGGCCGAGGTGCTCAAAGGTGTGGCAGTTTTTCACTGAGAGTGCAGACGACCGACGAACTGTGGTGTGCAGGGTTTGTCACGCCAAGATCAGCCAGGGAGCCACCACCACCAGCCTCACCACCACCAGCATGCACAGGCATATGATGGCCAAGCATATGAAGGCCGTTCACCACCTCCGGTTTGCACCACTGCCTCTCCCCCTGTGCCCCAACCTGCCACTGAGATCCAACCCCTCTCTCAGGACACAGGCACGACCATCTCCCGGCCTGCACCCACACGCTCACCTCCGCTGTCCTCTGCCCCATCCAGCAATGTCTCTCAGCGCACCGCCCAGCCATCGCTAGCGCAACTGTTTGAGCGCAAGCGCTAGTACGCCGCCACGCACCCGCACGCTTAAGCGTTAAACGTGCACATAGCCAAATTGATAAGCCTGGAGATGCTGCCGTATAGGCTTGTGGAAACGGAGGCTTTCAAAAACATGATGGCGGCGGCGGCCCCGCGCTACTCGGTTCCCAGTCGCCACTACTTTTCCCGATGTGCCGTCCCAGCCCTGCACGACCACGTCTCCCGCAACATTGTACGCGCCCTCACCAACGCGGTTACTGCCAAGGTCCACTTAACAACGGACACGTTGACAAGCACAGGTGGGCAGGGCCACTATATCTCCCTGACGGCACATTGGGTGAATTTAGTGCAGGCTGGGACAGAGTCAGAGCCTGGGACCGCTCACGTCCTACCCACCCCCAGAATTGCGGGCCCCAGCTCGGTGGTGGTATCTGCGGCGGTGTATGCTTCCTCCACTAAACCACCCTCCTCTTCCTCCTACGCAACCTCTGTCTCGCAATCAAGATGTGTCAGCAGCAGCACATCGCCAGCAGTCGCTGTCGCGCGGTGTGGCAGCACAGCGGTGGGCAAGCGCCAGCAGGCCGTGCTGAAACTACTCAGCTTAGGAGAGAAGAGGCACACGGCCCACGAACTGCTGCAGGGTCTGACAGAGCAGACTGACCGCTGGCTTTCGCCGCTGAGCCTCCAACCGGGCATGGTCGTGTGTGACAACGGCCATAACCTGGTGGCGGCTCTGCAGCTCGGCAGCCTCACGCACGTGCCATGCCTGGCCCACATCTTTAATTTGGTGGTTCAGCGCTTTCTGAAAAGCTACCCACGCTTGTTCGACCTACTCGGAAAGGTGCGCCGGCTCAGCGCACATTTCCGCAAGTCCCACACGGACGCTGCCACCCTGCGCACCCTGCAACATCGGTTTAATCTGCCAGTGCACCGACTGCTGTGCGACGTGCCCACACGGTGGAACTCTACGCTCCACATGTTGGCCAGGCTCTATGAGCAGCGTATAGCTATAGTGCAATACCAACTCCAACATGGGCGGTGCAGTGGGAGTCAGCCTTCTCAATTCTTTACAGAAGAGTGGGCCTGGTTGGCAGACATCTGCCAGGTCCTTGGAAACTTTGAGGAGTCTACCCAGATGGTGAGCGGCGATGCTGCGATCATTAGCGTCACCATTCCTCTGCTATGCCTCTTGATAAGTTCCCTGCAAAGCATAAAGGCAGATGATTTGCGCTCGGAAACGGAGGCGGGGGAAGACAGTATGTCGCTGGATAGTCAGAGCACCCTCATGTCTATATCTCAGCGCGTTGAGGAGGAGGAGGAGGAGGGGGAGGAGCATGAGGAGGAGGGGGAAGAGACAGCTTGGCCCACTGCTGAGGGTACCCATGCTGCTTGCCTGTCATCCTTTCAGTGTGTATGGCCTGAGGAGGAGGAGGAGGATCCTGAAAGTGATCTTCCTAGTAAGGACAGCCATGTGTTGCGTACAGGTACCCTGGCACACATGGCTGACTTCATGTTAGGATGCCTTTCTCGTGACCCTCGCGTTACACGCATTCTGGCCACTACAGAGTACTGGGTGTACACACTGCTCGACCCATGGTATAAGGAGAACCTTTCCACTCTCATACCCAAAGAGGAAAGGGGTTCGAGAGTGATGCTATACCACAGGACCCTGGCGGACAAACTGATGTTAAAATTCCCATCCGAAAGCGCTAGTTTCAGAAGGCTCAATGCCATGGGCCAGGTAGCAGGGGAGGCGCGGAGATCAGGCAGCATGTACAGCCCAGGCAGCGGAACACTCTGCATGGCCTTTGACAGCTTTATGGCTCCCCAGCAAGACTGTGTCACCGCTCTCCAGTCAAGGCTGAGTCGGCGGGAGCACTGTAAAAGGATGATGAGGGAGTACGTAGCCGATTGCACGACCGTCCTCCGTGACGCCTCTGCTCCCTACAACTACTGGGTGTCGAAGCTGGACACGCGGCCTGAACTCGCGCTGTATGCCCTGGAGGTGCTTACTTGTCCTGCGGCTAGCGTCTTGTCAGAGAGGTGTTTAGTGTGGCTGGGGGAATCATCACAGATACGCGTACCCGCCTGTCAACTGACAGTGCCGACAGGCTTACACTCATAAAGATGAACAAAGCCTGGATTTCCCCAGACTTCTCTTCTCCACCAGCAGACAGCAGCGGTACCTAAACAATACGTAGGCTGCACCCGCGGATGGAAGCATCGTTCTCTATCACCATAAAAAACGGGGACCTTTTAGCTTCATCAATCTGTGTATTATATTCCTCCTCCTCCTCCTGCTCCTCCTCCTGAAACCTCACGTAATCACGCCGAACGGGCAATTTTTCTTAGGCCCACAAGGCTCAGTCATATGACTTTTGTAAACAATGTTTATACGTTTCAATTCTCATTAAAGCGTTGAAACTTGCACCTGAACCAATTTTTATTTTAACTGGGCTGCCTCCAGGCCTAGTTACAAATTAAGCCACAATAACCAAAGCGATTAATGGGTTTCACCTGCCCTCTTGGTTGGGCATGGGCAATTTTTCTGAAATGGAACTAAGACTGTGCTCCCCCTATACTGCTGCTAGTGATATGTTACTGGGGCCTGTCCCTAATGCTACCGCTGAAATTTTACTAATTCTGGGCTCTGACTATACCGCTGCTAATGCTATGTCACTGTGGTGTGGAAATGGAGGCTTCCCAAAGACATGATGGTGGCGAGGCCATTTGCCACCAACGCGGTTACTGTTAAGGTACATATTACCAGTCCGACTGGGGCATGCACTGTGGGCCGAAGCCCACCTGTATTGTATGTGACGTTAGCTCTGCTGAGCAGGGCACTGCAATGGGATACATTTATGTACCGCCGATGGGATCCAGGGAGCCACCCATGCTGTGGGTCCACAGGGACTTCACATTAGGGATTTGTACCTGCCAGTGTCTATGTATTAAAAACCCCGGTCAGACTGTGGCATGCAGTGTGGGCCGAAGCCCACCTGCATTTCATCTGACGTTACCTCAGCTGTGCTGGGCAATGCAATGGGAATTATTTATGTACCGCCGGTGGCTTCCTGGGACCCACCTATGCTGTCGGTCCACACGGAGTTGTAACTGCATGTGTCTACTTATAAAGAACCCCAGTCTGACTGGGGCATGCAGTGTGGGCCGAAGCCCACCTGCATTTCATCTGACGTTACCTCAGCTGTGCTGGGCAATGCAATGGGAATTATTTATGTACCGCCGGTGGCTTCCTGGGACCCACCTATGCTGTCGGTCCACACGGAGTTGTAACTGCATGTGTCTACTTATAAAGAACCCCAGTCTGACTGGGGCATGCAGTGTTGGCCGAAGCCCACCTGCATTTAATGTGACGATACCTCAGCTGTGCTGGGCACTGCAATGGGATTTGTTTATGTACTGCCGGTGGGTTCCAGGGAGCCACCCATGCTGTGGGTGCACACGGAATTCCCATTGCGGAGCTGTACCTGCCTGTGACTATTTACAAAAAAAACCCCGGTCTGACTGGGGAATGCAGTGTGGGCCGAAGCCCACCTGCATTTTATCTGACGTTACCTCAGTTGTGCAGGGCAATGCAATGGGAATTATTTATGTACTGCCGTTGGCTTCCTGGGACCCACCTATGATGTCGTTCCACACGGATTTGTAACTGCAAGTGTCTACTTATAAAGAACCCCAGTGTGACTGGGGCATGGTGTGTTGGCCGAAGCCCACCTGCATTTAATGTGACGTTTCCTCAGCTGTGCTGGGCACTGCAATGGGATTTGTTTATGTACCGCCGGTGGGTTCCAGGGAGCCACCCACGCTGTGGGTGCACACGGAATTCCCATTGCGGAGCTGCACCTGCCTGTGACTATTTACAAAAAAAACCCGGTCTGACTGGGGCATGCAGTGTGGGCCGAAGCCGACCTGCATTTCATCTGACGTTACCTCAGCTGTGCTGGGCAATGCAATGGGAATTATTTATGTACCGCCGGTGGCTTCCTGGGACCCACCTATGCTGACGGTCCACACGGAGTTGTAACTGCATGTGTCTACTTATAAAGAACCCCAGTCTGACTGGGGCATGCAGTGTGGGCCGAAGCCCACCTGCATTTTATCTGGTGTTACCTCCGCTGTGCTGGGCAATGCAATGAGAATTATTTATGTACCGCCGGTGGGTTCCAGGGAGCCATCCATGCTGTGGGTGCACACAGAATTCCCATTGTGGAGTTGTACCTGCCTGTGACTATTTATAAAAATATGAGGCCAGCGTGTGGCATGAGGGCAGCTGAAGGCTGCGCAGGGACACTTTGGTGTGCGCTGTGGACACTGGGTCGTGCGGGGGGGGGGGGGGGGGGTTGGGCAGCATCTAACCCAGGAGAAGTGGCAGCGAGTGTCATGCAGGCAGTGATTGTGCTTTGTTGGAGGTAGTGTGGTGCTTAGCTAAGGTATACCTTGCTAATGTGGGTTTTTCAGAAGTAAAAATGGTTGTGGGGGGGGGGGCAACTCTTGCCGCTCTTGTGGCTTAATAGTGGGACCTGGGAACTTGAGTTGCAGCCCAACATGTAGCCCCTCGCCTGCCCTATCCGATTCTGTGTCGTTCCCATCACTTTCTCGAATTTCCCAGATTTTCACAAATGAAAACCTTAGCGAGCATCGGCGATATACAAAAATGCTCGAGTCGCCCATTGACTTTTATGGGGTTCGTTACTGGAAACGAACCCTAGAGCATCGCCGGAAGTTCAACTCGAGTAACGAGCACCCGAGCATTTTGGTGCTCGCTCATCTCTAGAGGTAACACCTGAGGGTGTGGCAGGAAGCAACATAAAAGTGTCAGTTCCTGCCACACTCAGGAAGTTGGCTGCCAGCCAGAATGAGAGGCTGTAGCATCAGGCATCAGGCACTTGGAGCTTGAAGTCCATGTGGACCAGTTGGGCCCGTTCCAAGTCTGAAAGAAGAGGAAGCCTCTAGACTTCCTGAATAAGGGGTGGTGACGGAGACCCTGTGGGTTGTGAATCCTGAGCATTGTATGCTGTACACATGTTGCATGGAATAAATGCTGATGGAAGCCAGAAGTTAAAGAAATTCATGTTTCTGGGGCTTGTATGCACGTGGTGTCCATTACTGCTGGAAGGCAAAGATAGCGATCCAATAGGCAAGTAACCCAACTTTCCACAAGTTGCCACATGTCAGCCCTGTGAATTGGGCGTGTGCTGCATCTGGTATTTATTGCTATATACATTGGGTGTCACTTGGATTGCTGGATTTCCCCATCTAATGTAGATTCACATTGAAATAGATCCATGGAAAACTTGTCACTTGATTTTATACTGTAATCCGGGGTCACGACTCAAATTTCCATACATGGAATTTCCTACTGTGGAAGGGACAGTTTTTTTTCTAGTAAAGCTACCATTCAGTGAAAAATCAAAACTAGCAAAGATTTGGACTATAACTTATTCCAGTTTCCACCATATGCAAGACTTAGCATGCGCAAGACTTTGACTGCCACTGTGAAGAGATGAGAATGTCTCTATGTTACTTGTCGAGAGAGGGACAGTGTTGGAGGAGTTATAAAGGGTTCCACACATGGTCTGGCCAGCTCATCATGAAGGGTCCGTCCCGCCCACTGGAACGCATCCTCATTATTTGCATACAGCAAGGGAACATTTAAAGTGTTCATTCTTCAGGCATGCATGGTACATGGATGACAAAAAGTTAGTTCTGAAATGTACATTTCATATGCTTTTAGAGGATGTAGACAGATCACTTTGGGAGAAGCTGTTCCCTTTAAATCCTTTCTGTAGTTGGAGCCTGCAGTCATGTTGCTACTTTTTATTGGTCTTCTTTTCTACTATGTGGGGAGGAATGAGCAGGAAGAGAGTAACTCATGATCAAATAACACATAGGGTTTGTTTGTAGTCTGTAACTATAGAGATACCTTGGTATCCAGGGGCTTAACTTGAAGCTCCTGGGCCCCGATGCAAGACCTGTAACAGGGCCTCCAACTATAATGCTTTATTCTTAGTACTGGGCTTCCTATATGGAGAAGAGAGGTCTTATGGCCCCCCTAAGGTTTCTGGGCCTGGGTGCAACTGCATCCCCTATAGTTACACCAAGGCTGTATACACAAAACAGTAGTTTTGACTTTTCGGTTCCTCAGATTCAAACGGTCAGTTCTACATTAATAAGACAACCTTCATTCATCAATTAAACATGACACGTACTGACCGATCTTAGATGTAAATGTTCTGAATTCTCGGTAGAGATAAAAGTTCAATAATGATAAATACAATGTTGCTATTTATATGCCTCTTTAAAGGCCGTGTAATTGAACTAAACCTTTCTTTTGCTATAAAAGACACGGAGACCACTTGTTCTGAAACACTGCCATTGTGAAAGCAATTAGCAGTGCAGTGTTTCCCAGAATGATAGGAAATATGATCCTTCTCGAGGTTTCAATCACAACCTGCGTGAGTACATTTTAAATAAATTACGACCGTTAATGCAAAAAAGCTTTATCTATTGCGTAAAAATGTAAAATATTAACTACAAGCAATTAAAAATGTATCAATGGAAAAATAGGATTCTCGTTCTCCGGGGGTATAAAGATGTGCATGTGGGGATAGGAAAAAAAGGAAACTTTGGGACCATGTTAGCCAGTAGACTTAAGTGTTACTGTTCTCAGTAAGAGAAACAAAATAATCTTGTAGATATGATATATTTTAATGGCTAACAAGAAGAAATGATTATGTTAATAGTACAAGCTTTCGAGGGTACTAGGGCCTCTTCATCAGGCTGTATAACAATGTATATCTGGACAAACATAATGTTTCATCTGAGCAGGACACCAAATCACCTAGTCAGCGTCAGGTGTAGTAGTTGTCCCAAAGGATGGATATGCACACAGTAATAACACTTGGAGAAGAAAACTATTAATAACGTAACCAAAATGGGAAAAGGAATTCTCACTCTAATACAGGAAAACCCAACTAAAAGCAGGTTGATCACCCTGACGAGGGCTGACCCATATCTGGAACCTAGGGGCTACTTAGTATGTTCCTAGATGGTACAATAGGGAGACAAATGGCAGATGTTAGTAGCAAAAATCACAGCAAAACTAGGTAGTAGATGAATAATATGCAGAAACTAGTATAAAGATCGGGGGCTTATCTGGCAGAGAGAAATGTCAGGAGGACATGGACCAGACAAGAACTTCTAATTTGAAGAGAAATAACCGGCACCTTCTGAGAGGAAAGACTGAAATTTATATACTACAATAAAGGCTGATTGGCCAAGTGGGGAAACAACCTTCCTGCCAAGAAATAAAGCCCCACACGCAGCAGCCGAGAGATTCTTACACATTGGCACCAATGTATATGCAGTACTGTGCAAAAGATTTAGGCAGGTGTGAAAAAACTGCTGCAAAATAAGATGGCTTCTGATTTACTTCAAATTTATTCTGCAGCAGGACAACAACCCAAAGCATCCAGGCAATGCCATTAACAACTATCTTAAGTATAAAGAAGAACAAGGAGTCCTGGAAGTGATAATATGGCCCCACAGAGCCCTGATCCCATCATCATTAAGTCTGTCTGGAATTACAAGAAGAGATAGAAGGATCTGAGCAAGCCAACATCCACAGAAGATCTGTGGTTAGTTGCCCAAGATGTTTGGAACAACCTTGACGAATTCCTTCAAGAACTGTATACTAGTGTACCTAGAATTGATGCTATTTTGAAGGCAAAGGCTGCTCACACCAAATATTGATGGGATTTAAATTTCTCTTTTGTTCTTTCAGGTTGCAGTTTGTTAATTGACAAAAAAATATATTAACACTTGTATTTTGAAAGCATTCTTACTTTGCAGCATTTTTCACACACCTGCCTAAAACATATATATGTAGCCTTAAAAGCTTGCACTGTTAACATCATCATTTTACACTCTGTACAGGAATCTTCACCAAGTACAATCCTAAAACATATCAAATGCATTTAAATAACATAAAATAGCAGGAAGTGGGTAAGCTTCTCCTGCCCCTAATTAAAAACAGGCTTACCACAGTCATTGTACCTGATGAAGACCCCCATATGGGGTTGAAACACATAGTACACTGTATGCTTATTAGGGTGCCCCAAATAAGTCAACTTTCAACTACAAAGCAAGACACCCTCTATTTGTTTCCTTTTAACAAACCTTTAGTTTGGAGAATCATCTTGCCATTGGATTTTAAAGCTAAAACTTGCCCCCAACATTACTAGTAGCAGATCTAACAAATTGGGAAGGTGTCTTGCTGTATAGCTGCCACTTTATTTTTTGCCATACCTCTATGGGCCACCCTTATGCTGACTTAATAAAGCAACTAGTATTTTTCGCCCTGGAGGATTTCTGGTGAATCAGTAGAATTTAAAGTTGGCTTTTAAGCAGGCGGCGCCACTAAGTGATATTTTTCAGCATTTTGGGTAACTATTAATTGTGCGTTGTGTACATTTTGTGCTTTACGGAAACTCTAAATCTATTTGCAACCGAGACAGCTCCAATTATAGTCTTCTCCATGTCTCAATTGTATATGTATAAAAAGCATCTCATGCTTTCAGATATTACACTACATTTCTATTAACGTACAATCAATGAACGAGCCGTATATCAGCCACCTACGCTGTGGACATCCGCATTACATTCAGGGCTTGTTCTCCTCATTAGCTCAAAGTAAAACACCTATCAGAAATGAATTTATTCTGTGTTGTTGCTTTTGCTCTAACCGTATTACCTCCAGTCTAGGGGGAATGTAAAGTGCCGGGCTTCTCCTCGTTTTCACAGTTTTCTTGTTATGATTAGGATTTTAATGCAGAAGTTTAATGTTCAGCTATATTGACAAAGGAAGATGTCTTGCCGTTAACTGCAGTAATTCAAACCACCATTTGATACACAAAGGAGTTGGATAATTAAGAAAACTTTCCACCGAGCAGATAAGATAAGCGTTGCTTAATATAAAGTTAAATAAAAGTAAGGGAATGTAGAACAGTAATAAAGTTACCTATCGTCTTTGTTCATAATCTGTAATCATATTCTGCATTTTTATAGAATTTTCTAAAAGAATACAACAATCTGGTTAAACAATATTCAGAATAAATTTGTAATTTAGCACAAAAGAAATGGCTTCAAGGGGTTTTGTGGGAATATGTAAATATAGTTACAACAAAAGGGCTTCGGAGCTTGCCAGAATTCACCCCCAACAGCTTATTTCAGAAACCGCAAAGTAGGGGGGGGGAGTTGAAAAGAAATCTATTATCGATAAATGACTTACAAATGTAGCAAACATTAGAATAAAACTGAAGCCCCCACAGTTTAGAGTAAGCCCAGTGTGTTTAGAGATCGTTCTACTTCAAAAGGCTGGTTCTATCAGTTATGGACATGCTTTTGGTGTCTTTTTAAAGCCAAAAATCTATATCACTTATAGCAGCGGTGCTACAGCTGTTTGAAGTGGGTCCGGGAATACTGAATTTACAGCTATCAGTTTCAGTGTGCAATGCAGGAGATTAAGAGGGAACCAGTAGCAGCAGAGAAGCTCTATGATCATCCTTTCTCTCGTAGAATAAAGGTAACATAATATTTATACCACACAGCAAAAAAATTAATAAAAGTTATTCAGTAGATTATACAGACCTGAAATTGGTTCCTATAAAAAATAGAACTTGTTCTGCAAAATACAAGGTGGGATACAGATACATTAATGAAAATGTAAGAGAGTTAAGGCTTCTAGAACACAAAAGGGGAAACAATTATTAGCTCTTATGGCTAAAATTAGTTATGTCACTACAGCCGGCGGCACACAAATGGGTCGGATTCCAATTATGGATAACCGCGGACGCTTGCCATTGGATATGCGCAGTACAGATGTTTTTTCAAATCTGTGTGGGCTGGGTATGTATGTAGTGGGCTCTGGTGCTGGCTATTTGAAAAAGCTGACACCCATCATAAGCAGCCACAAGTGGAGCTAGCCCCAGTGGCAGCTGTTTGACAGCTTACATGCATTGTCAGTCCAGTATATAAGTGGTCAATTGGAGGTGAGAGTCCTCCCTACAACCCCCGCGACGTGAATGCAGGGTGCCAACAGTTGGCAGCACTGGAGCTTGTGAATGTTCCTTGGGCTGGCATGTGTTTGACGACATGTATTTGACCTATGGCATGGCATAGTAGGTGAATGTTAAAAATACAATGTACTGCAGTACTGTAGTATTGCAGTGTTTTGTAGAAGCAATGAAGTGATCACAAATTCAAATGCTCTAAGGGGACAAAAAAAAATGCAAAATTAAGTCAATTGCATTTTTGAAGATAAAAAAATTAAAATGAGAAAAAAAAAACGAAACTTTTCCTGTTTTTCCCACAAAACAATCTATACAATAAAAAAAATTTAAGTGGTCTCTCTGCATCTGAAAAATCAGTTCAGTGACCAAGAAATTGAACAAGTGGACAATAATTACAGTGTGTAAAAGCACATAAACAACAAACATTTGTGCGCTTTATCGACTACTTCAAGCAACTATTCAGACTGTAATTGTCCTATTTAAAGCCACCCTTATATGAGTTTGCCCACCTACCAGGCATGAGGTTGGGAATGATATTATGAGGAAGAGCTTAGTTCGTGAGCCTAATAATCATGTAATAATCATTTTTTTCCCATCTACTTCTATGTACATGCTTTTTAAGAGTGTTATAATAAAAGTTTTTATTTTAACCTCATATGAGCGCTGGAAGAAATATTTTGTTTTGGTGCAGGTGGAATGGTAATGGCGCCAAAATTCATCAATGTAATGCACTCTACTATTATTATGTCACCCAAGTACGTAAAAAGGATTTATTGTACCTCCTTCCCATTATCAGTGGACATTATAGATTCAGTCAGAAGAGCAAATTTTTCACGCATTATAAGCCCGGGAAAAAAATCACACATCGTGTAAAGAAAGAATCTCGTGACCGGATCCATTTGCACTCACATGTCCTATCTTTTGCAGGTGCAAATTTTAAGCGCTTCTAAAAAACGGATGTGTGACTGCTTTCATTGGAAAGCATTGGTTCTAATAGATCAATTTTTTTAAACGCACCTATACATGTGTGAAACATTTGCTTGTCTGACTGAGCCCTGAAGGAGTATTCCCATCTTATAAAGTGATTGAATATTACTGAAATATATGTCATAAATTTATAACTTTTGGGAAGTGCAACCTCTGGGACCCCCAGCAATCCTGAGAGTGAAGGGGCCACAGTGCAGGTGTAGGGTTGTGTCCCAATCAAAGGCCACCTGCTGTGCAGGGAACTGCAGCATGGCTTCATTTACTTGAATGGGGCTCTGCTGCCATTCCTTACACAATGGGTGGCCAACAGGGTTGCTGTACAAGAACACATTGTGAAGGGAATGCATCTCTGCACCAGAGCTTTATGTTCAGAATTGGTGGAGTCCCAGAGGGCAGGTCCGCATTAACCATAGGGAAAATGATGTATTTGTAAGGGGGCCTCCTGGTAGCACAAGACCTCCTAGCAGCAGTACCAGCTGTACTAATGCAGCTGAAAAGTATTGAGGAGGTTAAAAAATAATAAAAAGCTATACACATCTATTGTCTGTCTCCACCTCTCTGGTTATACTCACTTCTGGGTGCAGCTGTTACTCGCCTGCTGAAGAACACGACCACTGTGGCCAACCACAGGTCTCAGTCCCTTTTGAGGCCAGTGATTGGCCACAGTGGTCATATGGTTGGATGAGCACATGACTGCTGGGCCCAGAGGTCATGGGAGACCATGGGAAAGCCTACAACTTGTTGGGTCTAGTGTTTTTGAGTCCACAAAATAGGGGCGCGGGGTGACAGTGGAGGGTGGTTCATTTTAATACCCATGTATTGGGCCCATTCTGGTATTAAAATGGCTCGGCCAAAAATTGGACGTCATAGTCTCATTATAAAATAGGAATAAGCCTTTAAAGAGTCTGAGGTATTGGGCAAACAGCTGATAGCCCTGGGTCCCACTTTCGACACCCTCTATGTAATTTTACAGGACAGCTGCTCCCATGAATGGTCATCCCATAATACCAGTACGGCAGAAGGTCCGGCAAAGTGGAAGCAACTCTCTCTTATGGGTCATAGAGGGTGGTCTTAAGCAGGAGACCCTGCTCTGTGACATTCATACGCCCTTATAGGGCAAAAGAACAAGTATCAGGTTCTTGGTACAACCCCTTTAAACTTGCACAGATTTTCACAGTCCATACCTCAAACCCTTTTCTTCCCAGCGGGACTATACTGTGTCATATCCTCAGTAGAATAGTATTGCGCTGCCTCACCTGTAATGTCACAGATCTCCACTAGTTCAATATTGCTAGTGCCATATTTAACAAATAACATAATGTTTCTTTCTCTCTTCAAAGAAGCTTTATTCCCCCAGTGCTGCCTGTCGGGTCATTCCCATACATTTTAGAAGATGAATAATGGTTTGAAGTCGGTCAAACACGGCGCCTCTTCAAAAAGACTATTTCTGCTTCCTCAGCTCTACAACTCATCTGTCATTCACACCGTTGTCAGCGTTTTATGCTTTTTTATTTTTCTACTTTTTATGTGACAATAAATTTCAGTGTCTATTGTGGGCGACTGTCAGCTCAAAGTATTTCAGCCGTGCACCGAGACCGTAAACGGATAGTTGTCATTTGGAACAGTAAGGCAAGTATGAATGTATTGATCTCGACACATTATTTTTGACTTTTTTCGGAGATGATGAGAATTTAGAGGCAGCCAATGAGTTAACCGAGTTTCCAGTGTCTGCACTACAGTGCGCCAAGTCAGTTCTCTCCTCTAATCCTTCCCAGGAGACAAACATAAGATTTATGGAGAACAGCAGCCTTGTTATTATGATGGGTTATGAGAATTCTAGTAAAGGACGGCTTTAAAATGTAAGTGATTCAATATTTCCTGTCGGTGGCTACATTCAAACCAATATTTCCCTTATCTATTCTTTCACGCGCCGTAAATAAAGTGTTTTCTATAGGAATTGGGTGGTTTACTTGGTAGAAATAGCTCAACTCAACGTTAGATTTAAGGCTAATTATTATTATGGACGTTGTACAATAGACTACTTAGCCAGTCTGCAGCTTATTTGCTACCCGTCCCCTAATGTTGGCATTAAAGGGCCACTCCAGTTATTTTTTTTAAATTCATCCATGATGTAGCCATCCCCCCGCACATATAAGTCAGCTGCTACTACCTTGGTTAGCTTTTCCTTTCCTCCCCCCTGTTTAAAAAAATCACAACTTGTCCCGCAAAAAACAAGCCCTCATATGGCCGTGTCAATGGAAAAATGAAAAAGTTATGGCTCTTGAGACGCAACTGCAAAATTAGTTGAAATTCAATGATTAGACCATTTTAAAAAACCTGCCCTGGTGGGCACGACAGGGTGGTAAGAAACCCGCCACTCAAGGGGTTAAGATGGTGCCTGATAAACATCATACAGAGGGCTGCACTGCAAGGAAGTGACTGCAATATACAAAGGAGACATCAAGTGTGTGGGGAGCAGGAATGGAAAAATGTGTTTTTGCTGGAGTGGCCTTTTAAGGTGCCAGTGCACAGTGTAAAACCAAGGCTTGCCAACCATGCTGAAGGGGGTGCTGCAGACAGCTTGGCATTCGGGAATTTCAACCACCACAAATCCACAGATATAATCAGTAGTGCAACCTTTCCATGCAACACCACCTAAAGGGAAATACAGCACCATTTAAAAAGGTTATCCTGCCAAAAATAAGGTAGGGTAGGTGATAAATGTATGATCAATAGGGGTTCGAATGTTGTGTCCCCAGGGATCATGAGCCCTATTTCCTCTAAGCTGTGAGGTCCAGAAAGGAAAGTTAAAATAACATATTTAGGCTAATAATGTGACCAATAATAACAGAGTTTGGAACTTTTAAAAGTGTTTTCCAAGCAATTTTTATTAATGATCTATCCTCCTACCCTCTAATGTGATCATTTGTCCCCATAGGCCGGATGTACATCTTCCTTTTCACATGGGGAAGATGTACTGCTGATCAGCAAACATTTTGTATGCTTCCATAAAAAAGCCGAACTGGTGAGAAATTAGCGTTTTCTCATTCATTGGCTAATCGTTTGCCCAATCAGCTAATATTAAAGGACCTTAATCTACTGCTGAACACATCTGGGAACTTATCTCTCATAAAAACAAACTATTGGTCATATTGAAATTCAACCTTGGGACACTACCACACATTAGATACACTATCCTACCAAAAATATTTGGACACCCCTATTAGTAAAATGGATCATGTCTTTTTAGCATGTCACATGTCTTCTGTGCTATATAAGATGTAGTCCTTTGGAGGTGTCAGCCATAGTTTGTAATGGGAACTGCATGCTAGTGGATATATGGGCTATGACGTTCTATACAAGCTGTCTATCATAAAACACAATGCATCGGCCCATCTACAAAGGTCCAAGAATCATCATCAATGGACAGTTGAGCAATGGAAGAACGTTCTATGGAGTGACAAATCATGCTACTCCATCTTCAAATCGGAAAGATGTACCTGGGTGCGGAGGATCCTGAGGAACTCCTTTGTCTATTTGATGTGTTAACAGATAAGTATGGTGGAGGTTTTGTTATGATCTGGAGATGTATTATGTGACACGGTCTGGGTAAGTGGGTTGTAGTGACAAGGACCATATACACGGAGTTGACCTTGACATTGCATAGTAACATAGTATGTAAGGCTGAAAAAGACATATATCCATCCAGTTCACCCCCCAAGGTTGATCCAGAGAAAGGCCCAATGAGGTAGAAGCCAATTTTCCTCATTTAGGGGAATGAAAATTCCTTCATAAATCCAATCTGGCAATCGGAATATTCCCCGAATCAAGAACCCTTGAAGTTATGAATAATTATAACATATAATATTGTATCACTCAAGAAAGACATCCAGGACCCTCTTGAACTCTTTTACTGTATTTGCTATCACAACATCCTCAGGTAGAGAGTTCTATAGTCTCACTGCTCTTACAGTAAAAAAAACCTTCTATGTTGGTGTAGAAACCTTCTTTACTCTAGATTTAGAGGGCACCCCCCTTGTTACAGTCACAGTGTAGTGGAGAGTAGGATTAAACCAAAGATAATATATCTATTTCACTGTACAAGGACATTATGCTGTAGTCCCTTGGTGTTCACACTAGTTACTTTCTCCTATCTTGCACGTACGTAACCTCTGAATGTTTCTAGTGGACTACACATAACACACTTGCATCATATGATGCATACTAACTCCCTCCGCCCCTGACCCCCTCCATCGAATAGAGAAGATGGCACCTTCGCTCTGCTCTGCAGCCAGGACCACGTTGGCAGAAGTAACTACAGTAGAATGAATGGACCCAGATGGACAAAAATTCCATACAGTTAACCCTATCCCATGCTTATACGACACTGTACTGTCATTTCCTCCATGCCCATAAAGGGCATGTGCTATGTTTTTTTATAAAAGAAGCTGCTTGGTCAGAATAAACTAGAACTCAGAAAGCAACAAACCTGAACAATGCATCTCAGTTTGGTTTCTTCGAGTGTGCGCACACTCTCTGGGTCTTAAATTAGGAAGGGTGCAAAATACCCCAGACTCTGTTCGGAAAACTGATCCAGAACAGCTTGGCATCCCTGGGTGGGCAGGTACGTGTTCCTTCTGGTCTGCCTCGACCCGTTTTCAGGGTAGCCAGTCTGGCATACCTGCTCACAAACTCCACCACCAAAAACTGATCTCTGAGGTGGTATACAGGTATAGAGTACCAGAGACAACTGAGAGTGACCGAGTTACTCCCTCCTCGGGAGAAGTGACGCAGAAAGTAATGAAAGTGTTGGGGGTAGAGCTGGACATTTATGCTCCGTACCATCCACAAAGCAGTGGTAGAGCAGAGAGTTTAAATGATACCTTAGAAACCACGATCCAGAAGGCCATGGCAGAGCTCAATAGACCATGGACCGGGTGCCTCCCCCTGGTACTCTTCTCCATAAGGTACACACCTGACAGAATAGGCTTCAGGTCATTTAAGGTACTTTTTGGATCGGCCCCAAGGTTAGGATTGTATTTACCGTGATAACTCCAGATGCAGCATGGTAGCTTGATAAACTGGTATTGCTCTCAGAAAACACTTAACTAATGTATATTCTCGAGTGTTTACTTCCCTTCCAGATCCAGAGACTGACATTGGGATCCATTATCTGCTCCCTGGAGATTCGGTCTATGTGAAGAAATTTGTTAGAAAACACTCCCTTGAACCTCGGTTTGATGGTCCTTACCAGGTGTTCCTGACTACTGCCACAGCTGTGAAGCTGGACGGAAAACCTACTGGGATCCATGCTTCACATTGTAAGAAAGCCTCACTTCCAGAGGAGCAGGCCTAGTCATTCTGTGGGCGTTTCTCCTGTTGGGACTGGTTAGAAAGGTGGGTCTCTGTAAAATGCTAGGGGAGACCTGTTCACCAACATTCCAGACAATACAGGACCCACAGGTGAAGTCATGGCTGCCATTAAGAAGCTGACTGACCTACTGGAGGAATTAAAAAGGAAATCAGGGATAACTTACCCTTGGAACCAGTACTTTTCATGGATGAGCGGGTGGCAAAGGATCCTGGCTCAGATAGGCATTGCTGTCTTAAGTGTACTAATCATTTTTGCCATTATAGCCTGCGGTGTCATACCATGTGTAAAGAAAATGGCAATCGCTAGTGCAGTACCAACCATGCCCCTTCTGGACCCCAGATGCACAGACGTTGAAAAAACCTTATGCTCCACTGCAGTCCCTCCCCCCCCAGATACAACAAGACTCAGTCTTAGGGAAAGCACCTAATCATCTGATATGCTGAGATGGTGACTTAGGGATTCCATGGATAATCTGTGGTTTGTCAAAAGGGCCACAGAAGTGTTCGAGAAAGGCATATCAGGGCAGGTGGATAGGTCTTTGGAATTAGGGACAGTAAAACAGACATTTTAAGGGGGGAATGTAGTGGAGAGTATGATTAAACCAAAGATAAAATATCTATTTCACTGTTTCACTGTACAAGGACATTACGCCGTAGTGCCTTGACTTTCACACTAGTTACTTTCTCTTCCTATCTTGCACGTATGTAACCTCTGAATGTTTCTAGTCTGACCACACATAACACACTTGCATCATATGATGCATACCAACTCCCTCCATCCCTGACCAGCTCCATCAAATAGAGAAGATGGCGCCTTTGTTCTGCTCTGCAGCCGGGACAGTGTCTGCAGACGTGACAACAGTAGAATGAAGGACGGATGGATGGAAATTCCATACAGTTAATCCTATCCTATGCTTATACGACACTGTACTGTCATTTCCTCCACACCCATAAAGGACATGTGATATGTTTTTTTTTATAAAAGAGGCTGCTTAGTCAGAATAAACTACAACTCAGAAAGCAACAAACCTGAACAGCATATCTCAGTTTAGTTCTTTCAAGTGTGTGCACACACTCTCTGGGTCTTAAATCAGGAAGGGTGCAAAATACCCCAGACTCTGTTCGGAAAACTGATCCAGAACAGCTTGGCATCCCTGGGTGGGCAGGTACGTGTGCCTTCTGGTCTGCCTCGACCCGTTTTCAGGGTAGCCAGTCTGGCATACCTGCTCACAAACTCCACCACCAAAAACTGATCTCTGAGGTGGTATACAGGTATAGAGTACCAGAGACAACTGAGAGTGACCGAGTTACTCCCTCCTCGGGAGAAGTGACGCAGAAAGTAATGAAAGTGTTGGGGGTAGAGCTGGACATTTATGCTCCGTACCATCCACAAAGCAGTGGTAGAGCAGAGAGTTTAAATGGTACCTTAGAAACCACGATCCAGAAGGCCATGGCAGAGCTCAATAGACCATGGACCGGGTGCCTCCCCCTGGTACTCTTCTCCATAAGGTACACACCTGACAGAATAGGCTTCAGGTCATTTAAGGTACTTTTTGGATCGGCCCCAAGGTTAGGATTGTATTTACCGTGATAACTCCAGATGCAGCATGGTAGCTTGATAAACTGGTATTGCTCTCAGAAAACACTTAACTAATGTATATTCTCGAGTGTTTACTTCCCTTCCAGATCCAGAGACTGACATTGGGATCCATTATCTGCTCCCTGGAGATTCGGTCTATGTGAAGAAATTTGTTAGAAAACACTCCCTTGAACCTCGGTTTGATGGTCCTTACCAGGTGTTCCTGACTACTGCCACAGCTGTGAAGCTGGACGGAAAACCTACTGGGATCCATGCTTCACATTGTAAGAAAGCCTCACTTCCAGAGGAGCAGGCCTAGTCATTCTGTGGGCGTTTCTCCTGTTGGGACTGGTTAGAAAGGTGGGTCTCTGTAAAATGCTAGGGGAGACCTGTTCACCAACATTCCAGACAATACAGGACCCACAGGTGAAGTCATGGCTGCCATTAAGAAGCTGACTGACCTACTGGAGGAATTAAAAAGGAAATCAGGGATAACTTACCCTTGGAACCAGTACTTTTCATGGATGAGCGGGTGGCAAAGGATCCTGGCTCAGATAGGCATTGCTGTCTTAAGTGTACTAATCATTTTTGCCATTATAGCCTGCGGTGTCATACCATGTGTAAAGAAAATGGCAATCGCTAGTGCAGTACCAACCATGCCCCTTCTGGACCCCAGATGCACAGACGTTGAAAAAACCTTATGCTCCACTGCAGTCCCTCCCCCCCCAGATACAACAAGACTCAGTCTTAGGGAAAGCACCTAATCATCTGATATGCTGAGATGGTGACTTAGGGATTCCATGGATAATCTGTGGTTTGTCAAAAGGGCCACAGAAGTGTTCGAGAAAGGCATATCAGGGCAGGTGGATAGGTCTTTGGAATTAGGGACAGTAAAACAGACATTTTAAGGGGGGAATGTAGTGGAGAGTATGATTAAACCAAAGATAAAATATCTATTTCACTGTTTCACTGTACAAGGACATTACGCCGTAGTGCCTTGACTTTCACACTAGTTACTTTCTCTTCCTATCTTGCACGTATGTAACCTCTGAATGTTTCTAGTCTGACCACACATAACACACTTGCATCATATGATGCATACCAACTCCCTCCATCCCTGACCAGCTCCATCAAATAGAGAAGATGGCGCCTTTGTTCTGCTCTGCAGCCGGGACAGTGTCTGCAGACGTGACAACAGTAGAATGAAGGACGGATGGATGGAAATTCCATACAGTTAATCCTATCCTATGCTTATACGACACTGTACTGTCATTTCCTCCACACCCATAAAGGACATGTGATATGTTTTTTTTTATAAAAGAGGCTGCTTAGTCAGAATAAACTACAACTCAGAAAGCAACAAACCTGAACAGCATATCTCAGTTTAGTTCTTTCAAGTGTGTGCACACACTCTCTGGGTCTTAAATCAGGAAGGGTGCAAAATACCCCAGACTCTGTTCAGAAAACTGATCCAGAACAGCTTGGCGTCCCTGGGTGGGCAGGTACGTGTTCGTTCTTGTCTGCCTAGACCCGTTTTCAGGGTAGAGAGTTTGGCATATCCGCTCACAAACGCCACCACCAAAAACTGATCTCTGAGGTGGTATACAGGTAGAGTACCAGAGACAACTGTTCGGAAAATTGATCCAGAACAACAGCCCTGGATATAAATAGTTGATGGGAGAGATCTCTGTATTGTCCCCTGATATATTTATACATAGCTATTAGGTCCCCCCTCAGTTGTCTTTTTTCTAAGCAAAATGATCCCAATTTTGATAACCTCTCTGGATATTGTTGTCCACCCATTGCATTTATTACTTTATTTGCCACCTTTGAACCCACTCAACCTGATATGTCCTTCTTGAGTACCGGTGACCAAAACTGTACACAATATTTAATGTGTGGTCTTACCAGTGACTTGTAATGAGGAAGAAGAATATCATCATCATGCGCCCCTAGATTTATTTTGATGAACCCCATGATCCTATTTGCCTTGCCAGCAGCTGCCCGAATCATATTAAATATCTTTAGGATGAACTGGAACATCAGGTCAGGAAATATGAACATCCATCTTCTTTGAGACAACTCACAAACATTTGCAGGATGAATGGAGGAAAAAAAACAGCTAATGTGAATCAGACGTTAGTAGAAAGTATGCCACAGAGAATATCTGATGTCATTAGGGCCAAAGGAGCTCCAAAGTATGTAGTATTAACATATGGAAATAAATACTACTTTTGATTCTTGCTCAGCTGACCATATTTTTTCTAATGCCAGGAGCAGCGGCACGAGACGGAGGCACGAACGGGGGGCTGAAGGGTACAGCGGAGCAGCTCAGCAGCCGATACCGGCGCCGAAGCAGGTGCGGGGGCAGCATGGAGAGACCGGAGCGCAGTAGCCGGCGCCAAGAGGCCACCAGGAGTCCAGCGCCAGCAGTAGCGGAGGGGACCAGAACGGAGCAGCTGAGACAGGAGGGCAGAGTGAGCGGCCGCCGGGACAGCGGGTGACGTCACCAGGAGGAGCGGAGGAGTGGAGGAGTTGATAAGTATCTTCTGTGTGTGTTTGTGAGCTAAGTGTGTGTTTTCTGTGTATCTGGTTAGTTGTGTCTTCTGTGTGTGTGTCTGGGGGTCTAAGTGTTTGTGAGGGGGAAAAAAATAAAATAAAATTTGTGACCGGTTGCGCATAAGTGTCAGTGGGTAAGAGGTTGCGCGAGAGCGGCAGCGTGTGAGTGGTTGCACAGAGGCAGCAGCGTGTGAGCGGTTGCAGCAGCGTGTGAGCAGTTGAGCGGTTGCAGCAGTGTGTGAGGGGTTACAGCAGCGTGTGAGGGGTTGCAGCAGCGTGTGAGGGGTTGCAGCAGCGGGTGAGCGGTTGCAGCAGTGGGTGAGCGGTTGCAGCAGCGGGTGAGCGGTTGCAGCAGCGGGTGAACGGTTGCAGCAGCGGGTCAGCGGTTGCAGCAGCGGATCAGCGGTTGAGTGGTTGCAGCAGCGTGTGAGCGGTTGTAGCAGCGTGTGAGCGGAGTGTGAACAAGTCTATCTTCACTACTTCCACAAGTAAATTGTAGATCCCCATTAGGATGAGCTCCATGTCTGGCAATGTCATCCAGTGTGCTACTTGTGCAATGTATGCGGTCCTTGATCAGCCGATCGAGGGTGCATACTGTTGCGCAAGATGCATGCAGGTCGCACATTTAGAAGCCCAAATTCTGGATCTAAATCAGCAACTGGCAACACTGAGAGCCATTGACATCATGGAAAGGAGTTTGGTGCTCACTGAGCAGACACTCGCTGGGGTAGAGGCGGGGGCGGACGGTAGTACGGAAGTGCAGGGGGAGCAGGCAGTCAGCTGGGTGTCAGATAGAAGGAGGCGTAGAGGGAATAGATCCAGGGAGGCTGGTCCTGAACTGGCACAACCCAACATGTCTGCAACGTTGGCAGATGAGGGCGATGCCATTACAGAGCCAGCACCGCTGCAGCACGACATGCCCTCTGAACGCCAGGGGGATGACTGCTCCAGTGAGACGGGGACGGGGAGTGCAGGGCAGGCTAGACAGGTTCTAGTGGTGGGGGACTCAATTATTAGGGGGACAGAGAGGGCAATCTGCCATAAAGACCGGGATCGTCGAACGGTGTGTTGTCTTCCTGGCGCTCGAGTTCGACACATCGCGGATCACATTGACAGATTACTGGGAGGGGCTGGTGAGGATCCAGCGGTCATGGTGCACGTTGGCACCAATGAACAAGTTAGAGGTCAATGGAGGGCCCTCAAAAATGATTTCAGGGACCTAGGGTCCAAGCTCAGGGCGAGGACCTCCAGGGTAGTTTTCTCGGAAATACTACCTGTACCTAAAGCCACGCTAGAAAGGCAGCAGGATCTTAGGGAGGTAAACAAGTGGCTTCGGAGATGGTGTAAGAAGGAGGGATTTGGGTTCCTGGAGAACTGGGCTGACTTTGCTGTCGGCTACAGGCTCTACCGTAGGGACGAGCTGCATCTTAATGGGGAGGGTGCAGCTGTGCTGGGGGATAAGATGGCTAGAAGGCTGGAGGAGTGTTTAAACTAGGGACTGGGGGGGGGAGGGTAAAATGAGAAATAGTGGGGTAGCCAGTGTAACTAGCGATCTGGGTCCAAGCAAAGGGAATGGGGGTCGAGCAGGGGGTGGGGTTAGTACAGTTAGAACTGACAGATCAGCCATAAGTACGAATAGCAACAAAACGCATTTAAAAAACAAAAAAAATGATATAAATTGTATGACCACGAATGCAAGAAGTCTGATTGGTAAAGTGGGTGAGCTTGAAGCGAGAATGACTGATGAAAACTATGATATAGTCGGAATTACGGAAACATGGCTTGATGATAAGTGCGATTGGGCGGTGAATTTGCAGGGGTACAATCTCTTCAGAAGAGACCGAAGGAACCAGAAAGGGGGAGGGGTATGTCTGTACGTCAAATCGAACTTGAAGCAGAGGCTACGGGAGGATATAGGGGTAGGAGACGAACAGGTGGAATCTCTGTGGGTAGAAATACAGGGAGGAAAAAATAACAAAATCTCGATAGGGGTCTTCTATAGACCACCAAAAGCAACAGAAGAAACTACAAATTACTACTAAGGCAGACAGAAGAGGTGTCAAAGCGCAACGAAGTAATTATCATGGGGGACTTTAATTATCCAGATATAACATGGGAGAAGGAAACCTGCAAATCTCACAGGGGTGATAAGTTCTTGAGAGTAATTAAAGACAATTACCTGAACCAACTTGTGCAGGAACCAACAAGAGGGAGGGCCATTCTGGACCTAGTACTAACCAACAAACCGGAACGTATAAAGGGGGTGCAGGTTGAGGGGCACTTGGGGAACAGTGACCACAATATAATCAACTTCCAGCTGTCAATCAATAGGAAGCCTTATCAAGGAGCGACAAAGAAACTAAACTTTAGTAAAGCAAAATTTGTTGAGCTTAGAACTACTATCGGTAACATTAATTGGGACAACATCCTCAAAAATAACGGTACAGAGGACAAATGGGAAAAGTTTAAAAAGGATCCTAATCACCTCATGTGAGCAGTTCATTCCCTTTAAAAATAAAATAACTCAACTAAAAGGAAACCAATGTGGCTCGACAAGACGGTAAGAGGGGCAATAAGCGAAAAAAAGAAAGCGTTCAAACTACTAAAGCAAGAAGGCAGCGAAGAAGCGCTAAAATCATACAGGGAAAAAAACAAAATATGCAAAGATACGATCAAAACTGCCAAGGAGGAAGCAGAAAGACGGATCGCCAAAGAGAGCAAAAACAACCCGAAGCTATTTTTCAACTATATCAACAGCAAAAGGATTTGCAGGGAGAGCGCTGGCCCTTTAAAAAACAATGCAGGAGAAATCATTGATGATGAAAGGGAAAGCAAATCTACTAAACAGTTTCTTCTCAAGTGTATTCACAAACGAAAAGGAAATGCCACACGAGATGCAGGGGAATAAAACGAACCCCTCACAAAATATCTCATACCTAACGCAGGAGGAGGTGCGGAAGCGTCTAAAAAAAACTAAAATTGATAAATCGCCGGGCCCAGATGGATTACACCCAAGGATACTAAGGGAACTAAGTGACGAGATAACTAGGCCGCTATACCTAATATTTCTGGACACTATCAAGACCGGTGTAGTACCATTGGATTGGCGCATTGCCAACGTGGTTCCAATTTACAAAAAAGGGAGCAAAAGTGAGCCTGGTAACTACAGGCCAGTAAGTCCCACTTCAGTAATGGGAAAAATTTTCGAGGGGATTCTGAGAGACGCCATCGATGAGTACCTTAAGGAGAATAAGGGAATAACTCCTCACCAGCATGAATTCATGAAGGGTCGCTCATGTCAGACAAATCTGATCAGTTTCTTAGAAGTAAGCTCTAAGCTGGACCAGGGAGAATCTATTGATCTTGTATATCTGGACTTCTCTAAAGCCTTTGACACCGTGCCACATAATAGGCTAATATACAAAATGAGGCAGCTCGGACTGGGCGAAAACGTGTGTAAGTGGGTAAAAAATTGGCTCAATGATAGAAAGCAGAGGGTGGTAATAAATGGTTCGTACTCTGATTGGACCACAGTCGCTAGCGGGGTGCCACAGGGTTCAGTATTAGGCCCCACTCTGTTCAACATATTTATCAATGACCTGATAGAGGGGCTGCACAGCAAAATATCAATATTTGCAGATGACACAAAATTATACAATATAATTAATGCAACGGAGGACAATGTGCGGCTGCAAACGGACCTAGATAAGCTGGGGGCTTGGGCAGAAAAATGGCAAATGAAGTTCAATGTTGAAAAATGTAAGACTATGCACATGGGCAGGAGAAACGAATGTCACCAATATTCACTTAATGGGGTACCACTAGGGAAAAGTGATATGGAAAAGGATCTGGGGGTATTAGTGGATAATAGACTAAACTGGAGTAACCAATGCCAGTCAGCTGCTGCAAAGGCAAATAAAGTCTTGGGGTGCATTAAAAGAGGTATAGGGGCGAAGGACGAGAACATTATCCTTCCATTATAAAAGGCACTTGTCAGGCCTCACATGGAATACTGCGTACAGTTCTGGTCACCGGTGCTCAGGAAAGATGTCACAGTGCTTGAGGGGGTTCAAAGAAGGGCAGCTAAACTAATACATGGAATGACGGGACTGGAATACCCAGAGAGGCTATCCAAATTGGGACTATTTACTCTAGAAAAAAGAAGGTTAAGAGGCGATCAAATAACCATGTATAAGTACATGAGGGGACAACACATGGATCTCTCCCGCGATCTGTTTACACCCAGGACCATGACGGTAACAAGAGGACATCCACTACGATTAGAGGAAAGTAGGTTTCATCACCAACATAGAAGGGGATTCTTTACTGTAAGAGCAGTTAGACTGTGGAACTCTCTGCCTGAGGAAGTGGTGATGGCAAAATCCATAGAGGAGTTTAAAAGGGGACTTGATGTCTTTCTGGAGAAGAAGGATATTACAGGATATAAATCTTAGGTTAAGTGTCAATCCGGGTATATAGGAAGGTAGGAACTATTAGGGGTTGATCCAGGGAACAATCTGATTGCCATTAGGGAGTCAGGAAGGAATTTTTTCCCCAAAAGGGCTAATTGGCTTCTGGCCTTGGGGTTTTTGCCTTCCTCTGGATCAACACAGTAGGATAGACAGGCTGGACTAGATGGACATTGTCTTCATTCAGCCTTACATACTATGTTACTATGTTACTTTTGGTAGAGTAATGTATTTGGCATGTTCCCCTGACAATGTCAGATTTGGCAGATATTCATCTAATGGTCATGTCAAGTCTCAGATTACTCAAGTTGTCAACTCAAAACTTAGCGCCCAACTGAGGTCAACCAAATATCAGGAAGACTCACCCCATGCGTTTTATAATCTACTACTGCATTGCCATTACTTAATGGAAAACCACTTTCAAGCCTGTTCTGAAAATGTATGATGTATGGGGGTCATTCGTTCCCCGTTAAACTTTCATTGGTAGAATGTGAGCAAGGGATGTGTTCAGTCTGCCAACTACAACCCATGTTAAGCTGTTGGTAATAATTATAAATGCTCCCTTGTATCATAATTTCAGTGTAATCCTTCTTTTTTACAACTCTGAACATTAATATGATCAGTGTAGCGAGGATAAATTAGCCGCACCGTACTTTTCACGCAGGTCTTAACATATTTTTATTTTAATTTCAGATACATTTTTGCTGCTGCAATCTTCAAAGCGAGGATTATAGTTTGCTGGAGGCGCTATCCTGCTGTAGTAAAGATGGATTTGCTGAGTCTATCCAAACCTGCGGTATTTTCTTGCTTAGCGGATACATACAACATAATCGTATTATGCATAATGGAGCATAAATGGAACACAGCCAAAGTATTGTGCTCATATAGCAACCTTATAATCCACTATCTGCTTTTCTTCCATATACATAATATATGCAAAGAGAATAATGTTCCCCCACAGCTGGTTAAGGCTTACTGGGTGCAACAAACCAAAAGTGTCCCAATTCTTTCATCCAGTAGTCATACATTACGGAATGAGCTTCACCGGAACCCAGTTCTTCGGTTTACTTTCCATTCTTTGGTTTCTTTCTGTTTGCATGTTATTGTCTTCTTGTGCTTGTTGGCAGGGGTGTAACTATAGAGGATGCAGGGGATGCAGTTGCACCCGGGCCCAGGAGCCTTAGGGGGCCCATAAGGCCTCTCTTCTCCATATAGGGAGCCCAGTAATATGAATAAAGCATTATACTTGGGGGCCCCGTTCCAGGTTTTGCATTGGGGCCCAGGAGCTTCAAGTTACGCCTTTGCTTGTTGGTATACTTTTATGGTCAGTACTACTTGAAATAACATCAAATGCTAATAATCAGGGGTGTATTAAAACTGGTTCAGGTAAGAATGCTGATAGTTTCCATGGCAGCAATCAAAATCCAACCATGTAAGTAATGAAAGCACATATTTCACTGTTTATTGGTCTCTTTGGTCTAAGAGAACATAATGATTATTCATTGTATGATGAAAACTGATACAATTTTCCAATATTCTTTTAGTTTCAATTCCCTACAGTTTTTAAGATCTCCGTTTGTGGACATTCATGAGACCCTTTATTGCTCCAAGGGGCACCCTTACCTCAGGCGGCAGTCTGCAGGAACTCAGAGGTACCCAGATGGTACTTATTTATTACCGGCCATTTTAATGGCGGGTAAAAAAATAATTGCCAGCTACAAGCTGGCCAGGCAGCAACCTGAGCTGCTGTACTCAATCTGTGACCCCTGACCTCTTCCCTCAGTGTCTGCATTCATGCACACAGATACCAGCCTGCATATAGTGCAGATGCTGGGGGGAGAGGTCAGGGGTTACAGACAAAGTACAGCAACGGAGGTGGATGACCAAATAGAGCCATGGACTGAGTGAGTAAAATGCTTGTATGGTTATTGTCCAGTTAGAAATTCACTACACAGGTGATTATTACTATTCACGCCACTATGGAGGTCACTATTACTACTGGGGCCACTATATGGGTTATCATTACGACTACGGCTACTAACGGGGACAACATTACTGCTGGATCCATTATGGGGGGCAACTATTACTACTAGGGTACCTACCCTGTTTCCTTGAAAATAAGATCTATCCCGAAAATAAGTCTTAGTCTAAGTTCCGGGGAGGCTTGAAATATAAGACCTACCTCGAAAATAAGCCTTAGTTACACTACATTAAAAAAAGAGAATAAATTATCTAGCAAGCTCGGTCCAGATCCCTCCTGCTGCTCTCTAAAATTCAGCACAGTTCCAACAGTCCTCAGCTGCTCGTAACAAATACCACCTCCAGGAAGTGATGGCTGTGATTGGTTCTTCGACCGCTGCTCAGCCAATCAATGCAGCACTGGATGAACCAATGTGATGGCTGTGATTGGCCGTGGCTCAGCCAATTCATAAATCCTACAACACAATGGCTGTTGATTGGTTCTTCCACCGATGCTCGGCCAATCAAAACAGCGCTGGATAAAACAATCACGACCATCACATTGGTTCATTCAGTGCTGTATTGATTTGCTGAGCAGTAGTCGAAAAACCAATCACAGCCATTGCTTCCGGGAGGCAGGATTTATGAATCCTGTAACCAGGAAGTGATGCTGTATGATCGGCCGAGGACGTTGGGAAGCGCATTGGAGCTGTGTAGAGCAGTGGGGGGGACCTGGACCAAGCCTGCTAGGTAAGTATAATAATACTCCCCCTGAAAATAGGCCCTAGTGCCTCTTTTTGGGCAAAAATTAATCAAAGATAAGGACTTATTATCGGGAAACAAAGTAATAGGGTCACTATTACTACTGGGGCCACTAACAGAGTCACTACTACCATTGGGTTTGCTAACAGGCTCACTATTACTACTAGGGCCTCTAACAGGGTCACTATTAACCCCGGGGCCACTAACAGGGTCAATATTACTACGGGCTCTATTTCTCACTTCATCTCAAGCAGAATAAAGTTGGTGTAGGAAGGAGAGGTTAAGGTTTCTGGAGAACTGGGCTGACTTTGCTGTCAGCTACAAGCTCTACCGCAGGGATGGGCTGCATCTCAATGGGGAGGGTGCAGCTGTACTGGGGGAGAAGATGGTTAGAAAGTTGGAGGAATGTTTAAACTAGGGACTGGTGGGAGGGCAACCAGAGAGATAGAGCGGAAGTTAGTGTAGACAGTGTAGTGAGATTTACCAACAGAACTCAAATTGTGAACCTTCTCCGGTGAGGCAAATATGATGCCAAGGCACGGTGGAATTACAGACCAAAATTCCAAGGAAACAGTACTTGGAAAAAAACTGAATTCAGTGGCAGCATAGATTTGGTGCATAAAATCAGCAAAATTTTATTGCTCCGTCATCTTAAAAATGCAACGTTTTGACCAATGAATGGTCATTCAGTTTAAGTAATAAAATCACAAATACGGCCACCAATAGAGTGATCAGCTCAGATCTCCTTTCCCCAACAATCCATTACAGACATGTGTTTACAATTACAACAGATGACATACCATTATCATCTCAAGGCTCATCCAGGATCCAGTTGCCATTGCTAATCATATAAATTCATGAATGGATGAGTGCTGCCTCTGATTGGCTGAGCGCAGGGACCAATCAGAGGCAGCTCTCAGCTGTCATTCAATAGCTGAGAGCTGCCTCTGATTGGTCACAGTGCTCAGCCAATCAGAGGCAACCCATTCAGCAGGCAGGGATTTAAAATCCCCGCCTGCTGAATACTACTCAGAGCAGTGCAGGAGAAGAGCCGGCTGGACGCAGCTCAGCTCCGGCAGCTGCAGAGAGATGAGTATTGATTTTTTTTTACACATTTTTGGATTGATTTTCAGGGAAGGGCTTATATTTGAAGCCCTTCCCCGAAAATCATTGCAGCGCTTGCCGGCAGCCCATTGCTTTCAATGGAGCCAGCTGTATTGCTGGTTCCATTGAATTCAATGAGAGAACATCACGCTCCTCTGCCACAGCTGTCACACTGCAGGGAGTCCCATTATCACTGGACACTTTGACAATGCTGTCACAGTGTCCAGTGACAATGGGACTCCCCGTGGAGATGAAGAAATCCTCTGCCACAGCTGTAGCAGGGGATTGTGATGTTCTCTTATGTCAATGGGGCCGCCACAGTTGCTGCCGTCCTCACTGACCACAGGTGAAACCCCTGGATGTGACACCGGCACCGGATGTGACACCGTGGATTTGTGCCATATGAACTCGCGCACAAACGTTTGATTTGTGCACCTGTTCACCAGATTTTTCCCTCCCAATGTAATGTATATTGGCCATCTGTGAAAGCGGACGTCCGATATGCGCTTGTGTGAAAGAAGCCTTACTATGCTAGACCTGAGAATCAGATATACAGCCTGCAGAGGGAGAAAAATGCCATTAACAAGTTACCGTATTTTTCGCTCTATAAGACTCACTTTTTTTCAGTCCGTGCGTCCTATAGAGGGAATGTGCAGCCAGCCTACAAAGCCAACACAGCAGGAGAGCAGAGCGGCCCGCCCAACAGCTGATTGGTGGGGGCGGGGGAGTAGCAGGGAGCTCAGCTGTTTTATGGGCGGCCGGCAGCTCCTGCTATGAAGCTCACAGATAGTGTGATAACGATCGCTTCATAGCATAGCCCGGCGCTCATAAAACAGCTGACTGGTGGGGGCTGTAGATAAAGACAGCTCTCATATCTGCCGGCTACATAGCAGGGGGAAGCCTGTATGTTGTATACATTTCTGCCTAGTTATGCACAGATATATACTCCATACATAACCATAATGAGACATGCTATGCAGAGCTCCTGAAAAGTTGGGTGACAACTAATGGAATCCTCATTACATTGTCACCCAGCTCTTTCAGGATTCTGAATGCTAACTCCAGAGTTATGCAAGCATGTATACAACATGCATTGCTATAACTAGTCAAACATGACATTCAGGGCTCCTGGAAAGCTGGGTGACAAGTAGAAAGATAACCATTACATTTACACTCAGCTTTCCTGGATCCTTAATGGCAGGTTGATCTGGTGGTATACACTTCATTCCGAGACTCTTCATTCCTAATGTAATACCTCCCTCACTGCCTGGTCTGGGGGAGTTCATAATAATTTTTTCCCAATTTTCCTTCTCTAAAACCTAGGTGCGTCTAATCATCAGGTGCGTCTTATAGAGCGGAAAATACGGTATATAAAGGTTAGAAGTAATGTTATTCCTCATATACACACAAAGTAACTTATTCAGAAAAGTCACCTGAAAAGTTCAGCACACTTTAAAGATTTACCAATCAATTTGAGAATGCAAATGACTAAGTTGGCAAATTGATTCCTCACCATATGCATTAAACTTCAATGATAAAGAATTACACTGAACTCAGTTCTGAAGGGGTTAATATATAATTGTGGAGCTATTCAGTGGTTTATGTTGTTGTATAGTAAACATTCAGGGGAGTTTGGGAGGATAAGTTTATTCCTGTTTTCACACAGTTTGACCTTCTATAGCTTTTTATCTATTACGCAGAAACCATGGGGATTGAAACGTATGGATTTTTTAAAGCACATTCATTATCAAAGGGCATCAATTCTGTGGTTGTAGCAGATCTATTAACTGTTTAGAGAAGGGTCTACTTAAGTCATTACAAGTCCTCAGGAAGCAAAGGTTTATTTTATCTCTCGGTTGTACGTATAAGAAATGCTAACTTATGGTACCGAAACTGCTTTTTATACATTACATATAGAGCATGTGACCCAAGCATGATACAATACATATGGATGGAGGTTTTAAAGGGACACCGTCATCACCTTTAAGCCCTATAAACTATGTCATGGAGCTCAAAGTTGAGGGAACGTGGAGTCCGGGAGCTCCATTTCAAATTCATTGGCCACACCGTTGTAGTGCAGTGTCCCCGAGAAGATGGTGCATCCAGAAGCTTGATTCTTTCTGCATGAGCATCTCCCATTCATCTCTATATTCATCTCTCAGAAAGAGTTACGTTGCATGCGCACGCCAACTTTATGGGGATACATTGTTGGAACAGTAAGTATGAAACACCGCTCCCCAGACTCCATGTTCCATCATCTTTGATCCCCATAAAGTAGATTATTGGGCTCAAAGGTTAGACAGTGTCCCTTTAAAGGAAGCCTGTCAGGTTCTATAAGCCCATAAACTAAAGTTATGAGTACTTAGCACAGGGGCCACTGAGTCCTGGGATATGACTGTCATATCACCTGTCTCTTATTCTCTCTCTGTCTGTCCGGAAAGTCAGAGCTCAGAGCGTGCATGGGCTCTCTTCATATACATAGAAGGGCTTATTTACTAATATTGTTTAATAGACAGTGCAAACTTAGACCAGGCAGACTTAAAATGCACCACATTTAACACAGTCGTTCTGCTGGATGATAAGTCTGGTGAATTTTAAGACTGTCTAGTCTAACATTATACCACCTTTTAGTTGTATTAGTTTAGGCCAAAAATTATGCAATTTGTTTGGTGCAGTTTCACATATAGGCCTCATTTTCTATGAAGGAACTCCATTTTGTCAGACACAGCTAAAATTGGACATATTGAATTGAAATATCCAAATGAATACGATTATACATTGTTAGCAAATAGAGATGAGCGAACGTACTCGTCCGAGCTTGATACTCGTTCGAGTATTAGCGTGTTCGAGATGCTCGTTACTCGAGACGAGTACCACGCGATGTTCGAGTTACTTTCACTTTCATCTCTGAGACGTTAGCGCGCTTTTCTGGCCAATAGAAAGACAGGGAAGGCATTACAACTTTCCCCTGCGACGTTCAAGCCCTATACCACCCCCCTGCAGTGAGTGGCTGGCGAGATCAGGTGTCACCCGAGTATATAAATCGGCCCCTCCCGCGGCTCGCCACAGATTTGTTCTGACATAGAGGAGGGAAAGTGCTGTTGGTGCCGGAGCTGCTATAGGGAGAGTGTTAGGAGTATTTTAGGCTTCAAGAACCCCAACGGTCCTTCTTAGGGCCACATCTAACCGTGTGCAGTACTGTGGAGGCTGCTTTTTGCAGTGTTCCACATTTTTTTTTTTGTATATCGGCCGTGCAGAGCATTGCGTCCTGCAGTAATTTTACATTGTCCAGGGCCAGTAGTGGTGAGGCAGGAACAGAAGACATATTTAGTGTATATAGGCAGTGGGCCTTTCCAAAAACATTTGGGAAAAAAAATCTATTTGGGCTGCCTGTGACCGTCCTCAGTGTACTGGGTCTCTGCTGGGGGTAGTTGTCCTAATTCATACGCAGCCAGCTAAGTGTTACAGCAGGCTTGCGCAAAATTCTTTCCTGCCTCTGTGTTGCCTCTTACATCACCGCTGTATTCCTGTCCACAAGTGTACTGGGTCTCTGCTGGGGGTAGTTGTCCTAATTCATACGCAGCCAGCTAAGTGTTACAGCAGGCTTGCGCAAAATTCTTTCCTGCCTCTGTGTTGCCTCTTACATCACCGCTGTATTCCTGTACACATGTGTACTGGGTCTCTGCTGGGGGTGATTGTCCTAATTCATACGCAGCCAGCTAAGTGTTACAGCAGGCTTGCGCAAAATTCTTTCCTGCCTCTGCGTTGCCGCTTACATCACCACTGTATTCCTGTCCACAAGTGTACTGGGTCTCTGCTGGGGGTAGTTGTCCTAATTCATACGCAGCCAGCTAAGTGTTACAGCAGGCTTGTGCAAAATTCTTTCCTGCCTCTGTGTTGCCTCTTACATCACCGCTGTATTCCTGTCCACAAGTGTACTGGGTCTCTGCTGGGGGTAGTTGTCCTAATTCATACGCAGCCAGCTAAGTGTTACAGCAGGCTTGCGCAAAATTCTTTCCTGCCTCTGCGTTGCCGCTTACATCACCACTGTATTCCTGTCCACAAGTGTACTGGGTCTCTGCTGGGGGTAGTTGTCCTAATTCATACGCAGCCAGCTAAGTGTTACAGCAGGCTTGCGCAAAATTCCTTCCTGCCTCTGCTGTGCGTTCAGTAAGCGAAGTCAGCCTCCAACCACAGGCCAATAAGCGGCACATTTAATTACAGCGTTCTGTTTCTGCACTACTGGTAATACAGTATGCTGAGGGGTAGGGGTAGGCCTAGAGGACGTGGACTCGGGCGAGGACGCGGAGGCCCAAGTCAGGGTGTGGGCACAGGCCGAGCCAGTGCGGTGGCCAGGGGTAGAGGCAGGGCCAGACCGAATAATCCACCAACTGTTTCCCAAAGCGCACCCTCGCGCCATGCCACCCTGCAGAGGCCAAGGTGCTCTAAGGTGTGGCAGTTTTTCACAGAGATGCCTGATGACCGAGGAACAGTGGTGTGCAACCTTTGTCACGCCAAGATCAGCTGGGGAGCCACCACCACCAGCATGTGCAGGCATATGATGGCCAAGCACCCCACAAGGTGGGACGAAGGCTGTTCACCACCTCCGGTTTGCACCACTGCCTCTCCCCCTATGCCCCAACCTGCCACTGAGATCCAACCCCCCTCTGAGGACACAGGCACGAGTGCCTACCGTCCTGCACCCACACCCTCACCTCCGCTGTCCTCGGCCCCATCCAGAAATGTCTCTCAGCGCAGCGTCCAGACGTCGCTAGCGCAACTGTTTGAGCGCAAGCGCAAGTTCGCCGCCACGCACCCGCACGCTCAAGCGTTAAACGTGCACATAGCCAAATTGATCAGCCTGGAGATGCTGCCGTATAGGCTTGTGGAAATGGAGGCTTTCAAAAGCATGATGGCGGCGGCGGCCCCGCGCTACTCGGTTCCCAGTCGCCACTACTTTTCCCGATGTGCCGTCCAAGCCCTGCACGACCACGTCTCCCGCAACATTGTACGCGCCCTCACCAACGCGGTTACTGCCAAGGTCCACTTAACAACGGACACGTGGACAAGCACAGGCGGGCAGGGCCACTATATCTCCCTGACGGCACATTGGGTGAATTTAGTGGAGGCTGGGACAGAGTCAGAGCCTGGGACCGCTCACGTCCTACCCACCCCCAGAATTGCAGGCCACAGCTCGGTGGTGGTATCTGCGGCGGTGTATGCTTCCTCCACTAAACCACCCTTCTCCTCCTCCTCCTCCTCCAACGCAACCTCTGTCTCGCAATCAAGATGTGTCAGCAGCAGCAGCACGTCGCCAGCGGTCGGTGTCGCGCGGCGTGGCAGCACAGCGGTGGGCAAGCGTCAGCAGGCCGTGCTGAAACTACTCAGCTTAGGAGAGAAGAGGCACACGGCCCATGAACTGCTGCAGGGTCTGACAGAGCAGACCGACCGCTGGCTTTCGCCGCTGAGCCTCCAACCGGGCATGGTCGTGTGTGACAACGGCCGTAACCTGGTGGCGGCTCTGCAGCTCGGCAGCCTCATGCACGTGCCATGCCTGGCCCATGTCTTTAATTTGGTGGTTCAGCGTTTTCTGAAAAGCTACCCACGCTTGTCATACCTGCTCGGAAAGGTGCGCCGGGTTAGCGCACATTTCCGCAAGTCCAATATGGACGCTGCCACCCTGCGGACCCTGCAACATCGGTTTAATCTGCCAGTGCACCGACTGCTGTGCGACGTGCCCACACGGTGGAACTCTACGCTCCACATGTTGGCCAGGCTCTATGAGCAGCGTAGAGCTATAGTGGAATACCAACTCCAACATGGGCGGCGTAGTGGGAGTCAGCCTTCTCAATTCTTTACAGAAGAGTGGGCCTGGTTGGCAGCCATCTGCCAGGTCCTTGGAAACTTTGAGGAGTCTACCCAGATGGTGAGCGGGGATGCTGCAATCATTAGCGTCACCATTCCTCTGCTATGCCTCTTGAGAAGTTCCCTGCAAAGCATAAAGGCAGATGCTTTGCGCTCGGAAACGGAGGCGGGGGAAGACAGTATGTCGCTGGATAGTCAGAGCACCCTCATGTCTATATCTCAGCGCGTTGAGGAGGAGGGGGAGGAGCATGAGGAGGAGGGGGAAGAGACAGCTTGGCCCACTGCTGAGGGTACCCATGCTGCTTGCCTGTCGTCCTTTCAGCGTGTATGGCCGGAGGAGGAGGAGGAGGAGGATCCTGAAAGTGATCTTCCTAGTGAGGACAGCCATGTGTTGCGTACAGGTACCCTGGCACACATGGCGGACTTCATGTTAGGATGCCTTTCTCGTGACCCTCGCGTTACACGCATTCTGGCCACTACGGATCACTGGGTGTACACACTGCTCGACCCACGGTATAAGGAGAACCTTTCCACTCTGATACCTGAAGAGGAAAGGGGTTCGAGAGTGATGCTATACCACAGGACCCTGGCGGATAAGCTGATGGTAAAATTCCCATCCGACAGCGCTAGTGGCAGAAGGCGCAGTTCCGAGGGCCAGGTAGCAGGAGAGGCACGGAGATCAGGCAGCATGTACAGCACAGGCAGGGAAACACTCTCTAAGGCCTTTGACAGCTTTCTGGCTCCCCAGCAAGACTGTGTCACCGCTCCCCAGTCAAGGCTGAGTCGGCAGGAGCACTGTAAAAGGATGGTGAGGGAGTACGTAGCCGATCGCACGACCGTCCTCCGTGACGCCTCTGCCCCCTACAACTACTGGGTGTCGAAGCTGGACACGTGGCCTGAACTCGCGCTGTATGCCCTGGAGGTGCTTGCTTGTCCTGCGGCTAGCGTCTTGTCAGAGAGGGTGTTTAGTGCGGCTGGGGGAATCATCACAGATAAGCGTACCCGCCTGTCAACCAACAGTGTCGACAGGCTTACACTCATCAAGATGAACAAAGCCTGGATTTCCCCAGACTTCTCTTCTCCACCAGCGGACAGCAGCGATACCTAAGCAATACGTAGGCTGCACCCGCGGATGGAAGCATCGTTCTCTATCACCATAAAAAACGGGGACCTTTTTGCTTCATCAATCTGTGTATTCTATTCATTCTCCTCCTCCTGCTCCTCCTCCTGAAACCTCACGTAATCACGCCGAACGGGCAATTTTTCTTAGGCCCACAAGGCTCAGTCATATAATTTTTGTAAACAATTTTTATACGTTTCAATCCTCATTAAAGCGTTGAAACTTTCACCTGAACCAATTTTTATTTTAACTGGGCTGCCTCCAGGCCTAGTTACCAATTAAGCCACATTAACCAAAGCGATTATTGGGTTTCACCTGCCCTCTTGGTTGGGCATGGGCAATGTTTCTGAGGTACATTAGTACTGTTGGTACACCAATTTTTTGGGGCCCTCGCCTACAGTGTAATCCAATTAATTTTTTGCCCACCTGCATTAAAGCTGATGTTACATCAGCTGTGATGGGCAATGCAATGGGATATATTTATGCACCGCCGGTGGCTTCCTGGCATCCACCCATGCTGTGGGTCCACAGGGAGTTGTAACTGCATGTGTCCACTTCTAAAGAACCCCAGTCTGACTGGGGCATGCAGTGTGGGCCGAAGCCCACCTGCGTTTAATCGGACGTTACCTCAGCTGTGATGGGCACTGCAATGGGATACATTTATGTACAGCCGGTGGGTTCCACGGAGCCACCCATGCTGTGGGTGCACACGGAATTCCCATTGCGGAGTTGTACCTGCTGTTACTATTTATAAAAAACCGCGGTCTGACTGGGGCATGCAGACACCTTGACAGAATGAATAGTGTGTGGCACATAGGTTCCCCATTGCTATGCCCACGTGTGCAGCTCCTGATGGAGGTGGCACAGGATTATATTTCTCATTGCTTCTGTACAGCATTGTGGGCTATCGCCCCGCCACTTTTAAAGAGGGTCGCTGCCTAGCCATGCCAACCCTCTGCAGTGTGTGCCTGCGGTTCCTCCTCATGGCAGACGCACTTATAAATAGACATGAGGGTGGTGTGGCATGAGTGCAGCTGAAGGCTGCGCAGGGACACTTTAGTGTGCGCTGTGGACACTGGGTCGTGCGGGGGGGTTGGGCAGCATGTAACCCAGGAGAAGTGGCAGCAGAGTGTCATGCAGGCAGTGATTGTGCTTTGTTGGAGGTAGTGTGGTGCTTAGCTAAGGTATGTATTACTAATGAGGGCTTTTCAGAAGTAAAAGTTGTTGGGAGGGGGGGGGGCACTCTTGCCGCTATTGTGGCTTAATAGTGGGACCTGGGAACTTGAGATGCAGCCCAACATGTAGCCCCTCGCCTGCGCTATCCGTTGCTGTGTCGTTCCCATCACTTTCTTGAATTGCCCAGATTTTCACAAATGAAAACCTTAGCGAGCATCGGCGATATACAAAAATGCTCGGGTCGCCCATTGACTTCAATGGGGTTCGTTACTCGAAACGAACCCTCGAACATCGCGATAATTTCGTCCCGAGTAACGAGCACCCGAGCATTTTGGTGCTCGCTCATCTCTATTAGCAAAGATTAACTTGTCTCTTATAGCATTAATAGTGTTAAGGGAACCAAATCACTTGGCGGTGACACAGATTAAATATTAGAAAAAACTTTCTGACAGTGAAGGTGGTCAATGAGTGGAACAGTTTACCACAGGAGGTGGAGAGTTCTCCTTTAATGGAAGTGTTTAAACAAAGGCTATACAAATATCTGTCTGGGATGATTTAGTGATCCTGCACTGAGTAGGGGGTTGGACCCGATGACCCTGGAGGTCCCTTCCAACTCCACCATTCTATGATTCTATGAAATTAGTTGAACCTGTTTTTGTTCGAACCTTACTAAAATTTCAATTTGCATCTTACTTGAACCTCAAGCTGTTAATCCTGACCGAACCCTCTGAAGAAAAAGAAGATGGTGATGGTGGCTCAGTTTTTAGCACTGTTGCCTTGCAGTGCAGAGGCGCTAGGTACAGCACATGCATATTACACAACACTTGATATTTTCTGTACCAATTAGGACTAACAATCTACTGTATATACAGCTATTGTTATGTTTTTGGAGTGTAGTAAGGAACCCACACAAACACAGGGAGAAAATACAAACTCCATGCAGATGTTGCCCTGGTCAGGTTTGAACCTAGGACCTCAGCGCTGAATGGTTAGCACTGTTACCTTGCAACGCTGGGGTCCCAGGTTATAAGCTGACCAAGGACAGCATCTGCATGGAGTTTGTATATTCTCCCTGTGTTTGCGTCGGTTTCTTTCCACACTCCCAAAAATTTGAATAGGTGTATAAAGATAGTGAGCCCCAATGGGAACAGAAAATATCAAGTGATGTAAAACGATGCATAATATGCAATATAAATAAAGGGGGCTATTATTACACACAGGTAGAACATACAGACTCCATGCAGATCTTGTCAGAATTGGACCTAGGACCGCAATGCTGCCAGACAATGGTGCTAATCACTGAGACACAAAGTACTTTTTTGGTTTGAACTAATGCGGACCGAACCGGCCAAACCAAACTAAAAGCTTGCTCATCTCTAATGTTCTGTACCACAGTACACATTCTCTTTCAATAGTTCTACAATGCTTTTTAGATAATATAACAATATCTTTTCAATGGCTTGAGATAAGATAAGTTAAACTTTGCTACATCTTTAAATCATATATATATATATATATATATATATATATATATATATATGTAGACCCAACGATTCTCACTCAAAATTCACTCAAAGCTGTCATTTGAGCGAGAATCGTGGGTCTAAAAACACAACCATCGTGCAGTTTTTGTTAACAAATCGATCATCGTTGTCTTTCAGCAACCTGAAGGACAACGATCAGTCTTATCAGGACCGTGCGCTGAGTTCTCAGAGGGATACCGCTAATACTATTGTTTCAGCTGGTATCCCGCTCGGAGAACACAGTCGGAGTATGCAGAAGACAGCGCTCCAGCTGTCTTCTGCATACCCCGCTCGGAGCACTCAGCTGCATACCAGCTGTGCACTCCATGAACACAGCAGGAGTGTGCAGAGAACAACACTCCAGCTGTGTTCTGCATACCCCACTTGGAGCGCTCCGAGAAGACATCAGCTGTATGCAAAAAATAGCAGTCCCACTTGTCTTCTGCATACAGCGAAAGCCTTCATTTACACAGTTATGCAAAGTGAATGCTCAAAACTGCTGTTTGAGTGAATTTTGAGTGATCTTCCTGCAGTGTAAATGCACACAACAATTATAGCTCAAAAGATGTCTTTTGAGTGAATTTTGAGCGATAATCAATGTGTCTGAATGGGCCCTTATGCCACTGCCACTTTGTTCTAGTAATTGGATTTAGAGGTCAGATATAGGCAGTACACCATCAGTGCCTCTCCTGAGACAAATCCTATAAATTGGGAGGATTTGTTGAAACTATAAGAAGCATCATAACAAAATCTATTATATAGTTACCCCTTAGAATTAAAAAAAGATAACACGAAGGGTTATTAAAATGTGGGATCAGGGTCCTCCTAAAAAGGCACTGTATTTCATGAAATGAGAAAGAAAAAAGGGAATGTATAGTAATGTTGCGGGTACAGACAGACTGTTTTACTGATTGATTTGACTCTGGGCTATTCCTGACTGCTACACCAAGGAGTCTCCTGGTTTTCACCCCTCAACCCTTTGTGAGAGATCTCGCTTTAGCTGCATTGAACCCCTAGGTTGCTTTCTCGGGAGTAGTCTCAGTGCAGTGGCAGCTAATCCAAGCAGGCCAAAAGGTACTGAGCGTGATACTAGAACAGTGGTGGCAAACCTATGGCACGCATGCCAGAGGCGGCACGCAGAGCCCTCCCTGCTGGCACACGCCACTGTTGGCCGCTCACCACTTTAGTGAATACTGGCAGGTGCTGCGGATCTCCTGCCGGCATTCACTCACTGCGTTGCTAGCAGCTCTGATCCTGGCGCACACTGTGACGTCAGTGTACAGCCTCGATCCTCCTCCCCCTCCTCTGATGTCTCCTCTTAGGTTCCACAAGAGCAGGGCAGGAGGTGTCCGGCAGCACACTGACGTCACAGTGTGCCTCTGGGATCAGCGCCAGCAGCAGCGTCAAACAGAGGCGCAGCAGCGCTTCCATAAGGAGGAGGAAGGGGTAAGTATATGGGTCTGAGGGGGACAATATTACTACTGGGGCGCTGTGGGATGTCAGTATGTCATTACACGTAGCGGAAATGCTGCAGAATATCCTCAGCAGAAATTTCTGTGCAAATTTCCGTGACTGCACCCAAAAAGCAGTCACAATCTGCATGCTGTCTATTTTGAAACAGTCGTGATAAGCCCCGCCCCTTGATGTGTTGGCACTTTGCGATAAATAAGTGGGTTTTGGGTTGCAGTTTGGGCACTCGGTCTCCAAAAGGTTCATCATCACAGTACTAGAAGAATAGTGAAGAAGGCAAGGGCATGGTCAGAATAACAACTTGGGGTTGGAGCAAGCTGAGTTTATGCAAAAAGGTAAATCACGCTGGAAGTCAGTGCAGGCAGTAATTAGGCAAGATTTAGTCAGAAAACAGGCTGAGATTGGGACAGGCAGAGTTCAGGAAAACTGGGTACACATGAAAGGGTCAAAACCGAGAAGCAAGCAGAATAGTGGAACGCCATCACTTGGAGAACAAGGAACTTTATTTCTCAAGAACTTTCAAATGGAAGGGAGGGGCCTTATATAATCCAGGAAGGGCTGGAATAGCATGGGAATGGGAAGGCTGGGTGCATAGGTGACCCTTTAACCCTTTCCAATCCACTGTCTGATGTCTGAAGACATTATGATTGAAGGCTGTACAGCTCTGATGTCAGAAGACGTCCGGCAGGGTATTCTTACTGTAAATTACTGGCTGCTCTGTTGTCAGGGGGCCTCTCCAGCATGTCCCATACAGCAGTACTGACTCTAGCCAGCAGATGGCGCCATTGTATAATGGCAGAAAGAAAAAGCCCCCTAGGAAACCCTGAATCCAAAATTGGATTGCAAAGGGTTAAGAGAGGCAAAGCACCCAATGGTCAGAGTTAATGACAGGAAGGATAATACGGCACCCGCAAAAAAACAAATAAGGGCATCTGCGACATCGAGCAGTGGCAGAGAAGGGTGAGAAAGGGTGTCACTGGTCTCGACCGACAGCTATGCAAGTGTAATTTTGTTAGTGAATAGACACAAGGAAGGAAGTGTGCTAAATTGCCACGATATACACAAAGAAATAAACTTTATTATACAAACTAGTAAAAACACTAAAAAACGGGCAAAGAGCCAAAATACATTGGAGTGTCATAAAATAGTGACTACTACGCCTTCCATCCCTTCAAGTAACCCAATACACAATATGAACATGTGGTAACATAAATCAAATAGATGGCAGCAAGAACAACAATACATCTGCGACCTAAAGTGCGGTAAGTGGTATCTAGAAACCTGGATTCATTTACCTCCCAACTGCAAAATACCCGCCAAGTTAAAGAGCCCCCTATAACAGAAAAAATCTGGAAAAAAAACCTAGATCATACATAATTAGAGATGAGCGAGTATACTCTCTAAGGCTAACTACTCGAGCGAGTAGTGCCTTAGCCGAGTATCCTCCCGCTTGTCTCTAAATGTTCGGTGGCCGGCTGGGGGCGGGGAGCGGCGGGGGAGAGCGGGGAGGAATGGAGGGGAGATCTCTCTCTCCCTCTCTCCCCCCCGCTCCTCCCTGCTCCCCGCCGCAACTCACCTGTCACCCGTGCCGGCAGCCGAATCTTTACAGACGAGCGGGAGGATACTCGGCTAAGGCACTACTCGCTCGAGTAGTTGGCCTTAGCGAGTATACTCGCTCATCTCTATACATAATGCATCAATGAGGGGATCTCATCCACAATACTGGAGCCACATGCCTACTTGTGGCTTCATCAGATTTAGATCTATAGGTGTTCTCTGTTAGTGAATATACATCATCCGAATTGTTTTAAGGCCTCATTCACATTGGGCAGGTTTCAATGTATCAGGACAAGATCAAAGACATGAAGGATCCTGTAAGTCCATCCTTTCTGCAGCTCCTCACTTTAGGTTCCCTCTGTTGGCTTTGGCTGAAGAAATACATTAAAGACTGCATTGTACTGTATGTGCAAGAGCTAAAACAGTTCAATGATTACTACAGTACAGATAACTAAAAGACGTATTCCCTTTTGTATACCGGAGACTTGGTTTGTCAGCATTGACCATTTCAGATCTTGTTTTTAGGGTCAATTTATTACACCAGTTACATCATGAAGACTTGAAATCGTTAAGGCAAAACAATGTGAATCACCCAGAGGCCTGAAATGCAGCTGCTCTTGTTCAATTATTCTTTAAACAACCAAGTCAATAAAACTTTAGTGAGTTATCACGTTAAAGGGGTACGGTTAAATAGACTGTACACTATTGATCTCGCCTGGTCAGTCTTTCACATTCATAGCACATTTTTATTTGACTTGAACATATTCTCCTTTAATTGGATACAACTTCAGGGAATAAACTTTGGGATTTGTGAATGTGATGGTCCTTTTATGTGTATTTATATCCCAGCAATGTTGAACTCCGAACAACAAAATCAGTCATTGTCTATCAAGACGTCATAAGGGCTGTTCATGTGATCACTTGTCCTCCATAGAGTTTCATTGTTGTCAGCGGCACATCCCCTATTCACATAGGCACATGATATCTTTTTAGGCTCAGTCACACGGACGTTTTTTCGCGCGATTTGCGGATCGCATAACAGATGCGCATCCGCAAATCGCGTAACTGAGGCCGACGATTCGCTGAAAAATCTGCACCTAGCAGCGTTTTCAGTGAAAGGGCCTAGTGCTGCCCGCTATCCTCTGCCACAGCTGTGGCAGAGGAGAACGATGTTCGCCCATTGAATTCAATGGAGCCGGCAATATAGCCGGCTCCATTGAAAGCAATGGGCTGCTGGCAAGCGCTGTATGAATTTTCGGGGAAGGGCTTAAAATATAAGCCCTTCCCTGAAAAGCATCCTGAAAATGTGTAAAAATAAAAAAAAAATGTATACTCACTTTTTTGCTGCAGCCGGAGTTCAGCCGCGTCCGGCCGGCAGTTCTCCTGAACTGCTCTCTGTAGTATCCAGCAGGCGGGGTTTTAAAATGGGCTGCCTCTGATTGGTCACAGCCCTCAGCCAATCAGAGGCAGCTCTCACTCACCCATTCATGAATTCATGAATGGGTGAGTGAGCCAATCAGCGAGCCAATCAAAGGCAGCCCATTCAGCAGGCGGGGATTTAAAGTCCCCGCCTGCTGAATACTACTCAAAGCAGTGCAGGAGACGAGCCGGCTGAATGCGGCTGAGCCCCGGCAGCAGCAGAGAGGTGAGTATAGATTTTTTTTTTTTACACATTTTTGGATTGATTTCAAGGGAAGGGCTTATATTTAAAGCCCTTCCCAAAAAATCATTGCAGCGCTTGCCAGCAGCCCATTGCTTTCATTGGAGCCGGCTGCATTGCCAGCTCCATTGACTTCAATGGGAGAACATTGTTCTTCTCTGCCACAGTTGTGGCACAGCTGTGGCAGAGGAGAATAATAGAGATGAGCGAAAGTACTCGTCCGAGCTTGATATTCGTGCAAATATTAGGGTGTTCGGGATGCTCGTTACTCGTAACGAGTACCACGCGGTGTTCCGGTTACTTTCAGTTTCCTCTCTGAGACGTTAGCGCGCTTTTCTGGCCAATTGAAAGACAGGGAAGGCATTACAACTTCCCCCTGTGACGTTCAAGCCCTATACCACCCCCCTGCTGTGAGTGGCTGGGGAGATCTGATGTCACCCGAGTATAAAAATCGGCCCCTCCCGCGGCTCGCCACAGATGCCTTGTGAGTTAGCTGAGGGACAGTGGTATCGTGCTGGAGCTGCTGTAGGGAGAGCGTTAGGAGTTAGTGTAGGCTTCAAGAACCCCAACGGTCCTTCTCAGGGCCACATCTAATAGTGTGCAGTACTGTGTTAGCACTGTATTTTTTTTTTTTTTTTCAAAATTGGATCTGCAGAGCATTGCGCCCTGCAATAGGGACAGAAGTGGTGGTTAGGCAGGGAGAGTGTTAGCAGTGAGTGTAGGCTTCAAGAACCCCAACGGTCCTTTCTAGGGCCACATCTATCCGTGTGCAGTACTGTCCAGGCTGCTGTTAGCAGTGTTGCATATTTATTTTTTTTTCTCAAAACCGGCTGTGCAGACCATTGCACCCGGCATTAATACTACAGGGATAGAATTGTGTAGGCAGGGCCAGAAGACATACATTATTCATTGAATAGACGCAGTGTGGCTTGTCCTTTGAAAAACAAGGGAAAAAATTCTATTTCGCCTGCCTCTGACAGTCCTCAGGGCTCTGGGTACGTGTGTGCTGCGTGCAGAACGTTAAAAAAAATCAGACGCAGCCAGCTACGTTTTACTGCAGGCTTGCGCCAATTTTTTTCCTGCATGAGAAATCCCTGATCTGCTGGAGCCAATAACTTTGCATCACTGCAGTTCTCTGATACATTTGCAGGGCCACAACACAGTTATTAAACTTAGTAGTATTCATTGAATAGACGCAGTGTGGCTTGTCCTTTGAAAAACAAGGGAAAAAATTCTATTTCGCCTGCCTCTGACAGTCCTCAGGGCTCTGGGTACATGTGTGCTGTGTGCAGAACGTTAAAAAAAATCAGACGCAGCCAGCTACGTTTTACTGCAGGCTTGCGCCAATTTTTTTCCTGCATGGGAAATCCCTGATCTGCTGGAGCCAATAACTTTGCATCACTGCAGTTCTCTGACACATTTGCAGGGCCACAACACAGTTATTAAACTTAGTAGTATTCATTGAATAGACGCAGTGTGGCTTGTCCTTTGAAAAACAAGGGAAAAAATTCTATTTCGCCTGCCTCTGACAGTCCTCAGGGCTCTGGGTACGTGTGTGCTGCGTGCAGAACGTTAAAAAAAATCAGACGCAGCCAGCTACGTTTTACTGCAGGCTTGCGCCAATTTTTTTTCCTGCATGGGAAATCCCTGATCTGCTGGAGCCAATAACTTTGCATCACTGCAGTTCTCTGACACATTTGCAGGGCCACAACACAGTTATTAAACTTAGTAGTATTCATTGAATAGACGCAGTGTGGCTTGTCCTTTGAAAAACAAGGGAAAAAATTCTATTTTGGCTGCAGGCTTGCGCCAATTTCTTTCCTAGCTTGGAAATCACTGGTAATACAGCATGCTGAGGGGTAGGGGTAGGCCGAGAGGACGTGGACGCGGCCGAGGACGCGTAGGCCCAAGTAAGGGTGTGGGCACAGGCCGAGCTCCTGATCCAGGTGTGTCGCAGCCGACTGCTGCGCGATTAGGAGAGAGGCACGTTTCTGGTGTCCCCACATTCATCGCCCAATTAATGGGTCCACGCGGGAGACCTTTATTAGAAAATGAGCAGTGTGAGCAGGTCCTGTCGTGGATGGCAGAAAGTGCTTCGAGCAAGCTATCATCCACCCAGAGTTCTGCGCCGTCCAGTGCTGCAAATCCGAATCCTCTGTCTGCTGCTCCTCCTTCCTCCCAGCCTCCTCACTCCACTACAATGACACATGCTCAGGAGCGGGAAGACTCCCAGGAACTGTTCTCGGGCCCCTGCTCAGATTGGACAGCAGCGGTTCCTCTCCCACCAGATGAGTTTATTGTCACTGATGCACAACCATTGGAAAGTTCCCGGGGTCCGGGGGATGAGGCTGGGGACTTCCGGCAACTGTCTTAAGACCTTTCAGTGGGTGAGGAGGACGATGACGATGAGACACAGTTGTCTTGCAGTGAGGTAGTAGTAAGGGCAGTAAGTCCGAGGGAGGAGCGCACAGAGGATTCGGAGGAAGAGCAGCAGGACGATGAGGTGACTGACCCCACCTGGTGTGCAACGCCTACACAGGACAGGTCTTCAGAGGGAGAGGCACGGGCAGCAGCAGGGCAGGTTGCAAGAGGCAGTGCGGTGTCCAGGGGTAGAGGCAGGGCCAGACCAAATAATCCACCAAGTGTTCCCAAAGCACACCCTCGCGCCATGCCACCCTGCAGAGGCCGAGGTGCTCTAAGGTCTGGCAGTTTTTCACCGAGACGCCTGACGACCGACGAACAGTGGTGTGCAACCTTTGTCGCGCCAAGATCAGCCGGGGAGCCACCACCAACAGCCTCACCACCACCAGCATGCGCAGACATATGATGGCCAAGCACCCCACAAGGTGGGACGAAGGCCGTTCACCGCCTCCGGTTTGCACCGCTGCCTCTCCCCCAGTGCCCCAACCTGCCACTGAGATCCAACCCCCCTCTCAGGACACAGGCACTACCGTCTCATGGCCTGCACCCACACCCTCACCTCCGCTGTCCTCGGCCCCATCCACCAATGTCTCGCACCGCACAGTCCAGCCGTCGCTAGCGCAAGTGTTGGAGCGCAAGCGCAAGTACGCCGCCACGCACCCGCACGCTCAATCGTTAACCGTCCACATAGCCCAATTTATCAGCCTTGAGATGCTGCCGTATAGGGTTGTGGAAACGGAGGCTTTCAAAGCTATGATGGCGGCAGCGGCCCCGCGCTACTCAGTTCCCAGTCGCCACTACTTTTCCCGATGTGCCGTCCCAGCCCTGCACAACCACGTCTCCCGCAACATTGTACGCGCCCTCACCAATGCAGTTAGTGGCAAGGTCCACTTAACAACGGACACGTGGACAAGCACAGGCGGGCAGGGCCACTACATCTCCCTGACGGCACATTGGGTGAATTTAGTGGAGGCTGGGACAGAGTCAGAGCCTGGGACCGCTCACGTCCTACCCACCCCCAGAATTGCGGGCCCCAGCTCGGTGGTGGTATGTTCGGCGGTGTATGCTTCTTCCACTAAAGCACCCTCCTCCTCCTCCTCAACCTCTGTCTCGCAATCTAGATGTGTCAGCAGCAGCAGGACGTCGCCAGCAGTCGGTGTCGCGCGGCGTGGCAGCACAGCGGTGGGCAAGCGTCAGCAGGCCGTGCTGAAACTACTCAGCTTAGGAGATAGGAGGCACACGGCCCACGAACTGCTGCAGGGTCTGACAGAGCAGACCGACCGTTGGCTTGCGCCGCTGAGCCTCCAACCGGGCATGGTCGTGTGTGACAACGGCCGTAACCTGGTGGCGGCTCTGCAGCTCGGCAGCCTCACGCACGTGCCATGCCTGGCCCACGTCTTTAATTTGGTGGTTCAGCGCTTTCTGAAAAGCTACCCACGCTTGTCATACCTGCTCGGAAAGGTGCGCCGCCTCTGCGCACATTTCCGCAAGTCCCACACGGACGCTGCCACCCTGCGCACCCTGCAACATCAGTTTAATCTGCCAGTGCACCGACTGCTGTGCGACGTGCCCACACGGTGGAACTCTACGCTCCACATGTTGGCTAGGCTCTATGAGCAGCGTAGAGCTATAGTGGAATACCAACTCCAACATGGGCGGCGCAGTGGGAGTCAGCCTACTCAATTCTTTTCAGAAGAGTGGGCCTGGTTGGCAGACATCTGCCAGGTCCATGGAAACTTTGAGCAGTCTACCCAGATGGTGAGCGGGGATGCTGCAATCATTAGCGTCACCATTCCTCTGCTATGCATCTTGAGAAGTTCCCTGCAAACCATAAAGGCAGCCGCTTTGCGCTCGGAAACAGAGCCGGGGGAAGACAGTATGTCGCTGGATAGTCAGAGCACCCTCCTGTCTATATCTCAGCGCATTCAGGAGGAGGAGGAGGAGCATGAGGAGGATGAGGAGGAGGGGGAAGAGACAGCTTGGCCCACTGCTGACGGTACCCATGCTGCTTGCCTGTCATCATTTCAGCGTGTATGGCCTGAGGAGGAGGAGGAGGAGGAGGATCCTGAAAGTGATCTTCCTAGTGCGGACAGCCATGTGTTGCATACAGGTACCCTGGCACACATGGCTGACTTCATGTTAGGATGCCTTTCTCGTGACCCTCGCGTTACACGCATTCTGGCCACTACGGATTACTGGGTGTACACACTGCTCGACCCACGCTATAAGGAGAACCTTCCCACTCTCATTCCCGAAGAGGAAAGGGGTTCGAGAGTGTTGCTATACCACAGGACCCTGGCGGACAAGCTGATTGTAAAATTCCCATCCGACAGCGCTAGTGGCAGAAGGCGCAGTTCCGAGGGCCAGGTAGCAGGGGAGGTGCGGAGATCGAGCAGCATGTACAGCCCAGGCAGTGCAACAGTCTTTAAGGGCCTGGACAGCTTTATGGCTCCCCACCAAGACTGTGTCACCGCTCCCCAGTCAAGGCTGAGTCGGCGGGAGCACTGTAATAGGATGGTGAGGGAGTACGTAGCCGATCGCACGACCGTCCTCCGTGACGCCTCTGCCACCTACAACTACTGGGTGTCGAAGCTGGACACGTGGCCTGAACTAGCGCTGTATGCCCTGGAGGTGCTTGCTTGTCCTGCGGCTAGCGTCTTGTCGGAAAGGGTGTTTAGTGCGGCTGGGGGAATCATCACAGATAAGCGTACCCGCCTGTCAACCGACAGTGCCGACAGGCTAACACTCATCAAGATGAACAAAGCCTGGATTTCCCCAGACTTCTCTTCTCCACCAGCGGACAGCAGCGATACGTAAGCAATACGTAGGCTGCACCAGCGGATGGAAGCTACGTTCTCTCTCACCATCCAAAACGGGGACATTTCTGCTTCATCAATCTGTGTCTAATATTCCTCCTGCTCCTCCTGCTCCTCCTCCTGAAACCTCACGTAATCACGCTGAACGGGCAATTTTTCTTAGGGCCACAAGGCTCACTCATCTAATTTTTCTAAACAATTTTTATATGTTTCAATGCTCTTAAAAGCGTTGAAACTTTAACTTGAACCAATTTTTAGTTAAACTGGGCTGCCTCCAGGCCTAGTTACCACTTAAGCCACATTAACCAAAGCGATTAATGGGTTTCACCTGCCATCTTGGTTGGGCATGGCCAATTTTTACTGTGGTACATTAGTACTGTTGGTACACCAATGTTTTGGGGCCCTCACCTACAGTGTAATCATAGCAATTTGTATGTTCTTCGCCTGCACTCATGGTACAGAAGTGTGTGTGGGGTTGGCCTACACTTTAGCTACATAGATGTAACTTGGGCCTTGGCTATACTGCAGCTACTGAAATGGAACTAAGACTGCGCTCCCACTATACTGCTGCTTCGGAATTGTTCCTGGGGCCTGTGTAGGCTGCTACTATTACTGAAATGGAACGAAGACTGCGCTCCCACTATACTGCTGCTTCGGAATTGTTCCTGGGGCCTGTGTAGGCTGCTACTATTACTGAAATGGAACTAAGACTGTGCTCCCCCTATAATGCTGCTAGTGATATGTTAGTGGGGCCTGTCGCTAATGCTACGGCTGAAATGTTACTAATTCTGGGCTCTGCCTATACCGCTGCTAATGGTATGTCTCTGGGGTGTGGAAACAGAGGCTTCCCAAAGACATGATGGCGGCGAGGCCATTTCCCACCAACGCTGTTACTGTTAAGGTGCATATAACCACGGACACGTGGAGAGGACACGTAGTGCCTCAAAAACATCCCCCGCCACGGCCCACTTAATCCTGGCCACATTCCGAAAACCAACAAAATAAAACCGTGCTACTAGGTCCGCAGTCACCACCACATTACCACCAACGCGGTTACTGTTAAGGTACATATTACCAGTCTGACTGGGGCATGCAGTGTGGGCCGAAGCCCACCTGCATTAAGCACGACATTACTACCTCAGCTGTGTTGGGTAATGCAATGGGATATTTTTGTGTATCGCCGGTGGGTTCCAGGGAGCCACCCATGCTGTAGGTGCACACGGAGTTTAACCTACATGTGTCCACTTGTAAAGAACCCCAGTCTGACTGGGGCATGCAGTGTGGGCCGAAGCCCACCTGCATTAAGCACGACATTACTACCTCAGCTGTGTTGGGCAATGCAATGGGATATTTCTATGTACCGCCGGTGGCTTCCTGGCACCCACCCATGCTGTGGGTCCACAGGGAATTATAAATGCATCTGTTTCCACTTGTAAAGAACCCCAGTCTGACTGGGGCATGCAGTGTGGGCCGAAACCCACCTGCATTAAGCACGACATTACTACCTCAGCTGTGTTGGGCAATGCAATGGGATATTTTTGTTTATCGCCGGTGGGTTCCAGGGAGCCACCCATGCTGTAGGTGCACACGGAGTTTAACCTACATGTGTCCACTTGTAAAGAACCCCAGTCTGACTGGGGCATGCAGTGTGGGCCGAAGCCCACCTGCATTAAGCACGACATTACTACCTCAGCTGTGTTGGGCAATGCAATGGGATATTTTTGTGTATGCCGGTGGGTTCCAGGGAGCCACCCATGCTGTCGGTCGACAGGGACTTCACAATAGGGAGTTGTACCTGCCTGTGTCTATGAATTAAAAAGCCCGGTCTGACTGGGGCATGCAGAGACACCTTGACAGAATGAATAGTGTGTGGCACATAGGTTCCCCATTGCTATGCCCACGTGTGCAGCTCCTGATGGCGGTGGCACAGGATTATATTTCTCATTGCTTCTGTACAGCATTGTGGGCTATCGGCCCACCCCTTTTAAAGAGGGCCGCTGCCTAGCCGTGCCAACCCTCTGCAGTGTGTGCCTGCGGTTCCTCCTCATGGCAGACGCACTTCTAAATAGACATGAGGGTGGTGTGGCATGAGGGCAGCTGAAGGCTGCGCAGGGACACTTTGGTGTGCGCTGTGGGGGGAGGGGGGGCGGTTGGGCAGCATGTAACCCAGGAGAAGTGGCAGTGGAGTGTCATGCAGGCAGTGATTGTGCTTTGTTGGAGGTAGTGTGGTGCTTAGCAAAGGTATGCCATGCTAATGAGGGCTTTTCAGAAGTAAAAGTTGTTGGGAGGGGGGGGGGGCACTCTTGCCGCTATTGTGGCTTAATAGTGGGACCTGTGAACTTGAGATGCAGCCCAACATGTAGCCTCTTGCCTGCCCTATCCGTTGCTGTGTCGTTCCCATCACTTTCTTGAATTGCCCAGATTTTCACACAAGGAAACCTTAGCGAGCATCGGCGAAATACAAAAATGCTCGGGTCGCCCATTGACTTCAATGGGGTTCGTTGCTCGAAACGAACCCTCGAGCATCGCGAAAAGTTCGTCCCGAGTAACGAGCACCCGAGCATTTTGGTGCTCGCTCATCTCTAGAGAATAACCTTTAGTATATGTTCTCAATGGGGTCGGCGCTGCTGATGCCGGCCCCATTGAGCGCATATACAAGCACCAATTTGCGCAGAACGTAGTTACATGCGTTCTGCGAATCGGTGTGTCATATAATTATCGGCACATCCGCATTAAAAACGGACATGTGACTGATCCCATTGCTATACATTGGGTCTATATATCTGCAGATCGCAAGCGCGTCTACAAATCTGACCCAAAAACGCCCGTGTGACCGAGGCCTTATGCTGCACCCAACACACAAGCATTTGCTCCTTCGCCTGGTGATTAGCGGCACATTCACACAGCTTGGCTATTACAAGAAAGCACATCCTAGAAAAATTCTTGCCCAATTATTTGGCCATGCAAAAGACGCTTCATATTTTGGTCTGCTTTGGTTCACCTTTCATGCACCACATCTTCCATTAGCCAAATTCATGGTGTAGATAGCAGAGAACTTTCCCATCACCAAGAGATCATAGAGTGACAAGGAAGATATATACAGAGCCTTATCTGTGTATATAGTGTTGCTATCTGGCCTAATGGCCCCCATTTACCTTGAATAACAGTTGGCCGAACGTTTGCTTAGCCGACAGCTGTTTGTTCTGACTCCTACAAACACATGAATGCTTAGTTTTCGTAGAGAAAGCCTCATTCAAAGAGCTTTGATGGTGGTTTATCTTCGGGACAAAATGATCAGGTGTAGTGACCCAGTACAATGGGGCCCCTCCATAACTGTATGCATGCGATTGTCCATGTATTATCAGTGTCTTATGTGTTGCAAGAATGATGTGTATTGCATAGCTACAGTGTTTGGTAAGTGTCTGGTATGTGAAGTGACTGTCTGGATTTTGTATCTTTTTGTCCCTCACGGGATGATGCTTGATATATGTGTTTGCAAGTGGTGAGAGTGCCCAGAGAGTTCCGAGAGTTTGGTACTGTCAGAGAGAGAAGTGTGGGGAGTTCTGCAGGAAGCCCACACAGGTACCTTCAACCTGTGTGTTACAGAATGGAGGAAGCTGAGAGAATGGACTACAGATTGTCAGGGAATGCCAACCCCAGATGTTCTTCATTGTGTTTCTACTCGTGAGTGTGTACCGGTAGAGATTGAGAGAGGAAAGTAAGCGTGTTGCCGGGCCAGGACCTACAGATAACTTTGGCTGTGGTTTCTCCTGTGATCCCGCGAGGTTTCCCTGTCACACCATTTATCAAGAAACTGCTGAACTGTTGAAGTAAAACGACCAGTCGCCCATCCGTTTCCAGAGGCTGCGTCTTAACAAGTATCCGTGTGTGTGAATTTACTACACCAACTTGGAACTCCCCTCCCACGGAAGCTCGCGAGAGGGGATTTACAGAAGAAACAGTTGTGTCACCCGTGACAAAAGAGAATAAGGTAATCCAATATTGGGTGTCCCTTTTTATTAACCTGCCCTCGGCCCTTGCACCTGTTACCAGTTACCCATTGGGTGGGAGACGGTAGAGCCACCGTGACAAGGCCCAAACTCTACCCCGCTGTCTCCTAGGCTGTGGCCCACTTCTCTGAAGCTGCACAGAAATTGAAGTTCAACATGCCCAATCCCCTTTTCCCTGACATGATTGGTTGGACAGAAAGTTGAGAGGCTTCCTTTACACATTCAAGAGTAGTCCAGGTTCAGCATACTAAAGTCTAATATGTATGGGGGGGGAGTCTTTATTTAGGCCTTTAGAAATACATTGGAGCTCTAAAATATCATTAACTCACCCATCTTCTAACAACAGTACGATAACTCTCATGATCAGGTCTGTTTTAACACTTAGGTGTGACCTCAGTGCAAAAGTTTCACACAAGAGGTTGGAAGAACATACTTAGGGATGGTTCTTTTATACAGCTCAGTGCCACAGATTCTCTCAATCTACACTAAAACTTCCTTAGGTGATTGAGCTTTGGAGAGTGACTTCAGGCTGTTAGTGGTAGCAATACCTGCTTCCGATGTACTCAAAGTAATTGCGTTCATTCAGCTCTCTGATTGGTGGAGGAGCCCTTGCTGACTGCAGCTCCACCAATCAAAGCTATGCTGAAAGTCAAACTGCTCATTGCTCCCTAGTAGTCTGCTATCTATGGACCCAAAGTCTTCCCACTTTGGTCAGTGAGGTTAACAGTGAGACCTAGAGGGTGGTCGATGCATGTGCATGGAAGGAAGGGAGGAACATTGACTAGTAGAGTAAAGAAGCCCTAAAAATCTACCAGGCATAGTTCGCCCTGACTCCAGGGCATATGGCTATCACTCCTTCTCCTATGCTCTGCCTCCTTATTCAGCCATGCTGTTCTGTAGATTATGTGGCAGATCCACCTGGCATTCAGTTGCCAAGGAAATAAGATGCAGAATGACCATTGCCTCCACTGTTCCTCCAAGACTCTGCCTCATAGCTCCTCCTCTTCTCATAAACCCAACTTAAGAGAACTACCCATCTTTCACTTACTGCTGTGCCCTATAGTTTTCAACTGTGTCTGCAAGATGCAAAAACAGTTACATGTAGCACCGCTACCAGAGGCCCTGCTACAAGTGCACCATTTTTCTTTCGGTTAAAGGGATTTTATTGGAATTTCAAGTTTTCCCCTATCCACCAATGATATGAAAAAAAAAATGGAGGTCCTGTGTCCCCCCATTTTTTTCACTGCAGGGATACTGCACCACTCACAGTGAGGAGGAAACTGAATGTAGTGCTGGTCACGCAAGTGCGCTAGCACTTCATTCACTTTCAATGGGATTGCCGAGATAACCAAGCAGCACCAGGTATTCCTGTAATCCCCATTAAAATGAATGGAGTGCTGACTGTGCATGTATGGCCAGTCCTCCATTCAGAGTGACATCGCTGGGAAGGGGCTGGGGACGACGACCCCCAAAGTGACAAGAGAACGGGACATAGGAGTCCCTTTCTCAAGATTGGCAGTGGCCTCAGCTGTGAGACCCTTACGTTCAGCAAGTTACCCCCTGTCTTGTAATTCTGGTACAATCCCCTTAAAGCCACACTGCTGATGACTCAGCAAAACTGAAAAGTGAGTTGCAGAAATAGAAAATACCATCCTATTGTTTGTGCTCCAGTGAGAACTGAAATATTTCAGGATATTCTTTTTTTTTTTTTTGAACATTCAATTTTAATTGAAAGGGTTTATTCAATGTAGTTACAAAATGTAATAGTAAAGAAGTAACATAGCCTCAGAGGATGGTTCATCAAGGAATCCCTCTCAGAGAGGTTAAAAAATGCAATTTAAACAACATAGAAACTAAAAATGTAAGTCATCGATATTTTAATATGGATAATGACTAGAGATGAGCGAACGCGTTCGTCCGAGCTTGATATTCGTGCGAATATTAGGGTGTTCGGGATGTTCGTTATTCGTAACGAACACCATGCGGTGTTCTGGTTAATTTAACTTTCTTCCCTGAGACGTTAGCGCTTTTTTTTGGCCAATATAAAGACAGGGAAGGCATTACAACTTCCCCCTGCAACGTTTAAGCCCTATACCACCCCCCTGCTGTGAGTGGCTGGGGAGATAAGGTGTCCGCCTGATATAAAAGTCTGCCCCTCCCGCGGTTCGCTATGGATGCATTCTATATGCGCTCAATGGGGCCAGCGGCAGCAGCGCTGACCCCATTGAGAACATATAGAAGACAAATCCTTCTTCTCTGGCACAGCTGTAACAGCTGTAGCAGAGAAGAACGATGTTTGCCCATTGAATTCAATGGAGCGGCAATACAGCAGGTTCCACTGAATGCAATGGGCTGCCCGCGATCGCAGGATGAATGGTCGGAAAGGGGTTAAATATATAACCCCTTTCCTGCAATTCATCCAGAAATGTGTTACACTAAAAATATATACCGGCGTATAAGGCGACGGGGCGTATAAGACGACCCCCCAACTGTCACCTTATACGCCGGTAATACAGTGGAGCAAAGAATAAAAAGCATTACTTACGTTTTTAGATGATCTGCGGCGCTCCTGCAGGCTGTCACTCCCTCCTAATCCACGGCAGAGTATTGCTTTCTGGAGGCAGGGCTTGAAATCCCTGCCTCCAGAAAGACACGTGCCTTCAGCCAATCACAGCCAATGACAATGATGTCATTGAATGGCTGTGATTGGCTGTGTTTCTGGAGGCGGGGATTTCAAGCCTTGAAATCCCCGCCTCCAGAAACACAGCCAATCACAGCCATTCAATGACATCATTGTCATTGGCTGTGATTGGCTGAAGGCACGTGTGCTTCTGGAGGCAGGGATTTAAAGCCTTTCGTGGAGAAAGGAATACTCTGCCGTGGACCAGGAGGGAGTGACAGCCTGCAGGAGCGCCGCAGATCATCTAAAAACGTAAGTAATGCTTTTTATTCTTTGCTCCACTGTATTACCGGCGTATAAGGTGACAGTTGGGGGGTCGTCTTATACGCCCCGTCGCCTTATACGCCGGTATATATTTTTAGTGTAACACATTTCTGGATGAATTGCAGGAAAGGGGTTATATATTTAACCCCTTTCCGACCATTCATCCTGCGATCGCGGGCAGCCCATTGCATTCAGTGGAACCTGCTGTATTGCCGCTCCATTGAATTCAATGGGCAAACATCGTTCTTCTCTGCTACAGCTGTTACAGCTGTGCCAGAGGAGAACGATCTTTATGCTGACAGTGGGGGGGGGGGGGGGGCACTCTTGCCGCTATTGTGGCTTAATAGTGGGACCTGTGAACTTGAGATGCAGCCCACCATGTAGCCCCTCGCCTGCCCTATCCGTCACTGTGTCATTCCCATCACTTTCCTGAATTGCCCAGATTTTCACACATGAAAACCTTAGCGAGCATCGGCGAAATACAAAAATGTTCTGGTCGCCCATTGACTTCAATGGGGTTCGTTGTTCGAAACGAACCCTCGAGCATCACGGGAAGTTCGTTCCGAATAACGAACACCCGAACATTTTGGTGTTCGCTCATCTCTAATAATGACATAAAAATAATAAAACAAGATCTAAATTAATAGTAAAAATCTGATTTATGTAATATAATGTATCATTTTCTTAGATATTGCCAGGAGGAAAATCAGTTCTGGAAGCTCTAAAACTGTAGGAAGAAGTGAATCAGCACACATCAGACTTATATGGTGTTAAAAATGGAAGATTCAATTTCAAGCTTTTCATTCCTCACATCTTGTACCTGCAGTTTGTACATACTATGTCTATTCTTGCAGAGACCTGACAAGCTGCATGTAGGCAGTCGCTGGAGTATTGGTATATGGCAGCTAATGGGTGCAAATCTCTTCATAGATGACATTCTGCTTGAAGATGCAAAGACTGCAGGTGGAGGATCTGCAATTAATTAGAGACCCTGATTTAAAGAGGAGCAGACAATAGCTGTTAATACCGGCTGGCGCTCAGCTATCTGGGAGTCAGCGCTGACTTATTGTCACCCAAGTGCTACAGCCGAGGTACAATCACCACCCGACGTCTCGTACTTCTCAGAAGCATCTTCTTATTAATCTGCTGAGAACTATTTCAGTTGTCAATTGATTTTCTGTTCCCTCTTCTGCTCATTGTGATGTAACTTTATCAAAGTGATCACAGGCAGAGGCGTAACTTGAAGCTCCTGGGCGCCGATGCAAAACTTGTAACAGGGCCCCCAACTATAATGCTTTACTTACAAACACACAAGCGTATGGGAAAATGCAAATTACATTTGCATACCACTTTAGACAATATTTTATGGAGCTTAAGGCTTATTCACATAAGCGTGTATCGGGTGCCGTTTTTACTGCCGGACGATATACGCTACCATCTGAGCTGTCTTCCCCTTCCCTCCCCCTCCCCGGCTTACCTACTCTTTCCTACCCTTCACCTGTTTGCAATAGAAGGGGTTGGGATGGGGGCGGGGTTATGATCCACCCAATTCCGCCCACTCCCATTGCTGGCCGCTGACAAGGGGCCAGAAGGGGGCAGGAGCTTAGCTCCACCCCTGTCCCGCCCCCTCCCATTGCAAACAGACGGAGGGGCAGAAAGAGGAGGTGAGCCAGTGAGGGGAAGGGAAGGGGGAAGATAGCTCAGATGGTAGCATATATCGGTCGGCCGTGAAAACGGCAGCCGATATACGCTCGTGTGGATATTCCCTTATAACTATGCCTGAGAAATAGATTCATCTGAATGAGCCCTTAAAGCGACCCTCCGGGCCTGAAAAAGCAAAAAAGGTCGCACATCTTCTGTGACTACCTGATGTATAGCATGTATTACTATGCATTGATAGTCTAAGGGTTCCTTCACACGGGTGCTTTTGTGCACATACACCCTGTGAAGGAGCCCTTTGGTTGATTTTACACCGAACGACTATTGTTCAAAAAAATCTTTCAAATCAGCTAAAATGAAAGGTAATCGTTTGGTCTAAATGCGTGCCAACAACCAAGTGATGGACCATAAGGCCTCTTTCACACAGGCGACAGCGATATGGCATCTGTGTTCTGTGTGATATCGCTCCGTTTTCTCACTGTGATATTGCGATTTTGTGTTGCTACAAAGTTGTGTGTGGCGTTACAAAGTCGCAAAACTTTGTAGCACTCTTTTGCTGGGATTTTTGATGGGGCTTAAAATATAAGCCCTACCCTGAAAATAACCCCTATCTGCATGAAGAAACAAAGAAACTAACAATACATCACCAAACAGGCGCAGTTCGTTCCACCGCACTTCTCCTCCGCAGCTCCAGCACAATTGCTTGTAGTTTTCAGGCAGTGCTTCCTGGTTTGTAGGTTCAAAAACCCCGCCTGCAGGAAGCTCTGGCTCTGATTGGTTCTGGAGCAGTGCGGCTCAGCCAATCACTGCGGCGTTTGATGAACCAATCACAGTCATCGCTTTGAATGGAAGGCTCCATAGGGAAACATGGGCTACAAAGCATCGCAAATCGGAGGCTGTATAGAGCATACTGTGATTTGGTATATAAATCGGCTCTTTTACAAGTACCCTAAGACCTAACATCCCACTCACATGGGCAGCACTGGCCAATCAAATTGGCATGTACTTCTTCTACTAATGATGCATACTAGTGCATATTGTGAGTCAGGTAGTCAGAGAAGCGGTGCGGCCAGCTTTGTTTGTCCCGGTCCGGATGGTCGCCTTAAAGAGATGTTGTTATTTCATAAGGTCCAACAACTAAAGTACCTGAAATACTCCGTGCTCTTGCAAGCATTCTGATACACTGCCTTTCAAGAAGCTGTACCTCTACAATATATAGAATAGACTGATAATTTAGAGAAGATTGGGAAAAAAAGGCCCAGATTTTTTGCAATATTTGTCCATCAAAAAATTGGATGACACCGAATAATTGAAACAATATTTTTTGGTTTCGGCAATGCAAGAGTTAAGATTTTTTTTTCCATTTAATCAAATCTTCCACCCTTGTATTTTGCCTTTCAGATGATGCTAAAGTAATTTGTTTCTGTTGCCTTTGGGGCATAAACAATCTGTATTCATGAGTGGGGGAAACTCCAAAGCAAGAGAGAAGCAAGTAAAAGACATTTTTAGGAAAAGTGTTGACAATTACAGACTTTTAGACTGACGCCGGGGCTCTAAGGGGGGATGCTTCTAATGGCTTTACGTACACAGTGAAGGCATTTTTTTGGTCTACAGTAAAGACAAAAATGTATCAAATAGATGATGTCATCTGTATGCAGTTAGGTAGAAACTCAGATCATCTGTCATGGTCAATGGTCGCACCAGTGTCGTACATAGAAGAGATGAGGCCCCATAGGAAAAACTTAAATGGCCCTCCATTATGATGTCCAGTCTTGCCAACCAAGTCAGTAGCGCCTGATGTTTGTTTCCCATTGTATGCCCTTTAAACAACCCTTGGGCCAATTTATCACCTCCTTGCTTGCTAACTATGGAGTTCCTCTTTGGAGAAAGGTCATGTATATGTTCTCCCTACCAAGTAGCAAGAGGGATGGTGGAATTAGAGCTGGGGCCCTCTCTATCCAAAGGCCTCCTAAAAGTCTCATGGTCTGCCTTTGTGATACCTACACACTTGGGTTGCACAAATTTTGCTAGTAACATTGCTCTTTAGCTGGCAATGTCGTACGACGATTGACTACCATGGGAGGGTAGGGTTTCCTCCACAGCATACAGACCCAAAATTACACCTTTAAACACATAACTGTACTGTAAAGAATAAAATTAAAAACTGTATGTTGTCAAAAGGCATATGGAGTCACTATGGAGTCATCCATAGTTGATGAACTGCCACTTCACAAAAATAGACCCAATGGCCAATAAAAGGTGCTCAATAAAATAACCACTGATAGAGTATTATTATTATTAAAAGGTGCTGTAGTAGGTACTTATATATGTACGGGAAGAGAACTGGCCAGTACCATTCGTGCAAGAAACACTTGTCATCGTCATTGTAAGAGTGGTGAGCATTGCCCTGCTACCCCTCTCACAGACAGTGTGTCAGGACAGTGTCCGGGATATGGGGGTCCCTGAGATATCCCGCAACCCCTGTCCCTGCCTACTTGCCCCCCTGGGCTAACCCCCAGGGCGACAACTGGGCGGCGGTCCCTACCCTCACTAGGGAAGCGGGACACGGGAAGACAAACAGACACAGAAGACAAACAACGGTAGAATGGTCAGACAATCCGGGTCGGCAACAGGAGGGTGCGCAGTACAGGGGGGTCAGGCAAAAACGTAGTCAAGGTCCAAAAGCAGAGGTCAGGAAAGCCGGGGTCACAAACAGGAGTCAAAGAAAACGCGGGTGCAGCTGGAAGACCAAACTAACACTGGCAAGGCCTGAGAGGAAAACACACCTATTTAAATGCTGTCAGCGCTCCCGCCCCAGAAGCTGATTGGGGCGGGGAGCCTGACAGCAGCAGGGCTAATCAGGGCGGTGCTGGGGGCACGCCCCCAGTCTAGCTGCACAGACAGTTACTAGGGAAGCCAGCCTGGTAGTCAAGTGACTAGAAGCACCAGCTGCCTCCCTAGCAACCCGGCGGCGACCAGTCTTACAGCGGCCCGGGGAGATCACAAGAACCGGGGTACCTCTGCGCCGCGCTCCTGTACCCCGGGTGGCCGGACCGGTGGTGCGGGCACGGCGGCCCCGAGAGTTGCCGGTTCTGACAGTACCCCCCCTTCTACGGGGGGACACCGGACCCCCATGGCCAGGTGCGGGCTTAAGCGGGAAAGCCCTGTGGAATGCCTGGACTAGGCGTGGCGCATGAACGTCCCTGGCAGGGACCCACGTCCTATCCTCAGGGCCAAATCCTCTCCAGTGGACCAGGTACTGCAGCACACCTCTAACCCGTCGGGCATCCACCAGCCTTTCTACTTCGTACTCCAGTTCCCCCTGTACCAGAGAAGGAGGAGGCGGGTTCTGGGTGGGTAGAACTGGAGTCACATACTTCTTAAGTAAGCTTTTGTGAAAAACCTTGTGGACCTTCCAGGGGTCAGGAAGTGCCAACTTATATGACACCGGGTTGATAACCTGAGAAACAGTAAATGGGCCAATGAACCGAGGAGCAAGTTTCAGGGAGGGAACCTTGAGTCTCAGATTCTTGGATGACAACAAAACTTGCTCCCCGACTACAAAAGGTGCAGAGATGGTACATCTTTTATTTGCGTATTTACGCAGTTTCTCTTGGGAACCCTGAAGGTTCTTACGAACCTGGGCCCAAACTGTGCACAGTTCCTCAGAGGATATGTCGGCGGCCGGATTGTTCGAGACCACAGGAGTGGAAAGCGAGAACCGGGGATGAAACCCATAGTTACAAAAAAAAGGTGACAATTGGGTCGACGAGTTAACATGGTTGTTGATAGCAAATTCGGCGAGAGGTAAGTAGTTGACCCACTGATACTGGTTATCAGAGACAAACAGTCGCAGATACTGGATAAGTTCTTGGTTCATTCGTTCCGTTTGTCCGTTACTCTCGGGATGGAAAGCGGAGGAGAAGGACAAATTTACGTTTAGATTTTTACAGAAGGCTCGCCAGAAGCGAGCGACGAACTGAACCCCTCTATCTGACACAATGTCCTCGGGGATCCCATGTAACCGAACAATCTCCTTGATGAACATTTCCGACAGAAGTTTGGCGTTGGGCAACTTGCAAAGCGGAACAAAATGTGACATTTTAGAGAAACGGTCTACTATTACCCAGATGACCGTATTCCCCAGCGAGGATGGCAGATCAGTAATAAAATCCATGGACAAATGGGACCATGGCCTGGACGGAATGGGCAAGGGAAGAAGAGGACCCTCAGGACGTCTCCTGAGATTCTTCCCCCTTGCGCAAACCGGGCACGCAGACACAAATCCCCGTACCTCCTTGGCCATGTGCGGCCACCAATAGAGTCTGGACACTAACTCCAGCGTACCCCTGATGCCGGGGTGTCCAGCTAGGACTGAAGCATGTGTCTCCTCTAACACTTTCAATCTCAGTGACAACGGGACAAATAATTTGCCTTCCGGAAGGGCTTCAGGAGCAGATTGTTGAGCGGCGTGAATGAGAGGTGAAAGGTCGGAGGAGACAGCAGCGAGGACCACCCCAGGGGAGAGAATGCTCTCAGGCTCCGGCTCGGCAGGTTCCGGAGAACCAAAGCTCCTAGACAGGGCATCAGCCTTGACATTCTTAGAACCGGGTCTATAGGTAACAACAAAATTGAACCGAGAGAAGAACAAGGCCCAGCGGGCTTGCCGAGCATTTAACCTCTTAGCGGAATCTAGATAGGTGAGGTTTTTATGGTCTGTGAGTACCGTGATCTGGTGATGGGCTCCTTCCAAAAAATGCCTCCACTCTTCGAAAGCCCACTTAATCGCCAGCAATTCCCGGTTGCCTATATCATAGTTCCGTTCGGTGGAAGAAAACTTCCTAGAAAAATAGGCACACGGTCTAAGGTTGGTGAGAGTGGAGGGACCTTGGGACAGTACCGCTCCCACCCCAAACTCAGAGGCATCTACCTCCACCAAAAAAGGGCTGGACAGATCCGGTTGTACTAGGACAGGTGCAGAAGAGAACGCCGCCTTTAGGGTATCGAAGGCCCTCAGAGCCTCAGAAGACCAGGTCCTCACATCTGCCCCCTTTCTGGTGAGGTCCGTTAGAGGTTTGGCCACCACGGAGAAGTCTTTGATGAATTTGCGATAGTAGTTGGCGAAGCCGAGGAAGCGTTGAAGGGCTTTCAACGACCCTGGCTGGGCCCACTCCGTGATGGCTTTCACCTTTTCAGGATCCATCTGGAAGTCGCATGGCGTGATGATATACCCCAAAAATGATATCTTTTGTACCCCGAAGACACATTTCTCGAGTTTAGCAAACAGCTTGTTATGTCTGAGTCGAGCTAGTACAGTCTGAACGTGAGTATGGTGACTCGGCAAGTCGGAGGAAAAAATCAAAATGTCGTCTAGATATACAACCACGAACACCCCCATGATATCCTGAAACACTGAGTTCATGTACCCCTGAAAAATGGCGGGGGCGTTACACAATCCAAAAGGCATAACTAGGTATTCAAAATGCCCGAGGGGCGTATTGAAGGCGGTTTTCCACTCATCCCCCTCCCGAATGCGGATGAGGTTGTATGCTCCCCTGAGATCAAGTTTGGAAAACCATCGGGCACCAGCGACCTGGTTGAGGAGGTCAGGAATGAGTGGAAGAGCATACTGGTTTCGGACTGTGATTTTGTTTAGCTCTCTATAGTCAATACAGGGCCGGAGACCCCCATCCTTCTTCTCAACGAAGAAAAACCCGGCACCCACCGGGGATTCTGAGGGCCGGATGTGCCCCTTGGCCAGGCTGTCCTGGATATAGTCCCTCATGGATTCTCTCTCAGGAACCGTAACGTTATAAATGCGGCCTTTGGGAAGTTTGGCCCCAGGAATCAAGTCTATTTTACAGTCCCATTCCCTATGAGGGGGCAGAGCTTCAGATAATTGTTTGGAGAACACGTCAGAAAACTCGGAGAGGTATTCTGGTAGGGGGGTCCCCTCGCAGGTGGAGATTCCCATCTTCACCGCACAAAGGTGGTTGGCACAGCGGGGACCCCACTTTACCAGTTCCAACGTGTCCCAATTTACTACCGGGTTGTGCTCCCGGAGCCAGGGGAGGCCTAGGACGACGTCCACAGACAAATCTCTCATCACTAGAAAGGTGCAGGTTTCCACGTGTAAGGCTCCTATAGTAAACCTTACTTCAGGGGTAACCAGATTAACCACCCCTGCTTGCAATGGGGTGGAGTCCACTCCTGAAACCAGAATCGGGGTCTCTAAACGTAAAAAAACCCCGGACAGTTGAGCAACGAAATTAAAGTTAACGAAATTCGCCGCAGCCCCAGAATCAACAAAGGCTTGCCCAGTACGGTGGAAAGCATGAAATTCTAGGGTGCAAGGCAATAACATTTTGGATAACACAGGGAGTACCTTGGCTCCTAGACAGTCCTCCGGACAACTGCCTAGGAGCGGACGTTTTCCCTGCCATGGCTTCTTGGCGCAGGTTGCAATGCGGTGACCCGGCTCCCCACAGTAGAAGCAGAGGTTCTTCTTCAGGCGATTTTCCCGTCGTTGCTTAGGGTTCAGGGCTCCCAGCTCCATGGCCTCGGTGGTGGGAGGTGGAAAAGTCGGGTCAGTAGAAGAAGTGGGCGTGGGGAGTGGAGTGGTCCGAGCGGCGTGTCTGGCCCTCAAACGTCGGTCAGCCCGAATAGCCAGCGACATGGCTTGCTCCAGGGTTCTTGGCTCCGGGTGGGCCACGAGTAGGTCCTTCAGACCCTCAGACAGACCGGTCAAAAATAGGTCTTTTAGGGCGGCATCATTCCACCCGGATTCTGTACAGTGCTGGCGGAATTGGGAACAGTAGTCCTCCGCCATCTTGCAACCCTGGCGCAGGGCCAGAAGCTTGGAGACTGCGTAGCCGGCACGGTCGGGTTCGTCATAAATTTGACCCAAGGCGGAAAAAAAGGCGTCAGGGGATAGTCGGGCGGGAGAGCCAGCAGGTAATGAGAAAGCCCAATTTTGGGGCTCTCCCCTCAGGCGGGTAATTACAATTCCCACTTTCTGGTATTCAGTACCAGAGGAGTGGGGGCGGAGATCAAAGTAGAGCTTGCAGCTCTCTCTAAATGCGAAAAACTGACCTCTCTCTCCGGAGAAACAATCCGGAAGCGTGGCTCGAGGTTCTGTCATTGTTCCTGGAGCGGAAGCGGGTTGCATGGGACCTGCAGCTGCCGCTTGTTCCTGTCGCTGCAAGCGGGCTGTTAGGTCCTGGGCAAGGTTCGTAAGGAACTGGACCTGGTTCGCTACAGCTGCCATGGCCTCCATCGAGGGGTTCAGAGTTGCCGGGCGGATGCAAGGGTCTGACCTTCGTTCGGCCAGTGTTACTGTCCGGACAGTGTCCGGGATATGGGGGTCCCTGAGATATCCCGCAACCCCTGTCCCTGCCTACTTGCCCCCCTGGGCTAACCCCCAGGGCGACAACTGGGCGGCGGTCCCTACCCTCACTAGGGAAGCGGGACACGGGAAGACAAACAGACACAGAAGACAAACAACGGTAGAATGGTCAGACAATCCGGGTCGGCAACAGGAGGGTGCGCAGTACAGGGGGGTCAGGCAAAAACGTAGTCAAGGTCCAAAAGCAGAGGTCAGGAAAGCCGGGGTCACAAACAGGAGTCAAAGAAAACGCGGGTGCAGCTGGAAGACCAAACTAACACTGGCAAGGCCTGAGAGGAAAACACACCTATTTAAATGCTGTCAGCGCTCCCGCCCCAGAAGCTGATTGGGGCGGGGAGCCTGACAGCAGCAGGGCTAATCAGGGCGGTGCTGGGGGCACGCCCCCAGTCTAGCTGCACAGACAGTTACTAGGGAAGCCAGCCTGGTAGTCAAGTGACTAGAAGCACCAGCTGCCTCCCTAGCAACCCGGCGGCGACCAGTCTTACAGCGGCCCGGGGAGATCACAAGAACCGGGGTACCTCTGCGCCGCGCTCCTGTACCCCGGGTGGCCGGACCGGTGGTGCGGGCACGGCGGCCCCGAGAGTTGCCGGTTCTGACACAGTGGTTGCCAGCACTAAGTTCCATCCACTCCGGCAAGGAGAACCACTGGGGAAAGAAGGAGAGGAACTTGTACACACTAGTAAGTAAAGAGCTTCTAGCACTATGCAAAAGGTCCCATCACTGGCCAGTGCCACAACCAGGCCAGTGCTAAAGAGATGAGGTGCTACAGGTCCCAGAGGAGAGATGTACAGAGTGTAAGGTGTAAGCCCACCATTGCTTGTGACATGGTCAAGCAGCGAGAGAGAGGAGAGAAAGTTGATCACTGTGAGGAGCTGTAGAGCAGACTTTTCCTCCCGAGTGATGTAGAAGTAACACAACAATCATGTCATTGCCCTGAAGCCTGCCCCATGTTTGGGAAAGTGTATAGGGTGTAAGCAGCTAAAGGGTGAAGTTGTGGATGGAGTATATCTTCCTCCCAGGCTCTTAGTCTGGACAGCGTGGTGGTCCAGTCCACAACTTCACCCTGTTTTTTAGGAGGCTCAGCTGTAGCACTGACCCCGTTAATGGGGGCATAAAAGACTGCAGCTCCCAAGGAGTCAGTGCCTGACAAGCTGAGGAGAGAAATACAACCTCACTGCCTGGACCTGAGGAAACCACTGTGCACCCTGCATGGTGCATCTTTGCACATGTTATGTTATGGACTTTTCTGTTGTTTTGCCTGAAGTTTACTTTAAAGAAATACAACTGACGTAAGTTTTATGCACGTTCGAGTCCAGTGTGTCACTGCCGCCCCCACCCCCTGAAGGACTTTCCTACAAGGGGTTAAGCACCACCCTTTCCCGAAACACTGACAATGTTTTTATGTCTGAGATAAAAGGTGTAAGCTGCATCACACAGATATTGTTGTAGTTAAGCAGTGTGACACAGCTATAGTAGAAGTGAGAGCAGCCCCGAGAAGCCAGTGAAGTGGTGAAGGTCATTGACTTCTGATGCAGCACTGTCCTCAAGCTGGGGAGCAGTCAGGAGGGTCAGGAGGATTTTAAGAGCCTCTGATGTCCGGGGACCGAAGTTGGACGGCCAACAGCATGGAATCAGAGAGCAGTATGGACATCTGCAGGAGAAAGCTGGACTGAGACTGCAATATGGAGCAGCACATGCAGTCGAGGGTAGCACTTCTGGCACCAGCAGCTAGAGTCAGTCCAGGTTATACTTCCCACCAATGAAATATAAGTGGGACTACCAACGTTAGATATGCACCCTGTGTGGGAAACTATAAGATTTCCTGTCCTCTATTTTCTGTCTCGTAGCCTGCTCTTCTTACAGCTATCCACTGTCTTTCTTTAGCTCATATTACTGTTCTGTTGCAAGACTGTCTTCAAGGCCATTTAACAGAAAAAATAGTTTATATCAGCCTGAGAGAAGTCCTGCCTCTAACTAAGACGTCATTGTTTTGTTGTGTTTTAATAACCAATAATATAATAAATGAATTGATATATCATAATTCTTACAAGTGAGGCGTGTTCTAGCCTTGTTTTAGATGTCTTTGTATATATACTTCTGCTTATTAACTGAAAAAGACCCATTGTGGGTTGAAACTTTGCTGCTGGCGCTGTGACCATGGGTTAAAATAAAGGTTTTTTATCTTTATTTGTTTGCGCTTCATTGGGTACTGCCTCTTCTACATTATTTCTTGAATAAACAGTTGACTTCTAATCACATCCAATTTGATTAGAAGTCCAAACTAACTGAATTTGGATGCCTGAAAACATACCAATTAGCGATATTTGTGCTAACAACACCATTAAGGAATTAAGGACTCAATAGTTAGTCAGCAGGCCAGCTGTCAGGATAGGAAGGAGTCAAGTACTATTCATAAGGACAGTCATGGTTTTATTAGGACTTTGCCCGGGATCAAGCCTGAACTTTTATAGACTAGTATAATTTAAATAAACTTTTTCTGGATCCCGTAAGGTGCAGGTGTTTATTGCATTATTGACAAACTGTTGTTCCATTAACCTGGAGTTGTCTTATTACTGTGAGGGAGTATAATGTGATGTAGTTGATGTAAGGGTGCAACAAGCTACCTGACACATCAATGAGGAATTGTATTTTATCTGTGTGGACCTGAAATAAATTGACGTCAACGATGTTGGGCATCTTGTGCGAAAGGATACAGCTCTATATAGGGCATTATAGGCTTAGGCTACAGTAATGGAGTCAATATCAGACATATGAAGCAGATGTTCTAAGTTGGTCAGGTGACTTGTTGCTGCCCCGTTCAAGAGGTGATGAAAAGGCGATATACCTAAGCTTTATGTGTAAAGCTGTTTGATGCTTGTTGCAACGTTCAATGTACAGGTGCCCTACTATGGAGGGAAATTACCCAGGGTCGTAACTAAAGGCTCAGGGGCCCTGATGCAAAACATGAGCCGCCCCCCCCCCCCCCCCCTCTATCTGTATCTGTACCCATACCTAAACCATGCTGCACAGAGACATAACTTGAAGCTTCTGGGCCCCAATGCAATACCTGTAACAGGGCACCCAACTAGAATGCTTTATTCATAGTACTGGGCTCCCTATATGGAGAAGAGAGGTCTTATGGGCCCTTTAAGGCTCCTGGGCCCGGGTGCAACCGCATTCGCTGCACCCTCTATAGTTACACCCCTGAAATTACCTATTGCTTTTGTTCAGTAAAGTTGTTTTTTGAAAGAAGACATAAAGTGCTGCCTACATCTGTCACCGCTGTGCCAAAAACTACCACCACTTGTTTTAATCAACAAGTGCAGTTTTTTACTATTGGGATCGATGTTGTGCTGATGACAAGTGCTTCTTTAGGGGGTGAGTGCTACCAAGCAATCTTCTCCCCCTGCATATTCAAGTACCCAACTCTTAACCCTACTCTATTAATGGTCTTTTTATTGAGCACCTATCCATATTTTTATTGATTCAGACATTAGTAGACTGTGCCCAACTAGTGGATGCCTTCTCTAGATAATTATGGTTTTATCTTGTTAGAAGGAACTGACCATCATATAATGTTATAGCTTATCATTAGGATATGCCATAGCATTCTTAACTCTGGGAGTCTGACGTCCGAGATCCCCGCCTATAATTAAAACGGAGAAGCGGATGTGCCTTTGGCATTTTTTCTGCACAAAGGTTATCAACATTGGAAAAAGTCATAAAAGGAATTGAAGTAGAAAGGAAAGCCTTGGTATAAAGGTTGAATGGGTAAAGAAAATGTGAAGAGAAATCACAGTGAAGGGAAGTCCATTTTGGAGATCATAGCCAGTGCAAGAAGCCATAGCGGGAAGAGTTGTTTATATTTACCACAGGATGAAATCTAGATAAGAAACAATTAGTTCTAAGAAGAGGATACATGCAGAATGTGATCTCCAACAAAGTTATTATCTAGTCATGGCATGAAATGTCGCAGAATTTTTCAAGCTTAGTCAGGCTCACCATGAGCCACCATATGCTAGTGCAATGTGCTGGGATTGACAGATGCCCAGAGAATGGTACCAACTGGAGTGAATAGGTCCTATTCTACTATAAAACTTGGTGAAGGAGTTATAGTAGCACGGCTTTTCATTGTTTGGCCCCATGTTTCCAGTAAAGGGTAATTTTAATGCTACAGAATACAAAGATACTTTAGATAATTGTATGTGTCCAACTTTGTGGTAACAGTTTAGGGAAGGCCTTTCCTTGGTTCCACATGACCATACCCCTAAAAACAGGGTTTCATTAGTTGAGTAGTGATATGTTAACTTTTGAAAAGTTTGGTTTGCTTCAGCCAGTTCACTGAACATTTGCAAAAAATTTGGTTTGGTCCAAATTAGTGTATAGAATGGTAGAGTTGGAAGGGACCTCCAAGGTCTTCGAGCCAAACCCCCTACTCAATGCAGGATCACGAAATTATCCCAGACAGATGTTTGGCCAGCCTCTGTTTGAAAACTTCCATTGAAGGAGAACTCACCATCTCCGTGGTAACCTGTACCACTCATTGATCACCCTCACCGTCAGAAAGTTTTTCTAATATCTAATCTGTGTCTCCTCACTTTCAGTTTCATCCCATTGCTTATAGTCTTTTCTTGTGCAAATAAGAATAGGGCTGATCCCTCTGCTCTGTGACAACCCTTCAGATAGTTGTAGACAGCTAGTAAGTCTCCTCTCAGCTTTCTTTTTTGCAAGCTAGACATTCCCAGAACCTTTAATCGTTCCTCATAGGACAAGATTTGCAGACCGCTCACCATCTTGGTAACTGTTCTCTGAACTTGCTCCAGTTTATCAATGTCTTTTTTAAATTGGGGTGCTCAGAACCGGACATAGTATTCCAGATGGGGTCTGACTAAGAAAGAGTAAAGAAGGATAATTGCCTCATGTGATCTAGACTCTATGCTTCTCTTAATACATCCCAGAATTGTGTTGCAGCACACTGCTGACATGTTCAGTCTATGATCTATTAGTATACCCAAGTCTTTTTCATATGTGCTGCTGCTTAGCCCAATTCCTCCCATTCTGTATGTGCTTTTTCCATTTTTCTTGCCAAAATGTAGGACCTTGTTTTTCTCCTTGGTAAATACCATTCTTTTAGTCGCCGCCCACTGTTCAAACTTGTCTAGGTCGTTTTGAATCCTCTCTCTCTCTCTTCCCTAGTATTAGTTATCCCTCCTAGCTTTGTGTCATTGGCAAATTTGATCAGTTTCCCTTCAATTCCCTCCTCCAGTTCATTTATAAAAATATTGAATAACACTGGGCCTAGGACAGAGCCTTGTGGTTCCCCACTTGAGACATTCTTTCATTTGGACGTACAGCAATTTATAGCCACTCTTTTAGTATGATCATTCAGCCAGTGGTGAATCTACTTAACAGTTGCCTTGTCAATCCCATATTTGGTCACTTTTTCAATAAGTATAGTATGAGATACTTTGTCAAATGCTTTACTAAAGTCAAGATTAACTACCATATATACTCGAGTATAAGCCTAGTTTTTTAGCACCTTTTTTAATGCTGAAAAAGCCCCCCTCGGCTTATACTCGAGTGAGGTAAAAAAAAAAACCCTGCAATACTCACCTCCCAGCCTGCGTCTGTGTCCCCGGCGCGATGATTGAGAAAACTCTCCGCTGTCATCTCCATGCTCAGCTTTGAATTCCCCCACCCTCAGTACTGTGTAGGTAAGCACTGTGATTGGATTGAGGGCCAGCCAATCACAGCCAGCGCTCAATTATTTACAGCCATTCAGTGGATGACATCCCTGAATGGCTGTGATTGGCTGGCGCTCGATCCAATCACAGCACTTACTTACACAGTGCTGACGGCGGGGGAATTGAAAGCAGAGCAGGGAGATGACAGCAGGGAGAATTCTCAAGCAGCTTGCCGCACCGCCGGGGACACAGACGCCGGCTGGGAGGTGAGTATTGCATTTTTTCTTTACCTAATATATACTCGAGTATAGCTAGGCTTATACTCGGGTCAATAAGTCTTACTGATTTTTTGTGCTAAAAGTTATTGACTTGGCTTATACTTGGGTCGGCTAATACTCGAGTATATATGGTATATATATTGCATTTCCCTGATAAACCCATTTGGGGATTGTGTCATAGAAGGAAATTAGATTAGTCTGTCATGACTTGTTTGTTACAAACCCATGTTGGCTCTGGTTAATTACTCCATTCTCCTCCAGGTACTCGTATATATATGCTGCTTAATAATTTTTTTTATAGAAGTCAGGCTCACAGGCCTGTAGATTCCTGGGTCCACCCTTTTTTGAAGATAGGGACAACATTTGCCCTTCTCCAATCTTCTGGGACGTCTCCTATTTTCCAGAAATTTTCAAAGATTACGGTGAGTGGTTTAACAATTACCTCCACTTCTTCCTTCAGTATCCTAGGATGCGATTTATCTGGTATCATTTAAGTTAGGTAAATGTTTCCTCATCATCTCTCTGCTTATAGATAGCCTGCATTCTTTTATCCCCCTAGTAGCACAGGGAAGATCAGTTGACCTTGAATTTACTTTCTGAGAATAAAAGATACGAGATAGGAATTTAAAGGTTTGGCCTTCTCAACATCATTTTTAAGCAATTCACCATCTTCATCCTGTATACATCCTATAGCATCTATGACTTTTCTTTGCTTTTGACATAACCCAAAAATCCTTTATTGATTTTGGCCTCTCTTGCAAGCCTCAATTCATTATAATTATCAGCTTTAGCTATTCTAGAACTTGTCCTACAGTTTCTGCAGACTACATTACATTCTTCTTTAAATATGCCCCCCTCTTTCCACATGCTAAATAGCAAGAAAAAATAGTTAAGTTCTGTGTTCATCCATCCTGGTCTCTTTGAATGCTTCCATTCATTTTAGGGATTGTGAATGATTGTGCGTTGAGAATCTAATTTTGCAAAATTTCCCATCCTTCTTAGACATTTCTGTCCTTAAGAACATCCAGCCATTGGAACTTTCCTACCTTCTTTCTGAATCCATTAAAATCTGCCTTTATGAAATTCAATCTTAAAGTCTGAGTCCTCTCAGGTCTTTCTCACACTTGTGAACCAAAATTCAAAGATATCATGATCACTGCCTCCTAAAGTCCCAACCGCTCCTACCTACTCAACCATTTCCTCTCTGTTTGTAAGAATTGGGTCCAAGATATTAGATCCCCTTGTTTTCTCTACTTCTTTTTGGAAAATAAAGTTGTCAGCAAGAGTGGATAAGAATTTGTTGGATCCATTACTTTTGTATGAGAGAGCTTTCCAACAAATGTCTGGATAGTTAAAATCTCCCACGATCACTATGTTGTGCTTTTCTGAGAACTTGGCCTTCTGATGTTGAAAGAGTTCATCCCTATCTTCTACTTGTCCAGGCGGCCTATAGTAAATGCCTACAATGGTGTCTTTTCTGTTGTTCTCTCCTTGTATTCTTACCCAAACAGTTTCTACAGAACTCCCATGCTCTGAAGCTTGAATCTCTGTAGAAATAAATGTTTTCCTAACATGCAATGCAATACCTCCCCCCCTTTTATTAGGTATGCTTCTTATAAATAAATTGTATCCTTCAAGCCTTGTATTCCAATCATGTGTATCATTCCACCAGGTTTCTGTGATGACTATGACATTATATTTTTGTTTTTGTGTTAGGAGCTCCAATTCTCCTTGCTTGTTTTCCATGCTCCATGCATTTGTGTAGAAACATTTTAGTTTGTGATCGGGTCTCTTGCTTCTCTGTTTTCCTTCTGAATTTTTTGTCTTTGTTCTTTCTTTCCACTTCTAATAGCAAGGCTCTGAATTATATGCATTCGCTGTATATTTTTGCCTGGCCTTTCACTTCCCATATTCTAGTTTAAAGCTCTTCTGATGAGTCAAGCGAATCGCCTGCCAAATATATGCTTTCCTGTCTTTGTTAAGTGCAACCAGTCTCTAGCAAGGAGTCTATCATACAGGTAATTCATTCCATGGTCTAGAAATCAATATTCTTGCCGACTGCACCATCGACGTAGCCAGTTGTTGACTTTTAGAATCTTGTTCCATCTCCTTATTTCATGACCATCCACTGGGAGGATGGATGAGAAGAGTACATGTGCTCCTAGTTCCTTCACTTTCTTGCTTAGGTATTCAAAGTTTATGCAGATGGTTGCAAGGTTCTGTTTTTGCAGTGTCATTTATCCCTACATGTATTAGTAGGAATGGGTAGTTTTCTATAGAACTGAACAGTCTTGATAGCGTATCAGACACATTTTTGATTTGTGCACCTTGAAGACTGCACACCTCTCATGAGGTTATGTCAGGTCTGCAGACAGCGACCTCTGTTACTTTCAACAGGGAATTCTCCACGACCACCACTCTTCTTTTCTTCTTCACTTCTTCTTATATATTAAAGCCCATGGTTTAGGAATGGGATGTCCAACAAGCTCATATAGGTGTAATGTGCAGGTACACATATCCTCTTGCCATGTTGCATATGCACTATTGTACCCAATACTACTAAGTCAGCCACCTTTTCTGTCACAGCTGATGTTGAGACAGAGAAGGGGGCTAACTTAGTTATTGAGAGGAGTGGATTAACCAGCCTCCTCCAATGATGTTGTGAAGGGGAGGCACTATCCCCACATTGCCCTGGACAAGGATTTAGCAGCAACCGCTTGTACCACCTTCCAGGTGGTTGCTGTGGTTTGGCTCCACCTTTACTGGAACGGAAGTAATGAGTCACTATGGACTGCACTGCCTCCTCCTGTTCTAGAAAGCTCAGGAACTCTCTGGAGAGATATGAGGTCTTGAATTGCATTCACAGAGCGTGTGGAGCAACAGAGTACAATGAGTTGTCCAAAGATCAGAGAGCAGCAGCACAGGAAATAGCAGAAGGATAGCCGGTACACTGAGCAGAGAGTGTAGAGGCATGTGCCCATTATGCAGGTGCTGCAGAGACTTGGTGACAGAGAGAAAGGACTTGTTTGAGCAGCAGGAATGGCTTAAAGATCTCTCAGACATCACATTGTTCTTCTGGAGATTATCTGTAGCTGCTCATGGAACATTTGAAGGGGAACAGATGTTCCAAGAGAAAGAGGAGTAGATATTTATGGAATTGTTTGCTCCCTCTGCTCCATTATGGAAAAGCACATCAGGATTCATCTGGACCATATTCTAGGACAGCCAAATCAGGATTACTTCTGCACCGATACCGTAAGTGAGGAAGGCCTTGGAAAACACCAAAAAGTGTGTGCACTCAAAGGTATTGCATACAGACTTACCAGATTGCTGATAGGAACCCAGGACTTAAGCTTTGATCACAGGATTAAGCATCCAACTGAGAAATAGGACTGTGTTTGCTGGTTGGAACTAGAAAGGGACAACGGGTCATTTTATTAAAGAACCTTTGTTGCAGCCGTCTGTGAAATCTTGTGTATGAACATTGAATCTCAAACTGTGAGCATTATACTAGAGCTTGTTACTATTGTAAATTGTAGTGAAATTGAATTAATCTGATTTTCTCTGATGCGATACTGATCATGTTATTCTCTTAGTTTGTGTATGAATCTCATCCACTGTTGTTATATGTAAATGGCTACTGTCTCCAAACATAGATAGATGGTAGATAGGATTACTTTCAATTTACGGCACGATAACATACCGTACGTACCTGCACCGTTCTCATATTCCTTAGGCCCAATGCCGACTGGAAAATTTGAATTGCGGAATCCGTGCAGGGCATCCGCGCTGACAATTCGGAATTCAAGATGCCCATAGGAGGACATGAGTGTCTGCAGCTTAATTAAAGCATGCAGATTTGTTCTGCTGACCTTCTGGTCCAGAAAACTAATTGCGGCATGCAGGAGATTTTTAAGGAAAATCTCTACTGCGCACCACAGTGAAGACCCGGACGGGTAAGCACAATTCTCAGCTGCGGGCAGGGTCGGATTCCGCTGCAAACTCCCGCATGCAGAGTCCGACCCGCCCATAGACACGAGGCCTTAATTTCATTTTGTCTCAGATTATTAACCCAAATAAAAGCTCTTATTTTTGTAACCTCGTTGTTCGCCTGTAACCTGTGTCATTTGACCATACCTGCGACAATGTGATGGACACAGACAGAGTCCATTCCTTCTTTAGATTTAACTGGAGCAACTAATGCCAGCCAGCTGCTGCAAAAGCTAATAGAGTCTTGGGGTGCAGTAAAAGAGGTATAGGGGTGAAGGATGGGAACATTATCCTTCCATTATATAAGGCACTCGTCAGGCCCCACATGGAACACTCTGTACAGTTCTGGACACCGGTGCTCAGGAAAGATGTTACAGTGCTGGAGGGGGTTCAAAGAAGGGCAACTAAACTAATACATGGAATGACGGGACTGGAATACCCAGATAAGCTATCCAAATTTTGACTTTGCACCCTGGAAAAAAGACAGCAAAGGGGCGAACAAATAACTATGCATTAATACATGAGGGGACAATACAAGGATCTCTCCAATGATCTGTTTATACCCAGGACTGCGACGGTAACAAGAGGACATCCGCTATGTCTTGAAGAAAGCAGGTCTCATTAACAACCCAGAAGGGGGTTCTTTACTGTAAGAGCAGTGAGACTGTGGAACTCTGCCTGAGGACATGGTGATGGCAAAATCCATAGAGGAGTTTAAGAGAGGACTAGACATCTTTCTCGAGTGGAAGGATATTACAGGATATAGACATTAGGTGACCAGTGGGTTTGTAGTTCCGGGTCTTATATTTAAGTAGGAACTATCAAAGGTTAATCCAGGGATTATTCTGATTGCCATTACGGATTTGGGAAGGAATTTTCCCCCAAATGGGCTAATTGGCTTCTGCCTCTTGGGGTTTTTGCCTTCCTCTGGATCAACTAGGGGTTTAAACAGGCTGAACTAGATGGACATTGTCTTCATTCAGCCTAACATACTATGTTACTATGTATTTCACTGTGTGCTGGAACTGGGCTGGAATTAGAGGTTCCAACACCGTAGGTCAAGTTAAGGATTTCGCCTCCCATGACAATCCTTTTGTATCTGTCACTTATGTCAATCAGATGTAAGAAAATCCTTGACAAGGAGTTACATTAAATTAATTGAGTACATTTTAATTTGCAAGAAGTTGGTTGTTGCCGCTGTTTCTCCCGGAGTTACACATTATCAGTTTTTATAACACTTGCATTGACATTTCCAAACTAAAACTGCTGCTCTAGCCATAAATATACATCCCGACCACTGAAAGAAAAACAATATTTGTCTATTTCCTACGAAGCATCATTACTTTCCCTTCCTGTTAATATATTTAGCAATGATAACACCTTTGTGACTCATATAAAAAGAAGTTTGTCCCTTCGAGCAAAAGCCGAAAGACTCCCATATAAAAGTTGAATGGAGGAGCTGACAGCAGATATATCTCCAGACTCGCCTGCAGCTTTTGATTTAATTTGACTTCTTAGGAACACTGTGGTTATCTCTACTGGAGTTTTCATTGTAAAAGGTTCTCAGCTAAACATTGGTGTTCCATCTAAATATTGCCGTGTCAGAGATATCTGCTGGACGCATATGCTGAATTTTGGGAACTTTTCTGCTGCAGCAAAATATATGAAAGTTTGAGCAGTAGAAATATGCACACAGATATCAAACATAGAGTTCCTAAGACTCCGTACTACTGTACACCCAATGTCGCTTTATTAGAAATCCCAATCTAGTATCATATTAGACCATGTTTGGCTTTCAGAACTCTAGCAATTAATTCTGGCATCCATTCACAGGTATCATAGGACCCAGGATTTGTCAAGAAAACATCCCCCCCCCCCCCCCCCACGATTACTCCACTTCCACCAGCCCGAACTGTTGACACATGACAGGAAGAATTCATCAATTCATGCTCTTTGCAGCTAATTCTGCCCCTCCATTCAGCAGGGTGCTACAGAAATCTGGATTCATCTGACCAGGCGATAGTTTTCCACTGCTCAGTGATCCATTTTTCGCACACTTTTGACCACTTGAGTCTCATCTTTCCGTTTCTCCTAGACAGAAGTGGCACTGGAACTGGTCATCTGCTCATATAGCTCATCCGTGCTCAGGAACGATGAGTTGTGCATTCAGACATTTTACTTGTAGCACCAGCCTTGTAATTGGCTGCAATGTAGTTAATTGTGCACTGCCTGTTCATCAGAACAAGCCTTGACCCATTGCCTCTTTCATTAATAAGTTGTTTACACCCACAGGATCTCTTTTTGCTGTATGCTTTTCCTTGACATAGTAACATAGTATGTTAGACTGAAAGGATACAATGTCCATCTAGCTCAGTCAGTTTCCACAGCCCCCTTGTTCATCCAGAGGAAGACAAAGAAACGCCAATGAAGTAGAAGCCAATTTAGTCCCTTCCCGATTCCATAATGGTAGTCAGAATAAACCCTGGATCAACATTTTGAAAGTTCCTACCTGAATCCAAGACCTGGATCAACAACCCCACTGGTTATTTAATGTCTATATCCTGTAATATCATAGCGCTCTAGAAAGACATCTAGTCCCCTCTTAAACTCCTCTATGGATTTTGCCATCACCACATCCTCAGGCAGAGAGTTCCACAGTCTCACTGCTCTTACAGTAAAGAACCCCTTTCTATGTTGGTGATGAGACCTGCTTTCTTCTAGACGTAGCGGATGCCCTCTTGTTAACGTCCCAGTCCTGGGTATAAACAGATCATGGGAGAGATCCTTGTATTGTCCCCTAATGTATTTATACATAGTTATTTGATCACCCCTTAGCCGTCTTTTTTCCAGGGTAAATAATCCCAATTTGGATAGCCTCTCTGGGTATTCCAGTCCTCTCATTCCGTTTATTAATTCAGTAGCCCTTCTTTGAACCCTCTCAAGCACTGCAACATCTTTCCTGAGGGTCGATGACCCGAACTGCACACACTATTCCATTTGAGGCCTGACAAGTGCCTTATATAGTGGAATGATAATGTACTCGTCCCTCCCCCCTATACCCCTGTTAATGCACCCTAAGACTTTATTAGCTTTTGCAGCAGCTGACAGGCATTGATTGCTCCAATTAAGTCTACAGTCAACTAGCACCCACAGATATTTTTCCATATCACCCTAGCAGTACCCCATTTAGTATATATTGGTGACATCCGTTTCTCCTGCCTATGTGCATAACCTTACATTTATCAATATCACGCCATTGCATAAGGAAACTCCACAAGTTGGCAGTGAAATCTTGTTTAGCACTGATGACCAGGCCTCATAAATCCAGCACATGTACCTTGAATATAAGAACATATTCCAAAAAGCCTAGCTGCTTCTGTTGAACACAAGCTCTTAGCATATAACCAGGTCCAGACGTCACTGAAGATTGCCAAAAAGCTGTCATATAATGTCACTAATTAATAAATCCTCCTAAGTGAGTGCCTTGGCTGCATACATACAAAACAGAAGTGCCTCTAGGGATCTGTATATGTAAGATGAAGCAAGGTAGAGGGCTATTTTTATAAAACACTGTAAATACTGTAGAATTGTAGATATTTTGGGAAATCTCAAATTCATGAATGTGTATAAGATTTGTATAGCCTTCTCTTATTTGCTCCTTAAATCAGATTGAGTGAACAATACATTTGCAGGCACATTACAATAAGGCTGAAACACTTCAATGCTTGGTGTGATGGATCCATACTCATTCTTAAAATGAATTTCCATCTATTAACTCTTATTTTCTAGGTCACATAGTTTGTGCTGATTATGTATGCTTCATTCATCTGATGCAGGATGCCAAATCCCCCCACAGACCTAAACAGAATGGGTCTGGTGAAATACAGCATGCCTACTAGTGTTGAGCAAACTTAACCAATAGAACCCCTTTTAGCAAAGTTCTACCCGAAACAGGGTTCTACTGGTTTGGTTGACTGAACACTAGTCCTGAATACTGGTGTATAACACTATCAAAGAACCATAAAAGTCCTGCATGGCACTCTTTGAGTATTAAACATGGCTCTTATGGTTCTTAGACAGTGTTATACACCAGTTTTAGGGGTTTTGTTGAGATTTTGCTTTTGTTTAAACTCATTTGGACCAAACCGAACTTTTCAAAAGTTTGTTCATCACTAATGCCTACCAAATGACTCACAGTGCTTGGTCGGGTACCCAGAGGCATGTGGGCACATACCTTTTTTTGTAGTTTATAGCTTCTTAATTGCAGAGGAAAAGTTTAATATGCTATGCAAAATACATCGCAAGTGCCCTGAGAGGAGTCGGAAGCCCGACCCGGCAAATGCTGCTGCATGTCTTAAGGGGTTTTTAAATGCATAACTGGAGATATGCTTTAAAGGGACATTCCCATCACAGGCCTTTATGGCATACCCACATGATATGCCATAAAAGTTTGATAGGTGCTGTTTCTATCATCTTGACCACCCTGAATGCAGTAGCTGGGATGGTCGGATGACAGAAACAGCCAAGCTTGTCACTGTAGGGCATTGTTCAATCCAGAGGAGAATACATAATTTTATAAGCCGCCTCACAGCTACTAGATGCTCTCCCTAAGGAGAAACTTTACCCCTTCTTACTTGGGTGCTGTGGAAACAGCATAGCTCACTGTGCCACTCTATTTGCATAGCCCCCATTCACTTCAATGGAAGTTACGGAGACAGCTTAGCTCAGCAGAGCTGTTGTTTGGATCATCCAGCCACCTTGTAATTAGTGGTATTCCCAACTTGACCATGTTTGAATGAGATGGGAACACCCCTTTAAATATTTTTCCACCCTAGGTACATAATGTTCTGTTATGTGTTAAACATCAAATTATACAACTTAACAATAAATTGTCTTTACAAGATTTCCACCATTCTTCTGAATCTTCTCTCTGGTTTGCACCTCCTTCTCACTCTTCTCCTTCCATAACATGATACACATGACAATAGCCAACAACCTCTGATGAAAGTCACTGCACATGTATTAGTTTCCTGACTGTCCTGGACCACTAAGATATGTGCAGTGGCTTTCATTGGAGGTTGTGGATGGACACCTCTTGCCACATGTTCCTCCATATTATGGATGAAGTGGTGCATGGTCAGGAGATAGAAGGGGGCTGCTCTCTCCGAAAACAGTTCCACACTTGTCTACTTGTGTGTGGTAATGTAACTCAGCTACTTATATGACAATAGAGCAGCAATATTTTCCTAATCCCGAGCAACCGCTTTAAGGAGATTGTCCCTGGTTTTCACCCTTTAACCACTTCTTGACTGACGTTGCCTTTACTGCAGGTATTCCCCAGGCAGAATTCCCAGGAGTAGTCTTGTGCAGCTGACACAGACCGGTCAGAGTCACTGAAGTGGGATGCCTGAGGGACAGGCAGAACATAGTCGATACAACAGGCTGAGGTTAGAACCAGCAGAGTTCAAGCAATATAGTAAGACAGCAAAAAGGTCAGGACAGACAGCAATCAGGCAAATTATAGTTAAAGAATAGGCTGAGGTTAGAAAATGCCGAATCCAGAAAAGCTGGGAAAGCAGAGAAAGGTCAAAACCAAGAGCCTAACAAGGAACAAGGACACCATCACAGAACCAAAGAGAACCTATTGCTAATACACCCTCCAATGGGAGGTCCTGTAGCTAAACAATAGCTTCCAAGGATCAGGAATGGATGGGGATGAGAAAGCTGGGCGCAAACGCAGGATCTTTAAGGGACGGTCCAAGTGCACAAGGGCCCTAGGGGCAGAATTGACAGCTGGGAGAATACAGTAGTGTCTGCCACACAGAAGGGGCCAAGGTTGTCTATGGCTATGAACAGTCGTAGTGAAGATAAAAGGGGCTCTGCAACATAAAGCAAATGGACGTGAGCTGTGCTACCGCATACAACCTGTGAACAGGTATGGTGCTGTTTTTGAAAGAAAGCAGCCATTATTTTTTAAATTATGGACAAACCCTTAAAGTTTTGGGTGGAAATGCACCTTAACAACAGTAAGACACAAACCAGCGGGACGCATTTTGGTTGATTCGTGCTCCATTTCGATGAGCCTCCCGCGTTTCCAAGCCCTAAAGGTGTCTAAAGCTAACTTTATTCTAGAATATCATTTTCCTCTAAATCATAACAACACAGAAATCTGAAGCCGTGCTTATCGTAGCCTCTGCTTCAGAAATAATTTCCTTCCTTCAGTTATCTGATTTATAATGCATTTGTTCCTTTCCCAAAAGTAATGCTTTCTCTTTTAAGACAAATAACCAAATTTCTACCCTGGGCTCCACAAGTGTAACATTTTTCAAGCAATTTCATTCTATTTGATTCAGCATCGCTGCTTCTATCAGATTTGATTGAGCCCACAATATTTTTTGACTTGCAGATATACATGTAAATATTTATTGGGAGCCATGGAGGGGGGGGGGGGTGATTTATGGCAATGACTGAAATGAGAGCAAGAAGAGATTCACAGAGCTGCCATTCTCAAGAATTATTTCTGTTTATAGTCATAAACTCTAAAACTACCAAACAGGTAAAATCTTTTTTTTTTCTTCTTTTTTTCCATTCAACATATGTTTGTTTGTTTAGACTTTGAATTACAAAGTGCCACCATAGTTCCAGTAGGATGAACTAAACTCTAATTATTATTCGACACACTGTGCATTGCAACAAATTTGTTTAGTGATATTATTTTTCCGCTTTTCGTGTTTGTACAGGAACTCAGCCTTGAATAGTCATTTGTATTTGCACATTTATTATATATTAAACGCTGGTAATTTGTGGCAAATTGTACATGGAAATTTCTTTTGTCCCGGCTTGGAAAACATGTTGGACTTCATGTACTTAGACTGTCACAATTACATTGTTTCCAATAGAAACCAATTAAAGCTTAGCCTTGAATTTCTACGCTCTGTCGGAAAAATAAAATATCGACTTGAACTGCATTCACATCTATGCCGAAGGATCCGTTTTGGATTCTCCGACACAGATCCGACATTAAAATCCAGGCAAAATTAGGTACAATCGAACTTGGTTATTGGATGACAATCTTCTTAATGCTGAATATCATTTATGACATGTTCTACAATTACGTACCTTCTGGCCAGTATTAGAAAAAAATCAAATAAGCCCCATTTACACGCAACGATTATCACTCAAAATTCGATCAAACGATGTCTTTAGTTTAGTTTTTGGCTGAACAATGATTTTTAGGTGAGCATAAAATCCATCATTCGGCCGAGAGCTGATATCAGGGACTGCACGCTGTGTTTCTCCACAGGAGTACTGAAGCTATGGAGCACTGAGCAGAACAAAGGGACTGTGTGCAGATAACAGACCACCTGCTGTTCTCTGCATACAGCTCAGGGAGGCTCATTTCCATGCAAATGAAGGTAATAAGCTACTAATGCTCTTTAGTGCCCATTAGCAGCTTATGCAAAATGATCGCTCAAACTGTCAATCATCCTATCTTTTGAACAAATTTTGAGTGATCATCTTTGCGTGTAAATGGGGCTTCTCCTTTTTCATAAATTAGCTAGACAGGTTTGGCAACAGGCTAAATTCCTAGTGCGGTACAAGGATATAATAGCTGAATTTCCCCTGTTGAATAATCTCCCAGTGCACAGCTTTAAGATTCAGAATTTGGGTCGGGTCATAGGGTGAAATGTTTGACTCATATGTATGAGACGGTTACTTTGAAATCATTTGAGGGTATATGTAACTCATATGATATTCCTAGAACTACCTTTTATAAGATATATTCTGCGCAGTCAGTTCGGGGCAACTAGCTTATCTCTGTGCCCTTATACATTAACACTTTCCAATCCACTGTCTGACCTCTGAAGACATTATGATTTAAGGCTGTACAGCTCCGATGTTGGAAGACGGCCGTCAGGGTTCTCTTACTGTATATTGCCAGCCTCTCTGCTGTCGGAGCCTATCCAATGTGTCAAGTCATGCAGTACTGGCTTTAGCCAGCATATAGCGCTGTTGTATAACGGCAGAAAAAGAGTAAGCCCCCTAGGAAAACCAGGATACAAATTGGATTGGAAAGGGTTAATAGGTGTATTATGGAGTCACAGTCCAAGGGGCCTTGTTTCTGTATTATATACTCACTTAACGAATGTTACATTGACTTTAGTGTCCTTGATTGTTGTTGATAAATGGCACCGGATCTCTCCACATGTCATGAAAGAAAGCATACAAAAAGCATTGAAATCGCATCTTCATGTGTCGTCATCGGCCAAAAATAAAATGGTTCAATTATATATTTTCCATCAGTGCTATCTAACTCCAACTCGGTTGTCCCATGCAGGGTGTCACAGCTGCCCTGAACAAACAGCAGATTTTATACATTTCATTTAGGGCTGCCCTGAGGTAGCAGCATTTTGGAAGGAAGTGGTAGCGCTCCTCTCGGATGTGCTGGAAATGCTGATTCCAGCACTCTTGAGATGCGGTTGCTTAGCATCCTTGATGAAAAGGTCTGGATTAGAGATGAGCTAGTATACTCGCTAATGGCAATTGCTCGAGCGATCATTGCCTTTAGCGAGTATCTCCCCGCTCGAGACGGAAGGTTTGGGTGCCGGCAGCGGGCAGGGAGCTGCGGGGGAGAGCGGGGCGGAACGGAGGGGAGATCTCTCTCTCCCTCTCTCCCCCCCCCCCCCCCCCCCCGCTCCCTCCTGCTGACTGCCGCTACTCACTGCTCCCCCACGCCGACACTCGAATCTTCCGTCTCGAGCGGGCAGGTACTCGCTAAAGGCAATGCTCGCTCGAGCAATTGCCTTTAGCGAGTATACTCGCTCATCTCTAGTCTGGATGTATTACTGGATTCTTTTTAAGAAGTCCTCTTTTCTTAGCTCACAAAGCTAATGTCTTAGAGTGGATGGCGTCTAGAGCCCCTTCCATCGCACAATGGAAAAATATAGTGAATACGACATTGTTGGATAAAAAGGTTGTTTAAGGAAGCTGTGGTGGACTTGGTGCACTATTTAATCCATTAAAATTCCAGGTGGGATTCCAGAACCCAAATGCATCCCATTTATTGACAGTGGGGGTCCACCAGACACCTTTTGGGTTCATGCAGTATTTTCATCCAAGGACGGAGCAGAACAAGAAAATTCAGCCCGGAGGCAGGGCAGATGTGAATGCAACCCTAGAAAACATACTTTTCATGCTTCAAGGGGTTGTGTCATGAATACAACCCTTTTCTAAAGTTAGTCATCCCAGTAATAAGCTGATTGTCACAGGCTTTTAATGAGAAATCGGGCTGAGAATATCTCTCTAGATAACCTCTGTACCCTTTGTCCACTTTTCGACCACAAAGTTTTAATCTTCTACTGGAGCCCTGGTTCCCAGAATGTAATGGTCTACAATAGTGTTTCCCAAACTCCAGTCTTCACAACCCCTCAACAGGTCATGATTTGAGGACACTTGTGGCACCAACCATAATCACATCACCTGTGCCATATTATGGGGGACCTTGAGAACCGGCAGTTGGGAAACCACAGCATAAAAATGTATCACGAATGGCAGATCTTTCATTAGCAGCAATTGTCTATCCTCTAAGAGCCTCTTGACAAGGCTGTAGATTGAGACAATGCATGACCTGTTGGTCATCTCCATTGGAGACTACAAAAAAAAAAACTAGCAAACAGAAATGAAGCTAAAAATACAAAATACATATAAATTAAAAAACACAATTTCCTGACCTCCAAACACAAAGAATAAAAGTACAATACACGACCAACCTGAAAAGTTACAGCTATTAAGTTGAACTTGTTACCTTATGTCATTGCTTTCCAATTAAACGATAAAACACGATTCTCTAACCGAAAAGATGCAATTTCTGATAAGGAACGAAAGCTATTACATGGTGTCACTTATATATAAGCAACAAAACTACTCTTATTCTCACTTTCCCTGACTTTTACAGTAAAGAATGGGAATGCTTTTATTTCACTAGCTGAAGAATCTGCCATCCCTTCTCAACAGATCTCTTTTTCAGTCCCTAACCATTAATCAATTTCGGCTCGAGATGGAGGAGAATGCTGCAAGCCAAGAGCAAACATTATTGGCTGCAGACAATTGTCTGAGGAGAAATAGTCCCATAATAGTGGAAAGATAAAACGAAATCCACTCTCCGCTAGCTGATATTGGTTAGACCGCTGCAGAATATTTATGATCCCGGCCTTGGTGCTTGTTTCCAACTTTGTTGCACAACTACAGATTAAAGAGATTTGTCTAAATATCTGACTTGTGTCAGGACACGATATACCTCAACTGATTTCTAAAGGGCGACTATTTCCCATGAGAAGATATTAAAGAGTTCGAAGAGAGAATCAGTGCTTCTGGCCGGTAAAAATCAGATAGAAATTATCTCTTTATGTGTAACAAGCTTATATCTGCTGAATACCCAACATGCCTTCTATCTTGAAATATTGCCCAGAAGCTCGTAGATATATGGCCAGTCTGTGGGTCATGGAAAGAATAAAACTTTATTCCATTTAAAGGAGTTGTCTGGTTACTTAATGGGGTGTCTTACAGGTTTTTATATATGTTGTTGTGATACTTAGGCCTCATGCCCACAGGGAAAATCAGGCCCGCTACGGATTCTGCATGGAGAATCCGCAGAGGGTCCCTTCTGCCCCGCGGACATGAGCGCTGAAAATAAGAATAAACTTAGCCGCAGCGGACCGGGCAGGCCTTCTCTTCTTCACGGCCGGATCTTCTTTCTTCGGCCGGCGGATGTGCTTGGCACGCCGGCTCCGTGCCGCGCGCATGCGCCCGGCACACCCGCCGGGCCGAAGAAAGAAGATCCGGCCGTGAAGAAGAGAAGACCTGCCCGGTCCACTGTGGGTAAGTTATTCTTATTTTAGGTCAATAGGTGGCATTAATTGTGAAACACATGTTCTAATATAATATACGGGATGATGAACGTCTATAATGCATACTTAGAGCCCCTTGAAGAGCGTTTCTTTCTTAGCATCCTTTGTTGCTGGGTGATGGAGGAGGTATGTCATGTGATCCCGCGACACTTGTTTGACTAGTATGTGTTGAGTCCAATAGAGGGAACGGCTGCCGGTTATGTCTGACAGACGGACACCCAACATGCTCCTCCAACACTGCAGGAACTTTAAACCCTCACTGTACATGACGCGGGTATAACAGAGTCGTTCCCTCCTGTAGCTTCATCCATTACCAGCCCATACTAGAACACACCCGATAAAAGACACAGCACTTCTGATTTTGAAAAATTTGGCCATAGCAGCCATTTTATTACAAACTAATTTACATAAAATAACATAATTAACCCAACTTAAAGGGTTGTCCCGTGATAGCAGTGGTGTTAAGCACTTCTGTATGGCCGATGTATATTACAAAGTGCATTAATATGGCCATACAGAAGTGCTTAACACCACTTGCTATCACAGGACAACCCCTTTAAACCAACCAACACAAGGGGGAGGTCCTTGGAGCTCCAACATCTGTCACCTAACTATTTTCCATGAAGTATATATACCAATTGCCTCCAGCCGCTCCCAACCGACTCAGAGTCCCACTATCCTTTATAAGGCTAGACACAACATCATCTCTGCAGGGATTACCCCCTGTCAGAGCCAAGAGGTGACAGGCCCAATACCAACCAAGAATAACATAGGGGGAAAGTGGCTGTCGACCCCTTGCCTTCCCCCCCACCCAATTTTTTAACCAACTCCAAGGACCCTCCCACCGGCTGCTGGCATGACAATGATAATAACCCTCCCCCATCAGCTCCTTTGTAAATCTTCACATGAACATCTCCACTGGATCATCCATAGGGTCGGGAGAGTGGGACTTGCTACTTCTCTTGATGCGATATTCTCATGACTGATGTCACTTTTTCGCTCCAGCCCTTCCTTTGCAATAACTCCACCTTTTTCCTTAGACATCAACACCTCCCATTTCAATTCTTTGTTAACCCTTTCGTGCCTGGGCCTCCACCCACGGCCTCACTTTTACAATGGTGCAGGTTTAAAGCTCAGGATCAAGCACTGTAACATCTATTATGTTTGGTCATGATCGAGTTCATTTTTAAAATTGATAATAATAGTGTTCCCTACTGTCTAGATTAAGGGACTACACTCATTTTGATGCATGTAAAGGGAAAGTGTGATCCCCATGCTCCGTTTTACACTAGAACGACACACTCCTTCTCTCCAGTCTAAGAACTGGCTGGGAAGGGAGAGGAGAGTCTCACAGTTAGGTTCCTATAAGTGCCAGGTTGAAACCCTGTTCTTTTCACGGCCAGGAGAGCTGTAGGGAGAGGGTTAATAGGGGCGTCAGGTGAAGTGTTGGAAAGCGTTGTGAGGTAGCCCAGCCTCTGTGTGTCATTAGTGCATCATCGCCCAAGAGACTGCCTTACCATAGGGAACATTTCAGGGACTCTTCCCCGGCCTTTGGAGAATATGGCTGCACTTTCTAAGGTAATATATTAGGAAATTCCTCTGTGTCATTTGGGAGATGAGCGCAGGGATTTTGAGGTGTACAGAACTGCTGCGGGGTTTTGAGTGCAGGGCGTTGCAGAGAGCGCAGATACAACAAGATTTAGTGTGAGAGACTGTGGAAGTCTGCTGCATAAGAGTAGCAAGACAAAGAGGCTGCTGGAGCTGGGCCAGATCTGTGAGGAGATACATAGCTTCCATAACCTGCTAAAGATAACTGCCTGCTTATACCACCAGGACACAGAGTGTCCCCATCTGTGAAAGAGCTGGTGATAGAAATAGGAAACACGCCATGCAGACACCGGATAGTAAGTGAGCTTGGCCCTCGGTAAAAACTGCATGTACAAGTTCGTAAGTGAGCTTAGCCCTTGGTAAAAATTCGTATGCACTTGAACTGAAAGACCTTTAGGGACCACACAGGCTGCTATTTATACCACGTTATTTGGTTGAACACAAGTAAACTTGATGGCTTGAACACATAGTGAAAGTACAAAGATATTACTGGATCCAGGCCAGAAGCGTACAGGAACTTTGCTTCCGTTGCTCATATCTAGTTGCAGACAAGTCTTTAGACAATTCCTTTTATTACCTTTGGACTTTATGGGGTAAGAAACAATTGATAGATTATTATTTGCTGTGATTATATTGTTCATTCTCTTGCTAAAGTGTATTACCGAACCTGTGATAGATAACTATAATACTACTGCTCATATACCTTTCTTGTTACTGTTACAACAAAAATATATGGCCGTTTAGGGAAAGCGGAGTGTACCTTGTGAATGACGTCATATGACCCTGAACTGGATCATATTTTCCTCCAGCAGGTTTCAGGGTATTCTGTAGCTTCCTAATTGTATAGTGTGCACACATAATGAAAGAAACCAATCGGACACAAGTCATCAGCCTTGAATCTCAACCAGCTCTTCTGGAGTTATAATCCCCAGAGCCCTGATTTATTGAAACACATAATACCTGCCCTTTATGGGCGTGCAACAGATTACATCAGTAACGTATACATTTTCTTATTTGCTGGGTCATATAGAATTCCCAGCCTCCTTCCCCTCCTTCTCTCAAGTCCAGTGTAGTGTGGACTATGTCCTCTCAGCATGCGGTCTCAGTGTACGTGGCAGTCCCTGTTCAAGAAGTTTCAGTGTGGGGGCAGGGCCGGGGAAACACCCAAGACGAACACAAGCAATACATATAGCACTGTGATTTAACTCTTTCCTTATGCAGCAGAGCGCCACATTAGACTGAAGTCACAAAACACACATCTTTCACCATGCCATTGTTCAGCAATTACCATAATGAAATTATGCAGCCATTAGCCTCTATAGAGTTAAAGTCACTACCGCTGCGTAATACATCTAGTTTATTATAAATCAGTAGACATTTTATGCTAATTATTATGTCTACTACAACGCATGCTACGGCGATAGCCTGATGAGGGACAGCAGAGTGTACCGTGTGACTGAAGTCCATGTGACCCGTGCAGTAGGGCTGCTCACACCAAGACTTCAGTACGTCATATGATGGAGGAATTAAATAACAGAGCCCAGACAGTTATGGATTCATCAAAGAATTTCCAACAAATCGATGTTGGGCTACTTTATTTATAGCCCCCTTACATTGGGGTGTCACAACATCATTGGTTGATTAACTATGCACGTTTATTGGTTAGTTACCAATCCAACATTTTTTATAGGTCAATTTAACCCTTCTTTGTGTCCATTGGCTACATCTCATTAATACGAAAAATATCATAGTTCTTTGGATAGTTTCTCAATCCGACTTTTGATTGGTTAATTCTTAGACATTACATGGCATTCATTGGATGCATTCTGATTCTTCATTTACTTATCTTCCAGAATCTTCCAAGTCAGCAGTGAATAACCTCTTGACGGAGTGATGAGAGACCCAAGTAGCTCGAAGTTCTTATCTCATCTAGACATATGTCCCTCAGTATAGTTACACAACCTAGTTTGTGAAGTTGCTTTTCTGGTATATTTCGATGGTGTCTGTTATTGTGCAGTTTTAAATTCAAATAATAATTATCCATAACCAAATATTTTATACATAATCAAATATTTTCCATTACATCACTAATTCCAGTTATAGGTAGTCCAGTTTAAAAATAGATCCATGGAAATTGTGTACATCTGCAATGATTTTCATTACCTTGCTCTCGTTCAGAACACATATTAATATTTATTGTAAATGTAACTCCAGTGTCCACTTCATATCCTGGTACTTGGGTTGCCTACCTTCTACTACAACAGGCCTACTAGTAAAGGACTTTTTAGAGAGTCATGAATAAGATGTAGGGGCAGCAACATAACCAACAGCTACGGATGCCATTGAGGGGATGGGGAGAACCTGACATTATACATTAAAGAAATCACTTTCCTTTCTTTATATTTCTTTGAAGAACAAATTATACACTGTGTCCGAATGAATGCTGTAGCCTCCAATGTTCAGACTTAAATAAAAAAAAAAATTATTGTTATTTGTATAGCGCCAACTTATTCTGCATCACTTTCTGGTAATTTATTTATTATCCCCACCAAGCTGGGTTCTCATTTTACTGACCTCAGAAGGATGGAAGGCTGAGTCAACCTTGGGCCGGCTACCTGAACCATGCAGGGATTGAACTTGCATCCTTCAGGTCTGAAACACTTGTCTTAAGGTCCATTTATACAGGACGATTATAGCGTAAAATTTGTTCGAACAAACTAAAATGCACGATAATCGTTGCGTCCAAATGCAAAGCCTTCATTTACTATTAGTTTACTTTTCGTTTGGAGCTCAGTTTCAACCAGCATAAAAATAATGGCTGGTTCGCTCACTCTTCACTGCGTCTAAACTACAGATGAGCGAGTATACTCGCTAAAGGCAATTGCTCGAGCGAGCATTGCCATTAGCGAGTACCTGCCCGCTCGCGACAAAAGGTTCGGGCAGGGAGCTGCGGGGGAGAGCGGGGCGGAACAGAGGGGAGATCTCTCTCTCCCTCTCTCCCCCCCGCTCCCCTCCTGCTGACTGCCGCTACTCACGGCTCCCCCGCGCCGGCACCCAAACCTTTGGTCTTGAGCGGGCAGGTACTCGCTAAAGGCAATGCTCGCTCAAGCAATTGCCTTTAGCGTGTATACTCGCTCATCTCTAGTCTAAACGCTCCCCACCCAGCACTTCACATAGAATGTAAGGCTCTGAGATAGAAGTCAGCGAGTAGTGAGCGATATTCAGTGGTGATCTACCTGACTAAACGCTCCACATGGGCGTAAACAACTAGCGGTGACATCACCCTCTTGTACAAATCATTTAGCTGACGGTCATCCCATGTACATCGGGCATTAGACAACAAGTCTGGCTAGCACTTCACTCTCATCAAATTTGGAATGGGCAGACAAATGGCCCATATATTATTCTTGCACAGTGGCCAACTGTGTCGGGTCCTGGATGGCGGACAGCAGTTCTATGGATGATGTCCTCCAGGAGATAAGCCTTGCATAGCACAAAATTCATGAATATAAACCGATTAAAACGTATTATAGTGTGTTTGGGGGATTGTTGTTGTAGTGATAGCATAATAATGCTCAAAAGACGGAAAGGAGCATCGAGTGAGCCAAGTACTGGCAATATGTTGTGTACAAGAGACTAATCAGAACCGATGTGCACGACAATTGTAGCATTTGGGTTTTCGGAATTCATGCACCTGGAACTAACTACTGTGAGAAATAAAACACTTCAACACTTTGAAGCTAAGCTACAGAAATGTGAGACGCCTTGTGAACATCCCTGGAATGTAATTACAGTGATTGCAGTTTGTGCTCTTAGGCAATGGCTTGATTACCAATATGACATAACAGTGACAAATGTGTCTGCGACTCAAGTAGAAGCTACAAAGAGAAGATCTGGATACATTTCTGCAACTCTGGAACAAAAGAAATTATCTGCACACATTACCCTGCAAATTAATGGATGAATACTGCCGTAATTACTGATAAGATGTATATGCATGACCCTAGGGCGAGTCTACGTTTATGGAGGCAGACTCGGAATAAATAACATACAGGGTGTTCCGTACAATCCTCCCACATTCTATCAGTTCAGAGAGCAGAAAGGAAGAAAAGTAGGGAAATTAAACCACAGGAAATGTAAGAACAACTCAAACTTTTTTTTACGCACACACTAATAAATCTCCACATTTGCCCCATTGGTGACACGAATAATATCCAGTCCACATTCAATTGATTGCCATATTCTCTCCAATATGTCCAATATTATGGTAGCAATCGTATCAAGGATGTGGGGTTGGGAATCTGGAAGATTATAGTTATTCACTGTAGGCTCAAATATGCAATCCTTTATGTAACCCCAGAGGAAGATATCCATCGGGGTATGATCTGGTAAACGGAGCGGCCACCTAATGGGTCTGCCATATTCAATCTAGCGATCTCGAAAGGTGTTGTTGAGAGAACACTGGACATCCACCCTCCAATTTGGGGGAGCCACATCTTGCTGGAAGATAAGGTTCGGTTAGATATTGGCTACTTAGGGATACAGGAACTGTTTCAACAAGTCAAGATATACTGGGCCACTTAGTGTATGTTCACTGAAAAAAGTGGACCGATAATCCTATCCTTCGTTAGACCACACCAAACATTCAATTTTGGGCTATCTGGGACATGTTCCCTGTAGACATGGGGGTTATCCTGAGAAATGAAATATAGCCTCGTCTAAGAACAAGATGTTCCCAAGAAAGTGACAGTCGGTGTTGATAGGATCAAGCATTGTGATAGCGAATTCTTATCTATGCGAGTTGTCATCTGGCTTCAGTTCTTGGACAATTTACAGTTTTTAAGGTTACATACAAAGTTATTTAGGTAGTACTCGATGCACTGTTATTGGCAGTTCCTTTCGATTGTCTTGATGCTTGGTCCTGATGTTGAGTTGCACCCAGTCTGGGGCTCTGAGCACAATTCTGCTGTTGTACAGTAACTAGAAAGAAGAGAAGTGCATTGGCTTCAGGAGGAGCCAGTCTAAAGGTTTCTGGTCTAGCAGAGCAGGCAAAGCAATGGGAGGAGGCTCCTTCTGCAGCAAGTGATCTACCAGCCAGACACAAGCTGGTGAGAGGAAGGAGGAGGGAAAGGCTGGTCTGCTGGGATACTTACAAATGATTTTTTCTATAAATTTCACACTGGTGCTAGTAATATGTAACAAAATAGGGCCAACGGGGTCTTAAAGGGAGCCATTATTGAGATTTTGTTCAATTTTAGTGTTCCTTAAAATAAATCCTACACACATGGGACAATTTTATGTTTTAGGGCTGCAATAGATAAGTGTGTTTTTGCTCGTTCTGCATGCAGGAAAATCCCACCCGCAAAATGCGGAGAATAGAAGCTATTGATTTCAATGGGTGCATTCTCACTTATTTTTTTTGCAGGCAAACAAAGCTGCACCAATTGAAATAGTAAATTTGTCTAATGAGTTCCAGATGTTTTCTTTTTCCAACCAAATTATGCAGTGTTTCACAAATCTTCTAGTGTATTGCACTTGCATTTGAGGATCTCTCCCCCCCATTATTGACTTCTATGGGAACCTTTGGTGTGCAAATGCACAGGAAAATAGAGCATGCCATTTTTTTTTTTACACTGAGTAGTTGTCATGGCTTACTGGATAGGGACTGGAGTGACATCATGGCATCAGCCCCAGCCCAGGTGATCTACACTCTGGCCTATACTCAGTGTCATTCCAATGTTGAACACGACATAAGCACTTCTCTGTTGGTGTGCGAATGGACTGATTGACTTGGAGGCATGTGCTCTAGCCAACCAATCACCACGTATCTGTGCACAATTATTCCGGCTCCTCCTGATGGAGGACAACAGTTATACTTCTATCTGAAGGTGTTTCTGGTATAGTCGACGGCTCCTGTCCTGTTCTACAATCAGAGAAGCCTGTTTAGTGTTAAGGATATTTGGAATGTTGCAATATCTAGTTCCTGACTTATTGCTTATTCTGCATTGGTATTTCATTTCGTTTGGTACGTATTTGTTTTACATCTATACCGCACACATTGTTATTTATTGTAGTATATATTAACCCTTTTTTCTAGGGGAGAGTCAGAGTCAGCTAAGATTCCTGACAGGGGATCGCCCTCATCAGGGTAGTACTCCACTTTTAGGTAGGGTCTCAGCACGTTAGTAGGTTAAGGTCACATTTCCTGTTCCCTCACTATTTGGGTTTGTTATAAATATTTTGTGCTCTGTGTGTGTATCTATCCTTTTAGGACAACCAATTATGTCTGATCCAGACTAGGTATTTTGCATCCAGCTCGGATGTAACAGGTGTGTCTTGCCACATTGATTAATATGGTACCATATGCAGTCCATGTGTAGTCTGTTCTTAAGGGTGCCCACTAGAGATGAGCGAACGTACTCGTTTCGAGTACTTACGCACCCGAGTACCGCCATTTTCGAGTACTTCAGTACTCGGGTGAAAAGATTCGGGGGGCGCCGGGGGGCGGGGAGAGGCGTGGCGGTGCGGGGGGGAGCAGCGGGGAACAGGGGGGAGCCCTCTCTCTCTCCCTCTCCCCCCCACTCCCCACTGCTACCCCCCGTGCCGCCACGGCGCCCCCCCCGAATTTTTTCGCCCGAGTACGGAAGTACTCGGAATTCGCGGTATTCAGGCGAAAAAGGGGCGTGGCCGAGCACGTTCGCTCATATCTAGTGCCCACCCACTAGCGTTTTTTTACTGCGAAATTCGCAGCGTTTTTTTTTTTTCTGCAGGGGTCTTTGGGCTATGGGACATGCAAAGCTAAAATCGCGATCGCGCAAAATCGCGATATCGCGGTAAATCGCGATTTTGCGTGATCGCGATTTTTACATTACAAGTCACATAGACCCCCTGCAGAAAAAAAAAATTGCGAATTTCGCAGTGAAAAAAAAAGCCAGTGGGTGGGCACCCTAAGGGCGCCCACCCACTGGCGATTTGCGTTTCTCTGCGTTTTGCGTTTTTTCTCAAGTGCAATTAGAATTGAATGTACTCCCACCCACTGGCGATTTGCGTTGCGTTGCGTGGCGTTTTTTAACATAGGAACTGTCAGTTGCATATGTGTCCTTATTTTTCTCCTAATGCACCCATGAAAGTCAATGGAAATTAATGGAAACGCCGCGAAAACGCCGCGAAAACGCGGCAAAAAACGCCGCGAAAAACGCGGGGAAAACGCCGCGAAAACGCGGCGTTTTTCATGCACGGAAATCGCAAACGCCAGTGGGTGGGCGCCCTAAGGGTGGACACTCACTAGTGATATTTTCTTTCTTGCGCTGCGAGAGCACGAGAAAACTCTCGCCTTGCAGTGCAAGAAAGACGCCAGAATAACACCGGCATATCGCAAGTGCTTCCAATGGGGCCAGCGGCAGCAGCACTAGCCCCATTGAAGACATAGGGAGAATGCTGCAGACTTCTGCCACAGCTGTGACAGCTGGCAGAAGTCCGCGGAATGCTATCCCATTGCTTTCAATGGGATCGGCACTGTTGCTTGAAATATAAGCACTTCCCCGATAATCATCAATAAGAGGTAAATTTTTTTTTTTTTTAATTACTCACCTCTCCTGCGCTCAGACGCATCCTCCGGCTGGCTCCCCTGCACTGCTGTTAAGCTCTTTCAGCAGGCAGAGATTTAAAAATCCCCGCCTCCTGAAAGGGCTGTGCTGATTGGCTGAGGGCTCAGCCAATAGCAGCTAGTGCTTAGCTATTGGCTGAGCGCTCAGCCAATGACAGATAGCCCATAGCTATTCATTCATGATGAGTAATAAAAAAAAAAATTTTTACCGCTTATTGATGATTATCGGGGGAGGGCTTATATTTCAAGCCCTTCCCCGATAATCATACTGCGGCGCTTGACTGAAAGCAGTGCTTTCAATGGGATTGGCAGCAGTGCCGATCCCATTGAAAGCCATGGGATAGCATGCCGCGGACTTCTGCCACAGCTGTTTCAGCTGTGACAGCTGTGGCAGAGGATTCCATCGTCCCCGCGGTCCCCATGGGGATGAAGGAAACCCCTGCCACAGCTGTCACAGCTGTGGCAGCTGTGGCAGAAGTCCGCGGCATTCTCCATCTCTTTTCAATGGGGCTAGCGCTGCTGCCGCTGGCCCCATTGAAGAGACTGGCGATATCCCGGAGTGATGCCGTTTTTTTTCTCGCACTGCGCTGCAAGACTTTACCTTTACTCTCGCAGCGCAGTGGAGAAAAAAACGCCAGTGGGTGTTCACCCTTAATGTGACACCACACAGATGAAAAAAATGCTAGTGTACTCAAGGCCTTTAGCTTAAAGGGGTTTTCTGGGCAAAAACGATTGCTGACTTGTCCTCAGGATAGGTCATCAATAGTTAATCGCCTAGAACTCACTACTCAGGATTCCCGGCAATCCTCTGATTGCCCGGCTCGCTGTCAGTGCAGCAGGCTGGGCATGCAGCATAGGAAACGGCAGTGGAAGTGCCTTAACTAGCTTCACTCCCATTGAAATTAATGGGAGCTGAAGCAGCTATTACACTTCTATGGCCTTTCCCTATGTCAGAGGTGGAAATGCCTTAAGTGTAATGGCCGCTTCGGCTCTCATTCATATCAGTGGGAGTGAAGCTAACTATGTCATTTCCGCTGCTGTCCCCTATGACTGCACTGACAGGGGGCCGGGTGATCAGCTCATCGTTGGTGATCCCAAATGATTAATCCCCAATGATTAACTATTGATGACCTATCATTTGGATCATCAATGGCTTTTGCCCCCCCCAAAGATGTCATTTTTTGGGTCTGTGGCATTTTTATCCTTGGCACTTTTTCAGGTATTTTCCACCGACTTCTACAGGAAAAAAAATGCTTTAAGCAAAAAAAAAACCAAAACGCATGAAATTCATGGCGTTTTTTACAGGCTACAAAAGGCGCTACAAAAAACTATGTCTGTAGGAAGCCTAAAGATACGTTACGAATTTATGGTGGACATTAACTTTAAGCATTTGTTCATTTGTCAGAGCTCTCAGTGGGGACGAGTTTATTACTATTTGAGTCCTCCATATCTCATATATACCCTGGATTTCATATACTTTTCTATACAGAATCTACTCTGCCTTCATAGAGTTTAACATCCAGAACGAATACAATAATAGGACTTCCATAGTAGACTGAACCCAGGAAATAAGTCGGCACATAAATCAAACGACAATACAAGCATCAATGATATGATGTACCTGCTTCATTTTTCATCAGCCTGAGATGATTCATCTTTACCTGTACGAGTTCCTGAAAGCCGAGGCTCAGGATGACAGTGGCAAAGCACAAGACATACAGCGGCACTGCTCAGAAATTGGATGTCACAAACACTTACAATATAGATGTCTCATTTTTATAATTGCTTTCTGCCGTAATTTCATGAGTTACACATTTCATAAACAATAAAACTGTAAAGGTGAAGATTCCACTGAATGTGACTTTAATATATCATAGTTGTTTTAGTACAATTACCAAATCTCAGTTATTTTACATCCTCGAGGAGTGTTGGGAAGTGTCGACTGCCTACCTTCTGTGTGATGTGGTTGATCATCACAACAGCCAGGGTGTGTAGCTAAATGCTCATGGGCCCGGGTGGAAAAGTTTATCTTGGGCCCCCCAACTTCTCTTAACCCATAACACAGAGGCGTAACTTGAAGCTCCTGGGGCCCAGTGCAAAACCTGTAACAGGGCCCCCAACTATAATGCTTTATTCATAGTACTAGGCTCCCTATAAGGAAAAGAGAGGCCTTATGGCCCCCCAAGGCTCCTGGGCCCAGGCACAACCGCAACCCGTATACTTACACCAGTGACAACAGCCCAAGAACTAGATGGACACCACTGTGAGAAGTGCTCTAAGACCATTGAGTTTCATACTCTCCCGCTTGCATCATTAATAATTTACATTTCGCAAAAGATGCTCCTGTTTTGGGGTATTAGAAGGAAGATTAGATGTCAATTAAAATTGTAGAATCTTTGTCCAACCGTGTCAGATTGGAACTGGGGTAATGTCCTGGTCCACATGCTCCACAGGCTCAGTGTCATTTTGGCATTGGACGCTGACATGAACACGTCTCTGCTCGTGTGTGGAGTGATTGGTAGGTGAGTGTTCCAGCTGGCCAATCGGCATGTGTCTGTATACATTTTTTCCAGTTCCTCTCCATGAAGGATGCCAGTTATACTTGGACTGCTAGTGGAATCAAGGTTCAAGTTTCCTGGGTGGCATAGCATTGGAACCACCTCAGCCTATTGGGTTAGTTCCTTTGTGTGCTGTTGGTATACATTTTTTTTTTCTAGTTATACTTGTGGTCTGAAGGTGTTTTTGGCTTTATTGACAGCTCCTATCATGCTCCACTGTCAGATAAGTCATAGAATCATAAAATGGTAGAGTTGGAAAGGACCTCCAGGGTCATCGGGTCCAACCCCCTGCTCAGTGCAGGATCACTAAATCATCCCAGACAGATATTTGTCCAGCCTCTGTTTGAAGACTTCCATTGAAGGCGAACTCACCACCTCTCGTGGTAACATGTTCCACTCATTGATCAGCCTCACTGTTAGAAAGTTTTTTCTAATATCTAATTTGTGTCTCCTCCCTTTCAGTTTCATCCTATGTCTGTTTGGTGTTAAGGATATTTAGGGTATTGTAACATCTTTCTCATGACATATAATTATTTCTGCAATAGTATCTCATCTGGTCTATTACATATTGTTTCACATCTATACCACATGCATTGTTATTTAGCAAACATTATCCTTGTTTCCAACTGGTCAGAGTCATCCTTATCAGGGTGATTGCTCCTCTAATTGCATTAGTAGGTTAGGGTCAGATTTCACGTTCCTCTGGTATTTAGTTTCATTATAAATGTTTTGTGTTCTTTCTGTTAGTACATTGCGTGTATATCTGTCTTTTAGGACATTAAATTATGTCTGATTCAGACAAGGTGTTTTTATATCCAGCTCAGTCCTAATAGCCTCAAAACAAAGTAATGATTTTGGATCAAATCTGGTTTGCAGTAAGATTAACTGCAAATGGAACTTTCGAAGAGCGCCACCAAGCGCTTACACAACTGCATATGTCATTAACTCCCAGTGTAGTTGACTATGCTTTTTAGTACTGATAAAAAAAAGTATATTGACATACTTTATGCTAAGCAATGTATGCCAAAAAGAATAAACTGAATGGCCACTATTACAGACACTCATATTATAGTGCCTTGGACCTTCTTTGACCTTTAGAACTGCAGCAATTCATCATGGCGTAGATTTCACCAGGTGGAATAATTCTGCAAGAATATTGGCCTATGTCAACAGGAAACTTCTTGCAGTTGCTTCAAACTAGATGGACGTTCTGACATGTTCTGAGAACATGACAAGAAGGGGTCATCGATTCCTGCTGCTTGCACCAAATCGGCATGGTGATGTTTTTCCACATATCAGTGATTTTTGTCATCCTCTTATGACCACTTTTGAGTTGTTTCCATCCACAGGATCCCCATTCACTGGATGTTTTTCCTCAATAACACCATTCTTAGTTTGCTTCCTACACCAGTACATGAAAAATCCCCACAAAGTTGGCCGCAAAATCCTGGCCCTGGCTAGTCTAGCACTAATGACCAGGCTTCATTGGAAGTCGCTCAACTTGCTGCAATTTCCCATCTAATGTGAATTCACACTGAAACTGATCCACAGAAAACTTATTACTTGATTTCATACTGCACTCCGGGGTCATAGGTCCAATCTCCATGCATGGAACTGCAATCAGGAGACGGGTAGGGTCTCTAATGAAGTGAGCAATCAGTGTATGTTTTGATAATAGCAGCCTATGGGCACTCTGACATATACAGTGTAAGCACTTCCAAACATATATCCCAAATTTAGAACCCAATTGTTATAAGGGATACTTTGCCCATGAGCTAAATTTTTTTCATATGTAGGTCTAAAAGTAATCCTGACCATAGCAAATAAGTTATCTCTTGATATAAGGGCTGTCCCCACTGTAGGCCCATGTTCATATGTCTTATTTGGTCATATAATATCATAAAGAAGGACCCATCACTCAGGATTCACTTGGTTAGCCTTCAAAATGAATGACTGCAAAGAGTAGTTTCCACTCTTGGAAACTTGGTATGATTACATCTTCTCCCATATGTTTCAGTGGGTGGCACTAAGTATCAGCATCTGGACTCATGGCAATAAGCTAATTGCCTATGAGGTTTCCTTCGAAAAAATGACAGTCCAATTGGCACAACCCATTAATTAGATCTCAACTGCCATTGAGTTAAATGCAGGGGAGGAACAAGGCAGATTGCAACACTGAAACTTTACTTATCCTTATCTCTTATCTCTGTATTAAATGGGTTGTCCCATGAAATGAAGTTATCCCATCACCTAATGTCCTCTGGAGGAGGTCTGAGAGCTACAGTCAGGTGAATTACAACTGTCGCGCAAGACATGTCTCTGAAGCATTTACTACAAGGGGTGAAGAGGGATAGATCCTTGGATTTGTGGTCTTCTCAAAAAATTCTGCATTGATCGGTGAGGAACGTTGGGCTACAGGAACCATTAGGATCTTTGTTCTCATGATCTGTGGGGGTCTCAGCAATCAGACCCCACTGATCAGATAGTTCTCCAATATCCTATGAATAGAGGATAGCTTAATTTCGTTGGACAACCCCTTTATTGTGCTTGCAGTGTCTATATACAGTGATATGCAGAAGCTTAGAAGACAAATGGAGCAAAATTTTAAATTAAACCCGAATGCAAAAGTAATTGTGAGCCCAAAATACATGTATTTTAGTGAAAAAACGTTTTGACCGTCAGTGGTGCCCATAGCCTCTAAGAGTTCGCTCCATCCCGTATTGGGAAAAAATCTTTCCACTTTTACATATATTCAAATTCCACATTTCATGATTTAATCACATCTGCCAAATCTCAGAAGCCAATGCATTTTCATATGCCTTACTTTACCTTCAATATTTACATTCTTTCATTTTACATTAATGATTGCTTGAGCTTGCCAGGAATGCCTCAGATCTTAAGCATGCGTCATGCTGACACCCGGCTATACGCCGTGTATGTGATCTCCCTGTATTATAATGCGGCTGTAAGCAGCTGATACTGAACGCTCATTCAATCTCTATTTGATCTGACTCATGCTGTTCTGAGAATGGACAAATCCCCGTTCTCTATGTTTACCATCACAAAAGTACTAACTTCAATGCTTGATGTTCTGCAGGTGGGTAAATTAACAAACTCACAAAAAGAAGTGTGCCCATTAAAAGATGTATGCGTTCTTTCAGAATATCAAGGCTTGCGAGTATGAAAGCGACTTTATCTTTAGCGTTTTCGTACATTTTAGAACTTGTCTCTTACATGAAACATAATCTTACAATTAGTAATGTCATAAAAGTACTATAGCACATAAGATCATCCGTCCCTCAGACTTCCGACGGTTGTAGAATAATTCTATAGAACCGGAAAATTATATTCAGAGATGTCTTGGTGGTCACAAGTTAAGAAAACTATAAACCATGGTGGACTGGTGGACCAAGTGGCCCAAGAAGAAAAATATAATATAGGGTAGTGCTCTCCACATATATAGTTTTGTCAAAAGAGGACACATGACTGTAGAGTTTAGGATGCATTTGCACCATTCCATAAGCCAGTAGGGATGTTCTTGGCAATAAAAACTCCCAGAAAACAATAGAAAACAACTCAAAAAGTTAAGCATCAACCAAAGCGCAAACTGATTACTCAACTAAACAAGAAATTCATCTACCCCCCCATAGATGCAAAACCCGGGTTCCTAAGCTCATGGGAGAAGGAACTCGATATATCCCTAACACAAACGGAAATAAAAACTATATTGAGGGTGGCTTATGGTCTGACCCCATGCGTGACATCCCAAGAAAGCCACTATAAACTAATGGCCAGATGGTATAGGACCCCACAATGGTTATTCGCATATAAATTAGCACCACGCGACAGATGTTGGAGGTGTGACGCAGCGGTGGGGTCCTATAAACACATCTGGTGGGACTGCCACGTCCTTGGTAAATTTTGGAAAGAGGTAGAAAAGGTGTTGAAAAATATAAAACCAGACCTCAAATTAACAGCTGACAAAGTATTTCTCTGGAGACCCTCCAAAGACTTTCACCCATTTAGAGACACACTAGTTGCTACTCTAATAGATGCGGCTAAAACACTAATCCCCTTTCTTTGGCTCCAAAAAACTCCTCCTACCCTCAACCAATGGAGGGAACGAGTGGACATGCTATATAATCTAGAAGAATTATCTAGTTGGAAAGCGGGCACACACGACAGCTTCATAGAGAGGTGGACCCCCTGGAAGCGGATACCCTAAAAACGTATTCAAATGGGAATGAGTTGAGAATACTAATTAATAGGTGAGAGGTCCAGAAAAGCCTGGGCTATTCGAGCAAAAGACCCCAAAATCAGACCACTGGGTTGACATGGGAACGACCCCATGAATAACCTGACACAGACGAACAGAGAACAACGGGCAGGACAACAAAAAAGGCGAATGGGCCCTCACCCCCCCCCCCACCCCACCCAATACTTCATCCCACGAAAAGACCCAGGGGACCGAGATGGCAACAGTTCGGTGAAAAATCTGCTCCACCACCGTGCCTCTACCCAGGTACATTGGTAGCCTACTTCTTCCAATCTTACCTTTAACCTCTCCCCCCCTCCCTTACTCCTCTCCCATCCCCCTCTTCCCTTCTCATACACCTCCCCTGTACTTTACCCTGTCCCAGGGGAAGTACAATGTTAACTATTTAATTAGAAATAAAGTGAGATCCAGATGTGCAGTGACAGCATCAAGAAGACCCAAAACGTGCGGATTTCTGCAAATGTTGGGAGAAAAACATCTGGCTCATACCGTACTGAACGGTATGCATTGCAAGTTAATGAATCCTGTCATACTGTACAACTGGAATACCTAGTGCAAATGTTATATATAGAAAAACTCAAATAAAAACTGATTGTTAAAAATGCATGGGCAGTGCGGCGCTCCGCTCTGCCATGCTGGGCTCCTACGACTCTCCCGGGTCTGATCCGCCCTGAGATGCCGCAAACCAATCACTCTTTCGGGCGGCTGCCCCTCTGTTCTCCCCCGGCGGAGGACGGTGACCCACCTACCTTCTCTAAGAGCACCCCTGCCTAGTCAGGACACCATACAAACTCTGAGAGAGAAAATAAGAGCACCCAGATAACGGGCTCACCTCTGAGAGTACGGAGCCACGAGAAGAAGTAAACGTGGCTGATCGGAGCTCGGCTCTCTTAGCTAGTTAACTCAAGTGTACCATTTCCCCCCCCCCCCCCCACCCCAGTGTTACTATTCTATTTACAATTTATAAGTTCTACAAGATTTTTAAGGTACATAATCCACATTCATGTGAAGTTCGCCCCCACCCACCCCAAACCAGAGAATAAAGCCTCTAAGCACAAGTGTCGTGTTTGGGGGGGGGGGGGGTGATCGCGATTAATAATTGGATTTAACCATTATGTACCGTCATGTTTGTACCAAAAATGTAATTTTTAAACAATCTTTTTTGCATTGTTCAAAGTTAACCGTCAACTGGCATAATGCACTTACTATTTTGTTATTACACTGTAATAGAAAAACTTTAATAAAAAGTGATTTCCAAAAAGAAAAAAAGTTAAGCATCAGTTACAACTAGAGATGAGCGAACCTACTCGTGTCGAGTAATTACTCGATCGAGCACCACGATTTTCGAGTACTTCAGTACTCAGGTGAAAAGATTCGGGGGGTGCCGGGGGGCAGGGGGAGGCGTGGCGGCGCGGGGGGTAGCAGCGGGGAACAGGGGGGAGCCCTCTCTCTCTCCCTCTCCCCCCCATTCCCCGCTGCAACCCCCCACGCACCCACGGCGCCCCCCAAATCTTTTCGCCCGAGTACGGAAGTACTCGAAAATCGCGGTACTCGGGCGAAAAAGGGGCATGGCCAAGTAGGCTCGCTCATCTCTAGTTACAACTTTTTAGATGCATTGGCCATGTTGTTTATTGGGTTTTTTATACAATTTTCCAACCCTGGCTTATGGTAAAGGGGTTGCTCAAAATTTTCAAAAATGGTCTGGTTGTTTTCTGATGTGACACCATTCTGGTCCATGTTTGGTGTTGCAACTTGTGCAATACCAAAGAAAGTCTATGGACAAGAGTGGCTAACCTGGAATCTCAATATAATTGTGTCACTCTTGAGCATGAAGAAAAACCAAATTTGCATGCTGGAGTTTTTCTTCAAAGGCTTTGTACCACACGATAGGAAATAACTTGCTGAGTGATGGGGTTCTTACCACCGAGACCTCACCGATCTCAAGAAAAGTGGTCTAGTACTCCCTACCCTCCTCAGTGTAGTCTACTCTGCAGTGAGGAGGAGACTGAATGGAGTGCTGGTCACACAAGTACACTAATGCTCTATTTACTTTCAATGTGCTTGCCAAGATACCCAAGTGGCACCCACTTGGGTATTTCCATTGACCCCACTGAAATGAATGGAGCGCTGATTGCACATGCTTGGCCAGCATTCAATTCATAGTGATGTCACTGCAGGGGGAGAAGCGACCCCCTCAATGATAGGCAGAACAGGAAATGACAGACCATCACCTCTCAGAAAGTTATCACCTATCTTGTCCCCACTTGTTATTGTGGTACAACCCCTCTAACTTTTTTTCTCAATTCAAAATATTTCCCTGTGCTGGCAGTCCTCTACTAAGTGTACAGATTTCCTTAATTCCCATTTCGGTGAAGAGTTCTATAATTTTTAATGCAATGCAAGTACAAAACCAGTCCAATGACATAAACCGTAATATCTGTCTTCAACATAATGATCAACCATCACACCCTCAAGATCGATGCAAGCTTGGAGATGATAAGCCACATGTTCGCATGCATCCCTACACATCTAAGCTGGAACATTATTGAATTTTTCAGTGATAGCAAGCTTCAATTTGCTGACTGTCCTCTCCAATCACAGCCACTATGTCAGATAATCCAGATCACGGTAGACCCTTGGCACTTGAGGTCTCCTACTGCAGGACTGTACATCAGATTCATCTCAATCTAATAGGGCCCTGGCACTCAGGGTGACCTATTCCACACGGAGACTACACCGACAACAGTGGTTCTGCACAGGCCCCCTGGCATTCAGGGTGTCCCAATTAGTAAAGAACTACCGGAGACTCCTGGCACTCGAGGTGTTTTTTTTCTCTTGCTTATAAGAACTTCTCAGCTGCAGGCATAAAGTGTTATTGTTGGAACAGTTTTATTGCACTGTTAAAGTCTTTGAATCCCAATTGTACCAGAGTAGAAGTACTTTATCATTGTCCTGTTGGCAAGATAGTTTAATAGAATGTTTGCTGTTTACAAAGTGGTATCTCGGCCTGGTGCTACCAACTCTAAAGGGGTTAAGTTGTTAGATGCAAGAGCACCCAGACCTCTAATGCTTTACCAAATCCAGGGTCAAGTCTGAGGGCAAGGGTGACTATTGCCACCAGGACCCTGGCCTCAAGTTACTGTGCCATCCTCTTTCCTGTATCCTCCAAAGCCTAGAGCAGAGGACCATGCCCAGCTGGTTCCAGCTGACGAACACCCACTTATGGAGCCCATTCCACCTGCCCTACCTCTTTCTTCAGCAGTGTGTTTGGAGGTGAGATGTTCAGTTTCTGAGAGAGCGGGATTTCTACTAAACTGACTAGCTGCCATTTCCTGCAGTATCCTAGAAATAGCACCAAAGTCATATTGCAAAAGGGAAGCTGGCCACTTGCTGGTGTGGTGACACAGATGTGGAGATTCGGGGCAGCAGTCAATAAGAAAACCAAAGGTTTCATCAGTGATAATAGCCAGAAAAAGGGTACCTGGTACAAGAAACTACGAGTGCAGAGATTACTCTAGTCAATCCAGACTTTGCTATAGACTATTGCTCAATCCTAATGTTATATATATAGTAGGGATGCGCTACAGAGGATGGCCTGTAGAAGGCAACAGACAATCAGTCTGGTGCCTGAAGTAAGAGGGAAAACACCCACCCGCCTGCCCTTGGACTAAGGGTCTGAAGGCACTAAAGACTAAGGACCAGCTGCGCTCGGGACATCCACAGGTCTGTGCAAAGCAAATGGACTTGTTTTTGCTGTTACCTTCAACCCTGTGGAGGATTATATTGAAGGGACTTTAAAAAGGACTGTGAAGGAACGTTTATAAGATACTTTGTTGTTTCAAGCATTTATTATTGCCTGGAGACCCAGTCGCCTATGTTTCTGTTAAAGATTGTGTAAATAAAGTGACCAAACAAGAAGGAACGTGACCGTTTGGCGTGATATTTACCCCCGTGTTGTCACATATGGTGGAGGATGCGGGAACAAGCAGTGAATGTCCCAGCTCAGGAATGCCAGTGAAAATGCAGACTGCCTCTTTGAGTATGGAGTATTTGCTGAAGCAATGGATACAAGAGAAGGTGCAGCAGCAGAAAGCCCATGAAGAAGCTATGCAAGTGGAGCTGGAGGAAAGGCAACTCCTAATAAAGCAGTTGGCTGCACTGACAGAGTGAGTCAAAGCTACAGAGAATGAGCACCTCATAAAAGAGACTGAAACTTATCACAGGGCTTTGTTGGGAGAACAAACCCATAAGTGTGAACAAGACTGTAAAAAGTTGAAGACACAGTCAGCAAAGAGGAATATTCAATGGGAAGTTCAGGTAAAACAGCTCAAAGAAAAGCTGGAGATGGAGAAAGCCGCCTGCAGCAAAGCAGAAAAGCAAGCAGAGGTATTGAGAGGTATACTGGACTTCAAGAAAGCCCAAGAAGCTCGTCAGGAGCAGGTGCCGACTCAGCTCCAGATAAGCAGGGATGAAGAAATAGAGCTATATGAAGCTCAGATCCAGAACCTTAAGCAAACTCATGCGCTAGCTAAGAGTGAACTGTCCCAACGATTAGAACAATCTGTGCAGTATGAACAGGACTGTAAGAAACTGCAAATGAAAATCCAAGAGTTGGAGATTACAGGTTTACAGAATCAAGTTGCAGAGCTGAAAATGCTGTTAGCAAAGAAAAATGGTGACTTGGAGTGCCAAGTAAGTCAGCTCAAGGAAGAGCTGGGAATACAGAAAGCTGCTTGCAGTCAGGCAAAGAAGCAAGCAGAGATCTTGAAACACTTATTGGGTGACAAAGAAAACCAGGAAGCGCTGCATGAGAGACTGGTGTCCCAGCTACAGATGAGCTTGGATGAGAAAGCTGATATACATGGAGCCCAAATCCAGGAGCTGGAACGGAGTCATGCTGTAGTTGTTGGGAAACTGTCCAAGCAATTTAAGCAACTTGAAAAAGTGAAAGAAACATGGAAAAGCGAGTGTCTTGAGCTGACCCAAAAGGTGAGGGGTGTTACGTGTGCTGCTGAGATATGTTGTTCTATTGTGATTCCAGCAGCACAGCACTCTCAGGGTTAATGATTGAGCTGGCTGAGTGTGGTACTGTCTGCTAGCCAATGCCCTGGATCTGTGCTCACAAATAAACCCAGCTCCTGGTCAGTCTGTATGGCCACTAAGGTGAGCAGTCATGAATGCTTGTCTGGTGAGGGTTGCAGTGTGACTTGGTTCATGTCCATTTGTACGTTTAAATTCTGTCAGTTTTGTGTTAGTTTGCTGTGTGTCCTGCAATCTGTGTACTGTCCTGTTGCAGCGTGTGGTGAACTCTGTCTGGTTCTGCTGGACTCCTGGTTAGTGTAGGGACTAGCAGTATAACCAGGAGCCGTGAAGTGGCCTGCTAGCTTTCAACATATTGTACAACATCTCAACTAATACCTGGTATTTATATTCAGCTTCCTATCCGTTACTAGTGGTTGCATGTTGTATGCAGTGTATTTTGGGTCTGTCATGTGGCATGTGAATGCATCCTGTTCTGGTGCGTGCCTCCTAGGATCAGCTAGGGCCCAGATCCGAAGACCGCCGGGCTGCACTTATTGGGGCAAATCCCCGCTTAGGTAGGGCCACTGTCATCCTCCCTTGTAGCACAGGGTCAGTTGCCTGAAACTGGTGTGAGTCCCGTGTGACCCTGGTGATACCCGTGTGCGTCCCCTTTGGTCACGATCGTGTGGGCCCCGTGCTTTGCCTGCCCACACGATCGTAACAAAGGGGTTGTTGGAAGACAAGTGTGCATATGAATGCAAGAGAAATACAGCAGAGATGCAGCTTCAAGAGCTACAAATAAAAATAACTGAAGGTGACAGTGTGCAGACAGCGTTGTCTGAGCAGGTGAGCAGGCTGCAGGTGAAGCTGGAAGCTCAGAGTGAAGAGTTCCAGAAGTTACTGCAAGAAGAGACGCAGCAAAGGCTTGGTCTCAGTGCAGACCTGAAGACTATGCAAGGTGAGAAAAATGTATTCTTCAAGCAGGTAGAGGTAGATGCAGAAGCTAAAAGAAACATGTCAGAGCAGATTGCAACACTTCAGGCTGAGGTGGTGGATCTGGAAGATAGACTGCAGAAGAGTGCTTTGTGTTTTGATTCTGTGGAAGAGCAGAAAAGAGAGATACAAGGAGAATTAGAAACTACAAGGCAGCAGTGTGAAGAGAAAACAGCCGCCTGTGATAAGCTTGAGAAGGTTAAAGTAAGTCTTCAGCAGGAGGTAGAAGATGTTACTGTTAAGCTTGGTCAGCAACAGGAGCTTATGGCCAAACTGGAGAAGTAACAGAAGCTGTGTGAACAGGAGCTGACTGAAGAGAACGCCAGATCTGCAAGATATGCCAGTGAACTTGAGCATGCAGAAAAAAAGGGCTAATGAGAAAGAAACAGAGGTACTAACCCTGACAAGCACCCTGAAAATAGTGTCAGAAGAAAGAGCAAAGCTTCAGCAGTTCTCAGGGAAGTTGTGCATGAAGATGAAATGCTGTAAATCAAATAGTCAAGCGGCTGAAAGAAGTGTTCTGAGACCAGAGATGTCTAAAACCCAGTTCAGACAGAAAATAAAAAGGTAATCTTGTTAAAGAATCTGAAAGGGTTACAAGTAGTAAAGAATGCCAAATTATGTTTACAAAAGGAGACTACTGAAGCTCAGAAGGTCTCACAAGTGGCGGCAGAAGTCTTGGAAGAACTGCAGCAAAAGAATAATGATGTAAAAAGCCAAACCCAGAAGGTGAAGAAACAGTTTGTCCAAATGGTAGAAGCCTATCACAGGGATGCTGGCTCCAAGGACCAACTCAACAGTGAACTGCATGCTGCTAAGCAGAAGTCAGAGTCAGAGGGAAAGGAATTTCGAAGAATGTGATTGGTTCTAACCAATGACAACACTGTACTAAGAAAAGAAATGGCATTGTTACAAAGTGAGGAAAAAATGATAATTATAAGCCTGAATGAATTGAAAAATGAAGTGGAGACTGTAATCCATAGGAAGGCCATGCTGGCTCCAAGGACCAACTCAACAGTGAACTGCATGCTGCTAAGCAGAAGTCAGAGTCAGAGGGAAAGGAATTTCGAAGAATGTGATTGGTTCTAACCAATGACAACACTGTACTAAGAAAAGAAATGGCATTGTTACAAAGTGAGGAAAAAATGATAATTATAAGCCTGAATGAATTGAAAAATGAAGTGGAGACTGTAATCCATAGGAAGGCCATGCTGGAGCATGAGCTACTACAGGAACTGGAAGAATACAGAGACAAGGTTCTTGAGCTAGAAGAGACCTTCAAAATGGAGGCTCAGTTAGAAAGTCTCCACAAGCCGTCCTGCACTGAAATGGAGGACTGTGTTAGCTCCAAGGATGATGGTGAAAAGACTGTACCTAAACTAGAAAAGTCTACTAAAGCCTTGGAGCAGCAAAAAGAAGAAATGAAGGGTCAGGTAGGGAAACTTGACTATAAGTTACAAGCCACAAAGTTGCCCTTGTGAGTCAACTTGCAAGCTGTGAGAGCACAGTCTGACAGAGATCTACAAGGATGTGAGGAGCAGAGTGAAGACAAGAAGAAGAAACTCGTCAGACAGGTAAAAACAGAATGAGACCCCCGAGGCTGGAGTTTTGACCCTGGAGGGTCAGAAGAAGAAAAATGTGATACGGCCTACGGCCTTCATCAAGGGGGAGGGATATGTAGGGGTGCGCTACAGAGGATGGCCTGTAGGGGGCAACAGACAATCAGTCTGGTGCCTGAAGTAAGAGGGAAAACACCCACAGGTGTGGTCAGTGATATAAAAAGGGTTATTCCTACTGCAGTGGAGAAGAGTGTCTGGCTGAGAAGGCCAGGAAGACAGCTCAGTAGAGATGCAGGGCTTTTAGCCCAGAGTGTGTGGCTGAGAAGGCCAGAGGTGGACAGGGAGACGCCCCTCACCTCAACACCTAGAAGAGGTGTGTGTCTGGGAGAACCAGAATTCAGCTAAAGGCTGTATTGCGACCAGACTGGGAGCTGCGTGGGTCCAGCAGGACCCCTGGAGTATGCCTGCCCTTGGACTAAGGGTCTGAAGGCACTAAGGACCAGCTGCGCTTGGGACATCCACAGGTCTGTGCAAAGCAAATGGACTTGTTATTGCTGTTACCTTCAACCCTGTGGAGGATTATATTGAAGGGACTTTGAAAAGGACTATCAAGGGACGTTTAAAAGAGACTTTATTGTTTCAAGCATTTATAATTGCTCTGGAGACCCAGTCGTCTATGTTTCTGTTAAAGATTGTGTAATTAAAGTGACCAAGCAAGAAGGAAAGTGACCGTTTGGCGTGATATTTAACCCCCGGGTTGTCACAATATATATATATATATATATATAGAGAGAGAGAGAGAGAGAGAGAGAGAGAGAGAGAAAGAGAGAGAGAGTCATGCATTCTCCTGTGTACATAAGACATATTTTCTGTCTGTATTCAGTCCATATTCAGACCTTTTTATTTAAATGACCCAATACGGAGAGCACGCGGATCTTTTAAATTAAATTGGTGTATGCATACATGCATTTTTATGTAGACCGATGTTGCACGTAAAAAAAATTGTAACATGTCCTCATCCATTAAAATCATCCATTAAAATTGATGGGTGCTAATTAGAGATGAGCAAGTATACTCGCTAAGGCACATTACTCGCGCGAGTAGTGCCTTAGCCAAGTATCTCCCCGCTCGCCTCTAAAGATTCGTGGTCCAGCGCCGGTGACAGGTGAGTTGCGGCGGGGAGCGGGGGGGGGGGAGAGGGAGAGAGAGATCTCTCTCCCCTCCGTTCCTCCCCGCTCTCTCCCACCCCTCCCCGCCCCCTTCTGGCCCTCAAATCTTTAGAGACGAGCGGGGAGATACTCGGCTAAGGCACTACTCGCTCGAGTAATGTGCCTTAGCGAGTATACTCGCTCATCTCTAGTGCTAATGAAAATGAAATGTTTTTAAAAAATGAAATTGTTTAAGCACTTTTATAATGCTTTGGTATACTCCAATGGGGGCGATTATGATGTATGTCCTACTGGCCAAAATTCCAAGAAACCACCCTGGAATGAGTCCCTACTAGCCCAGTCCTGCACACACAATCTAATCTACAGTATGAAGAGCTGCTCTTCAGGTGACATTGTACAGTTGCATAGGCTCACATACGCTAGGCCCACCCCTGTATCTCACAGACATGCTCCACTAGCCCGGGGCACAGTTTTCCACTTGTTTCAGATCACAATGACACTTTACCAGCTTTAGAATGGGGTTTTGTTGCTAAGACTTTATTACTTGATTGAGGGGCAAGTTATGCAAATTTACGACATTTTGCATAGGAAAATATTACTGTCATGAATTAAAAGAGAGGGGTTGACTGAATAATCACTTGGCATTTGAGCTTTCTGATTTATAACTACTCCTTTCATAGGGCATAATAAAATATGAACGATGAATGGTTTAGGGAGACCAATTTAAATTCCAAATTTAAATGCAAGGAGTACAAAAGTTGAAAGGCGTGTTGCGATCTTATAAAGAAGGGCTGGTAGTGTGGCAGATAGCATTATTGCATTGAAGGAGCACATTTAAATTGTACGGTTTTACCAAAGGTAACTTTCTGCCTCTTAGTTGATGATTATTGCTACAGGAAAAAATCCAAAAATAACACGAACATTAACCCCTTGTGATGACCAATGCACCTTTTTACTGGCCTTATGTGCAACTTTTGAATTGCCCATTTGCAAGTAACCTAAACCTGCGCATACATCTTTTTGAGGCAGTGGCTTGGCTGACTACTGACAGCCAGGCTCCTGCTCTAACTGCCAGAAACAGAGAAACCTGAGATCCTGGCAGTTTAACCCCTTGCATGCCACAATCAATTTCAACCTTCTTTCACCCTTTAGTACCCCACAATGAGATGGCAGGGTACCAATGGGTTGCCATGGCAACTGGAGGCCTAACAAAGACTTCAATGTCTGCCATATAACTCAACCCATTAGACCCCACATCCGGCAGAGCATAATAGGCTGCCATCATAGGCTTGGTAGAATGGACTACATACATAATGAAGGGGACTATCCTAGCGATTGTATGATCACATCTTCAAGCTCCTCTTAAGAGATTAAAAATAGTGTAAAAAAAATTAAATAAAACCCTTTTAACTCCTTAACGACACAGGATGTAAGGTTACGTCCTGCTTGTTCAGGGTGTGTATGGAGTGAGACCATGGGTGATCTCTCTCCATGCAATGTGGAGGCTGGCTGGCTTTCCTACAGCTGTTACCCGTCTGCAACAGCTCCGATAGGCCAGCGCGGCTCATCGGAGCTGCTAACCCTTTAAATGCTGCAGTCGATTCTGACATTTAAATCCCCAGACCGATGTTCTGGGGTCTCATACGGGCCCCCCGAGTGAGAGATTGTGAGGGGCCGTGCTGGTGTTACGGCAGACTGGTGCCTTCTGAAAGGTCCCAGGGCTGGCTTAGCAGAGTCCCTTTCAAGCCATGCCTCCAGCATGGCTTGATAAAATGTCTGTTAGAGTTTGGTATGACATAATGCTATGGCATTATCATACTACAGGAGCGATCAAAGCGTCACAAGTTCTAGTTTGCTCTATGGACTAAAAAAAAGTTAAAATTAAGTCCAAAAAAGTTTTAGCAATTATTAAAATAAAAAAAGGTAATAAAAGTTTAAAAAAAACCTTTTGCCATATTTATAATAAAGAATCTAAATGATAAAACAAAAATACATATTTGTTATCACTGTATCCAGGGGCGTAAGTATAGGGCATGCAGGGGATGCGGTTGCACCAGGACCCAGGAGCCTTAAGGGCCCATAAGGCCACTTTTCTCAATGTAGGGAGCCCAGTACTATGAATAAAGCAGTATATTTGGGAGCCATGTTGCAGATTTCGCTTTGGGGCCCAAAAGCTTCAAGTTATGCCTCTGGGCTCAGTCACACGAGCGCCGATCTGCCCGTGTTTCTGCCCGATAAGACGGCTGCACTGCGTGCGGACGACTCTCTGCGTGACCGCCTCCATTGCCAGCCATGTGTTCTTTCTGACGGCCGGTGCGGAGAGTCGTCCGCACCTGCAGTGCAGCGGTCGTATCGGGCAGAAACACGGGCGGATCGGCGCCCGTGTGACTGAGCCCTCTGGCTGCACCCGTAAAAGTCTGATCTATTAAGGTAATACATTATTTACCCCGCACGGTGAAAGAATGCCAGAATTGCGCTTCTTTAGTCACCCCATCTCCAAGAAAAAATGTAGAAAAAGGGATCAAAAGATTGTATTCTCCAGAATGGTACCAGCGGAAACTACAGGACATCCTGCACAAAATGAGATGTCGCACAACTATGTGGATGGAAAAATAAAAATGTTATGGCTGTCAGAAGATGGTGGCAGAAAATAAATTAAAAAAATTAAATATCTTTAAAAAAAATAAAAGTTGTACAGCAAAAAAAAACCTAAATAAATGTGGTATCGTAGTAATCATACTGACCTGTAGAATAAAGTTATCATGTAATTCTTGTGGCAGTTTGTGCGCCGTAGAAACAAGATGCACCCAAAGATGGCGAAATTTAGAATTTTTTAAATGTTTTTCAGTACATTATATGCTACATTATATAGTACCTTTAAAAAATACATCTTGTCCCACAAAAAACAAGCCTTCAGACAGCTACGCTAATGAACAAATAAAAGAGTTATAATTTTTGTAAAAAGGGGGAGGAAAAAACAGAAATGGTAAAAAAAAAGGGGACGGTTAAATGGATAAAGTGCCCAAAAATTAAAAAATAAAACAACACAGAATAGGTTTTACTGTGTACTGTGTCCCAACCTGTGTATGCTTTTACTGTTAAGGGCTTGATGAGATTAAATCTAACCATGTTGTCCAGGAGGCAGACCAAGACGGTTTAGCGGCGTATCGATGGGCATAAATTTCTTCCAACTGAAATGTTAGATTAATTGAGTTAATGACCTCTGTAATTGAGCGGGCTTCTTCTAATTTCCAATGTCCTGTGACAGAATTTTGACCCTCAATCGGAGGGTCACTTAAGTGGAAAGACCACAATAGAATTAGCTCCTGCGGCTGCTATGGGGCCAGAGGAAATGGGAGGAAAAGCTAAAGTTTGTTTATGGGGAAAATGTAATAGGCAATGTGCAGGGTCAAGTTAAAGGCCGTTGGGCCCACCAGAAGATATGGCTTTCTCCTTAATGATGCAAAATATGAAATATTTTATGGATTCTCCAGTTTATACATCCAGGCTCAGAACTAATTAGGAGAACCATAGAATTGACATAGATTTTAACCATTTCGGTTATTGGGATCTCTCTGAACAATATGCCTGTTCAATTGCGTAACAGAGAAAAACTGAACCTAATTCTGAGACTCTTGGATTTATGATAAATGGTCCATGTGCATCCCATCTTAATGAGTTAACAGTGTGTCAAACATCTTGCATCTTAGAAGATATGACTCTGGTGAGCCACGAAAGTCCATTCATAAACTTTGCAATCATTAAGCACACAGGACATATCATCAGTAAGGTCTTTGTGAGTGACAAGAGATTGGCCCCAAAGTCTCTCCGAATGAAGTCTTCTCTTGCTGATGTTTTTGGGCCCTTTATTGTGTCAGACCTATTTGAGGATCATCTAGTACTCCAGTGGGCAGGTCCAGCCTCAATGGCATGAAGCAAGCCGTCTTTGACCACAGTTACTGCACCATGGCAAGTTAGATCTATAAAACTCACAACTGGTACTTAGGCATGTAAACGTAATCTATCTAAATAGTTTTATACTTTATTTATTTGGGTTATTGCAATTTTCCCTTTACTTGTGAAATCAGTTGAAAAGAGGAACAGCCTCTAGACACAACCATATTTGACCTGTCTGAGGCCAACTGCTGAGCAGAAAATCTTCAGGGTTATGGCATTACTATAGATATTTGTTTGCTCATAAGATTAATGAATTCATACACCATATATTATCCTCTGTGGCCCGCGGCATGCCGATGGCCGCTCACCACTCTAGCGATTACCAGCTGGGTGCTGCAGCTCCCCGCTGGTAATCACGCTGTTACAGCTGATCCCGGCGCACACTCTGAAGTCAGTGTGCAGCCGATTTCCTCCTCCCCTGAGTCCCCTGCTTTTCAATTCTGCAGGAGAGGACTCGGGGAGGAAGCGTTCCGGGCTACACACTGACGTCAGAGTGCACCTGGGAATCAGTGCGAGCAGAGGAGGAGCAGCGCTGACAGCAGAGAGGAGGTAAGTATATGGGTTGGGGAAGTAAGGGGGGTTAATGGTGGTTGCTTTAGGGGTGGGAGGGGGTTAATATTATTGCTGCTGCTGGGGGGGGTTAATATTGCTGCTGCTGGGGGGCGGGTGGTAATATTGCTACTCTTGGGGGGGTTAATATTGCTGCTGTTGAGAGGGGGAATATTGCTGCTGTTGGGTGGGGGTAATATTGCAGCTGTTGGGGGGGGCGGGGTTAATATTGCTGCTGTTGGGGGGGGTTAATATTGTTGCTGGGGGGGTTAATATTGCTGATGTTGGGGGGGGTTAAAATTGCTGCTGTTGGGGAGGGGTTAATATTGCTGCTGTGGGAGGGGGGGGTAATATGGCTGCTGGTGTGTGTGGGGGGTAATATTGCTGCTGTTGGTTTGTGTTTGTGGGCGGGTAATATTGCTGCTGTTGGTGTGTGTGTGGGGTAAAATTGCTGCTGTTGGTGTGTGGGGGGTAATATTTCTGCTGTTGGGGGGGTAATATTACTGTTGGTGGTGGTGGTGGTGGGTTAATATTGCTCCTGTTGGCGCTGGTGGTGGGGTTAATATTGCTGCTGTTAGTGGAGGGGGAGTTAATATTGCTGCTGTTGGTGGGGGGGTTAATATTACTGACGGGGATAATATTGCTGTAGTGTTATTACTACTGTGGGGGTCGCTCTTACTACTGGGGCCACTGTGGGGTCGCTCTTACTACTGGGGCCACTGTGGGGGTCGCTCTTACTACTGGGGCCACTGTGGGGGTCAATATTTTTACTGCGACCACTATAGGGGACACTGTTAGAGCTTGTTCACACCGGAGTAATCGTATTTCGGTCGCACAAATACGCTGCGTATTTCCACAATCGATAATGGCTTATGCCTGCATATTTGGGCACGCAAAAAAGAACGCAGATGGGCCCACTGAAATGGTGCGCAAATATACAGTTAATACACAGGTATTTGCATGGCCCATTCACTTCAATGGCCTATTGCGGTGCGTAGTACGCAACAAAATAGGTCATGCTGTGTGAAAATATACATCATGTGAATGAACTCATTGACATCAATGGCTGCTATTCACTGCATATTATGTACGCAAATACGCTTGTGTGAACAGGCCCTTACTGTACTGTCCTTCAAAGGGCCAATTGTAAGTCACGATAAGCCTGATGTGGCCCTCGGTGAAAAAGAGTTTGACACCCTTGCTCTTAGATGATTCGCTGACAAAAATGTTATACATGTTGTCAATCAGTGACAGCATAGCTATGGGTGTTGTCAGACACTGATTGGTTATTGTTTTTTCTCATTTACCTTTAAAAATAAAAGCGGGACATTTTTGCTCAGAAGGGCTCTGAGCTGTGGCTCAACCACTTCTGCGTTGTGTCCAAGTTCATCTCCAGTGCACTGTACAGATTATTATAATCAGACATACCTGATCGGTAAGGCTACGATACCATCTGAGTATTATCCAAATTGAACCTAATATTCTGTCAGGTATAAATGCAGTCATTTGGGGGTCAGTGATCCTTTACATCTAAAAAGCTGATATGTGAAGGGATGTATCTGAAGAGCACAGCCACTGGGACCAGGTATGCAGTGTGTGTGGTACATCTGTTAGAAAGATGTATTAGAGTTCAATGTGTACTTCCTTCCTTCCTTCTTCCCTTCCCTTTCCTTGTCACTTTTCTCCCTACCACCTTATCTTCCTCTATCCTCTGTCCATTACTTTCTGCCTTCTTTCCTTCTCGCTACCTCTCTTACATTCCATCTATCTTTCCTCTCTCTCCCTCATTCTCTTTCCCTTCTAAGTATCCATCTTTCCTTTCTTCCTTCATTCTCTTTCTCCCTTCCCCCCTCTCTTCCTCTTTCCTTCTTCACTCTCTCTTTCCATTTTTTTCATCCTGCTACTCTCCTTCCCTTTCTTTTCCCTCCCTTCCCTCTTGTCTCCTTCCCTTCCTTTCCCTTTCCCCTGTAGTCCTTCTCAATTCCACCTTTTCTTCTTCTATTCTTTTTCCCTTCATTGCTTTCTGCCTTCCTTCCTTCTCACTCCTTAGTTTACATTTATTCCATCTTTCCTCTCTCTCCCTCACTCACTCTGTCCCTTCCATGTATCCATCCTTCCTTTCTTCCTTTATTCTCTTTCTTCCTTCCACCCTCCATTCCTCCTTCCTACTTTCCCTCCCTCTTTCCCCCCTTGCTTCACCCTTTCTTGTTCCTTCCTTCCTTCCTTCTTTCCTTCCTTCCCTCCTCCCCTTCTCCCCATAGTCTTTCTCCCTTTCTTCTCTCTATCCGCTCTCCCACCCTTACATTTCTTCTTTCCACTCTCTCCCTCATTCTCTTTCCCAACCTTCCTATTCCCTTCATTTTTTTCTCCCGTCTACCCTCTCTTCCACTCCTTCTACCCTTTCTTCTGCCCTCTATTCTTCTTTCCTCCTCTCGCTCTCTCCCACTTTTTCAACCTTCTTTCCTCCTCTCCCTCTTCCTTCCTTCTTTCCTTTCTAGCAAACATTTACATAAGAATATGATAAAGAAGGATGAAGAGGCTAATATAAATGGCATGATTGAGAGTAATTAGCTTTTAGTTCCATGGCTCTTCAACTAAGCTAAATTTAGCTTGGACTGGATCAGAAAAGTTACACTGAATATTTTAAGTTTGAAGTATACATTTATTAAACTTGACACCGTTACTAAAGAACCAATTTTACATAATTAACAGCTACACATTGTTACAGCCATCTGCTTGATACATTTTCCCTTGTATTGAGCTTTCACCTTTAGTTTATGACACAAAAGCTGCTTTAAGTTCATAAAATTCTTCTTTGTGACAAATATCTTGGGAATTGTTTGATGTCACAGAATAAAACTAGCAAAGCTTTTATATATTATGCATGGGCAGATAATTTGGGTTATATAAACTATACTGTTTCATTTGAATCTTTTCATCTCTTTGATACAGAACCTTGCAGAGATATTGTGCCATTTAAAGGGTAGTCCGGGACTTTTACCATTGATGACCCATCCTCAGGATAGGTCATCAATAGTTGATCTGCAGGAATGTGCCACCAACTAGGTGAACCTCTAGGTCGCTGTCAGTGCAGTATGGCCAGACATTGCCATCAGTGGTCAGGGCTGGAAGTGTAATAGGACACATCATACCCATTGATTCCAATGGGAGTAAAGCTATCTATCATACATCTGGCCCTGACCAACGATGCAGATGCCTGGCCCTGCAGAACTGACAGTGGGTCGGAGGATCAGCTGATTGCAGGGGATCCCGAGTGGTGCACCCCCTCTGTTCAACTACTGATGACCTATCCTGAGTATAGGCCATTAATTGCAAAAGCGCAGACTACTATGTTCTGAAGTAAGGGCTGTGGTGGTCATATATGTGCACCACCACTTCATTAATTTAAACAAGACCACTGGAAGTAGAAAATCACTTGAACTCGTATATGCATGGTGGTTCCATTGAAATAAATGGAGTGCCAGTGTGCATGTACTACTGCTGTTGCCTTCGCTTAAAGGTATCATCCAAGGAAATATGTTTTATTAAACCTTACTGAACCCATGGTAGTAAAATAACAGAATACATAATCACCTTTCTCCACTCCCCCATCACTGCTGTGTCACCGGCACCCACAACCTGATGGTGTTCACTTCTGGGTGCTTATGTGACCTAATGTCATCTCATCATCATTCCCCTCCTGGAAGTGAAGAGTAGCAGATACAAGATGCTGGAAAAACAGCAGTGATAGAGGAGGTCAGCAAGGTTTTGATAAAATGTATTTCTCCAGATAACCACTTTAAGGACATGCTGGAGACCCATTCTCAGGATCAGTGGGGTTCCCAACAACGGGACCCCATCAAACTCAAAGCTATTCCCTATCCTGTGGATAGGTGATAACTGGAGATGAGCGAGCACACTCATTTAAGGCTGATGCTCGAGCGAGCATCGGTCTTTTCCAGTAACTGATTACTCGTCTGAGCACCATGTGAGGGCGCGTCAGGGGGGTGCGGAGGGGAAAGAGGGGGGGAAGAGAGATCTCTCTCACTCTCCCCTCCTCTGCCGCCCCCCCCTCCCGCATGGTGCTCGGACGAGTAATAGTTACTGGAAAAGACCGATGCTCGCTCGATCATCAGCCTTAAAGGGGTTGTCCCGCGGCAGCAAGTGGGTCTATACACTTCTGTATGGCCATATTAATGCACTTTGTAATGTACATTGTGCATTAATTATGAGCCATACAGAAGTTATCAAAAGTTATTCACTTACCTGCTCCGTTGCTGGCGTCCTCGTCTCCATGGTTGCCGTCTAATTTTCGCCGTCTAATGGCCAAATTAGACGCGCTTGCGCAGTCCGGGTCTTCTGCTTTTCTCAATGGGGCTCCGTGTAGCTCCGCCCCGTCACGTGCCGATTCCAGCCAATCAGGAGGCTGGAATCGGCAATGGACCGCACAGAAGCCCTGCGGTCCACCGAGGGAGAAGATGCCGGCGGCCATCTTCACCGGGTAAGTAAGAAGTCACCGGAGCGCGGGGATTCAGGTAAGCGCTGTCCGGTGTTCTTTTTTAACCCCTGCATCGGGGTTGTCTCGCGCCGAACGGGGGGGGGGGTTGAAAAAAAAAAACCCGTTTCGGCGCGGGACAACCCCTTTAAACGAGCGTGCTCTCTCATCTCTAGTTATCACCTATCCACAGGATAGGGAATAGATTTGGGTTTGATGGGGTCCCGCTGTTGCTCACTCATCTCTAGTGATAACCTTTCAATCATGATACAACTGTCCAGACCCAGAAGTGCCCCTACATAAAAATAACTTAAAAAATTCTGGGAAAACTGTATAACTGTGTAACTTTAAATATGCTTTTAATGTTTTGTGAAAAGTTTTTTTTCTTGAGGATGGTGAGGAACTCGCATAGAGTTTATCCTAGAGAGGGATAGAACAGCCCAGTGTCTCCCACCCTTCAGCAATTCGGCATTAGGCAAGTGGGAGGAGCAAAATTTATATAAGTTGCTGTAATATTCTAGAATGGGCAGATAAGTGTAGAAATTTGTGCATCACAGTGATATCTAAGATAGCTGGTTTAAAGAATAGATCCTCACTAGAAATGAGCGAGCACGCTTGTTTAAGGCTGATGCTCGAGCGAGCATTGGTCTTTTCGAGTAACTGATTACTCGTCTGAGCACCATGAGGGGGGGGGGGCAGCGGGGAGTGAGAGAGAGATCTCTCTCACTCTCCCCCCCACTCCACCCCGCCCCCCCCCCTTCCCACATGGTACTCGGACGAGTAATCAGTTACTCGAAAAGACCAATGCTCGTTCAAGCATCAGCCTTAAACAAGCGTGCTCATTCATCTTTAATCCTCACAGTTCCTAAGAAACATTTATGAATCTGAGTTCTGTAGGAAAAAAGGTACATATTGCAAGCTGAATATTTCCAGGGCTGTCCTGAAAAAAGTCAGATCAGCAGTACGAAGCATAGCAGCGGCACTTACAGCCACCACTTTCAGGACAGGATTTGGAGACTTGGATTGTAAAGGACTTTACCCTTCATTATATAGATGCTGAATAAACGTGTGTTAACTGTTACCCTTTCTGTCTCCCTGGACTCTCTTCTTCTGGAGATATCATGCTACACTAATTATAATAGCAGGGAGTAGAGACCAGCCCTTATCATCAACCTTCAATCTTTCACTTAATTGTAGCCAGGTAGGAAAGGGACGTATACTGTTATGGCAACTGTGAACATTATTTCCCACTCTGGCACACTACACAACCCCTTTAATAGCCTATGGACATCACAGAGTGGGGTTTCCCATTCTAATAGTTGTCCAGTGTAATACCACCTTTAGCAGACCTGTTGTCGTCTCTTCATACCAGTTGATAGTGTTGAGTGAATTCAACTAGTAGAATCCTGTTGTGAGTCGAATTTTGTTAAAAGTTTGGTTCAGCACAAACCCAAAACTAGCTTTTAGCAAAGTTCTACCCGAAAAAGTATTCTACTGGTTCGGTTCACTTAACACTAGTCCTGAACTCTGGTGTATAACACTGTCTAAGATCCTCATGTGGCATAGAGTGTTAAGGCAGCAGAATGCAGTCCTAAGCTCTCCGTCACGACCTGAAGGTTGCGAGCTCAATCCTCCCATGGTTCAGGTAGCCGGCTCAAGGTTGACTCAGCCTTCCATCCCTCCAAGGTCGGTAAAATGAGTACCCAGCTTGGTGGGGGTAATAAATAAATTACCTGAAAGTGCTGCGGAATAAGTTGGCGCTATACAAATAACAAGTCCCCCCATTTCGACTAAAAACCCCTATGAAACCCTCTCAGAGTATCATATGAGGCTTTCATGGCTCTTAGACAGTGTTATACACCAGTTTTAGGGATTTTGGTCAACTTCTGATTCTTTTAACAAAAGTTTGGTGAACCAGCCAAAGTGAATTGATCAAAAGTTTGCTCATCACTACATAAAGTCCACAGTTCAATGTATCAGAGGGCCAAGATGTCCAATAATTAACCATAGTGGTGGTTCTTCGTGCCAATGTCAGATCACTGCTATAACCAATCACTGGCCGCAGTATTAATGTTCTGCAATCAGCGAATCGCTGACATGGTCATCTGATAATGGCTCCATCATGAATTTTGGGCCAGTGTTGATGGGGGACTGCCAGTCTATTGTTGGGGGACCAGAGAAGAGTCGGTAAGGTAACTATATTGTAAATTTGGTTATTATTTGTTTTTCAATTTCAAGCCAATTGATTTTTAAATCCCAGAAAATCCTTCTCATAATTGAAAACGGAAAAGCTGTGAAATGGAAAAAAAACCTAAAACACGTGAATGAGTCATCAACATGTTATATTTTGTTGATTGCTGTGTTTTATAGATAACACATGTCACATTTATCCAAGTTGGAGATGGTAATATTTTTGGTTTATTCTCTTCTTCCGAATCCTCGGCGCACTCTTCATTTTCCGGTACAATTGTTTGAGTACTGTACGTCTTGGACAATGTATATCTGCTGCGTGATTCTCCCAGAAATGTCACGAGTCTGTAGGCATAAATGTGATTTCTGACATTTCATGCTTTATTGTCTTATTAGAAAAAGTTCAAGATGAATAATGTGCTATCAGGGACTGAATATCTTTGTTATGCATCAGTAGGGAAGGGTCCAATAAGACATTGCTGTAATCCTGGGAGCTTGGGTTCATTAACGAGTACTCAGCGCAGACACTTTATGGGATGAAGGCAGATTAATAATGTAGTATGAGCTGGGAATATCATAGGGGAACATTCGTTACTGCTTTGGCACCAAAATTCTGGTGTAAGTTGCATCTATTTTTTTTTTGGGGGGGGGGGTACAAAATAATTGACACAAATTTGCTATTGTTTTGTTACAAATGTTCAGGCAAATTTAAGAATTGTAACAATAAAAAAGAATTGCAACATTTGTTGCAATCTCACTCTAGTAGCCGGATGGCGTACAAAGTGACTCCAGGTCTCGAAACACATTTAATGACGCAACAAATTTAGCCTCGTTGTCCCACTTTAATGGGGTTGTCCAATTACCGGACAACATCCCTTTAATAATGCTTACTGTAGTGAAATAACAAACAGATAAGTAATTACCCCTTCTCCATTGGCATCCATTGCTATGGTTTTAGTGTCTCTTGTGGCAGCTGACGTCTCTGGAAGTCAAGTGACTGCTGCAGCCAATTAGAGGCTGAAGTATGACCATCCGGCTCTCCTGGCATCATGGTGCCCTGTATATGAGCACTGATGCCGAAAGAATGAGCAGTGACACTGTAGCCTCTGAGTGGCTGCAGCAGTCACATGACTTCCGGTGACGTCAGCTGTAAGAAACACCGGAAGGACTGTGGGGCTATAGCAATGTATACCGGCAGCGGTAGAGGGGTAAGTATTGATTACTTTAATATTTTACTACAAGGAGCGCTATCGAAGTGATATTGTCCAGTAACTGGACAACCCCTTTAACCCCTTCCAATCCACTGTCTGACGTCTAAAGACATTCTGATTGAAGGCTGTACAGCTCCGATGTCGGAAGGCGTCCGGGCAGGGTATTCTTACTGTATATTACTGGCCGCTCTGTTGTCAGGGGCCTCTCCAGCGTGTCCCATACCGCAGTACTAGCTCTATCCAGCTGATGGCGCTATTGTATAATGGCAGAAAGAGAAAAACCCCTAGGAAACTCTAAATCTAAAATTGGATTGCAAAGGGTTAAACTGGAGCCTGGTTGCACAAATATTGCATTCTTTATCCCGCATGGTGACTGCAATCAGAAAAAAATATACAAAACCAAAATTGTGCTTATTTGTTCACTCTGTCTTCTCCAAAAAATATTAAATTAAGGCCAGGCTCAAACGGCTGTAATCTGCTGCGTGCCGCCGATGAGAGACACCCATGTGGAACGCAACAAATATGCAATGACATTGAGTATTTGCTGTGTGTCACCAATCGCCATGCACTATCTTGGCATGTATAGGCGTGTAATATGCGTCAAGATACAACATGCTGCGATTTTTCTTGCACGCATATTTTGCACAAATGGTGTGAGATGCGAGGTTGTTTTAGCGTAATACATGTTCAAAACCTGTATTTATCCAAAAATGCTACAATTTACCTTATAAAAAAAGAGCCTTCACACAACTCCATCGATGGAAAAGTGACACGGTCGCACATACAGTACAAAAGGAAGGGGAAGCTTCCTGTAACATGCAGCTCTAATGATGGGTTACATTTTCGGAAAACTTACTAAACTTCCAGGATCACATGACTGCTCCTCTGTTTAGGCAATCAGGGCATCTATGAAACTAATTACTTAGCGCTTTATGTTTATATTATAAAAGCAATGGTCATGATTTTGTGGACAACCCTTTTTATTACTTGTACTTCCCATAAAATAACATTATAAAGGCCTGGATTGTGTCATTCCTCTGTTATTTCTACTGGAAAGGTACAGCATCCTGTCAAACGTAATTCGACATCTGAGCAAGTAGTAGTATTTATTATACGTTCATACTTAGTGAGGCCTCCTGTGGCAATAATGACATTGGATATTCTCCGTGGCAAACTTTCTACTAACATCTGATACATTTCAGCTGATATTTTCCTCCATTCATCCTGCAAACGTCTGGCAAGTTTTCTCAAAGAAGATGGACGCTGTTGATATTTCCTGACCAAATGTTCCAGTGCATCCCAAAGATGTTCAATAGAGTTCAGGTTGGACTCTGTGCAGCCAGTCCAATCATGGAACATGCAGATCCTCAAACCAACCTAAAACAGCGTCGGATTTGTGACAAGGCGCGTTGTCTTGTTGGAAGTATGGCCGACCATTCCCACAGTATTACCACATTATCTGCAGCACATTATTGTCTAGAATGTCAGGGTACACCTCCATGTTCAGGTTCTTGCCACTACAATCAATGAACCAAGATCATGCCACATAAAACATCCCCAGACCATAACGGAACCTCTGTCGTACCTAACTGTAGGTACAACACACTTAGAGGCAAAAGGCGTTCCCCAGTATCCTCCACACCCAGGTACGTCCATCTGATTTGAAGATGGAGCATTGTGATTCGTCACTCCATAGAACGCTCTTCCATTGCTCAACTGTCCAATGATGCCGCCCCTTGCACCATTGTAGACAGGATGATGCATTACGCTTTGTGATGGACAGCTTGCATGCAGCAGCATAACCCGAATATCCAATAGCGTGCAGTTCTTGGCACCAACTATGGCTGACCCCTCCAAAGGTCTGCATCTCATGTAGCATGATCTAGGACACATGACATGTTTCGAAGACATGATCCACTCTACTGACAGGGGTGTCGAAATACTTTTGGTCAGATAGTCTATATATAAATTGACAATGGAGCATTTCCATTGCCTTTGTCAGTGCGGTGTATGTGTCCTTGCACACCCTGACTGAGTCAGCACTGATTGGATAGCGGTGCAGTTGCCAGAATCACTGGGTAGTAATTTTCTATCTAATTGCAACACTTTTGTCTTCCAGTATCATTTGTGTCTGCAAACATAAGGCCTCTCCGCAGCTCATCCCCGATGTGTGCTGTACACTCTCCCGGTTCACTGAATTTCCTCATTCACTCTTGCTTACCGACATAGCAGAGCACAGCAAGCTGCGAGCTCCGCCGCTACTGAGCGGGCGAGATGAAGAAGTTTTACTTGGATATTACTTTCTACGGCTCATTGATATTTCTGCTGATTACAAAACAAAGGTTTTCAAGCATACAGAAAGAGAGGAATGGAAAATGAAAACTTCCCTACTTAGAATGTGTGGGATGGGATGCGGACACGGAGATACATGGCTCGAAGTTATTGAAGCAGCAACTTGGCAAATAGATAATTTAGTAGCATGTAAATGAGGCATGGGGTAATCTACACAGAATAAATGCATTATCACTTATTACACAGATCAGCTCCGGGGACGCGGCTTACTGTTTGCCTTATACCATTTCTAGTAATAGGTTTTGCATTTTAGATGTGGTGGAATTGGAGTTGTCATTATCTTACCTCATCTGATACTTTTAGGTGGTGAGCGAACCAACGAAATGTGATATAGAAATACCAAACAGTTGCAGAAAGTGGATGCAAACATCTACTATGACTATTAACCCTTTCCAATTGATGTCTTCCTACATTCTGATTGAAGTTTGCACAGCACCAGTGTCAGAAGAAGTCCGACAGGGTATTCTTACCGTCTATTGCCAGCTACTCCGCTGTTGGAGTCTCTTTGGCACACACACACTGGCTTTAGCCAGCAGATGGCACTGTTGTATAACAGCAAAAAGAGAAAGCCTTTTAGGAAACCCTGAATCTTAAATTGGATTGGAAAGGGTTAAGGTGGTCTCACACGGGCGATAAAATTGTGCGATTTTCACCTGATGCGCTAGTCAATGAAAAAGCAGTTTAGGACACCAATGATTTGCAATAGTTTCCTTCACATTAAGGCCTTAGTCAGACGGGCGTTTTTTCGCGCGATTTGCGGATCGCATGACGGATGCGCATCCGCAAATCGCGTGACCGTTGCGCGCAAGTCGCCCGCAAATCGCCCGAAAATCTGCTCCTAGCCGCGTTTCATTAGAAACGGGCCGGAGCTGTCCAGCGCATTGCATTCAATGGAGACGGCAATAGAGCCGTCTCCATTTTAAGCAATGCGCTGCGGGCGAGCCCGGGATGAATTGTCGGTAAGGGCTTAAATATATAAGCCCTTCCCTGCAATTCATCCTAAAATGTGTTAAAATAAAAAAAAATTGTATACTCACCTTCTGCCAGGAGCCGGAGCTCCGCGCGGCCGTCCTGCAGTGGGTGTGAAGGGGGTGTGAGTCAGACCTGCCCCCTGATTGGCTCAGCGCTGAGCCAATCAGAGGCATGCCTCACTCACACCCATTCATGAATTCATGAATGGATGTGAGTCAGACCTGCCCCTGATTGGCTCAGCGCTGAGAGGCAGCAGTCACTCACCCATTCATGAATTCATGAATGGGTGTGTGAGTGTTTTCAGCCTCTGATTGGTCAGGGCTGTGACCAATCAGAGGCAGATCATTCAGCAGGCGGGGATTTTAAAGCCCCGCCGGCTGAATAGTGCCAAGAAGCAGTTCAGGAGAACTGACAGCGGCCGCGGCTGGACTCCGGCTGCAGCGGAAAGGTGAGTATACAATTTTTTTTTATTTTAACACATTTTAGGATCAATTGCAGGGAAGGGCTTATATATTTAACCCCTTCCCGACAATTCACCCCGCGCACGCCGGCAGCCCATTGCTTTCAATGGAGCGGCTGTATTGTCGCTCCATTGAATTCAATGGGCAAACATCGTTCTTCTCTGTCACAGCTGTTACAGCTGTGGCAGAGAAGAATGATTTGTCTTCTATATGTTCTCAATGGGGTCGGCGCTGCTGCCGCCGGCCCCATTGAGCGCATATAGAGAAGAGAACAGGAATCGCAGATCGCAGATAGGTGCGATCTGCGATTTTTTGTTCTATAATTTATCGGACGAGCGCATAAAAAGCGCTCATGTGTCCGATACCATTGCAAAGCAATGGTTTTATAAAATCGCCGGACGCATGCGCATGCGCAAATCGCGGCTAAAAACGCCCGTCTGACTAAGGCCTAATGATGTTTTCACTAATGCGATATTGAGAGATGTGCAATTTTTTTTATCTCCCATGTATCCCTATGTAGCCTGCGTTTTATTGCATCGCAATGCAACTAACATGGGTCGCTATGCGATTTTAACATGAGAAAGTCCCATTGACTGCGGGCGGCAGCGATGCGAGATTATTCTCTACAGAAAGCGTTGCTGATGCTCAAAAATCGCAGTGAACGAAGATTGGATTTTGCCGCGGCAAAATTGCAATCGCCCGCCTGAAACTAGACTTAACTCTAAAATGGAACAAAATAAGTCCCTTTCCAAAGGCCTGGTCAACCTCTGATTTAAGGGCGTTTTAACCCCTTCTTGCTTCAGCTTTTTAAATTTGCTTATTTTGGGTTTTTTTCTCGCCAATTTTGAAAAAAATCATAGCTCTTCTAATTTTCCGGTTAAAAAGCTACACAAGGGCTGGTTCTTTGTGGGACGAGTTGTACTTTTTACGGGTACCATTTAAGGTGCCATATAATGTATTGGGAAACTTTTAAAACTTCTAAGTGGGGAGAAATGGAAAAAATTGCAATTGCGCTGTTTGTTTTTTTTGGGTGGGGGGGGGGGGTTGTTTTGACAATGTTCAAACATGTGTATATTAAAATGCTCCCGCACTCAAAGACTTTGCTGTAGGCAAACCCTTTGAGCGCAAGAGCATTTTAATATACATTTTCTTCATATCTCTGTCATTCCGAGTCTCAAGTGAAGTCTTGGATTCTCCCCTTCCATGCTCTCTTGAGTTATAGATGTCTGGTTGACCGAGGGCTCCATCCACATTTACATTAAGCCTTCGGGGGGCTACAGGTGGGGTTGGGCTACTCCTTTGGTTGGGCTGTCTGCAGCAGGGTGAGTCCCCTTATATATATATATATATATATATATTATATATATATATATATATATATATATATATTTGTTTTGCTTCTACTTCCGGCACTCTCTCTTTACTGGAGTGCTGTCCTCTTTAACATATCTTTATGCTCTTCTTGTTAGTCTATAAACAATAGCAAATGGGCCGATTGAAGAGACATATAGATGCAAAATCAAACTACACAGGGTTAAAGGTTCATATCACTGTCCTGGAACTCTCTTGCCTGATAAAGGAGCTGTTGGCCATCATATCAGGCACAACGGGAGTTGGGAGACTCTTGTTCTCAACATAGAGGTGGGATCCACTCACAAAAGATAAATGTTTCAGAATGTCCAAGTCAGAGTTCTTTCCTTAACCCTATGGAAATGCTGTAGTATGACCTGAAGAGAATTGTGCATGCAAGGCATCCTAGAAATAATAATGATCTGAAACACATCTGGTCCAAAATCCCCCCTCAACTTCGTGCAAACCTTATTTGTGGCTACAGGAAACTTGATGGACGTGATTGGTGTCAAAGGAGACTCTACATGTTATTAAATTCAAGGTTTCACTTACTTTTTCTCCTTGCACTGATGATGTTTTTCAATGTGCTGGAAAAAATACATGATGTACAACAGTTTGTGTGTTGTTAGTTACATTGTGTCTATAGTTGTGACTTAGATAACAATAAGACCCCATTTTATTAGTAATTAATCTAGAAATCCAGGTGATTCCAAAAGGGTGCACTTACTTTTCTTGCAACTGTAGCTCCTGGACTAAATTTCTGACACATCTCAATTTCATTTCAGAAAACTCCTTGAACTTCTTGGTGATTCATTTTCATGAATATTGTTTGTGTCTATAGCTATAGGAGGTATGAAACAGTAGTTATTTATTAAATGACCTTTTCACTATGACTATGACTACTTTGAGGTGTGACAGTCTGTTATCAGATATCTGCCAGTATTGATTACCACTTGACAAATCCACTTTCCCGCAATCAAATGCTGTTCGGCCTACTGCATGTCGGGAGAATCACTTAAAAAGGACATTGCATTGTACGAATAACACTGGTATCTAAACTTTCTGGCAATGCGACAACAAACTTTCCTACAATTGAGTTACATGAGACAATGAATATCCTCGTACACATCAGACTGATGGAAATAGACAATTTAACCAAAACGATCATTTGTTGGGTAAAATCAAACAGCAACATATTTCTAAAATGACCTAGAAAGTAATTAGAGATGAGCGAGCATACTCGCTAAGGGCAATTACTCAAGCGAGTATTGTCCTTAGCGAGTACCTGCCCGCTCGGAAGAAAAGATTCGGGTGCCGGCACGGGGGAGCGGTTAGTTGCGGGAGTGAGCAGGGGGGAATGGGGGGGAGAGAGGGAGTGAGAGATCTCCCCTCTGTTCCCCCCCACTCTCCCCCGTCGTTCTCCCCCCCCCCCCCCCCCCCCCCGGCATCCAAATCTTTAGAGACGAGCGGGGAGATACTCGGCTAAGGCACTACTCACTCGAGTAATTGCCCTTAGCGAGTATACTCGCTCATCTCTAAAAGTAATCAGTCCGACGGTCAGACAAATGATCTTTTTTTTTTGCCGATGGAACATTCTTTGGGGGAACGATTATCCATTGTGCCAGTGAACATGTATGGCCAGTTTGAGTGGCTGTAATTGCCAATATTGACTACATCTGCAAAGAAATTCTTAACCAGACGAGCGTTCATGCAGCAGTTGCTCAACCATAAACCTACTTCTATCCAATTGGTATATTGATACACATTAGATAGAAGTAGGCTGATGGTTGAGCTTTCTTTCTCACACAGGAGGAATTCATTATGTGCAGTACTTTTTATGTCAAGGCAACTTTGCCATTGTTTGCAACAAAGTTCTTAAAATGTTGCAGACTCTGATACATTTCTCACATTTTTAAATACATCTAGCTTCTTTTCTGCAATTTTTACACCCCCCAACTATTTGTAACAAATGTATCAAAAGGTCACACAATGTTAAAAAAGTTGTTGCTTCGTTAAATATCTCAAGCGATGCGGGTTCACTAGTAAGTCAGAAATGTTTTGAAATCCTGGCCAAGCAGCAAACCACATCCATTTTTCACTCCACTTTTATGTCTAAATTTCTGGCACCAATGGTTTAATAAATGTGTATCACAGCAGATTAGATATTAATTTGGTGGGAAAAAAGAAGAAAAAGTGAAAAAAAGTTGCAAATACATTGCTAATTCTAGGCCATGGACCAAAAGTGAAAAAAATACCACAAACATAAAGACACGGTTTGTAGAGTATTTCATAGGTCCTTATTGAAAGCCAACATTTGGACACAACCTTCTCTCTCTCCGATGACCAAATCCCATTACAAGAGGTTGACTGACTGGTCATAATTCTCCTATAACTTATTTATAGACAATGCACTGACGTTCCATGTAACGTCTCCAGCAGGTATTTGCCTCTGTCTGTTGGTTAAATGTCTACAAGTTCTGTCATGAAGCAGTCTCCTGCCTAAGGGTAACCTAAGGGAAGATAAAAGTGAACACTTCACACACTCATTTACATGCCCAAAACCATCAACGCAAATGCCTTGAGTACTGCACAGTGTGTGATTTTCAGGTGTCGGAGAGTGGGCTCTGCGGGCATACCAATGAGTCCTGAAGAGATTCCACTCCGGCATTAGTCTACAGAGTATTCCCTTTAATCTTACCCTCAAAGAAGGAGGTCACTACCTTTATATATGCAGCTAGATGCATTAAAAAATTAACTCCAGGCTTTGCCTGGTTATGAAAACTACTCCACCATTACATCAGATTTTGGACTAATCATTTCATCTGGCGGCTGCTGGCATCTAATCAATATTGGTCTCACATTAATGGCCTAATTACATGGAAATTTATGTCACAGCCGTTAATGTTGCTGGTAGTTTCAGCCTGAAGCTTCCTGAAAATACTGCCACCAGTACAATGCAAACGAGATGTAATATTTCTCTGGTAGTAAAGGTATACTATTTGTACACTACCGGTCAAAAGTTTTGGAATACCTCAATTTTTCTAGTTTTTTTTTACATTAAAGGGGTTTCTAAGCACAAATACTATTGATGACCTATTCTCAGGATAGGTCATCAATAGTTCATGGGCCGGGGTCTGCGACTCTGGAACCCAGCCAAGCAGATGAGCGGGCGCATGCTGTCAGTGCTGCAACACACAGGGGTCAGAGCAGAAGCCATTTCTCCGATCCCTTGGAAAGTGTCCGGTACTTGTAATTGCAGGTGCAGCTCCCATTGATTTCATTGAGAACATCAATAGTATTTGCGCCTGGAAAATGCCTTTAACACAGTACAAGTCCAGCAAATAATGTAAATTCGTTTAAAGGTTCAAAGGTAAGTTAAAAACATAAAAGAATTATGAAAAACAACAATAGATTGAATTTATGAATTTTTAGGGACCCCTCAAGGACAGCTGCTCTACAGCAGAGAAAGCAACTTATAGTTTGAAATTGGATGCAAACTATTCCTACAGATGTCTCAACTTTTGTAGATTACTTTCAAACCTTCTGATTCCATATAATCAGTGTTCAAAACAGACTGCGTTACACCCTCTAGGGCAGGATTTGGGCAGTTATGCTCTTCAGGACAGAGCGCATTGCTGTCATAATGGGAAGAAAAAGACAATTAACCAAAGAAGACAGAGAATTATAATCCTTAGAAGTGCAGATCTGTCCTACAGAGAAATTGCCAAGAAAAACAAGGTGGCAGTCAGTACAGTTTCCTATAACATCAAAAGGCACTTAGTAACGGGAGGAAACACTGAGAGGAAGATGTCTGGCAGACTAAAGGCCACTACAAAATCAGATGTCACATTTTTGAGAATCAACATTTTAGGTGATCAGAGCCTCACAGCTCAAAATCTTCAAGCACAGCTTAATGCAGCAAAACATAAACAAGGTTCTACTTCAACTGTGAAGAGAAGACTTCTATCTACAAGCTTTTGAGGTAGCGTATCAGTAAGCCACTGCTACGACTGCAAAATAAAAAAAAGACTTGCCTGCGCCAAGCAGCACATCCAGTGGACTACTGAAGAGTGGAAGAAGGTCTAACTGACTGATGAATCAAAATGTGACATTTTTGGTACATCACAAAGGGTTTTTGTACGCTGTTGAGTAGGTGAAAGGATGGTTCCTGAGTGTGTGACCCCTACTGGAGGAGGACGTGTGATGGTCTGGGGCTCTATTGCTGGATCCAGAGGTATTAACTTGCACAGGGCAACTGGCACACTGGACAAGAAGGGCTACCCCAGCATTTTGATATACCATGCAATACCCTCTGGTGGACGCCTAGTTGCTTAGAGGTTCATATTATAGCAAGACAATAATCCAAAACATACCTCAGGGTTATGTCAGAACTACTTAAGAAGACAAGAAGAAGCCAGAAGATTTCAAAGAACGGAATGGCCTGCACCATTTCCAGACTTAAACTAAACTAAGCTTTTTTGAGCTTCTTTGGGATGAACTGGACAGAAGGATGAAAGCAAAGCAATCTACAAGTGCAGCACATTTGTGGGAACTTCTGCAACAATGTTGGGAAGAAATTTCTGAACAATATCTGAATGCAGTTGTAGAAAGAAAGGTAGATTGTGTAAAGCTGTTCTATCAGCTAGAAGGGGCGATTTTGGGTCAAAATCTAGATTAAATTTTCTGAAACAAAATTAATCCATTATTTTTATTCATCTTGTTTATTTGTTTGGCGCTTTCATTTCAAAGTACATTTGAGACAATAAACTGTGTAAATATCAATTAAAACTAAAAAAATTGAGGTGTTCTAAAATGTTTGTCGTATGTGTGTGTATATATTCTGTGCAACCTGAGGCAGCATTGGGTCATGGGTTAACATGATCATACCACAATCCATGTACACTATAGGAACCTGTTAACTGGCCATCTGCACCCATATCTTCAGTAAGTCTTCTGTAACCACAGTGCCATCTTTCAAAAGGACAACTCTCCGTGTCATTGAGCTCGGTCATCAGTTGGTTGTAGGTTCAGGAGAATGAATTCTCCATACTGTTTCGGCCCCCAAACTCATCAGACTGTAGGGTTGTTAGATTGGCTCCCGCTTATCCATGAAATGTGTACCAACTGATAAAGCTGCTGCAATAGACATGGGTTGAGTTGAGTATGAAGGAAGTTTGCCGTCTTGTGGAATCTGTTCCCTGACATCTGAAAGCTGTAATTGCCCAAAAAAGTGGACCAACCCATTATTGTGTAGGTCTCCCTAATGCTGCAACTGGTCTATATTTTGTCTTTTACCTTTAAACCTTCTGTGCTGCCTAACTTCTTAATATATCTCAGTTTTTCTGATCCAGAGCTGCAAATCCTCCACATAGGTAGAATGGTAAATGATTAAATGCTGGTTGCCTGAAGTGACCACTAGAGGGTATTTACTGCATACTGTTAATACATTGTACTCAATAGTAAAACTTTATTCAGCAACCTGCATCTTATTATAAGCTAATTTATTTGATAAAAAGTGCAGGAGAGAAGAGATAAAGGCTGACAACTAAGTTATCGAATCAGATTCACAAAATTCAATTTGCTGTATTTTCTCACGATATCACGATTTTGTGTCGCTACAAAGTTGCACATGGTGCTACAAAGTCGCGTGACTTTCTAGCACAACGTTCAAGGATTTTTGGGGGACTTGAAAGAAAAGCCCTACCCTGAAAATAAGCCTTAGCTGTCTAAAAAAACAAACAAAAAAAGAAATGCATCACCTAAACACGCTGTCCGGCTCCGATGCACATCTCCCGAAGCTCCCTGGCAACTTCATTGAGGTTCTCCTCCATAGCTTCCTGGTCAATATTTTGAAACTCTCTGCCTCCAGGAAGCTCTGCCTCTTATTGGCAATTCGATGAATGGCTATGATTGGTTCATCGAGCTCTGGCTTTGATTGCCTGAGCTCCGATACGTTCAGCCATTCAGAGGCAGAGCTTCCTGGAGACATTTTTTTTCAAAATCCTAACCAGAAAGCTATGCTGGAGAACTTCAATCAATTGCTTAGGAGTTTTGGGAGATGTGAATCGGAACCGGACAGCTCATCTTATGTGATGTATTTCCCTTTTTCTACATGCAGCCAGGACTTATTTTAGGGCTTTTACAGTAGATTTCCTACTGTAAAAGTTGCATCGCACCGCACATAAACCGCATTTTCATGCAATGCGATGAAACACAAAGGAAGGCTCCAAAGAGAAACATGGCTATAAAAAAAAAATCGCAAATTGCGGCTGTATAGAGCATGCCGTGATTTTATAGTCTCACGATGTTGCAAGTTACAAAACATCACTCCTGTGGAAGAACCCATAGGAAAGCATGGGGTCCCCATAATGCAATTTCTAGCACTGTCGCATAGCAACGAAATCACACGATTTTGATGCCCATGTGAAAGCGGCCTTACAGTGATATGTAAAATCTGCAGAGGAAAAAGATGCAACATTTTTAATTAAACCCTATTGCAAAAATGATTAGCAGCCTAAAATACATGCATTTAAGTGAAAAAAAAATTGCCCTTCAAAGGTGTTCATGGTCTTTATGGTAAGGAAGTAGAATCAGCTTCTTAAATTACCTTATAGGCTGGGGCGTAACTATAGAGGATGCAGGGGATGCGGTTGCACCCGGGCCCAGGAGCCTTAGGGGGTCCATAAGGCCTCTCTTCTCCATATAGGGAACCCAGTACTATGAATAAAGCATTATAGTTGGGGACCCTGTTACAAGCTTTGCATCGGGGCCCAGGAGCTTCAAGTTACGCCTCTGCTTATAGGACAGCAATAGCCATGGCCCACTAAAGAGTCACTTGTTTCTTCTCTATCTGCTAATATTGGAGAGAGTGCCAATCTTTATGTGTGCTGTAGATCCAAATGTACATTAACAACGCATGCAGATGATATATCCAAACCCATCAATGGCTACAGTGAGAAAGCGACAGTGAAATAACAACTTCCACAGTTTTATTAACTTTTTAATGACTGGAATACTCCCCCGTAATGTTCCACCATGGCTTACAGTCCATCATCTCTGAACTTTTCATAGTTCTAATCTTGCTAGGAGTATTTTCCTGCTCGTGCATGTTACTCATACTAGATGTAGTCTTCTGCCCCCTTGTGGACTTTTGTCAATACACACATAGACCTATCGTCGACAGAAACAGCAAAGAGGGATACTTATCATTAGAGGAATATTTCATGCCAGTTTTCTGCCAAATTTTCTCCTCTTCTGTAAAGATGCAATAAATATATCAAATGTTGCACAATGTTTCTAACTTTGTCACCAAAGATTGAGCCAAGTCTTGCAACTTTTTAAAAAGTTGTGTTTTCATAAAAACTTAATTCCACTTAAACCCCTCCCCCGTTTTCTGGGCACTTTTGAAAAGTTGAGTAAGAGGTGTAACACCTGTTCTTCTTGGCATAAATTAAGAGTAAATTTGTCTAAGATGCGAGATCAAATGTCACAGTCAACAAAGCCGGTCCAGGTATCCGATGCATTTTATATCAAGCACACCTGATGCAACTAATGAAGCCCTTGATTAGTTGTTTCTGGTGTACTTCAGACAACACCTAATTTGCAAATGTGTGCTATTATGAGGGATTCTATTTAGAAGGGGAATATGGAATTCTGAGACAGCAAAAGTCATTAAAAATGGCATTTTGTGTTAAAGGGGTTGTCTCGAGGAAGCAGTGAATTTTTTTTTTTGCCCAGTCCCCCTAATTAAGCATACATTACTAAGCCCCCCTGTAAATGACTTTTCTAGCTGGTTTGTACTTACAGTTCCAGCGTTTCAGCAACTTATAAAAATTTTCCCAAGATGGCCGCCGGCTCTTTTCCCATCGCTTGCTGTAGCCCGACGTGCGCGCTCCCGAGACGCTACCAGCTGTGTCTCCCTGACAACCAGACGCCCCGCAGCCGCCGACCAGACCCCTGGATTGAACACGGCCGACCAGTCACCCACCGCCAGGCAGCAGGTAACCGGCGCAGACCCCCCCCCCCCCCGGCACAGCGGCAGCCCCCCCCCCCCCCGGCACAGTGACAGCCCCCCCATCGCAGCAGCAGCCCCCCCGGCACAGCGACAGCCCCCCCATCACAGCGGCAGCCTCCCCCCGGCACAGCGACAGCCCCCCCCATCACAGCGACAGTCCCCCCATCGCAGCGACAGCCCCCCCCCCCAGCACAGCGACAGCCCCCCCATCGCAGCGACAGCCCCCCCATCACAGCGACAGCCCCCCCATCGCAGCGACAGCCCCCCCCCGGCACAGCGACAGCCCCCCCATCGCAGCGACAACCCCCCCCCCCCCACCTCCGGCACAGCGACAGCCCCCCCATCGCAGCGACAGCCCCCCCCCGGCACAGCGACAGCCCCCCCATCACAGCGACAGCCCCCCCATCGCAGCGACAGCCCCCCCATCACAGCGGCAGCCCCCCCGGCGCAGCGGCAGACCCCCCATCACAGCGGCAGCCCCCCCCCCCGGCGCAGCCCGCCCCCGGCGCAGCGGCAGCCCCCCCGGCCCATCACTTACCTGGGCGGCAGGGCGGCAGGACGGCGGGACAGCTGGGCGGCTTCTCGGGACAGCTGGGCGGCTCTGCACCTTCCTCTAACAGAGGATGGTACAGAATGGCCGCTCCAGCGCGCTCCCGAGCAGTGACAGCTCGTCTGCGCATGCGCAGAAGAGCTGTAGCGGGGAGCACACTGAAGCGTCTCGTGCTGAAAGGAGAAGAACGGACTGCGCAAGCGCGTCTAAAAAAGCAAGCTGCCAGCGAATTTAGACGGAACCATGGAGACGAGGACGCTAGCAACGGAGCAGGTAAGTGAATAACTTCTGTATGGCTCATATTTAATGCACGATGTATATTACAAAGTGCATTAATATGGCCATACAGAAGTGTATAACCCCACTTGATTTCGCGAGACAACCCCTTTAAATTTGTAGAAACTGCTTGTAGTAATAGCTGTATCAAGCTATTCAAATTGTTGCAACGTACAGCTGATCCATAGGCCCCAAAAATTCCATCTATGTTTCATCGCCCCAAAGAACAGAATCCCAAAACATCTTTGAGCATATTGGATATGACTTTTCTTGTGTTTTGGGGACAGAGGTGTATGTATTGGAGTTTGGGCAGGGAGACCTTCAGAGTTTAGTATGCTTCTTATTACGCAAATGGATACCTCAGTGCCTGATGCCATTTTGCTGCAGATTTTCTGCAATCACTTGAGGGTTTTTGATCACCTGCCTCCTCAGGAATCTGGTGGCAGCAAGTAATAGCTTTCTCTTATTGCCGTATTCACATATGTTTCTTTAATTGTAAACTCATGATTTGTGCTTTCATCTGTCTCTCTAGGAACATTCACAACCTTTCCTATCTTTTTATTTCCTTTTCCGTCTTTGTGCAAGGCAATGATCTCTTCTCTTAACTCTCTGGACCACTCTTTTGACTTTACCACAATTGTAAGATGCAATCAAATATCATAGTCGTCAAAGACCTAGCTATTCCAGGTACTTAATGTGTTTTATCTCAAGCACACCTGATGCTACTAATAAAGCCCTTGATTATTTGCATCAGATGTGATTGAGAAAACACCTTATTTGAAAATCTGTGCTCTTATGAGGGTTTCTATTGAGAGGGTTGAATGGAGAAACCACTTGTTATAGTAGTTGGGTTGAGCTGTTTAAATACTTTTTGCTTGATTGCTCTTACAAACAGCGAAATGATTGTCAATTTGGCAACTAAACCCAGTTTGCAATAGGATTGAATACTTTTGATATATATATATATGTGTGTGTGTGTGTGTGTATAAATATATATATATATATACAGAGAGAGAGAGAGAGAGAAAGGGAGAGAAAGAGAGAAAAAAAATCATTGCACGTTCTATGAGATGCCAGTTTTCCAGAGGTGTCACTTCTAGGGGAGAATATGTCTGCTCAGCAGCGCCTGGCGGAGCCTGTACATCAAAGCAGAGAGGTTGTGCATCTCACACTAAGGATCTGTATGGCCTTTGCTCACTTATGTACATGGGAATGCGCCCTCAAGGTGTAAAAGAAAGCTGCTTCATCAGAGTGTGTAAAATGCTATATCCTACCTTTTGTACAGTTACGTCCCAGGCTGCCTGCTTTATTGATTCAGATTTTCTATTAAACCCAAATAGGAAGAGACGGTTCTGTCTAAGACAACTTGTCTAAATGCAAAAACAAATCGGTGTAACTTTATACTGTAAGGGAAAAGAAATACTCGGATCTGGGTGTCCAGATCCATCCATAATGGCCAAATCATTGATATGAGGCCAAATTTCACTGGGATTCACTTAATTATTTCTCTGTCTAGCCATAATAATGCAAGTGACAGGGTCGTATTTCTGTGATTGGCTTCCAAGCAGACCTAAAAGAGGGAATTGGGTACCGTATGAGTGACTGTTACAATCAGCAGGAGAAATCCTGCTCCATGGTTATCTCCTGGTCTCTAAGTTGTTGTGGCAGTTGCTTTGATCTGTTGTAGGGGTCAGTGGAATGCACTGCTTAGTCTTGTTACAGAAAGGAGTGTCTGATTGGTTGGCCTTTCTGTAAATATTTTTGGATTCTGCAGTGCAGTGCAGTGGATAGCTGTGACAACTTGTGTTCTATCCAGTATTCTTTATTTGTAGTTCCTAACACCCAGCTCTAGTCTAGTTTTGTCTAGTCTGCCCAGTCAGTATGTCTTAATCCTTGGTTTTCTAATCCAGTATTTGTTTCTTAGTTTGCGGTTTGTCTAATATTTCCTTGTTTGTTTCTTCCTGCTTAAGCTCATTCCTGGATTTGCTTCTTTAGCTGTTTGGGCCCTAGTGCCCTCATGCTCTCAGGGATAGTGTTTAGACATGATCCAGGTATGCTAGTCACATCCACTGTGACCTGACCAGCTTGATACTTTCCCCCCCCCCACCCCCCAATGATACACTGAGGCTATAGTATATTCATTGGATATTTTGGCCACAGCAGCCATTTTACTTTAACAACTCTTTTTAGAATATGGATAGGAGGTCCTAGGAGTCACAATAAAAAGGTCAGGTGTTTCACACATAAAATTGAACCTTTCCTTCAACCGTACACCTGGCTTGGAGACACCACTAGCCCCTGCTCCCCCACCCCCCACTCGGGGTTAGAATATCAAAAAATGATCCGATCCAGGCCACCTGGGATCCCTTCCTTTGCATTACATAATGCACCAGACCCAACCACGACAAGCAACTGGGGGGGGGGGTCTTAAAGGTAAGACCGTATCCACTAAACTCCCTCAACCCAGTATAAAAAAAACATCTCCAAGGATCCCCCCCCCCCCCTCGGCCACAGGCTGCCACGACAGGACATACACAATTTCCACTATACACACACATATCACTTGAACTTCTTGAAACTCATGGAATGACTTCCCCTCACCATTTACCTTTCCAAGGAGGGTGGGTGGGACTCTTCTCACTTTTTCTTTCCTAGAATGGTGCTCCCGCCTAAAATATCCCCCTTTTATCACTTTTTCTAGCTCACTCCACTAATTCTATCTCCCTTAATCCCCATCTTTACCTTCCTTAACCTCCATGCCCCCCCCTCTTTACCTCCTACACTCTCCTATTAACTCTTTCACCCCTACCTGCTCCCTAGCAACCGTGTCATGTAGGGCCTTCCCTTATGGCCCCCGATCCGGCCCTGTAGTGGAACATCCATAGGGACAACTTATGACTGTTTAAGGATAGTGGGGTCTAGTGTTGAGGAATAGTGTCACTGAGAGGTCAGGGAGAGACATAGGGAGAGCTTGTGTTAGGGTCAACATTTCTATGGTTGTTATTTCGGTTGTATACCAACTCTTTCAGTCTCCATTGCTAGTTTCATTGTATACATAATCCTTATCATCTGGTTACCATCACCCTCTGCTCCTGTCATCTAGGGGTGAGTGCCTAGTTGGATTTGTGTTTTCCCTATTTTGATACATGCTTCATATCTATATTTCTTGCAACATCTGGTTGTTACGCTATTCACTTATATTATAAGTCCTGGGAGTATCTGAGCATGGTTAGTACCCAGTTCTTCCATTTAGCATTCAGCCGGTGTCATTCCATAGCCAAAGAAGCAGCTTGATGAAATCTAACTTGTTTACTGTAAGTCTGAATATAGACCCCCAGCCCGGGTGGTCAATGAAAAATATTTAGAACAATGAATTACTAATTCTTTTTTTCTTAAGTAATATTGAACTTGATTTAAGCTTCACTTATACTATATGCAAACTAATGAATGGTATGGCAATTTGTGAAAGGATAATATAAAATGCAAGAGTCGTATGCATGTGCAAATTCTCATTTCATTCTCAATTTGAACACAGTGCAGAAATAAGGATTGTGCCGGAACAATGCAGCAAATATCTGATACACATTCCAACTTTAATTGGTAAAAAAAATCACTCTTTGCAAATAAGAAATCTAATAGTTCTTCCTTTTTGCAAAGTATTCTTGATATTGATGTCATCTATAGCTACACAAATGTCAATATATCCATCCATCCTCTACCAGAGGACAATTATGGTTTCAAAAATAAATATATTAATAGTTTATTGTTGTCAATTAATTAAATGCAAAATAGGATTCTATTCAGGTGTATGATTAACGAATTATATCCAACAGGTGATAATCAGCATCATTTTCATATGTAGGTTGAAACACAGCCATTAAGTGAAACAGAAACAGCTGTGTAGGAGGCTTAAAACAGTAATGTCTTAGAATAATGATGCATACTAATGTACAGTGTATATCAGCTAGTCAGAGAAGCGGTGTAGCCATCTTTGTTTGTCCAGGAATCAGAGGGTCACTTAAAGCCACTCTCTACTCTGGCAAAAAGATGAGAGTCCTGAATGAGGGTTTTCAACTCAGAATTCCGTAATAAAGTTGTCACGTTCTGCCAGCACACCTTGCTACTGCGGGTTCTGGCCTGACTAGCTAGGATTATTATCTCCTCTGCTTACTGTTTCAGGTGAATTAGTCCTGCAGCTGTTAGGTGGGGTAGTAGCTGGTGTTTGACATTTCTGTGAGCCAATCAGCTTCTCCCTTTTCCCTATATAATCCAGCTCTTCCTAGCTGTCAGTTGCTGGTTATTTTGCAGTTGCTCTGGTTAAGTCAGATTGCTCGGTTCTCCTGTCTATAGTCTGGTTCATGTCTTCTGGTTAGTCCTCTGTGTTCCACTCTGTATTGCCTTCTGTGTTCTTGCCTTTTATTTGTTGTCAGTTTCTGTTTGTCCCAGGTTTTCTGTATTCTGGTTCCCCTCTGGCCAAGGACTTGTCCTCGTGGAAGTAGTGGGGTCATCCCTTTCAGGGCAGGTGCTCCACTGCAAGGTGGTTTCTGTCGGAGTGGTGCCGAGTGCCCCATTCTAATCGAAACCTATCACTTCTGTCTGTTCCTACATCTAGTTACCTGTGTAGCAAGCTAATACGCCCATCCTGCCTGCTCCAGTGCCAAATCTCCACATGCTTTTGTCAGCAGTCCAGGACGAACGTAACAAAAGTATTTGATAATTGGTTTACAATACAAAAAAAGCACCTTTAAAGGGTTAACGAAATGTATGTATGAAGTTACTTTTCAATTTTAACCTCATCTAATAAAACCCAGAAGTGTAAATTGCCTTTTTAAGCGCTCCTTTCTCATGTACGTGTTTACAAATTTAATCAAATGTCTTTTATAAAATGTGCAAAAGAGCAGATTTGTATTAAAATAGTATTTTCACATCAGCAAGTTAGTAATTCCTTTGAATGACTGCAGTGCATTATTAGTCTCATTGGAAGGCTGCTCAGAAGGAAGATTTAACACTTGTTTCTATTCATATGGTAAATTCAATGGAGGATATAATGATGCCCCTAAAGATGTATCAGAGAAGTTTGTCATCTAAGGTTTGCTTGGAACCTGCACGCTCACCATATGCTGAGACAATGTAAAGCCAGAAGTATCTTGGGGTTAATTTAAATCTATTTGTAATGCTTCTTAATAAGAGGAAAATAACTGGTGAATTGTCAGCATTTTCATATGCAGCCTGGTCTAGAATGATTAAAAGATTTTAATACTTGCTCGCTGCACCTTTTTCACAGGCGGCACTGACTTGCTGTTTTCATATAGAAGTTCTACATAATCGTAGAGCATTTACAAGACATTTAAATGGGTTTTCTGCCCTTTTTCCAACTGATGACCTATCATTTGTATAGGTTGATGGACGGGGATCTGCCATTCGGGACTCCCATCCATCAGTTGATCATCCAGTCCACTGTCCAGTACAGCGGGCTGGATGTTGTCATCAGCAGACATGGGAGGAAGTGGGAGTGGTGGCTTCCCGCCCATTGAGATCAATGAGAGCGCCGTGCTGCTACTCTGCTTCCTGCCCACAAATGGATGTCAGTAACAAGAACAGGAAGTGGAGCTCCCGTTCCCTGGAAATAACTTCCGCATCCGGCTGTTGTCTAGTTGTAAGACCCTCAGGAATGATGAAATAAATGCATATTAGAAGCAGGGAACATGTAATGAATGATGTAGACATGGTGTAGCAACCCAGGGATCATTCGCTCACATCACAGGTAGAGACCGATGGGTTAAACTCCAAATTCCTGAGGGCCGCACTGCGCATGCGCAGGAACATATCCCTCACACGTTGCTACGGCCAGGCATCGCAGGTAACCATGGTAACCTGAAGCGTAGTGACCCACGAGTGTACAATCATCCCCATTCGCCTGCTGGCGTGTCTTGTAACCTTGCAAATGTACAGAGGGGGCAATACATAGTCCTTACTAAAGATATCGGTGTCCGATCTATGTACAAGTGTCCTAGCATAATGGCTCTGAGTGGCCACCGCTAATTGGGTAGGTCACCAAAGTGACAGTTGGTCACTGGTAAGAAGCTACTAACAAACATCACCCCAAGTCACAGATGCAACAGAATTAGAGATGAGCGAGCATACTCGATAAGGCAAACTACTCGAGCGAGTAGGGCCTTATTCAAATACCTGCCCGCTTGTCTCCAAAGATTCGGCTGCCGGCACGGGTGACAGGTGAGTTGCGGCCGTGAGCAGGGGGGAGCGGCGGGGAGAGATCTCCCCTCCGTTCCTCCCCGCTCTCCCCCGCTGCTCCCTGTCCCCTGCCGGCACCCGAATCTTTAGAGACGAGTGGGCAGGCATTCGAATAAGGCACTACTCGCTCGAGTAGTTTGCCTTATCGAGTAAGCTCGCTCATCTCTAAACATAATCGTATATCAATCAAACTCATGGCAACCAAACTATTCTCTATGTACATATAGATTTGAGTCCCACCCCAAATTACCCTATTCGTGGGGCATATAATATCAATGAATAGTAATTGTAGTATTATATAACAACACACATAAACATAAGAAAGGAATCCTATTTCTTGTACACAACGATACCATTTTTTTCCTAATCCAGCAAATTATATTAACTCCTGTAGTGTGCAGTGTCAACAAGAAGCCATGGTCACAAGAGTATCACAAAAGATTTTTTTCATACTGCTTGTCATTATGCAGAACACAGTTGCGTCCAAGGGAACTGTAGAAATAGAGAAAAACAAACGTTAAAAACACTTTTACATATATAACAGGCATAATGGATCAACTGATGGCTATCCAAATGATAACGGACTATATTCCACATTTAACCCAGATGGATGGAGGGAGTCTAGTTCAAAGATCGGTTTGGATTCCATGAACTTTAGTCTCTTCTCCCTATCGCCACCCCTAGGGTTGTGGGGTACTGAATCAATGATCTAGTAATGTAACTGGCTGATGGAATGCTGTCTTTCCAGGAAATGTTTGGCCACTGGTACGTCTGTCCTCCCTGTTCGGATAGTCTCACCAACATACAGTAATCCGCAGGGACATGTGATGACGTACACAGCAAAAGATGTTGTATAGGTGAATCTCTCCATGATAGTATATTTCTTACCTGTCCGTTGGTGTGTGAACATGCTGCCCTTCGTCATGTTGTGGCAACTGGCACAATAAAGGCATGGAAAATTGCCTAGTTTCAAAGATGTCAATAAACTCTGTCTCATCTGTCTCCTAGGGACCCACGTCGTGTGTTCCAATCTGTCTCTAATGTTTCTTCCTTTTCGGTTCGCCATAATGGGAGGTACCCTGAATTCAGGAATCATATCATGGGCCAATGCCTTCTCATGATCTGAGCTACCCAGCTATTCATAGTCCCAAAATTAGAAAAAAAAAGGGATATGTGATGAAGTGTCCCGCCTCATGACAGGGGTTATCAAGATGCACGATCAATTTGACGTGCTTTAGAGCACAACTGTGTGGTGAGTCTGTCAGGGTAACCCCTTGATCTAAATTTAGCATAAATTTGGTCCGGTCTCATATCGACCCTCTCGTCAGTAATGATGCATTGAATCCTTAATAGCTGACTCCAAGGAAGGGAGTCGCGCATCCATGGTGGAGGACAGCTGTTGAATGCAAGGAGGCTATTTCGACCTTAAACAATCCATTGTTTCTTTGGAAGAACCCACTGCTTCCACTCAAAAGACAACATTTCAAGGATCTCTTTGTTTAGAACAATCAAGTATATGAATGGGAAAGGTTGGAACATGTACCGAATACTCCCAAATCTATACTGAAAAATAAAAACACTGATGTGGAAATAAATCCAGAAGTAATATAAAATGACAGGTCAGTTCCAGCTCAGTTGAGCTTAACTCCTCTGAAACTAATGGGGAACCGTCTGATAATGAGTCTGTTTCCTCCTCCACAGACAGACCTACATGTTTCCAAAAAACTAAAAATCCTAAGAATACAATAAAGCAGATCAGACGGGCCGTCAGGAAACATCACAAGGCCGATAACCAAAAACATGAAGCAATTAACAAATTCAGAAGAAGTGATTGATTTGTCCTCTAAAACCCCCAAAACCCGGCCTCCTGAACAGATCCAGGTCCTTTCTCTTAGGCTGAATTTCTCTCCAACTAAGTCATTTGATCTTTTGGCCCCTACACTGGACATTGATAAATTTATTAGAAATCTGACAGTCAAACAATAGAGATGAGCGAACGTACTCGTTTCGAGTAATTACTCGATCGAGCACCGCGATTTTCGAGTACTTCAGTACTCGGGGAAAAGATTCGGGGGGCGGGGGAGGAGTGGTGGCGCAGGGGGTAGCAGCAGGGAACAGGGGGGAGCCCTCTCTCTCTCCCTCTCCCCCCCCCACTCCCCGCTGCAACCCCCCACTCACCCACGGCGCCCCCCGAATTTTTTCGCCCGAGTACGAAAGTACTCGAAAATCGCGGTATTCGGGCGAAAAAGGGGCGTGGCCGAGTACGTTCGCTCATCTCTATCAAACAACCTTGTATCCTAGCTTTTCGTCTTTTAATTTTGAAGACCAGTTGGCCCCCACATGTTGGACTTGATGAATCCAGTAAGGATATTCATTCTATTTTACAGGCCTTTAATTTCCAAATATGGAATTTTTATTCCATTCAGTCTAGAACTGAGGCAATGGGCCGGTTCCAAGCTTTGGTTTACATAGAGCTTACTAATATACATAATGATTCTTCCAATTCTAGATCCTGTTCTAATCTTTCAGACAAATATAAAGGCCCATTTAGACACAACGATTATCACTCAAAAGATGTCGCTTAAGCATTCTCCGCTCCGAGCGCTCGGCTGTATAACACCTGGAGGCTCAGAGCGGAGGATGCAGAACACAAGTGGGGTGTCCCCACTTGTCTTCTGCATCCAGATGTTGCCTGCTCGGAGCGCCAGGCTATTATACAGCCGAGCACTCCGTGCCAGGTATGGAGAACAGAGCTGAACCGCTCAACCTGTTATCAGGGAGCGGGATACAGCTAAAGCAATAGTATCAGCTGGACCCCGCTGTGAATCCCTGATAAGACTCATCGTTGTCTTTCAGCATGCTGAAAGACAACGATGAGCGATGGCTTAACGAAAACTGTATGATGTCAGTGCAGTTACACACAACGATTATCGCTCAAAAGATGGTTTTTGAGCTAATTTTGAGCGAGAAGCGTTGTGTCTAAATGGGCCTCAAAAGAGCCATTGAGTCTTTTAATCATGATAAGGAATTAACCATACAAAATGGCGGATAAAGACTGTCCACAGTGGTGATGGGCACAAGCATGTAGAAGTCCCAAATTTTGTCTATGCCCTGTAATGAAAATATATATAGCAAATGGTCTACTAGTTCTACTGCTTATTTGCCCGTTATTGCAGGAGGGTTTTTCATTAGGAGTCATAACACAAAAACAAATGGATTGCATTTGTGTTGATAACACTATTTCTCTAAGGCTTATGCCTTAAATAAAGTTCATAAAGGCATCTTCCCCCATCAATGAGACCAATTGTGGTGGGCATTGGGTCCCTGAATGAGAGGCTGTGTGAGTGGGTTGATTCCCTCCTGCAACCGCTCATTCATGGAGTCCCTGGTCTCATGTCTCCCTTTTTTATGTTTGACAGCGTCGAATTCCCTACAAAAAAGCCACCACTCTCTCCAGCATTTTGTCGCCCAGTTAATTTATTACTTCTGATTCTTCCAATAAGAATTTTATAGATGCGGGGGATCTCCGTGGAAAACATGTCCTTTTGCCAAACCTGTGAAAGTTTTCATAATACTGAAAATTCTCTGATTTTCCCTGTACAACATTACATTAACTGCAATCCTGATCCTATAATGTCCTCGAATGTACTGTTTGCAACAAGTTATGTGCCGGTTGCACTATTAGGAAACTCAGAATGCGTTTTTTGGAACATCTCAATGATATTAGTTCTTCATTAGAGATGAGTGAGTATACTCGCTAAGGCACATGACTCGAGCGAGTAGTGCCTTAGCCGAGTATCTCCCCGCTCGTCTCTAAAGAGGCGGGCGGGGAGCAGCGGAGGAGAGCGGGAAGGAACGGAGGGGAGATCTCTCTCCCCCCCACTCCCCGCCGCAACTCACCCGTCACCCGTGCCGGCCCCCGAATCTTTAGAGACGAGCGGGGAGATACTCGGCTAAGGCACTACTCGCTCAAGTAATGTGCCTTAGCGAGTATACTCACTCATCTCTTTTCTTCATCCAATCGCAATAAATCCAATGCCTCCAAACATTTTATAATGTATAATAGATCTTTTAGACTGAGATCTTAGGGAACTTTCATACGGTCCGGAATTGTCTGCAGGGCGCAGCACAGATGCGGGTTTTGTTGATTAGTGTGGATTTTGTTGCATTTTTAACTGTGGCACGTCTTGCATTTTTTATGCAGACTTTAATTGCGAAATTACATCTCCTGCATGTTAGAAATCTGCAACAATTACACAAGACATCCTTAATTTCAATTACGATTTACAGCTGCGGATTTTAATCTTGCAGTTTTGAAGTCAAGATGCTCAAATTTTAACAAAGGTAGATTTTTTTTTCCACATTTTTGTACTGTTGATTGAATTAACAGAAACAGTCAAACCCTGTTTTGGTTTGAACTTTTATAAAAGTTTGGTTGAACGCCAACCCAAGCTTCAGTCCGTATGTTTTAGCCAAGCCAACTAAATTGCCATCTGCCAAATGGCAGAAAGGGGGAGAAGGAAGGATCATGTGACCTCAGGGTAGCCCATAATTCCTTGCAAACAGCTCTTCTTCCTCTTCCTCCTCTTTATCTATTTCTTCCTCTTGGTCTTCTTCTCCCTCTTCATCTCATTTTTCCTCTTTGTCTTCTTCTTGCTTTTCTTCTTGCTTTATATTCTCCTTCTTTATTAACCCTTTCCAATCCACTGTCTGACGTCTGAAGACATTAGGATTTAAGGCTGTACAGCTCCGATGTTGAAGGACGTCCGTCGAGGTTCTCTTACTGTATATTGCCAGCCTCTCTGCTGTCGGAGCCTATCCAACGTGTCACCTCATGCAGTACTGGCTTTAGCCAGCATATAGCACCATTGTATAATGGCAGAAAAAGAGTAAGCCCACTAGGAAAACCAGGATACAAATTGGATTGGAAAGGGTTAACTTTGTCCTAAAAACTGGTCAATAACACTTGGATAGACTTGTAGATGACCTAAGAGTGTTATGGCTCTCTGACAGTTTTACACAAAAGTTTTAGAGGTACCGCTGAAGTTTCAGCTTGGTTCGAACTAATTTGGACCAAAGTGAACATTTTGCCAAAATTTGCTAAACTGGCCAAACTGAGCTTTTCAAAAGTGCTCTCATCCTTAGTGCTGGGTATGGATCAGGTTGAGCTCCAGAACCCCCTCGTTACACATGATGGATATATCCATCGTAGATCATTAAAAGATTAAAGGGACCATTTACATAAAGACATATTCCCCTTCAGCTTTCTTTTTTTTAAGGGTAAATACTTTTAGTTTTGATAACCTAGCTTCATCATGGAGATCTTACATTAATTTGATTTCCCTCCTTTCAACTCTCCCAGGTACCCAACACTTGATGCTTCATCACTGCTTCTCTAGAAGCCATGCTTTTCCTAATGCAAGATAACATCTTGTCGGTCTTTTATGCGTTACCCATGAAATTGCCACATGATTACTCCTGGTGTAACTTTCTGTAAGATTTAAGTTAAGTATTTCTCACTTTCCTAAACATTTTCACAAATAACAGTAAGGTATCACATTAGACAAAATACATTGTATTAAGGTCATTTCATGTTTGGCAGCACAATTAAGGGAGACATTGCATGCTGTGTCTATCTGGGCTTCAGTACAAATCAAAAGGGTTCTTAAGACTTAATTGGAAAAAAATCTGTTCAAATAGGCTGAAGAATCCTGCAGAGTGAGAAGGGTCAGAGTCTCCTCAATGTGACTAGATCCTTGAAATGTAAGGATGCAGGTCCTGAAGTGTCCGTCATCTCCCTGTCACATAATTAAAGATGCATCAAGGTTTACAAGCCGCTGCTTCCAAACAGCATGATTTAATATTGGCTCGCTGCTTCTGTCTCCCAGACTCATAAAATATGGCAAACTTGCAATTTCTTTGTGAAACAAAGCCAGGAAGATGTGACTGTAATATAATGCAAAACCTGTATAATTGGTCCATTTTATCTCTTCTGATTGTAGATGATGCTAACAACTGATCAAGTAATGAGGAGACATTTCACAATAATAATACCCACTTGTACGTATTAAAGTTATCTGCTATAGAAAGCCATTCTCCAACATTCTTATTTAAAGGGAACCTGTCACCTGCCTAAAGCACCATAAACTAATTTATTTATAGTATTTTTCATATTCACCTGCCTCCTGGTTCTTGCAATGACTTGTATAGGAGAGCGCGCACACAGGACTCTGAAAAATGTTGGATATTGGTCCGGTGAGCAAAAAAACTGGAAGCGGGTAATTATGAGAAATACAGCACCTGGCTCCTTGTCACCTTGCCTAACAGCACCCTAAGGGCTCATTCAGACGAGCGTGTTTATGTGCGTACATAGGTGTGCACAAAACCGAGCGTCTATTAGAACCATTGGTTTCCTATGATGCGTTCACATGTGCGTGGGTGTGCAAACGAGCGCACCTGCAAAAGATAGGACATGCATGCACCATAGGTACGTGGTGCGTGTAAATATTCCCCTCGGGGAGTCCCGTTTTCACTGAACACTGTGACAGCACTGTCACGATGTTCAGTAATGGTGGCACTCCCCGCGGGAAGTAAAGAATCCCCTGCCACAGCTGTCACAACTGTGACAGCTGTGGCAGAGGATCGCGATGTTCTCCCATTGCTTTCAATGGGGCTGCTGCTGCTGCCGGATGCCCCATTGAAAGTAATGGGCTGTCGGCAACCCCTGCAGTGATTTTGGGGGAAGGGCTTTAAACATAAGCCCTTCCTTGAAAATCATCCCTAGCATGTGTAAAAAATAAAAAAAATATACTCACCTGTCCACCACTGCCGGGGCTCAGGCGAGTCTAGCTGTTTGTCTCCCTGCACTGCTCTGAAGCTCTGAAAGGGCTGTGTCTGATTGGTCACAGCCCTCAGCCAATCACAAGCAGCACTCAGCTGTCATTCAATGAATCGCTAAGCACTGCCTGTGAGCGCTCAGCCAATCAGACACAGCCTTTTCAGCAGGTGGGGATTTTAAATCTCCGCCTGTTGAAAGAGCTTCAGAGCAGTGCAGGGAGACAAGCGGCGAGACGCTCATCTGAATGAGCCTTCAGTTAGTTTATGGTACTTTAGGTAGGTGACAGGTTATCTTTATTAGCTGAGAGTCCCCCATCCAAGACCTTAACCAAAAAGGTTTTTTCAGGCATGGGGTAACTCCTTGATTTCAATAGGGACTGTGTAATGCTTCCTTTTTCCTCTGGAGGTGCTGTAGAGAAACTGAGCAAATGCTTTCAAGTTCATTTAGAGACTTCAACTGATCAGTGAAGCCCCAGCTCCATGATATCCCATGATCATCTAACAAGGGGAAGACTCCTTTCTAAGGGGTAATTCCAATAACAATTCTTGTAACATGTCAATCACAGATCATAAAAGAGGAGAGAACTTACCGCTGAGATCCCAAGAATGGGGGACCTCTTCTAGTCACTGCACCCAACCACGATGACATAGAGATTAAATGTAATAGCAGCTGTGCATATGTCGCGCCGCTCCATTAATTTCAATGGGGCTGATGTAAATAGCTGAGTATAAATGCTTGGCTATCTCCGGCAGTGCCGTTGAAAATTGATGGAGCAGAGCCACACATACACAACCACAACTCCATTGAATAACTATGAGCAGAAGGAAGTAGCTAAATAATAATGGAGTTTCTCTCCTAGTGCTGGTTGGGTATTGGGCCCACCTTTCTTCAAATGAATTGTACTATGAAGACCGTGTAGTTGTGTAGCATCCATAGAACTGATAGGCAAAATATAAATCTAATACTCTTAATGGCAAATCCTTTGCATTTCAACTAATTTCAGTCAATTACCTGTCCATGGAAACTGGGATTGGACAGTTGGATTTTTACCTGCATGGTCAATGTCTGATAGCCTCTTTTTCTCTCATCGGGTTAAGAAAATGAATGTCAAGCTGGGCCCAACAGCTTGAGATGTAAATGAAACTTATGGGCTCTAATGCAAACTGCAACAAGGCCCCTACACTTAGCATGCGTGTGTCATTTATAACACTGGTGTCTTCTTATGTCACAAAGTAGACTGTGTACCCCCTCAGGCACTTGGATTCTCTTACTAACCTTGCATCCCTTATAGCTATGCGCCTACCAACAAGGGTATTCTGGGACTTATGGCAAATGTTGATGATCTATCCTTATGGAAGGTCATCAATATGATATTAATGGGAGTCCATCTACTGACATCCTCAACTATATGAATCGACCAGTGTACTTGGGTGAACCTTGCTGCTTTTAAAGGGGTTGTATCAAAAACGACTTTTATCACCTATCCACAGGATAGGTATTAAAAGTCTAATCGGTGGGGGTCTCACCACTGAGACTCTTACCAATCCAAAGAATGGGGGTCTGTGTCCCTCTATTCTCATCACTACAGGCTTACTATACTCACCCATAGTTACGGCAGATTGCAGTAGTCGCGCATGCGCGTTGTCACTCAATTCATGCTCAGCTATCTCCAGCAATCCCATTGAAAATGAATGGAGCTGCACTGCACATGTGCAACCACCACTCCATTCAATCTCTTCTTCACTGCAGGTAATGCAGTGAGCCCACAGTAAGGAGGAACCAGGACCCCCTTTCTTGGAATCAGTGGGAGTCTCAGTGGTGAGACCCTCACCGATTAGAGTTTTATCCCCTATCCTGTGGATAGGTGATAAATGTGTTTTTTGTTACAACCCCTTTAATTGCATACCAGGCAAGGTGTTATTAATTTTGCAGCATCTGTGCCTGCTATAGCAATTCAATCCCACTTGAATGGGACTGAACTGCAGAAAGACCACATGACCGATGAAAGTAATGTCATGGCCCAAAAAAGAGACTCCATCAAACATCTGATTGGTGGGAGTACTAAGAGTTGGACCGCTACCGATCTGACTGATGACTTGTCCTAAAGATGAGTTACCAATATTTAAGTTCCAGATGACCCTCTTTAATACTTCTTAAGAGTTTGTGAAGACAACTATCTGATTGGCTCAGCATTATGTTATTTCTATGTGGAGCTTGGGCATAGAGGTAAGTGGATGGGTCATCTCCAAAAGCCACAAACCAATGCAGAGGCGTAACTTGAAGCTCCTGGGCCCCAATGCAAAACCTGGAACGGGGCGCCCAACTATAATGCTTTATTCATAGTACTGGGCTCCCTATATGGAGAAGAGAGGCCTTATCGGCCCCCTAAGGCTCCTGGGCCCGGGTGCAACCGCATCCCCTACATCCTCTATAGTTACGCCTCTGAACCAATGGTGTAGCTCACTGCAAAGGGTTTAAACTCCATTAGAATCTATCTTATTGGCAGAAAAATAATAATGGCTTCTATATGACACAGCTATAGCCTGGGCAAAAATGACCTATGCCTAAAGAAGAGCTGAGGTACTCCAGGAGTATTTCTATGAATCATTAATAAATAATCAAAACAGAGCAACTTTTAATTATAGATTTCCTTTGAAATGGAAAATCAAAGTGGAGCAGAAAACATTACCCTTAATCAAAAGCTGTGTTGACTATAAAGGAAGCAATCAGATAGCTACCGGATTATGCCTAAAATCATTATGACAGAACCAATTTCCTCCCGAGGACAAGATTTGCAATAACTTTTCATATTGGTCGGGAAATGTATTTTGTTCTTTTCCTTGGATTTCGAACTCATTACAGAAAACTTCACATAATTCAAATAGAAAGCATTATGGGTATGAGTGTGCAATTAAATATATGGAGTGGGCACACCTTTTTGGCAGGTTAACAACCCACAAAAACAGGTTTCACGATACAATATTTTGGATGCCGCAGTGTTTGCTAGTTTCATTACGGCTTTAAATTCCAAAAACATCCACTTCCCGAAAGTGACTGACTAATAAAATCCATGAAGTGTCTTGGGGAAGAAGTCATTTTCGTAAGATGGAACACAAATATTTGCTCATTATTTTGCAATTACATTGTGTATAGACAACGCGCGACAAAGCAATTCATATTGATTGGCTGACGCTGAAGCATCAATAATAATGGGAACGCTTCCTATCTGATACAGTTTACTAAGTAAATTTGGAAAGCATTCGGGGGTGGATGGGGAGGCATGCAATAATATATGTCAAGTGTTTATATGAATCAGAAGAGCTACGCTACATTGTAATATCGCTTCCAGGATGGGCCAAAAAATTAGGAAAAAATGTAATTTAATGATAAAGTTGCTTTAATAAAAGAAATATCGCACTATGAGCCGCAGTTAGTTAAACTTCTAACATATTAAATATTATTTGTCATGCTGTGCTCCTTGGACCTGTAGTACTATATAACTTCCAGGAGCACAATGCTACAAGTGTGGTTGATTTGGCTGGATGATGGTGTGGATTTCTCCAGCCAACCATTTACTATGGGTCTGTATTAGAGATGAGCGAGTATACTCGCTAAAGGCAATTGCTCGAGCGAGCATTGCCTTTAGCAAGTATCTCCCCCGCTCGAGACTGCAGGTTCGGGTGCTGGCGCGGGGGAGCAGTGAGTAGCGGCTGTCAGTAGGAGGGAGCAGGAAGGGGGAGAGAGGGAGAGAGAGATCTCCCCTCCGTTCCACCCCGCTCTCCCCCGCAGCTCCGTGCCCGCTGCCGGCACCCGAACCTTCTGTCTCGAGCAGGCAGGTACTCGCTAAGGGTAATGCTCGCTCGAGCAATTGCCTTTAGCGAGTATACTCACTCATCTATAGTCTGTATATATAAGTACCAGCCCCTCTTGCTAGAGGGTGCAGGTTATTTTCCATTTCCTTCTCAGAACTCTGGTGTTTGGAATCATGCATGATATGTTTCAGTGTATGTATGTATGCATGAGGTTCATGGTGGGATTTCCCTGTGTTTGTAGGTGTGCAGGCACGTGGTGTGAACAATGGCTTGTTATGTGTCTGTATATAGATGTGCAAGCAGCTGGTGTGAACAATGGCTTGTTATGTGTCAGTATATAGATGTGCAGGCACCTGGTGTGAACAATGTCTTGTTCAGTGTCTGTATATAGATGTGCAGGCACCTGGTGTGAATAATGTATTGTTTAGTGTCTGTATGTAGGTGTGCAAGCAGCTGGTGTGAACAATGTCTTGTTCAATGTCTGTCTGTAGGTGTGCAAACACCTAATGTGAACAATGTTTTGTTCAGTGTCTGTATGTAGGTGTGCAAGCATCTGGTGTTAACAATGTCTTGCTCTGTGTCTGTATGTCAGTGTGTAGGCACCTGGTGTGAACAATGTCTTGTTCAGTTCTATATGTAGGTGTGCAGGCACCTGGTGTGAACAATGTCTTGTTGAGCTCTGTATGTAGATGCACAGCCACCTGGTGTGAACAATGTCTTGTTCTGTGCCTGTATGTAGGTGTGCAGACACATGGTATGAACAATGTCTTGTTCTGTGTCTGTATGTCAGTTTGTAGGCGCCTGGTGTGAACAATGTCTTGTTCTGTGCCTGTATGTAGGTGTGCAGACACTTGGTATGAACAATGTCTTGTTCAGTGTCTGCCAACATTATTTGATTTTCTGTGTGGTACTTATTAATTTTTCCATCTGCTTGTTGTGTGGTGATCCCCAGTATCTGTAGGCGTGCAGATGCCTGTTGTGTATTAGGTACTTTTCTGATGTTCCTGCCTATTCCTCTATAGGGCAAGACAGGTGGTCTCTATGTTCATGTTTGGGGCTGTCCTTATTGAGATGATCACCTGGCTTCTAGGTAGGGTTCCCTTTTGGTGGTTCAGTTGTCTTTTTAGAATAGGGACTCACAAGGTAACCAGGACCCTTGACAAGGGCTTCTGGGCTTATATACTTTTGCCAAAATGTTAATACCTGGTACTTATTAATTTTTCCATCTGCTTGTTGTGTTACTACATTTGGTAAGTATTTGGTTGCCTGGTGGGTGTTGAGGTTCACATGCTGCTCAAAATATCCCACCCCTTGACAGTCACCATTGTCACAAGATAATCAATGTTACTCACTTTACCTGTCAGTGGTTTTAATGTTAAAGGGATATTCTGGAGACTGGGCAAAATATTCAAAATTTCTCTAACATTCCCACTTATTGCTGTTATTCAAAAAATTCATTTGAATCATCAAACTGAACTCCGGCACCCTTTTTGCTAACCGGCAGCACTGCTGTGTTCCAATTAGTTTTAGATTTCCACGTTGTTATTTAAATGGCTGCCGAGGAGTGCAAAAACTACATCTCCCACAATGGCCCATTGCCAGTTATTGATCAGTGTGCACTCACAACTGTACAAACCATCGTCATTACAGAAAGTGAAGGCATTGAGCATGCTCAACCAGTAACACAGCAGATCCCACTGATCTGATATTGATAACCTATCCTAAGGATTGGACATCAATATTGAAGTCCCAGAAAAACCCTTTAATGAATACATTGACTGCTCATGCAGACCATCATGCAGGACGAAGGGGAGAAAGACGTGAGTTTACAAACAAAGAACCCTAGTTGAAGTAACTTGATAAGGACCAACAGCTGTAGTCTTTGGCAGAGGCCTAACTTGAAGCTGTTGGGCCGCAGTGCAAAATCTGGAACTGGGCAGCTAACTATAAAGCTTCATTGATAATATTGGTTTGTAATATGGGAAAGAGAGACTTTATGGGCCCCCTAGGGCTCTAGGGGGCTGAATGCACCCTATGCACTCCCTACGCCAGTGGTCCAGGGCTTTAATTAGAGATGAGTGAGCACGCTCGTTTAAGGCTGATGCTCGAGTGAGCATCGGTCTTCTCGAGTAACTGAATACTCGTCCGAGCAAATGCGGGGGGGAAGGGGCGGCGGGGGTGATCTCTCATTCTCCCCCCCCCCCCCCCCCCCGTCGCCTCCCCGCATCTAACAGGAGCAGTTTGTGTGTTTGGCTATCAAAGACAGATAAGGAGAAGACGGAAGCGATTTATAGCCACTTCTAACTTCTCTTTTGTAGCCTACATAATGCTCAATGAACACTATGTAGTGAATGGATGAAGAGCTAATGTCATTTCCTCTATTGGACCTGGTGATCATGTGATCACCGGTAACCACCGGTATGGCAAAGCATTAAGATCCTAGAAGACCCCATCTCGTCTCTGCCTGACTACTGTGATTATAAGAAGTGCGGCTCCTATGAGTACCCTGGTTACAGTGTAAAACTCCAAAATAACAAAAAGACATTGTGAATGTCCCCCAGAGGTCCTATATGGCATCAGGGGGACATAAATGTTAAAATCATACAAAAATAACTTTAAAAAAATGATATAATAAAATAAACCTATATAAATAACAACCATCCATGCTAATCTAAACCATCGCCATAGCCATTTTGTAATCCGAGGCTATACAAACATTTGAAACAAACAGTGAACCCAGTTGTATACTTTATTTTAGTGTTAATGTAGGAATTTCAAAAATAATAACCTATATAAATTAAGAAAAAAACTTTTTGTACACATTACCCCTAGTAAAATGAAAAATGGGGGAAAAAAAGCTTTAGTTAACAAAGGTGATAAAAAGCAGCCCGATAGGACACACACACAAAAAAAAAAATAATTTGTAGCCCAGGAAAAAAGAAATTAGGCCATAAAACCACTAAATATATAAAATTGCTTAAAAGTGTCTGGTCCTTCAGGACAGAAATACTTTGGTCTTTAAGGGATTAAATGAACTTAGTTTCTGATGCATAAATAATGATGGGGACAACCTCAAGCCATTTTCACATTAAAGAAAGGCTTATAATGAGTTAACCCCAGGCAGCCGTCTCATGCAGTTTGCCTCTTGGAGTGTTAATCGAGTCATTTTCTAGACCAGATGCTAGGTAGCTAATTTCACAAGTCTATGCAATGAGAAGTTTGGAAAGAAAAAACTATACTTCTCAATTCTCTGCAGTAATATTGGACATACTAACTGCACATCTTCTTGAGCTCCACAATAACCTTAAGGATAAGAAAGCCCTTTATATACATTTATTGATATATACACTGTCCTAAAGTAATTGGGCACCTGTGCAAGAATCAAAAGTAGCATTTATTTCCACATGTTAATACTCAATGGGGATCCTTTGACCCCAATAACATTGGATATTCTCCGTGGCATAGTGTCTATTATCATCTGATATACTTCAGCTGCTATGTCCCTCCATTCATCCTGCAAACGACCAGCAAGTTCTCTCAAAGAAGATAGACTTTGTTCATTTTTCCTGAGCCAATGTTCCAGTTCATCCTAGAGAGGTCCAGTAGGATTCAGGTTGGGGCTCTGTACAGGCTAGTCCAATCGTGGAACATCCATATCCTCAACCTAAAGTAAAGTCTTGAATTTGTGTCAAGGCGTGTTGTCTAGTTGGAAGTATGGCCGACCATTCCCAGAGTATTGCAACATTGCCGGCAGCACATTATTGTCTAGAATGTCAGGGTAAACCTCATGGTTCTTGGCACTACAACCAACAGACCGAGACCATACCATGTAAAACATCCTCAGACCATAACAGAACCTCCGCTGTACTTAACTGTTGACACAACACAGTCACGTAGAAGGTGTTCCCAAGGATCCTCCACACCCAGGTACATCCGTCTGATCTGAAGATGGAGTAGTGTTATTTGTCTCTCCATAGAACGTTCTTCCATTGCTCAACTGTCCAATGATGACGCTCCTTGCATCATTGTAGACGGGCCGATGCACCTTCTTTTAGAGATCCATGAACACGGAGGTGTACCCTGACATTGTAGACAATAATGTGCTGCCAGCAATGTGGTAATACTCTGGGAATGGTCAGCAATACCTTCAACAAGAAAAAGCACCTTGTCAGAAATCCAACGCTGTTTTACATTGGTTTGTGAATATGGATGTCCCACAATTGGACCAACCTGCACAGAGTCCTAACCTGAACCCTACTGAACATCTTTGGGATGGGCGGAAGGTTGGATCAGGTCCACCTTTTTTGAGAGAACTCACCAGATGTTTACAGGATGAATAGGGGGAAATACCAGCTGAAGAGTATCAGACATTAGCAGAAAGTATGTCGCTGAGAATATCCGATATCATTAGGGCCAAAGGAGTCCCATTAAGTATGAACATATGCAAATAAATACTACTTTTGATTCTTGCTCTGGTTTCCAATTACGTTTGGTAGGATAATGCAACTACATGAAATAGGAGACACAATATGGCAATTTAAAGAGGTTATTCAGGATAAGAAATACATGAGTGACCTCTTTAAAAAAACAGCACCCCACTTATCTACAGGTCGTACGTGGTATTGCAGCTCAGCCCTGTTCACATTGTAATATATTTTAGCGATGCTGCAATGGCTTTACATCTATTATCAAAAGTGATTATTTGTGTGAACATCGTTGCTGTGTGCATTTTAGCAATGGTTCAGGGTGAGCAGAAGCAAATTGATGATGCATCTGCTTAGTCTGTCATTAGGGTGATGGATTCGACATGAAGCATAGTAAACCCCAGTTGTGATTGTTTTCATTATCTTTAATACCAGTTTAAGCAAATTGAATTCCAACTTGTTAGGATAACGCTTAGCAAAAGAATTAAGTCTGCTAAGCCTATCCCAAGCCGCAAGTGTATTAGCAGTCATGCCGTAGATGGCAAGCTCCAAGTCATACATATACGAGTACCATGTGTATATATATATATATATATATATATATATATATATATATATATATATATTCTAATATGTCTTTTATACAATGCAGGTAAATGTGGATAGAAATCTATCAGGTATCCATAAAGCTCTCCACAGTGCTGCACCTCCCTATATCTCATCAATGATTACCACCCAACTCGTCTATAAAATAAGAACAAAAAAGCGCAGGATCACCGCATCACCAACAAAGAATAAATGGACAGCATTCACTGAAAGGGATGTGCTGATGGTGCAACACATATAGCGGAGATAATGCAGCTGCAGCCCCTTCAGGAGACACGGACAATCCGACCCCAGGCACACCGAAAGAAGAAGGAGGAAAGAGGGGGATGACAGCACTGCTGCAGAAACTGGATGAAGAGTCCTTTATCTGGATGACGTGTTTCAATGCCGAAACGGTGCCTTCATCAGATCACACAACTACCCAAGTAATGCTGTCAATTTTGCTGACGATCTCAGACTAATAACTCTCAGACTCCATAATCCAAACCTCCCACCCCCATCTCCTGGACTTTTCCCAAGCTGTACCAGCCTTTTGGGATGCTCTGTCCCAGGTTTAAGGGGTTGTACCCAGACAGATTTGTATCACCACTGAGACTTCCACGTATCCTGAGAAAATGGGTCTCATGTTCTCCTCTTCTTGTCACTATGAAGAAACTTCTCCCACCCTCAGTCACGTAAGAGTAAATGCAGTGATGGTTGCACATGTGCGGCCTCTACTCCAAACATTTCAGTGGGGATGAAATAGCTGTTGTATTGAAAATGAATGGAGCAGCACTGCACGTGCACGACCGTCACTTCATTCAATCTTCTCCTCCCTGCTGAGGGTGCAGCTAACTGCAGTGAGTAGGAGGAGAGACAAGAGACCCTCATTCTCCGGATTGGTGGCAGTGAGTAGGAGGAGGCACAAAGCATCCCCATTCTCAGGTTTGGTGGCAGTGAGTAGGAGGAGAGACAAGGGACCCCCGTTTTTGGGATTGGTGACAGTGAGTAGGAGGAGGGACAAGAGACCTCCATTCTCGGGTTTGGTGGCAGTGAAAAGGAGGAGGGACCAGAGACCCCCATTCTCGGGTTTGGTGGCAGTGAGTAGGAGGAGGCACAAAGCACCCCCATTCTCGGGTTTAGGGGCAGTAAGTAGGAGGAGAGACAAGAGACGCCTGTTCTCGGGATTGGTGACAGTGAGTAGGAGGAGGGACAAGGGACCCCATTCTCGGGATTCTTGGCAATCTCTGCAATTAGACCCCAACCGATCAGACTTTTATCACCTATCCTTTATTTCCTTTATTATCTGATAGACTCAACCGTCAGCCCCTCCAGGACTTCTATTATTCTACGCTGGACTCTGACGTTTTCACTCCTGAGTATTATATTTGCCGTCCTTTTTTTCCCCCTTTTTGGCTCTTTAGTATGTCCCAATGCGTTACTTACATCTTGTTTCAGGATTTTTTTATACACCATGATAAAGGGTTATATTGCTTGAAATTTTACTTAAATATACTGTGAACATCCGTAATGAAAGAATTCATGAACTTTTGCGAATTCAGGAAGTGTGCACAATTTAAATTTAGTTGCAAAATACTATCCCTCATAAAGCTGCATTGATGAAAAAAAGTTAAGGCATGTGGCAACACAAAAGAAAAAAAAATATATATATATTTTTTTTTTAATGTACAAAATTAGAAAAGAATGAAAAACTGCCTAAACATTATCTATTTGCTTGGTGGATGCTGTAAAAATGAAATTAAAAAAACATTTTTTTGCCACCCCCAAAAAATGAAGTAAAGTTATACATGACATTATAGAAACCCTAAAATGATGTAATTAAAAATATATATATAACTTGCCCTACAAAAAACAAGCCTTCATACAACTATATTGAAGTAACAATTAAACGTTTATGGCTCCAAGAATGTAACAATGAAAAAGAAAACCAAAACAGAAAACCGCGTTGGTCATTAAAGCGTTAAAGAGTTGGACTTCACACCATTTATTTTGTTTCTATATTTTTTTTTATGCAAGACTGCCCCCTAATGGAGACTCCAGAAAGCTATTAGGCTCCATCATTGGCAATCTGCAGTGGGATGGATATCTTGAGGTTTGGTTGGTAAACAGAAGTTGACAAATTAAACCTAAATTTCCCTTTTCTTTGAGCTCTCTGTAAGTAATCAGTAAACATTAGTTTAGCTTCCCAGCACAGGACAGCTGTAGATCGTTCAATAAGAAAGCTGCCCTATCTTGTGGCTAGTTCCTTCTGGAGCCTTAATGCCCCTTTAAGGAATACATCCAATTCAATAGCTGTAATGAGCATGCTCCTGAGAGCCACATACTGGGGAAGACACGGCATTTTATACATGCAATTATCTATTTATTGGGACTATTTTTACTTTGCGCCGTTGGCTATTTATACAAACACTAGTGAACCAACTGCTGGTTCCAATTAGTAGTAAAATACTGCGCTTTAGAAAGAACCTTGAGTGCTTAACATTCACAATTCATATGATAAAATGTGATGAATTAAACATTAGAATCCTGAGAAAATCCTGATATTAAACTAAAGGCAGCAAACAAAACTAGCCTTTATTAACCATTTGACTTAGAATGCACCATTAAAGGGGCTCTAAAAAAAATTGATAACCGATCTACCGGAGAGATCATCAATAGCTGACCAGCCTGGGTTTGCCACCTGCCTTCAGCTGCTCGATCTGCCAACCGTCGCCCTATATGGTGCAGGAAGCAGTTAGCTCTGTACCTTGTTCAGTGGTCCAACATTCACTTCAATGGGAGCTGTGCCTGCAATACCATGCCTGGCCACCGCATAATGTTTGGAGCTACCTGCTCTCAGCTCTATGCAGGGTGACAACAAGTTTGACAAGTAGCTGATCGGACAGGTGACGGCTCCCACCAATCAGCTATCGTTGACCTATCGTACGGATAGGTCACCAATTCTTTACAGCTGGGAAGCACCTTTAAATGATACATAAAGTATAAAGAAAGTTGATGAGATGGTATTTAACAGCTTATATGTTAACACTTGTTCAAGACGACCATATGTTCTCCATTAGATGCTCTTGTTGAACCTTTCATGCCCCATAAAGTTAGGAGCTCATAAGACAGGGGCCACTGAATCCAAAGGTATGATTTTTATATTCACCTGCCTCCCCATTTTCTTGCGTTCTGTCTGCAAAGCTACCATTCTGTACTTTGAGCGGACAGCGGGGAAATAGGGAGGCAGATGAGTATAAAAGTCACACCCTCAAATTTAGCATCTCCTGTCCTATGAGCCAATAACTTTAGAATATGGAGTTGACAGGACATGACATGTTCCATTTCAGACTGAATGGAGTAAGAAGAGCATCAATCCCAGCCGATCCAGGTTACATGTCAACCAATTTGGCTTGACAGCTCCATGAAGAGTAAGAAGTTTAAAGCAGACTACAAGAACTTTCATAACTTTTGCTTCTTCCATTGCTTAATGCCGATTGGCTACTCTGAAAAAACTAAGTGACGGCTCAATCACACGGGCACATCGAGCCCATGTTACTGCACGAAGAAGACAGCCGCACTGCAGGACGGACGACTCTCCGTCACGTCGCGGAGCCGGTCACGTCCTTTCTTCCGGCGGTGTGGAGAGTCGTCCGTATCTGCAGTGCGGCCGTCTTTTAGTGCAGCCCTCACTGGGCTGCTTTATTCCTTTCCCTATACTGTACACTATCAAACCACCATCTTCAAGTCTAGACACCAGTAACATGCATAACCCAATTAAAGGCACGTTCATAGACTTTCTTAGTATTATCAATAATATTCTCTAGTGACAATTCTGGGTCACTACATTTATTAAATAGACAAAATTTAAGAGAGGTGAGAGGTTTTCTTTAACCCCTAAAAGCTACAGTACATAGAGTCATGTCCTGCAGCTTCGGGGGATGTATGAAGAAGGATCACGGGTTGATCCCACTCCATACATCATGGATGCCGGCTGTTTCTTAGAGCCGGCACCCACCTGCAACAGCTCCGATAATCCGCACCGCTCATTGACTATTAACCCTTTAAATGTTGTGGGTTGCTGTGCGGTTGCCATGGCAGCCAGGGGCCTTCTGAAAAGGCCCTGGGGCCGCCATTGCAGAGTGCCTATCAGGCATGGTTTGATAGATTTCCTGTCAGATCACGGTATGATGCAATGCTATAGCATTACATCATACTGCAAGAGCGATCAAAAATCGCAAGTTCTTGTCTCCTCTAGGGACTAAAAAAATATATATGTTTAAAAAAGTTTTAGTAATACTTAGAAAAATAAAAAGTAATAAAAGTTTTTTTTAAAAATAGCCTTTTTCCATATTTAGAATAAAATTATCTGCACAATAAAACAGAAACACAAATTTGGTATCGCTGCATCCCTAAAAGTCAGATCTATCAAAGTATTGCATTATTTACCCTGGACGGTGAATGTCGTCAGAAAACAAAAGAAGAACACCAGAATTGCGCTTTATTGGTCACCCCGTTTCCAAGAAAAAAATGTAATAAAAAGTGATCAAAAAGTCATATGTACTCCAAAATGGTACCAACAGAAATTAAAGGACGACCCACAAAAATGAGCCCTTGCACCACTGTGTAGACGGAAAAATAAAACACTTCTGGCTATCAGAAGATGGTGACAGAAAATAATTTTAAAAAATTTAATCTTTGAAAAGAAATAAAAGTAGTACAGCAAAAAAATATATATAAATTTGGTAGTAATCGTACTGACTAGAGATGAGCGAACATGCTCGTTCGAGTATTAGCCTACTCGATGGTGCTCATTACTCGAGCGAGTACCACGCCATGTTCGACCCCTCCCCGTTTTGACCCCTCCCCGCATTACCATTTCCTGCTGTGAGAGAGAGAGAGAGAGAGAGAAAGAGAGAGAGAAAAAGAAAAAGCTCGATACCCGGCGGGTCCATCGCAAAAATGCTCGTGTCTCCCATTCACTTCAATGGGGTTCGTTACTCGAATAGAGCTCTCGAATATTACGAAAAGCTCGACTCGAATAATGAGCACCCGAGCATTTTGGTGCTCGCTCATCTCTAGTACTGACCTATAGAATAAAGTTATCATGTCATTTATATTGCAGTATGTATGCCGTAGAAACAAGACGTGCTCACAGATGGCAGAATTTAGGTTTTTTTTCCATTTCACTCCACTTAGAATTTTTTAAAACTTTTTCAGTACATTAAATAGTACCATTAAAAAATACAACTCGTCCCGCAAAGCTAAAGCCCCCAGACATGTACATCGATGGATAAATAAGAAAGAAGAGTTATGATTATTTAAAATGAGGGAGGAAAAAACGAAAATGGAAAAAAAAAGCTTGCTTGAACTTCAGCTTAGTGACCTCTGACTTGAACTTTCACTTTTTTTTGCTCACAAAGACAGATCATGCAGCTGCTATGGAACCCTTGGTAAGAGGGGGACAAGCCCTGGGTGGTCCCATCCATTTTGACAATGGGTGATGAGAACCAGTCTAGGACTACCCCCTCCGTCTACAGAGAAACTATATTGTTAGCAAACACAGTGGTGGGTAATTGTCCCAATAGCCATGGATATAGAAGACAGCGCCTTGATATATGAACCTAGATAATGAAGCTAGGGTGGACTCACCTGGTGCTGAGCGGGACCCCCCAAGGAGCAGGTACCTGCTCGCACCAGAGATCCTGGCAGGCTCAACGGTGGTATCTTGCAGGTCCTCCAACAAACCTCATAGCAAGAAGAGCAGCAGGCAGAGGTGCCCCATATTGGAATAACCAAATGGGGGAAAACAACTAGAGTAATGGAAGAAACATCTCCTTCTGCGCTCGTGTTGTGGCCCTCTGTAATAGTTACCAAGAAGGAGTTTTCATAGAACACAAGACTAGGTGCCAACTAATCATTTATTTCACAAAGTCCAGTGTTACTGGACTTGTTACTTGTTGTAACACTGGACTTCGTGAAATAAATGATTAGTTGGAACCTAGTCTTGTGTCCCATGAAAACCACTCCTTGGTAACTATTACAGAGGACCACAACACGAGTGCAGAAGAAGATTCTTCTTTCATTACTCTAATAGCCATGGATAGGATGTACAGAGGAAACTAACACTAGGTCCTAATGTCCTGGATGGCAATATCCAATACCATATTGGGGGCTCATTTTGACCTTTGCTATGGGGTCTATTCTATATACACCATAATTGAGCACTGTTATTTGAGCACTATATGACTGCATTATTTTGGGACCATATGGTAGACCATATCGAAAATTACTGAATCTATCCTTCCATCATTGAAATGAATTTCCAGCTAGGTTTTTCGTTTTTCTTTTTTTTTCATATAGTTTTTCGTAAGCAAAACACAAATGGACAGACACTCCGATCCCAGTTGTAGTATAATTGGAAGTGAAATATGAAGTCAGTGGTGCATTCCTCAGTAAGATGCCCTGTGAGACTTACACAGCCAGCAGTAAGTAATCTCTGAAACTACTTAACTATGCATTGCTCAGCAATGTTCTGCTGCCCCCTCCTAATATCTCTAGTTACATTAAATGCATGCTTATCTGAAGGATTCCATTTACGGCTGGAAAAAGCCAAAGGATACAAAGTGAACTTAATGTCTATTAAATGACCAAAAGTTTTATTAGTAGTATATTAATTTCTATAATCTACAAAAGAAAATTAATTCAAATGATGGCGATATATTATAAGCAGGGTGTAGTAAATGCAGAAAAATTTGCATCAGGCCAGTGAGATGCAATACAGCCATATTTTAATGCACATGTTATGGATGACATACCTGCAAGCAGAAACACGTGACAGCAGCAATCATACACATATAATATTTAACGCTTTCCAATCCCCTGTCTGACGTCTAAAGACATTAGGATTTAAGGCTATACAGCTCCAATGCTTGAAGACGTCCATCGGGGTTCTCTTACTGTATATTGCCAGCCTCTCTGCTGTCGGAGCCTATCCAACGTGTCACCTCATGCAGTACTGGCTTTAGCCAGCAGATAGCGCTATTGTATAATGGCAGAAAAAGAGTAAGCCCCCTAGGAAAACCAGGATACAAATTGGATTGGAAAGGGTAAAATAAGTATGCAGAACTCTTCTATATACTGTTAGTTTTAGGAACAGTCTGTAAACATGGTCACCTGGACGTGGTGGATGGGGCCACATGTTTTGATCAGAATATGTGGTAAGAACTTTGCATTTTCATATGGTTACATACAAGAGTTATGCATTTTTATTCAGATGTTATATGTGTAGGAGTGCTATTACCACGTGTTTCTGCTTGTACTGTATTGTCGCAGCCATGGTTTATGTTCACCTATGCATTTATTTATTTGCTGCATATGAAAACCTTATGCTTTTTGCAGATGCAATACCTGTGTCATGTATCATTAGACTAGTTGGTGCAGCTTAAAATAATAATTTCCAGAACTAAGCATGGAGTCAGAGTGGAGGACAGATATACAGGATATCTATAGTCAAACGTAGGTGATTAGAACAGACTAATACAAGGAACTGTGATAATAGTGACATGGTATCATCTGAACCACCCAAACCAGACTGGCCAGTCAAGCAGAGCACCCACCCCAAAAAGGATGATCCCATTGCAGGGGGAGAGGCCAAGTTCATGTTTAAGATGAACAATATTGGTAAATTCTACTAAACTATGTAAAGTATTTAACACAAAAGTGGACAGAATGCGGTTGCGAGTGGATCTGGATAAACTGAGGGGTTGGGCAGAAAAGTGGGAAATGAGGTTTACCACTGGTAAATGTAAGGTTATGCACATTGGCAGAGGAAATACATGTCACCATTACACACTGAATGGGAAACCACTGGGTAACACTGACATGGAAAAGGACTTGGGGATTTTAGTTAACTTTAAGCTTAACTGGAGCGACCAGTGTCAGGCAGCTGCTGCTAAGGCACATAGGATCTTGGGGTGCATCAAAATAGGTCTAGGGGCACATGATGAGAGCATTGCTCTTCTTCTTTGCAAGTCACTAGTCACTGATTCATAGGGGGAGCACCAAAGCCAAATTCTCTTTCATCAAGCAGTTCCTAAAGGAATCACGGGTTCATATTATCTTTTAAAGAAGTAAGATTCGAGCCACCCCTTTTCACGATGTGACATTTATGAAGGGCTAGTTTCCTAGAGAACAATGTAATATTGACCTACTCAAAATGTGAGAGAGCTGGTGTGGGAGTGAAAGACTGACCCCTTCTCAGAACTCTCATCTCAGCTTCACTCAGTAGAGAAAGAGTGATTTACTTTTTGTACGTCATCGTGATGGCTAGAATTATCACTTACTTCTGTGGTTACTTTATGTTGTGCCCCTGGCTTTTGCAGTCCCTCATTTGCATTGCAGCAGGACCTAAAAAAAATAGGGTCCATCAGAGGAGGAGAGGTGATTATCACTGTATGAAAGTCTAGAACCTGTAAAGGGATAGGAATGGAATCCACCATTTGTGGTTGTATGACTCCTGATGTCAGGATAGTATTCTGCATACGCTTGTGATGAAGAAGTAATACTAGTTTCCTGTGTATTGTATATTTGGTTGGCCAATGCTAACAGATGGCACTGACTGACCAGATAGTAGAGGCATTTGGATAGATTGACTTAGGAATCCTGAATTCTATGGAAACAACTTGTTCTGTTGGGACTTATACGTATGAGTGTTAGATACAATATGAAATTGGTTATCTGATGTACTAATGAAGAACCAAATCTAATGGTCGCTGGCATTTTTGTAAGATATTGTTGTAGCTTATTCTTAATTTTACGCTTCGCCTGTCTCCTGGAGTTGAAATGTCCCTCCTCAGTCTTAGAGAAATCTAACTAAAAAATATCTGTGTATGTCATAAAATCATAGAATAGTAGAGTTGGAAAGGACCTCCAGGGTCATCGGGTCCAACCCCCTGCTCAATGCAGGATCACTAAATCATACCAGACAAATGTCTGTCCAGGTTCTGGTTGAAGACTTCCATTGAAGGAGAACTAACCATTCCCCATGGTAACCTCTTCTACTCATTGATCCTCTAATCAATCACCATTGATATCTAATCTGTGTCTCCTCCTTTTCACTTTCATCCCATTGCTTCTAGTCTTTCCTTGTGCAGATGAGAATAGGGCTAATCCCTCTGCACTGTGACAGCCCTTCAGATATTTGTAGACAGCTATTAAGTCTCCTCTCAGTCTGCTTTTTTGCAAGCTAAACATTCCCAGATCTTTAAACCTTTCCTCAAAGGACATGATTTGCAGATGATTTGCTCCAGTTTGTCTATGTCTTTTATAAAGTGGGGTGCGCAGAACTGAACACAGTATTCCAGATGAGGTCTGACTAAGGAAGAGTAGAGGGGGATAAATACCTCACATGATCTAGACTCTATGCTTCTCTTAATACATCCCAGAATTATGTTTGCCTTTTTTGCTGTTGCATCACATTGTTGACTCATGTTCAGTGTATGCTCTATTGGTATACCCGAGTCTTTTTCACATGTGCTGCTGCTTAGCCTAATTCCTCCTATTCTGTATGTGGTTTTTTTTTCATTTTTCTTGCCCAGATGTAGGACTTTGCATTTCTCCTTGTTAAATACCATTCTGTTAGTCGCCGATCACTGTTCAATTTGTTTTTAGATCTTTTTGAATCCTCTCTCTCTCTTCTCTAGTGTTAGCTATCCCTGCTAGCTTTCTGTCATTGGCAAATGTGATAAGTTTTCCCTCAATTCCCTCCTCCAGATCATTTATTTATTTTGCTGCTAGTAGATATTATTTTTCCTCAAGTACACTTGACCCAATTCAAAATCTCCGGAGTTGCTAATAAATTTACAATGCTTTTTTTTCTCTTTGATGTCTCTTTTCAAGGTGTCAATACTTTTTTCTAATTTTTGTTCCAAAATTGAGAACTTTGCAGATGGGGAAAAAAATTGAGCTGTAATATTTGACAGAAACCTCTTCTTGTAGTTGTGTGGATATCATATCATGAGGATTCTCTGTCAGAACCTGTTCCCAACCTTTAATAAATTCATCATCATGCTGGTGTGAATTAGGTGTAATATTGATTCTCAGTCCTCTACATACATTTCCTCATTGGAGATATGTCTCATAGCTGGCAAACTCCCAGCAAGACTTTACATATTGCTTGTATGTTTTAAACAGGTTTTTTAAAGTTGTATGTACATCTAGCTGGTCGCTGGGAGGTAACATAGCATAGTAACATAGTCTGTAAGGCTGAATGAAGACAATGACCATCTAGTCCAGCCTGTTTATCCTCCTATGTGGTTGATCCAGAGGGAGGCAAAAAACCCCAAGGGGCAGGAGCCAATTAGCCCTTTTGGGGAAAAAATTCCTTCCCGACTCCCTAATGGCAATCAGACTAATCCCTGGATCAACCTCTAATAGTTCCTACCTGCCTGTATACCCGGATTAACAATTAATCTAAGATTTATATCCTGTAATATCCTTCCGCTCCAGAAAGACATCAAGTCCCCTTTTAAACTCCTCCATGGATTTTGCCATCACCACATCCTCAGGCAGAGAGTTCCAAAGTCTCACTGCTCTTACAGTAAAGAACCCTTTTCTGTGTTGGTGATGAAACCTGCTTTCTTCTAGATGTAGCTGATGCCCTCTCGTTACCGCGCAGTCCTGGGTATAAACAGATCATGGGAGAGACCTCATGTATTTATACATAGTTATTTGATCACCCCTTAGCCGTCTTTTTTCTAGAGTAAATAATCCCAATTTGGATAGCCTCTCTGGGTATTCCTGTCCCTTCATTCTGTTTATTAGTTTACTTGCCCTTCTTTGAACCCGCTCAAGCACTGCAACATCTTTCCTGAGCACCGGTGTCCAGAACTGTACACAGTATTCCATGTGAGGCCTGACAAGTGCCTTATGTAGTAGGAAGATAATGTTCTCGTCCCTCCTCCTATACCTCTTTTAATATACCCCAAGACTTTATTAGCCTTTGCAGCAGCTGACTGGCATTGGTTACTCCAGTTTAATCTACAATCCACTAGTACCACCAGGGGTTTTTCCATCTCACTTTTCCCTAGCAGTACCCCATTTAGTGTATACTGGTGACATCCATTTCTCCTGCCCATGTGCATAACTTTACATTTATCAACATTGAACTTCATTTGCCATTTTTCTGCCCTCACCCTCTGCTTTCTATCTCTGAGCCAGTTCTTTACCCAGATACACACGTTTTTGCCCAGACTGGAAAAAACGGGACTATAATAAAAACAGTGCCACAATGACAGTCTTTAACATCACATATTCTGCCCTCATATAATGTGCTGAACTCTCCTCTATGCAGCAGATGGCAACATTTGGCAGTCATTGGTAAACATGGTCACGAGTGACTTTGACTGCCGGCAGATTGTTGGTGCCCAGAGTTGTGTTGCCGGTATTTCTGGAACAGTCGCACTTGTTGACTATTTCCAAACCACGATATTAAGTGTGTACCAAGACTGGTCAAAGTGTGGACAGACATCCAACAGAAGGTCACACAGTAGGAGGCCTTGTGGTTGGTCTTAGAGGTGAGCGTTGGGTGCGATGTCTTGTATCTCAGCAACGATGTGCCATAGTGAACCAACTAACCCAGCCGTACAACAGCGGGGAAGTTAAACTAATTTCTGCAATGACCATGGGGTTCAAGAGCTCAACAATTGTGCCCTTGACAACCCCATGTCATCGTCAAGGTTGTTTGGAGTGATGAGCACCTTTTTAATGTTGAAACATACAGATGGCCAAGTTTGCATCTGGTGTAACCAGCATGAAGCTGTATACCATGAGAGCACCATTTGGGTTCAACGGACCAGAGCTGGTGGTGTCATGGAATGGGTAATGTTTTACTAGCACAGCTTAGGACCGTTGATCATCAAACTATAAACCCAGAATGGTGAAAGCTACAATGACCTGTTAGCTGACCGTCTGCACCCATATCTTCAGGAAGTCTTCCACAACCACAGTGCCAACAGGAGAATATTCCATGACATTAAGATCAGACCACTAGAGAGTGGTTGGAGGAACACAACCATGAATTCTCCATTCTTGGCCCCCAAACTCCACAGACTGTAACCACAATGAACATGCTTGGGATATGCTGGAAAGGACTGTGAGATCTGTTCGCACTTATCTGCTAAATGTGCACCAAGTGACAGAGTCGCTGCAATTGGCATTGGCTGAGTTAAGTATGGAAGATATTCACCACCTTCTTAAATCAGTTCCCAGACTATATCATCTTACTGGTGCTGGGTAGGAGCCACTCGTGTAGTAGCAGCACAGGATCAGAGAGTAGTCAGGAGGAAGCTAGAGGATGTCAGCAGGTAGCCAAGTTTCCAGTACAATGGACGAGGCAGGAAGCGTGGTCAGATGGGAAGCCAGGAGTCATCAGCAGGTAGTTGCGTATGCAGGAGAGGAGCAGACGAGGAGAGGAAGCTTGATACTGACAATGGAGCACAATAATCATGCAATACAGGAGTGTCAGGCCCAGGCTTTCATAGGAAGTCCTAATCAAAAATAGGTGGAGGTAGAACAGGAGCTGAATAGTAGGATCTGGAAAACAAGGTCAATGTATGCAGAAGGATTTGTCCAAAGGCCTGGATAGTTCAATAAGAAGGGCTACTGCTTGGAGTGCAGGAGGTTCCTGGTTTATGTCCTGACACCGATGTCTGAAAGACGTGATCACTAGAGATAAGCGAACGTACTCGTCCGAGCTTGATACTCGTTCGAGTATTAGCGTGTTCGAGATGCTCGTTACTCGTAACAAGCACCACGCGATGTTCGGGTTACTTTCACTTTCATGTCTGAGACGTTAGCGCGCTTTTCTGGCCAATTGAAAGACAGGGAAAGCATTACAACATCCCCCTGCGACGTTCAAGCCCTATACCACCCCCCTGCAGTGAGTGGCTGGTGAGATCAGGTGTCACCCGAGTATAAAAATCGGCCCCTCCCGCGACTCGCCTCAGATGCGTTGTGACATAGCTGAGGGACAGTGCTATCATGTTGGAGCTGCTGTAGGGAGAGTGTTAGGAGTTAGTGTAGGCTTCAAGAACCCCAACGGTCCTTCTTAGGGCCACATCTAACCGTGTGCAGTACTGTGGAGGCTGCTTTTTGCAGTGTTGCACTTTTTTTTTTGGTATATCAGCCGTGCAGAGCATTGCGCCCTGCAGTAATACTCCAGGGACAGAAGTGTGTAGGCAGGGACAGAAGACATATATTATTGATTGAATATACGCAGTGGGCCTTTTCTAAAAAATATTGGGCAAAAAATCTATTTGGCCTGCCTGTCACTGTGCTCAGTGTTCTGGGTCCGTGTGTGCTGGGTGTAGTAGTTCTACAAAATCATACACAGCCAGCTAAGTGTTACAGCAGGCTTGCGCCAAATTATTTCCTGGCGTTCCGTAAACGAAGTCAGCCTCCAACCACAGGCCAATAAGCGGCACATTTAATTACAGCGTTCTGTTTCTGCACTACTGGTAATACACCATGCTGAGGGGTAGGGGTAGGCCTATAGGACGTGGACGCGAGCGAGGACGCGGAGGCCCAAGTCAGGGTGTGGGCACAGGCCGAGCCAGTGTGGTGGCCATGGGTAGAGGCAGGGCCAGACTGAATAATCCACCAACTGGTTCCCAAAGCGCCCCCTCGCGCCATGCCACCCTGCAGAGGTCAAGGTGCTCTACGGTGTGGCAGTTTTTCACAGAGACGCCTGACGACCGACGAACAGTGGTGTGCAACCTTTGTCGCGCCAAGATCAGCTGGGGAGGCACCACCACCAGCATGCGCAGGCATATGATGGCCAAGCACCCCACAAGGTGGGACGATGCCCGTTTGCACCACTGCCTCTCCCCCTGTGCCCCAACCTGCCACTGAGATCCAACCCCCCTCTGAGGACACAGGCAGTACCGTCTCCTGGCCTGCACCCACACCCTCACCTCCGCTGTCCTCGGCCCCATCCAGCAATGTCTCTCAGCGTAGCGTCCAGACGTCGCTAGCGCAACTGTTTGAGCGCAAGCGCAAGTACGACGCCACGCACCCGCACACTCAAGCGTTAAACGTGCACATTGCAAAATTGATCAGCCTAGAGATGCTGCCGTATAGGCTTGTGGAAACGGAGGCTTTCAAAAATGATGGCGGCGGCGGCCCCGCGCTACTCGGTTCCCAGTCACCACTACTTTTCCCGATGTGCCGTCCCAGGCCTGCACGACCACGTCTCCCGCAATATTGTACGCGCCCTCACCAACGCGGTTACTGCCAAGGTCCACTTAACAACAGACACGTGGACAAGCACAGGCGGGCAGGGCCACTATATCTCCCTGACGGCACATTGGATGAATTTAGTGGAGGCTGGGACAGAGTGAGAGCCTGGTACCGCTCACGTCCTACCCACCCCCCGAATTGCGTGCCCCAGCTCGGTGGTGGTATCTGCGGGGGTGTATGCTTCCTCCACTAAACCACCGTCCTCCTCCTCCTACGCAACCTCTGTCTCGCAATCAAGATGTGTCAGCAGCAGCAGCACGTCGCCAGCAGTCGGTGTCACGCGGCGTGGCAGCACAGCGGTGGCCAAGCGTCAGCAGGCCGTGCTGAAACTACTCAGCTTAGGAGAGAAGAGGCACATGGCCCACGAACTGCTGCAGGGTCTGACAGAGCAGACCGACCGCTGGCCTGCGCCGCTGAGCCTCCAACCGGGCATGGTCGTGTGTGACAACGGCCGTAACCTGGTGGCGGCTCTGCAGCTCGGCAGCCTCATGCACGTGCCATGCCTGGCCCATGTCTTTAATTTGGTGGTTCAGCGCTTTCTGAAAAGCTACCCCCACTTGTCATACCTGCTCGGAAAGGTGCGCCAGCTCTGCGCACATTTCTGCAAATCCCACACGCACGCTGCCACCCTGCGGACACTGCAACATCGGTTTAATCTGCCAGTGTACCGACTGCTGTGCGATGTGCCCACACAGTGGAACTCTACACTCCACATGTTGGCCAGACTCTATGAGCAGCGTAGAGCTATAGTGGAATACCAACTCCAACATGGGCGGCGTAGTGGGAGTCAGCCTCCTCAATTATTTACAGAAGAGTGGGCCTGGTTGGCAGCCATCTGCCAGGTCCTTGGAAACTTTGAGGAGTCTACCCAGATGGTGAGCGGGGATGCTGCAATCATTAGCATCACCATTCCTTTGCTATGCCTCTTGAGAAGTTCCCTGCAAAGCATAAAGGCAGACGCTTTGGAATCGGAAACGGAGGCGGGGGAAGACAGTATGTCGCTGGATAGTCAGAGCAACCTCATGTCTATATCTCAGCGCGTTGAGGAGGAGGGGGAGGAGCATGAGGAGGAGGGGGAAGAGACAGCTTGGCCCACTGCTGAGGGGACAGATGCTGCTTGCCTGCCATCCTTTCAGCGTGTATGGCCAGAGGAGGAGGAGGAGGAGGAGGATCCTGAAAGTGATCTTCCTAGTGAGGACAGCCATGTGTTGCGTACAGGTACCCCGGCACACATGGCTGACTTCATGTTAGGATGCCTTTCTCGTGACCCTCGCGTTACACGCATTCTGGCCACTACGGATTACTGGGTGTACACACTGCTCGACCCACGGTATAAGGAGAGCCTTTCCACTTTCATTCCCGAAGAGGAAAGGGGTTCGAGAATGATGCTATACCACAGGGCGCTGGTGGACAAACTGATGGTAAACCTCCCATCCGACAGCGCTAGTGGCCGAAGGCGCATTTCCGCGGCCCAGATAGCAGGGGAGGTGCAGAGATCAGGCAGCATGTACAGCGCAGGCAGGGGAACTCTCTCTAAGGCCTTTGACAGCTTTATGGCTCCCCAGCAAGACTGTGTCACCGGTCCCCAGTCAAGGCTGAGTTGGTGGGAGCACTGTAAAAGGATGGTGAGGGAGTACGTAGCCGATCGCACGACCGTCCTCGGTGACGCCTCTGCCCCCTACAACTACTGGGTGTCGAAGCTGGACACGTGGCCTGAACTCGCGCTGTATGCCCTGGAGGTGCTTGCTTGTCCTGCGGCTAGCGTCTTGTCAGAGAGTGTGTTTAGTGTGGCTGGGGGAATCATCACGGATAAGCGTACCCACCTGTCAACCGACAGTGCCGACAGGCTAACACTCATCAAGATGAACAAAGCCTGGATTTCCCCAGACTTCTCTTCTCCACCAGCGGACAGCAGCGATACATAAACAATACGTAGGCTGCACCCGCGGATGGAAGCATCGTTCTCTATCACCATCCAAAACGGGGACCTTTTTGCTTCATCAATCTGTGTATAATATTCCTCCTCCTCCTGCTCCTCCTCCTGATACCTCACATAATCACGCCGAACGGGCAATTTTTCTTAGGCCCACAAGGCTCAGTCATATAATTTTTCTAAACATTTTTTATACATTTCAATGCTCATTAAAGCATTGAAACTTTCACCTGAACCAATTTTTATTTCAACTGGGCTGCCTCCAGGCCTAGTTACAAATTAAGCCACATTAACCAAAGCGATTAATGGGTTTCACCTGCCCTCTCGGTTGGGCATGGGCAATTTTTCTCAGGTACATTAGTACTGTTGGTACACCAATTTTTGGGGCCCTCGCCTACAGTGTAATCCAATTAATTTTTTGCCCACCTGCATTACAGCTGACGTAACATCAGCTGTGATGGGCAATGCAATGGGATATTTTTATGTACCGCCGGTGGGTTCCAGGGAGCCACCCATGCTGTGGGTCCACAGGGAGTTGTAAATGCATCTGTGTCCACTTCTAAAGAACCCCAGTCTGACTGGGGCATGCAGTGTGGGCCGAAGCCCACCTGCATTAAACATGACATTATTACCTCAGCTGTGATGGGCAATGCAATGGATATTTTTATGTACCACCGATGGGTTCCAGGGAGCCACCCATGCTGTGGGTCCACACAGAGTTGTAAATGCATCTGTGTCCACTTCTAAAGAACCCCAGTCTGACTAGGGCATGCAGTGTCGGCCGAAGCCCACCTGCATTTCATCTGACGTTAGCTCTGCTGTCCAGGGCACTGCAATGGGATATATTTATGTACAGCGGGTGGGTTCCAGGGAGCCACCCATGCTGTGGGTGCCCAGGAATTCCCATTGCGGAGTTGTACCTGCCTGTGACTATTTATAAAAAAACGCGGTCTGACTGGGGCATGCAGACACCTTGACAGAATGAATAGTGTGTGGCACATAGGTTCCCCATTGCTATGCCCACGTGTGCAGCTCCAGATGGAGGTGGCACAGGATTGGATTTCTCATTGCTTCTGTACAGCATTGTGGGCTATCGCCCCGCCCCTTTTAAAGAGGGTCGCTGCCTAGCTGTGCCAACCCTCTGCAGTGTGTGCCTGCGGTTCCTCCTCATGGCAGACGCACTTATAAATAGGCATGAGGGTGGCGTGGCATGAGGGCAGCTGAAGGCTGGGCAGGGACAGTTTGGTGTGCGCTGTGGACACTGGGTCGTGGGGGGGGTGGTTGGTCAGCATGTAACCCAGGAGAAGTGGCAGCGGAGTGTCATGCAGGCAGTGATTGTGCTTTGTTGGAGGTAGTGTGGTGCTTAGCTAAGGTATCCATTGCTTCCATCCATCCATCCAATGAGGGCTTTTCAGAAGTAAAAGTTGTTGGGGGGGGGCCCACTCTTGCCGCTATTGTGGCTTAATAGTGGGACCTGTGAACTTGAGATGCAGCCCAACATGTAGCCCCTCGCCTGCCCTATCCGTTGCTGTGTCGTTCCCATCACTTTCTTGAATTGCCCAGATTTTCACAAATGAAAACCTTAGCGAGCATCGGCGATATAAAAAAATGCTCGGGTCGCCCATTGACTTCAATGGGGTTCGTTACTCGAAACGAACCCTCGAGCATCGCGAAAAGTTCATCTCGAGTAACGAGCACCCGAGCATTTTGGTGCTCGCTCATCTCTAGTGATCACCCAAAAAAATGGATCAACCTGTTATTAAGTAGGTTTTCCTAATGCAGTTACCATTTACTGTATACCCAATGGGCTTGCAAGACTTTTCTATATGGTAACACACAAAGTGTGTACAAACATACCTCTATATAAACATATAACATCATAGCAGGACAGTATCACCAAATTATGGCTCCATACCAGCTGAAACGAGTAATCTGGTTAGACACATGAGTCCTTGCTACGTGTGTGTTCACCTGATCTCGGCTAGACATGCCCCCGGGTATGTAGAACATATTTCTGTATTACACAATCCTAATATGCTTATTAAATGAGGCAAATCTACTTTGTTCTTCATTAGTTGGCGTAAAGTTACATTTTAAAATGAAAGTGCATATTATCTAATATTATAACGCAGCCCGGAATGAAATTCAGTAAACACAGAAGAAATGCTTAGAAAATATCTCCAAAATATCATTAATTTGTAGCGCTTTGTAAAATGAAGCATAATTGAATTTCACTGTTAAATGACAGAGCGATAAAGATTTGTAAATTCACACAAGTACCCAAAGAGCTGAAAGAGCCGCCTAGCATTATCTCACTGCCATATTAAAATGTATGCAAGCCGCGACATTAGTTTATGAACCAGAAATTATTATTCTGAAGTTGTACGGGAGCAGTCGCATTCAAACAAATCTGCAGATTAGCGGTGGCAGAACACAGCACAATAGCCAAATTTGATACTACTGAGACTCAGAAGGGAGGGCTGCAGATGTAAAATTAAAAAACTCAGTATAGCCGGGGACATATAAACATCAAGTGCACGCAAATATGCATGATTATGAGTGGGAAATCACAGCCTGAACTACAGGCTCATCATGCCAACATCTAAATTTAGCCAGAGGTAACTGTGTGCAGAATTAAATGGGGAAAACATTCACATACATGCAGAACAAGTAGATGCAGAAATATCCAAAATGCAACTCCTTTATAACAAATAGACATTACTTCTGCTAATTTTTTATTTATGCAGCGACCCGACCAAGCACAGACCAACGACAGGGAAAACAGTAGGGAATAAGGTGGTTGTCAACGGTGGCTCTGCTGCTCCCCACCAAGGTAGGGAATCGTGTTCTGGGCCACCTGCAACAGTGGTAAATACAAATAAATCTAAAACAATAACAAAACAACAAAAAGGCAATTTAGGCGGCTATTGGGGTCTGCTACCCGCGGAGTCGAGCAGGGTAAGATGGTAATTTGTCGTGACGCCAGTGCCTATGAGAGTAAGAACCCATTCCGGACAAAAATAGCATAATAAAACAACTATATAAAAACGGGAGCACTAAACAAATATAGGAGTAGTAGTCTTAGTACCCCTTCAGTATTGCGTGGTAAATCGGTGCAATTATTGTACGCGATGGGAAGCACTTCAGGGAGCCGACTCAGATGCAATAATTCCACTTTATTAAGGAGTATTTGTCATCCCAACAGCAGTTACATTATTCTCCTTTCGGTGATTTTGGAAATAAATCACAGACATCACGGGCATCATTCACTATGGGTTCCGTTAGTTGACTCTGACAGTAAAGGGTTAACCGGCATCTGGTTTGCTGACCTTAGAATACTTGTTTCTGTCCTTCTCTCCTCCTGACACTCCAGCACAAACTTTAATTTCGCTACTCACACTTAGATGTTCCGACTTCCCAACACACTGTCTCTGGTAGATGTTCTCTGTAGAAGATTTCCTAACGATGTTCACCTTGTTCCTCTCCAGGTCTCTATCTCAGGCTTCCATGGACTAGACTCTTTTCATGGTTAGGCCACAAGACTTTTCTATACTCTCCCTGCCAACCAATCCTGAGCTAGGGGAAATCTATCTACTCAATCCCAGGCTAGCTAGGGGTGACTGACAGGTGATAGGGCAGGTTAGGGTGCATTCTGCAAAGTCATACAGTGTTTGGTGGTAAAAAAAAAAAAAAAAGTTAAACCATTGTTGACCAATTAAAGTGATATACACCTAATTACATACATATAAAAATATACATGTATGCATATATACATTTTCCATGAGATGATAATAACAATGCTGTGGTACACCAACTCTAAGGTACTACATTTATATAGAGCTGACATATTCTGCAGCACTTTACAAATTAGAGGGAACATGTAAGACCAAATTAGGATGTAGATAAGGGGTAGATAGAGAAGAGTTAGATTAAGGGATATGATAGACCTCAATAAAGACATATGTATTTAGGGCACGATTAAAATTGTAGATGTTGGTGAATACCCTGATTTCCAGAGTAGAACATTCCAGAGAGATGGTGCAGCTCTAGAAAAGTCCTGGAGATGGAAGTGGAAGGCTTAGATTATGGAGTAACTTGGGGTCTTTGTACACGGGATGACAGTCGGGAGCTTTCACACAGCATTGCTCAGTGAATGGAGGTGGAAGAGGACAGAGATCACTCCAGTTACCCACCTCCATTTACAGTAAACAGTTAATAGTGCCCCCCATCCAGCCACAATAGTAAAAGCCTCTTCATGACATACACAGGACTAGCCGGAGGTCATGCTCTATACAGAGCATAGTTTGATTCCCACTCCTGTCCTCACATACTCAAAACCAAAGAGGGGGCAATAGTCAGGCTATGTTCTGTACACAGTGAGGCATCCACCAAGACTAGTGTGGGTCATGATGTGGCTTCTGATAAATCATGGAGATATTCTGTAAAATTCATATAATAAGGTGCATGACTCTCTGGCACTAAAAGGGTTAACTGGATGGTCTCTAAAAAGGAGTTAATCGATTCCAGAGGCAAACACAGGCAAGCTACTACCCCAACACAATAAAATGAGCTCTGGAAAGCAAGCGTATGTGAGTATATGGGATGTCTCCGAGCCACACCTTCCCCATAGTTGCTAAAAAAAGGTCTTTTATTCTTAAAATTTAGGCTTCTTTCACGCGAGTGTATATCAGCCCGCCGTTTTCACAGCCAGCCAATATACGCTGTGATCTGCTGCATTGGATTCCAATGCGTCTGATCACATGGCCATATTCTCGTGACGTAAAAGCGTTCGGCCGGCCAATGTAGCGCCGGGCGTTTTTTTATATTGGGCCCAAAATATAGTCCTGAAACTATCTTTCGGGTCAGCATATGGGAGCCCATGACAGCGGCTGGAGGTGGGAGGAAGTTTAGCACCATGGCTGCTAAACTCCCTCCCTCTGCTCTCCTCCCCGCTCGCTCTTTGCGATGGGAGGGGGCGGGGTGGAGCTAAGCGCCGCCCTATCCCACCTCCTCCCATTGCTGACTGCGGACAAGGGGCGGGGGGAGTGAGCGAGTGAGCGGGGAGAAGAGCAGAGGTGAGCCTGCAAGGGAAAGGGAGGGGAAGGGGCGACAGCATGGTAGCCTCGGCGTATATGCGCCGGGGCCTATGCAGTGTGAACGGGCGCACAAACGTTAGATTTTAGTTCCCATTCAGGAGCTTTGACACCACAGATGATAGCATGTATCGGCCGACTGTGAAGACGGTGGTCAATATACGCTCGTAGAAAAGAAGCCTTAGGGTGCATTCACACGAACGTATATCGGCTCGGTTTTCACGCCGAGCCGATATACGTTGTCCTCATGTGCGGGGGGGGGGAGGCTGGAAGAGCCGAGGAGCAGGAACTGAGCTCCCGCCCCCTCTCTGCCTCCTCTCCGCCCCTCTGCACTATTTGCAATGAGAGGAGGCGAAACGGGGGCGGGGCTAAGTTCCGGGAATTAATACTAGATCAATAATTGCTTTTAATGTGTAATGTAATTAGATGATGTATTTTATGTAATATTGTTTTTATGTCACCTTATTTGTAGTTTGGTAGCAACACCTTATTAAAACTTTGGTTGTAGAAAGTTAGAACTGTGAACTTTGTTTCCTCACTTATATTTTTAAGAGAACCTTATATGGAAAGATACATATGACCATTTATTAACAGCTTCTATTGCACCGTTGATGACTGGAGTTATCAGAGCCTTGAACTCTCACAAGAGCCATGTCTGAAACAGCATAGAATAAACACACACATACATAGTAACTAGTTCAGAAACCCCAAAATGTGAACTCAAATTAAGAAAAAATAAAGATTTAAGGACTTGTCCAGTTGTAAACTATTAAAGGTCTATCCTTAAAATAGGTCATCAGCAGTACATATGCGAAGTTCTACTGCACGGGACCTATGCTGATCAGCTAATTACTGGGTAGTTACGCTCATACATTGAGCTGATTTCTGCAGGAAGCAGACAGCTCTTTTCCGACGGCAGTGGTCAGGCTCAGTATTGCAGGCAAAGTTTCCACTGCAATGAATGACCTGCAATACCTAGCTTGGCCACTGCAGTGGGAACGAAGCTCTCTACTTCCTGCAAAAGTCAGCTCAGTGCATGAGTGCAGCAACCCAGCGAACAACTTGGTGAGGATCCCTGGCAATGGATCCCTGTTGATCTACAATTTATGGCCTTTTGTAAGAATAGATCATCAATAGTTTACAACTGGACTACCACTTTTGATGTACAATCCGACATCTGATGCGACACCCATGATAACGTAGCAAGTAAATCCTTGTTACAGTGTCGACACTGGACAGAGGGACATACGACATCTAAATCTCTGTACCCTGTCCAGAAGGGTTACATAGAATTATATACAAAGGAGGCAGATGCCGCTGCTGAGCCCTGGCAGGTGAGTATGTATGTTTTTTATTTTTGACAGTATATTGACGGCTGCCGGGGCTCAGCCGCGGCTTCTGCTGCTGTCCCCGGCTCTGTAGATCTAAGCTATCAGCATGCGGGGATTTAAAATCCCCGCCTGCTTGTAGCTCTGATTGTGACTGGCTGAGCCAGGAGAAGACGCGGCTGAGCCCGGCAGCCGAACGGAGGTGAGTATGTTTTTTTTTTTGGTTTTTTTTAACACTTTTCTTTGTTTTTCAGGGAAGGGCTTATATTTAAAGCCCTTCCCTAAAAAACAATACAGGGGTGCCAGCAGCAGGATCCTCCACCGCAGCTGTCATGTGTGACAGCTGCAGTAGGGAATCCTTTATTCCCCGCAGGGATTTAGAATTCCTCTGCTGCATGTGTCACAGATGTGGCAGGTGCAGCAGGGAATTCTTTTTCCTCGCTGGGATGCAGGAAACATCTGCCGCGTGCGGCAGATGTGTTCTGCATCCCCGCGGGACATGGCAGCGGTGGAGAGGTAGGTTTTTCTTTTACACTAACATTTTTGTTTTTCAGGGAAGAGCTTATATGTAAAGCCCTTCCCTGAAAAACATTTCAGTGGTGCCTGCAGACCATTGTTTTGAATGGAGCCGCCGGCAGCAGCCACGGCTCCATTGAAAACAAGTCAAGCAGCTACCGAGCATCGGTCACCCTGAACAATGCTCGGGTCTTCCATTGACTTCAATGGGGTTCGTTACTCGAAACGAGCTCTTAAGCATTACAAAAAGCTCGGCTCGAGTAATGAGCACCCGAGCATTTTGGTGCTCGCTCATCTCTATTATCTATATATTAAACAAAGACCAGGAAGTATGTTTACACTAGCAAGTAGGAAAGGGAAAAGGGAGGGAGGTAAGTCTATGAATTTCAGCTGCTACGTTCCTGGTATCTGATTACACAGTGTATAGCAGCTACGGCTCGGCAGACAGTATCACACAGGAGAAGATTAGATACATATGTAATAAACAGAACAATATATAATATGCTTCAGCCTTCGGGCTGATAACAGAGAAACAATAGTTTATAAATGCTCGCACCACACTTTAACAACTAATAAGTAGATAACTGATACAGATAAAGCAAGTCTTTACATACAGAAGTCAGAAAGAGCTGCTGGAAGCTGTAAATCAATGTTAGCCTCATTCACACAGCCGTAGGCGTTTTTACGTGCACCTGCTGGTGCTGTAAAAACGCGTAAACGGGCGCACAAATCTAATGTTTGGGCATCCGTTCAGATGGCATAAGCCCCGCAGCATACATGCCGAGGCCGCAATGCTGTTGCCTTCCCTTCTCTCCCCCTCACGGCTCACCTTCTCTCTCCTTCCCTCCGGCTGTTTGCAATGAGGGTGGGCAGGATGGGGGCGGAGCTAAGAACCTGCCCCTTGTCCGCAGCCAGCAATGGGCCCTATCCCGCCCCCTCCCATTGCAAACAGCCGGAGAGAGGAGGAGAAAAGAAGGAGGGAGTTTAGCAGTCACTGGCTCCCATAGGATCCCATGCAGCGGCCAATGTCATTGGCCCCCATAGGATCTCATGCTGCGGCCAATGTATGCCGGCCCAAAGGATAGTTCCAGGACTATCTTTTGGGCCTGACCTAAAAACGCTCGGCGCTATATTGGCCAGCCGAGTGCTTTTACGCGCGGGAATACGACCATGTGATCTGATGCATTGGAATCCAATGCATCAGATCTCAGCATACATCGGCCGACCGTGAAAACATATACGCCTGTGTGGAAGAGCCCTTAAAGACAGGTCTTTATTCAAAATCCTATAAAATGTATCTGCCCCCTCTCCTCCGCAAACAACCCAAAATGTTTCATTTCATTTTGTACAGCAGATTTAGAGCTCGGTAACTTAGTAAGGCTATAAAAGTATATTAGGAAACAAATCAGCGCAGAACGTGAGACCTAAAAACTATATAGTGAAGATTCGCTTTAAAGTTAGTTTAGGCAGATACTAAATGGCCATGTAAATGATTACATAAGAGGCTAAACGAGCTCGGACTGACTGCTTTACAAGGCTTCTTCATACCGTCCGTATGGCCAGAATGGACATTGATTCTGTTGCCGGCTGCTTTATGGAGCCTTTGAAGTGTAAAGATAAAATCTATGTAGTATTAAAGTTCCTGAGGTTTCTAAGTAAGTGCAGAAGCTCGTAATGCCGAGGAGCCTGTGCATTTAGCTATTGTGTGGCGCTAATTGAAGCAGATTGCTCAGACATTTCTTAATTTGCTTGGGTAGTGTGGTGAGAAATATCTCATTGCCTTGCAATAACTTTGGCTAAATCAGATTATAGCCATAACCCAGGCGGCACGAACGTGTTTGTTTAAGGATAATGCGATCGCGAGGCTGGAGCCGCTTTCATCGGGCGCTTAATGTCCTTAATGTTTTAATGGCAAATTTCAAGCTCGATCCGCTTTTGTTAGCAGAGATTTATCCCAACGTTATTATCTGTTTTGTAAGATTTCAATGAGATGTACTAAGGAGAATCATAAAGACCACTTTACTGTATCCCTCATGGCATAAATAACAAAACTCAGACTTCTCCGGATTATTAAGGATACAATTGTAAAAGCTATTTAGATAGCGGGGGATATTGGATATTTTTTTTTTTGTATACTGTGATATTTACAGCGGGATTAACATACAAATAACATATTGATGCCGCCACAAATGGGCTCTCAAGACCAGGATGATTAGCGCCATCAGGAAAGGGCTGAGAAGTGATATGAATGGACCTGGAAGGTTTTCAGAATCCCTGTGCAATGAATAGGCAGTATTGTGATATTGTGCGGCATTAGGGCTCAGTCACACGGGTGCATCGGCACCAGTACACCGGCGCCGATGCCCCCGTGTGACTGAGCCCTTCCTGCAAGAAGAAGACGGCCGTACTTCAAGACGGACGACTCCCCGCAGCGCTGAAGAAAGAACACATGACCGGCAATGAAGCCGGTCACATGTTCTTTCTCTCGTCGCTGCGGAGAGTCGTCCGTCCTGAAGTGCGGCCGTGTTCCTCCTGCAGTCACACGGGCGCCGATGCACCCGTGTGACTGAGCCCTCAGTCATATTCAGGGGCGGATTAAGTCTACCATGGGCCCTGGGCTGTATGAAGAGTGGGAGCCCCGACCAGTATAAAGGTGCTAGATGGGCGCAGTTTATAGACGGAACGATAACAGAGTGCAACAAATTTATTTTAAAAAATTTCAAAAACGAAAGTAATTGATACGTTTCTGTAAAAATTAAAACCTGCTGATTACACCGGTAACACTAAATAATAGCAGCAGCGCGTCTCATTTTTAGGTTATTTAACCCCTTAGTGACCAAACTTTTTTTTTTTTCGTTTAAAAAAAACTCCTTTATTTATTTATTTAATCCTAGAAAATGCCTTTAAAGGGCGGGATCACATGAGCGCAGAAAACACGCTTGTATTTACAACATTGCATTCCCTATGGTGTGTGCACATATCCGTACTTTACAGGTGCGTGCCTGCAAAGATAGGACAAGTGTGCACCATTGGGAATGCACGCATTGCTTTCAATGGAGCCGCCGGCAGCTGAGAGCTGCCTCTGATTAGTCTGAATTTTAAATGCCCGCCTGCTGAAAGCTCTTCATAGCAGTGCAGGAGAAGAGCCGGCTGGACATTCCTGAGCCCCGGCAGCTGCAGAGAGGTGAGTATAGATTTTTTTTTCTTTTTACACATTTTTGGGATGCTTTTCAGGGAAGGGCTTATATTTTAAGCCCTTCCCCGAAAATCACTGACAATCTTGCCAGCAGCCCATTGCTTTCAATGGAGCCGGCTGTATTGCCGGCTCCATTGAATTCAATGGGAGAACATCGCGCTCCTCTGCCACAGCAGGAATAGCTGTCACAGCTGTGGCAGAGGATCGCGATCTTCACTATATGTTCTCAATGGGGTCGGTGCTGCTACCGACAGCCCCATTGAGCGCAAGCTAAAATCCCTGGATGCGACAGCATCCAGGGGTTTCACATACAAAAAACACTGGCTGCCGCAGTTACCTGCGTTTTGTGTCCTATAATTTTCGACGCAGGCATTTTTCCACATGTAAAATTCGCACATGTGACCGCTGCCATTGAAAAGCATTGGTCCTATCTAGTGCGATTTTTTTTTTTTTAACGAGCGGAAAAACACCCGTGTGACTGACCCTTCAGAAAGCAAGGCAAAAACCTATTTGGAAGCTGTAATGGTTTTCATTTTGGCTCATCCTGCTTGACTCTAGGAGGGGTTTCTCCAGGTTTTGAACTCAGGGTCAGCTTTATACAAAACCAGTGTCACATCTGTCTATTTCTATACCACAGCACTATACATAGAATGTCATCATTTAGACTACGTCCTGTCTGCATGGAGGCTCACAACCTAAATTCACCTATTATGTTTTTGGAGTGCGGGTGGAAACCAAAGTACTCCCACGCAAACAGACTAACTGCATACAGATGTTGACCTTGGTTAGATTTTTTTTTTTTATTAAATCCAGTTTTATTAAGGTTTTGAATAATTTCACATAAAATACAACAATGACAGATGGAAGCAGAAAAACAAATTGCTGTAGGCCACAGATGAAACATGAACTGTAACTTATTGTGAAAGTAACTTTGAGGGGTCCCTCTTTGAGACCACTAAGGCAATTCCAGTAGCTTACTATATCATGGGTCCCCAAAGAAGGAGCCCACATCCGAGATCTGCGCTCCAATGTCCATTGACTTCCAATGATAACAGATACGAGACAAACGACACACGAGGGATGGGTGGCACAGCTTAGAAGTATTATAGCAAGAAGAAATGAAACACTGTGAATAGGCATGTGGGGATGGGTAGAGGGGAGGGGGGGTGGGGGGATGTACGTCCAGTCTGAGTAGGGTGGGGCCTCCCTCTGAATGATAGCGAGTCTCAAGGAGCGTATGCAGCTATGTTTTTGTAAATTGGGGTTGAACCGGGGTTCCTACTCATAGAGATGGCCTGTAGCAATATCTCTCCGAGAAAGACGGAGTCGGCATGGATTCCCCCATGCGTCGGAAGGGGGGAGGGGGGGAGTGGTAGGGGGGGTGGAGAGCCCCTTGTATCAAGCAGGATGATATGTTCTACAAGGGTGACTAACGACTTAGATCAGGCAAGGGTCGTCTCATCTCTCTCCAAGGGCCCCATATGTGAAGAAACTTATCATAGGCTCCCCTGGACCAGCTAGAAATTTCCTCTAAATTGCAGATATCGTCCACCTTCGCCAGCCATTGAGTTGTCGAAGGGGTGGTTTTTTGAAGCCATAGAGTAGGTATCAGGGCTTTGGCGGCGTCTATTAAGAAGGCTATGAGTCTATTCTTCTTTGGGTGAAACGCAGGGGACGGTCTCCATAAGAATATCATCTCGGGGGAGAGGTGCACAGCCGGGGCAAATTTCCTGATGACCTCTTCCACCTCCCTCCAAAAGGGTGTCAACACTGAGCAACTCCACCATATATGGAGGTATGAGCCTTGTTCCTCGTCACATCTCCAGCATCTCCCATGTGGTGCTAGTTTGTAAGCGTGGAGCCACTGCGGCGTTTTATACCACCTGACAAGCAGTTTGTAGTGGCTTTCTTGAGCCAATACACACGGAGATAGGCCAAATGATGTGTTTAGAATTGACTGTGTGTCGTTTGATGAGAGGGTGATGTTTAACTCCTTTTCCCATGATAGTAGGAAAGAAGGTATGGTTAAGGGTGTTCTGATAATGAATTGTTTCCGTAGTGACGCTAGTTTCCTACGTTTGGAGTTATGATCCTTTAATGCTTTCTCAAAGTGTGTCAGAGGTCTGGTGGAAAAATATCTTTTATAAAATTCAGCAAAAATCTTCTCAACAGATGCCTGTTGCAGAAAAGTAAAACTATGTTGCGGTAGTAAGATTTTTAGGACATCAGAGGGGTTTTTATGCGCTAATGCCTGGAGATCACCTACATTAAATGAGCTGAATCTTTTCCACACTGATCTGGAAGCCGGGTCCAAGGGAATGCCTAGCAGTTTTGGTATGGAGCTAAGTGGGGCAAGCGGGGAGGGGTCGGGAGCTAATTCCCCTCTCAAGTCGGCCCATGTTTCACAGGGACCCCTAATCAGGGGGTTAAAGTCTTTGGATCTACATTTGATTTTTGATGGAAACCATAGGTCATCTGTGAATGAGTCATCTCCCGCATTTTCTGCCAGAGAGACAAAGAGCTGATCCTTTATTGGGTGGACCAAGTCCATCCAATAGCCTATGTGTGAGGCCCGATAATAGTCTTGGATATTTGGAAGATCGATGCCGCCCTCCGTTCCTCTTTTAGTCATTAAGCTGTAGGCCAGCCTCGGTCTCCTCTGCCTCCAGATGAACCCGGTGAACGCCCTGCGCAATGCTCCAAAAAAGCTCACAGGAAGATGGATGGGGAGCATCCTTATTTTATAAAGCACAATAGGTAGAATGTAGGTTTTTAAGATATTCTTCCTCCCAAACCACGAGATATGTGGGATATCATATAAATTCAGTAGGGTTTTAATCTGACCTAGTAGGGGCGTGAAATTAGCTGCGTACAAGTTATATGGATCTTTAGTTATTTTGACCCCCAAAAAGTCTAGCGAAGAGTCCGCCCAGGTGAAAGGGGAGTTCTCTTTTAGCTGTCTGCACCGGTTCGCTGGGATAGATACGTTAAGAACCGTTGACTTCCCATAATTGATTTTAAAGTTAGATATTAATCCAAAATTACTGAGAAGCTCTATTAACTTGGGTAAGCCCTTCTCAGGATTTGACACCAGAAAGACTATGTCATCTGCAAAGGCTGTTGTGTTAAGGGTATGATGTCCCCATGAAAGTCCCGTAATCCCTGGGTCATGCCTTACTAGTTGGAGGAGGGGTTCCAGAGCCAAGACAAATAACGTGGGGGAAAGAGGGCAGCCCTGGCGGGTTCCATTTTTGATATTGATGGGGGCTGAGAGAACTTCATTTATCTTGATCCTGGCGTATGGGGCTGCGTACAGGGAGAAGATGGCAGAGACAAAGGCCGGGGGGAAGTTGAAGTGGACTAAGACCTCCTTCATATAGGCCCAATCGACTCGGTCAAACGCCTTTTCCGCGTCTGTGCCCACCAGGGCCAACGGAATGTGGCGTTTTTGGGCTAGGCGTATTGCGTGCAGTAATCTACGGCAGTTGTCTCTGCCCTCCCTCCCCCGCACAAAACCTGCCTGCTCCTCCTTGATTAGAAGGGGAATAAAGCTCTCCATTCTTTTAGCCAGGAGTTTGGCCCATAATTTAATGTCAAAATTGATAAGGGAGATCGGGCGGTAGTTGCCACACATCTCCGGATCTTTATCTTGCTTGTGAATCAAAGTTATGTGCGCTTCGACCACTTGTTTGGGCAAGGTGGCTCCCTTCAACAATGCATTAAAAAATTCGGTGAGTCTGGGGACCAGAGTTGAGCTGAAGGCTTTATAGTATGGGAGACTAAGGCCGTCCGGACCCGGACTCTTGTTGTGGGGGCAAGGGGCTAACAGCTGTTCAACTTCTGATTGTGATATTGGAGCCAACAGTGAAATGGCTTGACTGTCGCTCAGTTTTGGGAGCTGAGCATCGCGCAGGGCGGTCTCGGTCAGTTTTTTTACGTCTAACCCTTCTGGCAGGGGGGTGTCCTGTCTGATGTCATACAGGTGAGAGTAAAAGTTCTGGAAAGCATTAGCTATTTCCACTGAGGAGGTTGCCAGCAAACCTGTAGGGGTCTTTATAGACTTAATGAAACTTTTAGCGCGCGCTTTCTTTATTAATGCGGTCATAAGTTTGCTCCCCTTATTGCCTTGAGCGTAGACCGCATGTTTAAAGTATAAGTGTTTTCTATTAAATCTGGACTCTAGGTCTTGTTTGAGATCTCTCCTCAGTTCGGTCAGGTTGTCCATAATGGTCTTAGTTTGGGACAATTTCGCCTGTGACTCTAGTTTAGAAATTTTATTAAGTTTAACGTCTATGGCTTTTTGTTGAAGTTTTTTGGTTTTAGAACCTAAAGCTATTAAGAGACCTCTTGCAAAGGCCTTGTGGGCCTCCCAGACCACCGGGATCCCCGGGCCGCCCTCTCCATTCAGAAGAAAATACTCTTCAATGAGTTTGGTGAGGCGCTCCCTTTCCTCAATTGAATCTAGTAACGAGGCATTGAGACGCCATCTCCACTCTTTAGGTTTGGGGTATAAAGAACGCAGATCAAGATGGATCGGAGCGTGGTCGGAAATAGTGATTGAGTCAATTTTAGCTCCCCCTACATACGTCAGGAGGTCAGAGGAGACAAAGAGGTAGTCCAACCTTTGGTATGACTTATGTACTTGGGAGTAGAAGGTATAATCCTTCGTGGAGGGGTTCAAGAGACGCCACGCATCAACCAAATTAAGATCCTGGAGTGCTCGTGAGAGCCTCCTAAGTTTGGGCTGAGAGATGTGTGAGCGACCTGTTGAGGAGTCAATCAGAGGGAGAAGAACTACATTAAAATCTCCGCCTAGAATCAGGTGGCCTTCCGTGAAATGACTCAGAGTTATCAGTTGTTTGATTAACCAGGGAATTTGGTCTACGTTCGGGGCATATAAATTTGCTATAGTCACTTTTGTATTATTAACAAGCCCCTTTATGAAAAGGGCTCTGCCCTCTCCATCCCTGTATTGGGAGATGCAAGAGAAGCCAAGAGATTTGTGGAAGTAGGTTGACACCCCCTTGGAGGACGAGGAGGGATGGGCGCAATGGAAACCCTGCTCAAAATGTCTGCCCGGAAGTGAGAGACATCTATCCTTTTTAAAATGCGTTTCCTGCAAAAGAAGAATTTTCGTACCATACCTTTTAGCCATCAAGGAGACGTTATGCCTCTTCATCGGGGAATTGAGACCCTTCACATTAAAGGACGTGATCCGTAGGTCGTCCATCGTACGGGAGGCGGTTCTATTACTGCAGGGTAAATCTATCAGTTAGGACACTCTGTTGGGGTATAAGAGTAGAATTATAACGTGTCTAGACTGGTATTCAGGCCCACAGAAGCGTTTGGCACCTTGGATTGGTATTGGGAGAAGGGAAGGAGTGTGGATGGGAAGGGATTGGGGAGACACACAAGACAGGTAAGGTGAGGGCGCTCAGGCCCGGACGCAAGGGTAGCGGGAAAACAAATAAGTACACTAAAAGAGGAAAGGAAGTTTAAATAGAAAGAAATGGAGTGAGTCTCCTGAGATCGGAGAATAATCCGGAGCGCTCTCTCCAAAAGCTTTTATGAACGAATAAGAGTGAACGCCGCACCAACACGGTTAAACGGTAAGGTTTGTGCGTGGTCCAACTCAGCGGACACCACCTCGGGACCAATGAGGTGGGAAGGTATACATGGTATAATCAAGGAAGTATAGGTATACTTAGAGAGAAGGCAAGTTATGAACCTATAGACAGACAGCAGACAGTGTTAAACATATAGAGAACACAGCGGCAGCCAACGATATTTTCTAACCTAAAGGGCACAAATATTCGCTCTGTGGTGGACCATATTAGAGATACGTCAGCTCCTTTTGCCAACTCCTTTCAGCAGTGTAAGTGCCGGATGGCTAGGCTGGTGAAATATGGTCGAGCCACAGAGCTCCTTAAACTTTATGTGGACAGGCGTCCATCAAACTGAACACGCGGGAGCGAAAGAGGCAGAGCCTCGATTCAGGTATCATCTCCCGTGGGCTCTTCCCGGGCTTTCTTCTTTTTCCCTCTAGGGGATTTCGTGTTTGCTACAGGTTGCCACCTCTCCGGGGGGACAAGGCAAGGCAGACTTGGGAAGTCAGGGATCGGCAGCCAACAGGGAAGATCCATAGGTTCCATTTCTAGGATCTGCCAGCAATCCCGCAGCTCCTCCGGAGAGCGAATGTTCAGCTTTCGCCCTTTGTATGAGATGCTTATGCCGAAAGGGAAAAGCCACGCATATTTTATGTTTTTTGCCCTTAAAGCGTCCAGAAGGGGGCGTAGTAAGCGGCGTTTTGCAAGCGTGGAAGGAGCAAGATCCTGAAATAGTTGTAGTGGGGAGTCCGCATAAAGAAGGTCTCTTTGGTTTCTAGCTGCTCTCAAAATCGCCACAGCATCCGAGAAATTCAGCAGCTTACACACAATGTCTCTTGGTGGTTCAGATGTAGATGGAAGAGGCCTCAATGCCCTATGGATGCGCTCTATAGAAATACTATCAGCTCTTTCTGCACCCAGAAGGAGGGCGAAGATCTCCTTGGCAATCTTGGGAAGCGCCTCAGTAGCCCAGGTCTCTGGCAGGCCCTTTATGCGTATGTTATTACGCCTGTTCCTATTCTCAATGTCCTCCTGCATAATAAGGACCTTATTGAGGTAGGCGTGATGTTCGACCAGCACTTTCTCCATGTCAAGTGCGTGTGCGGAGATAGAAGCAGACGAGGATTCCAAGTCCTCCACTCTTCTGCCTAGGTGCTTCATTTCTTCTTTAATTTCCCCTAGCTCCATAAGCACTGGTTTCATAGTGGAAGTCATAAGGTCCCTCATAAAGGTTTTAGAAATGCTCTCGCCCTCCTCTCCTCCTGAATCCTCATCTTCCTCTCTGTCTGTGCCGGCTGCTCTGCTGGGTTCTTGAGCGGACAATGACCTTGCAGAGTCCTGCAGGGACCGCGCGCCGCGCTCTTTCAGGTAGCGTTGCATGTCTACTTGTCCCTTATTTGAACGAGGGGTACCCAGGGGATCGCTTCCTCTCTCCTTGCTTATCTTCCCCATTTTTAAGCTTCTGAGTTATTGCTAGAGGTCCCGATAAGTGCCGCCGAGGCAGGTTTCGTCTTCAACACTTCATCTCTCCGGCGGTTAGACTCCGCCCCTTATATAAAGAGATAATTTCTTGTAGGGATATCGTGCACGCGGGCTGTATCTAGATGAGGTAAAGATGGGGCGCCGCGTTGTGCACCTGAGGGTGTGCGTGGTGGTTCTGAGAGGTTTAGGATCCCCACAGTGATGTAAGTCACAATCAGAGCTCTCTTCTTGCTTTGCCCTTAGTGCTGCAGCTTCCACTCTCCCTGCACTGCTGCACCAGGCTGTATGTGGGAGGGGGGGGGGCTACAGGGGGGGGGGTCCACGGCACGGGACACAACACTGCAGCCACAGTTCGTTTTCTCTGGGAGGTGTACTGCCCTCTTCTCTTCCCCTATCCAGTCTCTGTGTGTTACTAGTTGGAGGTTCTGAAGGGGAAGGGAAGATCCTCTTCACTGGGGTGACTGTCACGCTGCACACCCGGTCAGCTCCTGATTAGCGAGCAGGTACTGTCTCCACACACAGTGTGCTTTAGTGCTGGAGAAGGGGGGGTGAGGGGGGGGGGGGGGGTTGGGAGCGTCCGCAGCACGGGCCGTTACAGCTGGTGGCCTGATCTTTCTGGGTGGTGGACTACCCTCTCTTCACCACCGGACCTTCCCAGGGAGTCTTAGCAGTTGGAGGCTCTGGGGGGTCACTTCTGTATACGGAGCGCCGGAGCACCGCACTTCCGGTCCGCTCCTGACTATCGGGCGAGCGCTGCAAGGTGGTGCGATGTGTTCCACCGCTGAGCTGTTTGGTGTAGGTACAGCTCGGGTTTCGCCTCCCCGACTAACCTTTCAAGTTGGCTTCAGTTGCGGTGGGTCCGGAGCAAGTTTCTGGGCGGAAATGGAGGAGCGCCGCACTTCCGGTCCGCGTTGGTGATGAAATCTAGGGCCCGGCTTCACTACTGGAGGTAGGCCCCATTTTGCATCTACGCCGAATCGGTCCCAAATCCTCTCTCAGTGTGCCCCAGCTTGCGAGGCAGCTAAAGCTGATGTTGAGCGGTCGCAGGATGACTCCAAAAAGCCCACAGGGGAGATAATCTGTCCCTCACTGCAGGAGCACTGATGCCATGCGACTGCTCTCTCGGCAAGCTAGGCTCCGCCCCCCCGACCTTGGTTAGATTTAACCCCCAAACTCCAGCACTGCAAGGGAACAGTACTAACCACTGAGCCACCCTGCTGCTGTGTCTGGTGTTGCATTCACTTTACTCAGGCTGAGCTGCACTATCATACACAGCCTATGGCCAGAAGTCACACAGTTGTTGGAAAACCTCTTTAAGATGATGAGAAATGTTCAGGGACATCTTTTTACAAGCGGTTTCTTTTTTCATCTTGAAGGAAATATTCTTTAATCAAATGCAAATGCAGAGGAAAACAATGATTTGCACACAATATTGTTTCGACTTCCTATCTCCTTTATCTGCCATTACTGTATTTTCAGCTACAGAGCCTGTATCTTACTTCCATGGCAGAATATCAGCATTGATTGACGTAATCTTTAGAGCAAAGCATAATCTATTGTAACCGTATAAAGCTGATTGATTATCTGTCCACTGAGCCCTAAAGAAGAGAAATGATACATTTCATAACTGAGCAGGCTATAACAGAAAATGTAACCCTTCATATACACATCCTATACAGTCCTGGCCGGCCTTGGCTGCATGCAAACCGTGCGGTCCAACAAAGGGCAGTGCGGAGGGCCACCAGGATGTAAATTGGGGGTGATCACCCCTCCAGGTCCACCCCGTCAGATGATCTTTCTTCCTCTGTGCAGCAGCGTCCTGGGAGCTACATGAGTCATCTTCTTCCTGGCTCTGCCTCCTCCCCTTTGATTTTCTAAAGCCCCGTTTACACACAATGATTATTGCTCAAAATTTGCTCACACAATGGCTTTTGAGCGATACTCCTTGCATGTAAATGCTACCATTGTTTGCTTTTCATCTGAACAATGATTTTTGGTTGAGTTTAAAATCCATCCTTTGGCCGGATGGCTGATAGCAGGGACTGCACGCTGTGATTCTCAATGGGAGAGCTGATTACATTGTATTCAGTTGCAGTTCTGTGGCAGAACAAAGGGTCTGTAAGCAGATAATAGACCACCTGCTGTTCTCTGCATACAGCTCAAGGAGGCTCATTTACATGCAAATGAAGGTAATAAGCTGCTAATGGACATTAGTGTTCATTAGCAACTTATGCAAAATGATCACTCAAACTGTCAATCATCCTATCTTTTGTATGTGGTTTTTATTCCTCCATCATAGACAGAAAGACAAGCGACATTTCGGCCATCTTGGCCTTTCTCTCGCTTGGTTTGTGCTGTATTTTTGTTATGAGCTTGGTTCTGGTATTGCATGTGGATACTGAGGTCGGTTTGTTCTACACTTATGTTATAAGAGAGACAAAAAACTGGTGGTCCGGTGTAGCGCTCCAGAGCAATCAAGTTACTAGAATGATTAGGTTCAGCTTCTTCTTTATTTGGTAGCAGTAAAGGTCTGCTGCTGGGATCTGTTGTACTACATGGGTTTCCAGCAGCACACGCGGCTCCACAGGTGGGGTCGATTGTGCTGGCTGGATATGGATTGCTGCCCAGATCTGCTGTTCATATATACCAGCTCCTTTGCAAGAGGCTGATGGCCTTTCTCCCGTTTTTCAGTATAAATAGTGCCATGTTCCTGCGTGTCTGTGCATGTGGCCGGACATGAGTTGTGAGCGGGCATGCTCAGTGTGTGTTTTGAAGTAATCATTGTCATGTTGCTGTGAGTCTGTGCAGTTTTCGGTATGTGTAGTGTGAACTGTGTCTTGCTGTGGATCCTTTATCATCTAAGATGAGGTAGGTCCCTAGGTTCCAACGCAGGGTCGTCCCTGTCAGGATGATCGCCCCGCATGCAGGTAGTTTCCTGGGGTTAGTTGTCTCGTTAGAGTAGGGACTAGAGATTAGCGAGTATACTCAGTAAAGGCAATTGCTCGAGCGAGCATTGCCTTTATTGAGTACCTGCCCGCTTGAGATGAAACGTTCGGGTGCCGGCGCGGGGGAGTGGTGAGTAGCGGCTGTCAGTAGGAGGGAGCGGGGGGGGGAGAGGGAGGGAGAGATCTCCCCTCCGTTCCGCTCCACTCTCCCCCGCAGCTCCCTGCCCGCCGCCAGCACCCGAACGTTTCATCTCGAGCGGGCAGGTACTCGATAAAGGCAATGCTCACTCGAGCAATTGCCTTTACCGAGTATACTCGCTCATCTCTAGTAGGGACCCATGAGACAACAAGGACCCTTGAAGTGGGCTTGTGAGCTTAAGTATCTTGGCCAAAATACAAACTAACATCTCACCCATTCTCTAGTTATTCTATCTAGTTATGTGTGCAGGTGTGCAGGTGAGTGTTTTGAGCACTTGTCAGTGTTTGATTTAGATCTTTTTCTCAGTTATGTCCACGAATATCTAGTCCGGTTCGCAGTTCTGAGGGTTCATCTGAGTTCGCCTGTCAGCATGTATGAAGTTAGTTTTGCGATTCTGCAGTTCCGCCTGAGGTCGCCAGTTTGCGGGTGTAAAAGACGTAACAATTGCAGTGCAAGGCAGCTATAATAGTGTGCAAAGTTTAAGAGGATGTCAGCAATCCAACTGCTGTTGCTGTTTGGACAAGGAAAGAAACACCACAGAGGTATAACTCTGTCAAAGGTGCAATACTCTGCGAGCTTTAATAAGTCAGCTGAAAGAGGAGCGGCTGCTGCAGTTGAAAAATAATTAAATATTTGTGGAATCTATAGCTCCCTCTGTCTCAGTCTGGAAAGGAGTGTCAGGTTACTTCAGGATCTACTTCTGAGGAGATTGAACAAACAGAACTGCACCAACAGGATGGCCGGAATGGTAATCGGAGTACTCCTGCAATGGTACAGTAAGTGAGGAAGGCCTCATAAAACACTGAAAAGAGCAGACACTAAAAGCAATATTCAATAAATGTAAGAGTTCTTCAAAAGGGGAATTCAGGACATCTGCTTCGATTCCAGTAAATCGTGTTTAGCCGAAACAAAGGACTGAGTGTGCCAACTGAATTTAGCCAGATACCTTGAGTGTTTCATCCAGGAACGTTTTGTCATAACCTCCTTTAATATCCAACAGTAGCAGAGTTTGTTTACTTAATCAGTGGACTGTGTTTCTGGATCCAAACTGGAGGTGCATTGCTGACATTAAGATGAAATTGCTATTCAGTGTAACGTGAAAGAAGTTGTTCCCACTTTCAGCTAGAGCTAGTCACGTCTGTGTAACGGATCCATAAAGTTTACGTGTTTACTGCTTTCTAAAAATTGCATAACGATTTTCTTTTGCTTATTGATTTTAATAATTCATTATAATGAAAATGTGTATTTTTATAACTCCGTTGTCTGCTTCTCATCCTGGCACCTGTCTCGCTGACCACCTACCACGACACATGTTCAGACGGAGCCATGGGTCAAAGCCAGAACTCAGGACCAGGAATGTGACAACCCAAGATGAGGCCAGGAGTCAGAACCAGAAGACCAGTGAGCAGGTTATGAGTCAGAATCAGGCAACCAAAATCGTGGAACAGATCAGAAGTCAAAACCTGGAAAACAAAACCAGGGAATGAGACAAAGGTACGTAAAATAGGAGGCCAGTAAAGAAAAAAGGAGCAGCAAGGAGAGAAAGAACCTAGGAGCAAGAAACCAGACCAAGAACAAGGTCAGGAATGAGGAACCAGGAAAAAAACACCTTGAATTATTGCCTAGGATTGCTCTGATGATAGGGATGAGTCCACAAGAACAGGACTGGACTGAAACCAGGGCTGTTCTGTGCTAAAGCTCAGACAAAGGGCTAAGTAGGCCACCGGGATCAAATGACATCTGGTTTTATACACATTATATATTTCTTCAGTTGGAACTATCAACCCCAGGATTATTATTCTAGTCAACATTCTAAAGACGTTTGATGTGTCATGGCTCATGGAAACTATGGGATGACACTTGAGTCTTGTACGGGTTTTGTGCACTGCTGTACAGTCGTCTTATGACGCCATATGTATGCGCATATTATAGATACAACAACTTTTGAAGCATGCCATAATTTATTTCTGTTATTTCCTAATATTGTGTTATGGGCTGATATACCGAGGGTCCATGCATAATCCAACACATAAAAAGAAATTGGAGGCATACAGAGGTATAGTAGAGACTAGAGATGAGTGAGCATACTCGCTAAGGGCAATTACTCGAGCGAGCATTGCCCTTAGCGAGTACCTGCCCGCTCAGAAGAAAAGATTCGGATGCTGGCGGGCGGCGGGGGAGACCGGGGGGAACAGAGGGGAGATCTCTCTCTCTACCTCTCCCCCCCCCCCCCCCCCGCTCCCCCATGCTCACTCCCGCAACTCACCGCTCACCCGCACCGGCGGCACCCAAATCTTTTCTTCCGAGCTGGCTGGTACTCGCTAAGGACAATGCTCGCTCGAATAATTGCCCTTAGCAAGTATGCTCGTTCATCTCTAGTAGAGACCCCATGTTCCTCTATGGAAGCTTCATTATACCTTGGATCCATAATTCGCCCATGTGCATAAGCCATTTACTGGATCCAGAAGATAGACATGCAAGGATGTCCGGCAATCACCCGTACACTGGCAGCATGACAGGACTCATGAATAGCTTAAAGGGGTTGTCCCGCGCCGAAACGGTTTTTTTTTTTTTTTTTAACCCCCCCCCCTGTTCGGCGCGAGACAACCCCGATGCAGGGGTTAAAAAAACAACCCGCACAGCGCTTACCTGAATCCCGGCGGTCCGGCGTCTTCATACTTACCTGCTGAAGATGGCCGCCGGGATCCTCTGTCTCCGTGGACCGCAGGGCTTCTGTGCGGTCCATTGCCGATTCCAGCCTCCTGATTGGCTGGAATCGGCACGTGACGGGGCGGAGCTACACGGAGCCGGCATTCTACACGAGCGGCCCCATAGAAGACTGCAGAAGACCCGGACTGCGCAAGCGCAGCTAATTTGGCCATCGGAGGGCGAAAATTAGTCGGCTCCATGGGAACGAGGACGCCAGCAACGGAGCAGGTAAGTATAAAACTTTTTATAACTTCTGTATGGCTCATAATTAATGCACAATGTACATTACAAAGTGCATTATTATGGCCATACAGAAGTGTATAGACCCACTTGCTGCCGCGGGACAACCCCTTTAAGACAGTTTGAAAAACTACAAAACTTTTTATGGAAAATGATGAGACTTCCTCATGAAATGAGAATAAGAGGTTCAAGGGTTCTATGGGGGCTCCAGCTCGGTATATCAGTCCATAACACAATATTAGGAAATAACACAGCTCTAATGGCTTCACACTACACAGATAAATTAATAAAGACACTCTGTGGCCAAGTAATAGCCGAGAACATAGACGGTGTAATGGATTTATTGATCTCGCATAGAGTCGTACGTGAGCATGAAGCATGCTGAATCACTATCAGTGGAGAACATCCAGGACGATTCCGGCTCTACAGGATGTATCTCTGATCAGATGTTGTGCTCTAAATGGTGGAGCCTTTCCGTATTCATCGCTTTCAACAGACAATATGCCTAATCAGGATGGCGGACTTAATTAATCTAGTATCTGACCCATTTTAGGAAGAGCTTAATGCCCTGTATGCTCTAAGCGTATGTGGGAGATGGAGCAAAAAATACCATTTATCATCTATATATATAAAAATGAATGTATGTCTGTCTGTCCTTTATGCATTACTACACCATTCATCCTGCGAAGATTACTGGCATAGTCCATCTATCCTACGATAGGTGGCGCGCGTGCGAGCATCGTCGACAGTTATGCCCCCCCAGACAAAGATCGTTTGATTTCCATCTCAAGCACGAAAGCAAAAGGCATTACGAGCAACGGGATGAGTGTTCAACCAGAAAATGATGCATCCGCCGAACGTTTCACAAGACAATTGCTGGATATTGAGAATGCTGAGGTAAAATGAAAGCTGTGCTGTGATTGGTTGTTCTATATTATACTGCTGAGGTAACATGAAAGCTGTGCTGTGATTGGTTGTTATATATTATACTGCTGAGGTAACATGAAAGCTGCGTTGTGATTTGTTGCTATTTCTTATACTGCTGAGGTATAATGAAAGCTGTGCTGTGATTTGTTGCTATTTCCTATAGTGCTGAGGTAGCATGAAAGCTGCGCTGTGATTGGTTGCTTTTTCTTATACTGCTGAGGTAACATGAAAGCTGCGATGTGATTGGTTGCTATTTCTTATACTGTTGAGGTAACATGAAAGCTGCGCTGTGATTGGTTGCTATTCCTTATACTGTTGAGGTAACATGAAAGCTGTGATGTAATTGGTTGCTATTTCTTATACTGCTGAGGTCACATGAAAGCTGCGCTGGGATTGGTTGCTACTTATACTAATGAGGTTACATGAAAGCTGTGCTTTGATTGGTTGTTACTTTCTAAACTGCTGAGGTAGCATGAAAGCTGCGCTGTGATTGGTTGTTATATATTATACTGCTGAGGGAACATAAAAGCTGTGCTGCGATTGGTTGCTATTTCTGATACTGCTGAGGTAACATGAAAGCTGCACTGTGATTCACGCCGGCCAATATACAGCGTCTCTCTCTGCAGGGGGAGGAGGGTGGAAGAGCCGGGAGCAGTGCTCTGAGCTCCCGTCCCCTTGTGGGGTGGCTGCTTGTTAATATACTTGTACAATTAACCTGGCACCCTTTGTATGCTCTATCTATGTGCAAGTATAGTAGGCATGGATGAGTTACTCATCAGTACTCTGCACTTATGCAACACTCCTCCATTTAGCCCTTTGGCTATCTGCATGTTCATATGTATCAGTATTAGAGATGAGCGAGCGTACTCACTAAGGCAAACTACTCGAGCAAGTAGTGCCTTATGCGAGTACCTGCCCGTTCGTCTCAAAAGATTTGGGTGTCGCGGGGGGCTGGGAGCGGCAGGGGAGAGCGAGGAGGAATGGGGGGGGGGGAGATCTCTCTCTCACTCTCTCCCCCCGCTCCTCCTTACTCTCTCCTGCAATTCACCGGTCTCCCCCGCCGGCACCCAAATCTTTAGAGATGAACGGGCAGGTACTCGCATAAGGCACTGCTCCCTCGAGTAGTTTGCCTTAGCGAGTATGCTCGCTCATCTCTAGTCAGTATCTTTTGTAACAAGCAGTCTGGCTCTAAATGCTGAGGAGCTCAGGGTGCCAGCATGGTTTGTTTCTGAGGTGCAAGATTGAAATATGCCTTTATTAATGGGTTGCAAGCCTGCATGGTGCACTACACATATCACTACACATACCAGTTGGCCTGACACCTTTTGCTGTGTTTTTACCTGCCCTTCTGTCTTGTATTAGGACATTGGTAAGTATATGGCCGCTTTCTGTGATTTTTATGGTAATTATAAAGCATCTTAGGACCAATAGGACTTTCAGGATCATCCTTTGCTGACCTGTCAGTCCTCAATAGCAGAAATTAAAAACGTCCTTGAATATCCCTTTAAGGCCTTCTTTACACAGGTGACAAAGTTGCGCGATTTTGTTGCATTGCAACAAAGCTATAAATCACATATATGGGGAGTCCATGCTTTCCTATGGGTTACTTTACACATGCAATGTTTTGTAGCATGCAACATTCAGACACAAAAACCTGATGGGTTCCACAATATGCCCGCGACTAGTGAGGTTTTGTAGCCAATGTGTTCTTATGGAGCCTTCCTCTCTGCTGCATCGCATCGTACAAAAATGCGATTTTCGTGCGGTGCGATGCAACTTTGACAGTAGGAAATCCTACTGTCAAGGCCGAATCTAAGCCCTGGCTGTAGGAAAAAATTTTAAAAAAAACTGTTTACATTACCTTAGAAGCGCTGTCATCCTAGCCGCATCTTCTCCCCTGTCCCCGACACAATTCTCCTTCATCTTTTCTGGCCGAGGATTGAAAAATTCCCGCCTCCTAGAAGTGCTGCCTCTGATTGGCTGACACTTAGCCAATCACGCTGCGCCCATGTGACTGAGCCCTTACTATAGGAAGAAGACGGCCGTACTTCAAGACGGACGACTCCCTGCAGCGCTGAAGAAAGAACACATGACCGGCAATGAAGCCGGTCACATGTTCTTTTTTTCGGCACTGCAGAGAGACATCCGTCCTGAAGTGTGGCCGTCTTCTACCTGCAGTAACACGGGCGCCGACGCGCTCATGTGACTAAGCCCTCAGGGAAAGGGACTTGTTGTTTGTATAGTGCCAACTTGTTCTGCAGCGCTTTCAGGTAATTTATTTATTACCCCCCAGCAAGCTGGGTACTTATTTTACCAATCTTGACTGAAGGATGGAAGGCTGAGTCAACCTTGATCCAGCTGCCTGAATCATGCAGGGACGGAACTCACAACCTTCAGGTCATGAGTGAGAGTTTAGGACTGCATACTGCTGCCTTACCACTCTGCACCATGGGAAGCCTCTAGTAGTGCTGCAAGCAGTCGTCGTTTTTTCCCGATGAGTTCATACAGACTAGCCTTAGACTCGTGCTTCCAAGGAACCTTTACTCGTCTCATTTTGGTCTCGTCTTCTCCTCCAGCATTACATAATCATGAGAGGTGATTATTAACTCGCTAATTAATATCACTGCAAATGTGACATTTGGCTGCTGTGCTGGATATGATATATTCAGGGCTTACACCATCCAAGTGCGCATTTTCCAACATTTTCAAAGTGATGCCGTGCTCTGTGGATGAGCCCAGGCAATTTCCTAGGACTGTAATGAGAACCCATCTGTTTCTCCACTATTAGATGTGCAGATGAATGCATCCGTTTAGTGTCAGACGATCCAGCGAGGAAATTCTTTAGAAGACTCTGATGGCTGATAACAGCACAGGAGGTTAAAGAGGATTACACACACAATGGCTGCAAAATCAAAACCAACTTAATAAGTTCCCTTTTGGTCCCCTTCTTAAGGGTGAAAGCTACTTAAAAGGCGTATCTCAATTATGCCGCTTGTGGGAGTCTATAACTGTAAGCTCCTTCTTAGCTCTACATGAATGGAGCATTGTGAAGCACCCAAACCCCTTCATCCATACCTACATTTTCTTGTTTTCATCCCTATTACTAGGATTAATGAATTCTATTATGTGCATTATTATACACTGAATAGCCACTATTACAGTCCCCATCCAGTAGCACATTGATTCTACTTTGGCCCTCATGCTGCTTGCGCCAAATTCTGACCTTTTATCATCCTGGTGCAACAGAAATCTGCATTCATCTGACCAGGAGATGTTTTTCCACTGCTCTGTGATCCAATGCTGTTTTGCTCACTGGAATCTTGCTTTTCTGTTTCTCTTAGGCTTTGTTCACACGAGCGTTGTTTTCGCGCATTATAGGCACTTGAAAATGTACTGACCCAGAGTTATCAGGGCCCCTCCATAACTATGAATGGGTTTGTCTTATGCAACTGTGTTGTCAGTGTCTTCAATGTGTGTGCGTTTGATGTGTATTGCACCTCTGCAGCACTGAATGGGTTAACGTCTGGGTTATGGCTGGAAAATGTATCTTGTTGTGTGTCAAGTGACCTTGTTTTATATATGTATTTGAAAGGTGGAATGCAGGAGAGTCTAGTAAGAACTTCTGAGTGCAAGGAGGAGAGATGTTTTGCTGATTGAAAGCCACAGATGCTGATCGGTCTGTGCGTGGAGAAGGAAGAGGCTGAGCGATTGCCTTGTGTGTACCCTGGGCCAATCCACCCAGGCCTTTATGCTAGTGACCTGGAAAACTGCAGGTGTGTGAGAACCCACCATGCAGCGCTGAGTGCCTTTTTCTAAAATGTGAGTGTGTACCGGTAGAGAGAGAGGAAGTTTGCCGAGAACCGGGTCATGCAGATAACTCAACTGCGGATCGTCTGGAGCAACCCGGGAGAACCTCCCTGTCACACTACTAATTTGCCTGCACCAGTTTCCTGATGGTGGATGTAATCTGTTTGGACTGTAACTTAAACTTCAAGTAAATGCGAGCTCTAGCAACCGTTCCTGGTTTGGCTCTGAAATGTTAACTCTGTGTGTGGACTCTTTATTATGACCTTTTGGATTCACCGTAGAGGATGGAATGGTGGTGTCACGAGTGACAAGGACTTAAGATAAACCATGTATTGGGTTACCCCTTTGAAAGACCTGCCCTCGGTTACTTGGACGGGTCCTGTGCTACCCTCAGGGTTGGAGATGGTAGAGCCCAGTGAAAAGGCCCAAACTCTACCCCGCTGTCTCCCAGGCTGAAGGCCCACTCCTCTTCTGACTCCTTTCATCAATGAGTTGTTTAAGTCGCCAGGATCCGCTTTTGCTGGATGTTTTTTCTCAATCATAGCTTTCTTAGTATACTCTCCACACAGTTGGCAGTGAGGCCCGGCTACTCTAGCACCGTTGACCGAGTCTCATTGAAAGTCACTCAGATTGCTGGATTTTCCCACCTAAAGTGGAGTCACACCGAAACTGATCCACAAAAAACTTGTCACTTGATTTTATGCTGCAGTCCGAAGTGATGGGTCTAATTTCTATAGAAGGAAGCTTAACTTGTGAATGTGTCGGGGTCTCTAATAAACAGACCATTCCCTGTAGAGAGCTTTATTATGTGAGCTATAAACACTTCAAAACCAATTGTAGATATGAAACCTTCTTCACGTTAGTGCTTATTTTTTTTATTTTAGCCCATTCCTTGCCCATAATTTTTTTTCTACTTTTTAGTCTTAGAAATCTGTATTTTTTGATTTTGAAACCCCTGGATGCTATCACATCCAGGGGTTTCACCTTGTGCTCAATGGGGTCGGTGGCAGCAGTACCAACCCCACTGAGAACATACAGTGAAGATCGCGAACCTCTGGCACAGCTGTGACAGCTGTGGCGGAGGAGAGCGATGTTCTCCCATTGATTTCAATAGAGCCGGTACTACAGCCGGCTCTATTGAATGCAATGGGCTGCCTTCAAGCCCTGCAGTGACTTTTGAGGAAGGGCTTTAAATATAAGCCCTTCCCTGAAAATCACCCCTAAAATGTGTAAAATATAAAATATATATATATAAACTCACCTCTCTGCAGCTGCCGGGGCTCGGGCGCATCCAGGGGTTTCACCTTGTGCTCAATGGGGTCGGTGGCAGCAGTACCAACCCCACTGAGAACATACAGTGAAGATCGCGAACCTCTGGCACAGCTGTGACAGCTGTGGCGGAGGAGAGCGATGTTCTCCCATTGATTTCAATAGAGCCGGTACTACAGCCGGCTCTATTGAATGCAATGGGCTGCCTTCAAGCCCTGCAGTGACTTTTGGGGAAGGGCTTTAAATATAAGCCCTTCCCTGAAAATCACCCCTAAAATGTGTAAAATATAAAAAATATATATATAAACTCACCTCTCTGCAGCTGCCGGGGCTCGGGCGCGTCTAGGTCTTCTCCTGAACTGCTATGAAGAGCTTTCAGCAGGCTCGAATTTAAAATCCCCGCCTGCTGAAAGGGCTGCCTCTGATTGGCTAAGCATTGTGACCAATCAGAGGCAGCTCTCAGCTATTGAATGACAGCTGAGAGCTGCCTGTGAATGGTCCCTGCACTCAGCCAATCAGAGGCAGCACTCACCCATTCATGAATTCATGCTGTAAAAAATAAAAAATATATATACATCACCTCTCCGCTGCTGTGCAACTGCAGCACATCTTCTCGCTGACTCCCCTACACTGTTGTGAAGCTCTTTCTCCTGGCTGGGGATTTCAAAATCCACGGCTCCTGACAGAGCTGGGTCTGATTGGCTGAGCGCTCAGCCAATCACAGGCAGCGCTCAGCCATTCATTGAATTGCACCCAGCCAATTAGACCCAGCTCTTTCAGGAGGCGGGGATTTTCAAATCCTCGGCCAGGAGAAACAGCTTCACAACAGTGCCGGGTAGCCAGCAAGAAGATGCGTCGGAGCTGTGGAGAGATGATGTATATATATTTTTTATTTTTTTACAGCAGCTAGAGGTGATTTTCAGGGAAGGGCTTATATTTCAAGCCCTTCCCTGAAAATCACTATGGAGGTTGCCTGCATTCCAATTCTTTTAATGTGGCCAGCTGCAGTAGCGCTGGACCCATTCAAAGCAATGAGCAAGGAGCTTCGGCCATATGCATTTTTAACATGTGTGGAGCGCATTTTTTGTGCACATAGGTGCGCAAAAAAAATGCTCGTCTGACTGAGCCCTGAACAGTAAAGTCAGGGGCATCTGCTGAATGTGTATGGCCACTTTACCCCAATGCAGTACCAATGTCCCTTAGGCTGGGTTCACACGGGGCGTATTCCTGCCGGAAATCCCGCGGTTTGGCCTCAGCCGAAAACGCGAGATTTCCGCCGGGAGAACCGCCGCGGAAAAACCCGCGGCGGCTTTGAAGTGGCCCGGCCGCTCACTCTTCCGCTGCGGCCGGCGCTCCCATAGAGGAGAGCGCGGCCACGGCGGAAATAAACAATAAATAGACATGCTGCATCTCCTGAAGCCGCGGCTTCAGCCAGACTTACCGCAGTGGATTGGCCGTCCCGTGTGGACGAGATTTCTGAGAAATCTCGTCCAAATGGCTGGCTAATCCCGAGATTAGCGGCCGCAGGTGGATTTGCCGCGGCGAAATTCCGTGCGGAATTTCCGTGGCAAATCCGCCCTGTGTGAACCCAGCCTTAGAGTATATAGTCCATGGTTTTTAACAGCAAGCAAATAGCTGGTCAGACTAGGAAGGGTGCATAGGGACCAGATTAGTAAGGAGTTTGTACCCAGCCAAAATCAGTGTCACCTTATTGCTTTGCCAATGAATAGTTCAATGTTAAATTTGCTGTACAAGATTAGAAAAAAAGGATCTGCTCTTGTAGTGACCCAGAAATGTCACTATGGTTCTGGGAAACTTTTGAAAATGTTTTTAACCCATTAAGGGCTCAGTCAGATGGGCATTTTTTGTGCAAATTTTTTTGCGCAAATGCATGTGTAAAAAAATTTGCATGGCCGACGTGTGCGTCACACAGAAAAAAACGCACTTGGCTGCGTTTTGCCACCGGCGGTGCGCAGCTAAACGCGCATTAAGCTTTGAGTGTCCAGAACTTTATCCTGGTCCATCTAATCCTGGTCCAGCCCACTGCAAGGTGTTATAAATTGGGGGTAATAAGGCCTCTACTTCATTCTGCTTCTGGTTTGACCTGGATGTGCCAGACGGTCCTGGACTTGGAGACATGTCTTCGCGAGATGATATTTTCTTTGTCTGGTTTATGTTGCGTGTATGTAGGCTTTCGCGTTGCACGCCAGAGGAGGTGCTTGGTATGTAATTATGTTTTATCCCTTCCCTCTGTAGGCTTTGTATCTTTGATGAGACATGCTTTGTTAAGGCCGCGGCTTTGATTTCCATGCACATTTGCAAACCTCACAGCTATGCCTGAAACACCATCACAGGCTCCATGGTGGCGGCACATATGGTTTTGCATTTCCTTAATTAAAAGGCATACATTTTTAGTTTTTAAGGTTCCCTTTTGAAGGCATTAATGCCTAATGGAGCACACTTTGTCTGCGCTGCCCTCCTTCCACCCCCAAAGGAGACTGTGTTAATAGAGGGGCAAGGCTTAGAAAACATGTTTTTTTTTTTTTTTTAAACACTGCATGTAGCCCCAAAGTATTTTTTTTTTTTTTTTTTTTTTTTTTTTTTTTGCAATCATGCCCTTTGATGTGGTAAAATGCGTGCACCAAATTAGCGCCAAAGCAATCATTTTTGCGAAAATCGTGTTGTTCGATGTTTTTCATTCGTCAGTGGTATTGTACCTATAGGATTGTGTAACGCCTTTATGGACTCTGATTTGCTAAACCCAGGCCTTTGGCAAGGTTTTTTTGGCTATGAGGCACTTTAAATATAGTTGACCTGCTCATAACAATGTGTATTCGTTCTCAGCACGAGACCCATGAGCTGGCGGCAGAGCTCAGATCACCTTATGTTTCATTTCAGCGATGTTACGTTTGTGCAATGGTTCCATTTTGTTGTGCTTGCTGGCCTAAGCTAATGACACGGCCTATTTTGGCGTTGAGGACCAAGCGATTTTTGGTATTTTTCCATCTCCATTTTTCAAAAGCCATAACTTTTTTATTTTTCCGTGGACTCTGCCTTATAAGGGTTTGTTTTTTGCGAGGCAAGCTGTAGTTTTTATCGGTGCCACTTTTGGGTACATAGACTATATCGTAAAACTTTTATTATTTTTTTTTATAACAGGGAGAAAAAACGCATCAACTCTGCCGGAAGTGACGTCAGACGCCAGGAGCACCGGCACAAGACGGAGGCACGAGCGGGAAGCTGAAGGGGACAGCGGAGCAGCTCAGCAGCCGCGGGGGCAGCCGAAGCAGGTGCGGGGGCAGGAGAGACCAGAGAGACCGGAGCGCAGCAGCCGGCGCCAAGAGGCTACCAGGAGTTGAGCGGAGCAGCTGAGACAGGAGGGCAGAGTGAGCAGAGTGAGCGGCCGCCAAGACAGCGGGTGACGTCACCTGGAGGAGCGGAGGAGCTGATAAGTATATTGTGTGTGTGTGTGTGTGTGTGTGTGTGTGTGTGTGTGTGTGTCTGGGGGGTATAGGTGTTTGTGAGGGGGGGGTATAAAAAAAAAAAAAAAATAAATAAATTTTTGTGACTGGTTGCGCATAACTGTCAGCGGGTAAGAGGTTGAGTGAGGGCGGCAGCGTTTGAGTGGTTGCACAGAGGCAGCAGCGGGTCAGCGGTTGCGGCAGCGTGTGAGCAGAGTGTGAACAAGTCTATCTTCACTACTTCCACAAGTAAATTGTAGATCCCCATTAGGATGAGCTCCATGTCTGGCAATGTCATCCAGTGTGCTACTTGTGCAATGTATGCGGTCCTTGATCAGCCGATCGAGGGTGCATACTGTTGCGCAAGATGCGTGCACGTCGAACATTTAGAAGCCCAAATTCTGGATCTAAATGAGCAACTGGCAACACTGAGAGCCATTGACATCATGGAAAGGAGTTTGGTGCTCACTGAGCAGGCACTCGCTGGGGTAGAGGCGGGGGCGGATGGTAGTACGGAAGAGCAGGGGGAGCAGGCAGTCAGCTGGGTGTCAGATAGAAGGAGGCGTAGAGGGAATAGATTCAGGGAGGCTGGTCCTGAACTGGCACAACCCAACATGTCTGCAACGTTGGCAGATGAGGGCAATGCCATTACAGAGCCAGCACCGCTGCAGCACGACACGCCCTCTGAACGCCAGGGGGATGACTGCTCCAGTGAGATGGGGACGGGGAGCGCAGGGCAGGCTAGACAGGTTCTAGTGGTGGGGGACCCAATTATTAGGGGGACAGAGAGGGCAATCTGCCATAAAGACCGGGATCGTCGAACGGTGTGTTGTCTTCCTGGCGCTCGAATTCGACACATCGCGGATCGGATTGACAGATTACTGGGAGGGGCTGGTGAGGATCCAGCAGTCATGGTGCACGTTGGCACCAATGAACAAGTTAGAGGTCAATGGAGGGCCCTCAAAAATGATTTCAGGGACTTAGGGTCCAAGCTCAGGGCAAGGACCTCCAGGGTAGTTTTCTCGGAAATACTACCTGTACCTAAAGCCACACTAGAAAGGCAGCAGGATCTTCGGGAGGTAAACAAGTGGCTCCGGAGTTGGTGTAAGAAGGAGGGATTTGGGTTCCTGGAGAACTGGGCTGACTTTGCTGTCGGCTACAGGCTCTACCGTAGGGACGGGCTGCATCTTAATGGGGAGGGTGCAGCTGTGCTGGGGTAAAGATGGCTAGAAGGCTGGAGGAGTGGTTAAACTAGGGACTGGGGGGGAGGGTAAAATAAGAAATAGTGGGGTAGCCAGTGTAACTAGCGATCCGGGTCCAAGCAAAGGGAATGGGGGTCGAGCAGGGGGTGGGGTTAGTACAGTTAGAACTGATAGATCAGCCATAAGTATGAATAGCAACAAAACAAGTTTAAAAAACAAAAAAATGATATAAATTGTATGACCACGAATGCAAGAAGTCTGATCGGTAAAGTAGGTGAGCTTGAAGCGAGAATGACTGATGAAAACTATGATATAGTCGGAATTACTGAAACATGGCTTGATGATAAGTGCGATTGGGCGGTAAATTTGCAGGGGTACAATCTCTTCAGAAGAGACCGAAGGAACCAGACAGGGGGAGGGGTATGTCTGTACGTCAAATCAAACTTGAAGCCGAAGCTACGGGAGGATATAGGGGTAGGAGACGAACAGGTGGAATCTCTGTGGGTAGAAATACAGGGAGGAAAAAATAACAAAGTCCTGATAGGGGTCTTCTATCGACCACCAAAAGCAACAGAAGAAACTGAAAACTTACTACTAAGGCAGATAGAAGAGGTGTCAAAGCGAAACGAAGTAATTATCATGGGGGACTTTAATTACCCAGATATAACATGGGAGAACGAAACCTGCAAATCTCACAGGGGGGATAAGTTCTTGAGAGTAATTAAAGACAATTACCTGAACCAACTTGTGCAGGAACCAACAAGAGAGAGGGCCATTCTGGACCTAGTACTAACCAACAAACCGGAACGTATAAAGGGGGTGCAGGTTGAGGGGCACTTGGGGAACAGTGACCACAATATAATCAACTTCCAGCTGTCAATCAATAGGAAGCCTTATCAGGGAGTGGCAAAGAAACTAAACTTTAGTAAAGCAAAATTTGATGAGCTTAGAACTACTATCGGTAACATTAATTGGGACAACATCCTCAAAAATATCAGTACGGAGGACAAATGGGAAAAGTTCAAAAGGATCCTAATCGCCTCATGTGAGCAGTTCATTCCCTTTAAAAATAAAAGAAACTCAGCTAAAAGGAAACCAATGCGGCTCGACAAGACGGTAAGAGGGGCAATAAACGAAAAGAAGAAAGCGTTCAAACTACTAAAGCAACAAGGCAGCGAAGAAGCGCTAAAATCATACAGGGAAAAAAACAAAATATGCAAAGATACGATCAAAACTGCCAAGGAGGAAGCAGAAAGACGGATCGCAAAAGAGAGCAAAAACGACCCGAAGCTATTTTTCAACTACATTAACAGCAAAAGGATTTGCAGGGAGAGCGCTGGCCCTTTAAAAAACAATGCAGGAGAAATCATTGATGATGACGAAGGGAAAGCAAATCTACTAAACAGTTTCTTCTCAAGTGTATTCACCAAAGAAAAGGAAATGCCACACGAGATGCAGGGGAATAAAACGAACCCCTCACAAAATATCTCATACCTGACGCAGGAGGAGGTGCGGAAGCGTCTAAAGAAAACTAAAATTGATAACTCGCCGGGCCCAGATGGATTACACCCAAGGATACTAAAAGAACTAAGTGACGAGATAGCTAGGCCGCTATACCTAATATTTCTAGACACTATCAAGACCGGAGTAGTACCATTGGACTGGCGCATTGCCAACGTGGTTCCAATTTACAAAAAAGGGAGCAAAAGTGAGCCTGGTAACTACAGGCCAATAAGTCTCACTTCAGTAACGGGAAAAATTTTCGAGGGGATTCTGAGATGCCATCGATGAGTACCTTAAGGAGAATAAGGGAATAACTCCTCACCAGCATGGATTCATGAAGGGTTGCTCATGTCAAACAAATCTGATCAGTTTCTATGATGAAGTAAGCTCTAAGCTGGACCAGGGAGAATCTATTCATCTTGTATATCTGGACTTCTCTAAAGCCTTTGACACCGTGCCACATAATAGGCTAATATACAAAATGAGGCAGCTCGGACTGGGCGAAAACGTGTGTAAGTGGGTAAAAAATTGGCTTAATGATAGAAAGCAGAGGGTGGTAATAAATGGTTCGTACTCTGATTGGACCACAGTCGCTAGCGGGGTGCCACAGGGTTCAGTACTTCAGTACTAGGCCCCACTCTGTTCAACATATTTATCAATGACCTGATAGAGGGGCTGCACAGCAAAATATCAATATTTGCAGATGACACAAAATTATACAATATAATTAATGCAACGGAGGACAATGTACAGCTTCAAATGGACCTGGATAAGCTGGGGGCTTGGGCAGGAAAATGGCAAATGAAGTTCAATGTTGAAAAATGTAAGACTATGCACATGGGCAGGAGAAACGGATGTCACAAATATTCACTTAATGGGGTACCACTAGGGAAAAGTGATATGGAAAAGGATCTGGGGGTATTAGTGGATAATAGACTAAATTGGCGTAACCAATGCCAGTCAGCTGCTGCAAAGGCTAATAAAGTCTTGGGGTGCATTAAAAGAGGTATAGGGGTGAAGGACGAGAACATTATCCTTCCATTATATAAGGCACTTGTCAGGCCTCACATGGAATACTGCGTACAATTCTGGTCACCGGTGCTCAGGAAAGATGTCACAGTGCTGGAGGGGGTTCAAAGAAGGGCAACTAAACTAATACATGGAACGACGGGACTGGAATACCCAGAGAGGCTATCCAAATTGGGACTATTTACTCTAGAAAAAAGAAGGTTAAGAGGCGACCAAATAACCATGTATAAGTACATGAGGGGACAACACATGGATCTCTCCCACAATCTGTTTACACCCAGGACCATGACGGTAACAAGAGGACATCCACTACGATTAGAGGAAAGTAGGTTTCATCACCAACATAGAAGGGGATTCTTTACTGTAAGAGCAGTTAGACTGTGGAACTCTCTACCGGAGGAAGTGGTGATGGCAAAATCCATAGAGGAGTTTAAAAGGGGACTTGATGTCTTTCTGGAGAAGGATATTACAGGATATAAAAGGTTAAGTGTCAATCCTGGTATATAGGCAGGTAGGAACTACTAGGGGTTGATCCAGGGAACAGTCTAATTGCCATTAGGGAGTCGGGAAGGAATTTTTCCCCCAAAAGGGCTAATTGGCTTCTGGCCTTGGGGTTTTTTGCCTTTCTCTGGATCAACACAGTAGGATAGACAGGCTGGACTAGATGGACATTGTCTTCATTCGGCCTTACATACTATGTTACTATGTTATAGATTTTTTTTTTTTTTTTCTTTTCTTTTTCTTACAGCGTTAATCATGCAGCATAAATGACAGAATTTTTTTTTCTGCGGGTCGGTACGATTACAACGATACCAAAATTGTTGTGTTTTTTTTTTTTTTTTTCTAGGTTTTTACACTTTTTTTTTTTTTTTTTTTTTTTTTTTTTTTTTCTCTATAGCTGCATTCAAAGTCCTGTAACTTTTTTCTTTTTCTATGTACGGAGCTCTATGAGGCTTATTTTTTGCGATATGAGTTGTAGTTTTTATTGCTACCATTTGGGGGAATGTACGGCTCTTTTGATCACTTTTATTGCATTTTTTTGGGAGGCAAAATGCTAAAAATTAGCATTTTGCCTGTTTTTTAGCGGGTTTTTTTACGCTTTTTGTTGTACAAAATAAAAAGCGTGTTCAACTTTTTGTACACATCGTTACGGACGCGTCAATACCGACTATGTGGGGTTTTAATTTATTTTTTTACCTTTTTTTTTTTTTTTTTTTTTTTTATGCTAATATTAGAAAAAGCATAAAAAAGGGGGGGTTTTACATTTTTTTTTTTTTCTTTTCTTTTTTTACACTATTCGAGTCCCTCTGAGGGACTTGCAGCCCTGTGCCTATGATCGCTGTGATAAGGCATGGCAAAGCTACTGCTCTGCCATGCCTTATTGCTTATACAGCGATCCTAGGCATAGGCAATACAGGACGCCAGTGTCTGGGAGAGCCGGCCGGAGAAACAGAGGGAGCGCGATCCCTCTGTGAACTCTTTCCCTGCCGCGATCTACTTAGATCGCAGCAGGGAAGGGGTTAACAGCGTGGGCCGCATCTCCGATGCCCCCCCGCTGTTGCAGCGGGATGCCAGCTGTGACTGACAGCCGGCTCCCGCTGTGGGATAGCGCGGGATCTTATGTGATCTCGCGCTATCCCCAGGACGTACCGGTACGTCCTGTTGCAGGAAGTACCGGGCTCCCAGGACATGCCGGTACGTCCTGGAGCGGGAAGGGGTTAATATTTAATCCTTGCCAGCATTTTGAAGGTGTTAGTTAATTGGGTGGATGTAATATTTCCTAGGATTGTCACTAGAGATGAGCAAGTATACTCGCTAAGGCACATTACGAGCGAGTAGTGCCTTAGCCGAGTATCTCCCCGCTCGTCTCTAAAGATTCGGGGGCCGGCGCGGGTGACAGGTGATTGTTGGAATTGTCAGGGAGACCCGTGACGTCCTTTTGCGGCATCTTGTACCTTTTGGTGATGGCTCTGCCTTCTCGTTCAGATTGGATAGACGTCGCTGCTGGTTTTATGGATGCTGCATAGTTTCCGATCTGCATTAGGAAGCTAGATGGGAAGCATATTCATGTCCGAAAGCCACTTAACTCAGTGTCTCAGTATTTCAACTATAGGCAGTTCTTTTCGGTGGTCCTCCTTGCTGTTGCTGACAGCAACTATTGATTCCTGCTGGTTGATATTGGGTCCTTTGGGAGCTCTTGGGATGCTTGCATTTTCAGAGCTTCCAGAATGGGTAGGCAGCTAAGAAACTAGCAGCTTTCTGTGCCTGCGCCCCAGACCCTTCCTGGCTCGTCAGGTCCAGAAGCCTCATTTGTCTTTGTGGCGGATGAGTCATTTGGCTTGGCTAATCATGTTATGCATCCCTTTGCTCGCAAGAACATAGACACCAGGAGGAAGGTGTTTAATTACCGCCTGACACGTGCCGGGGGTTTTGTGGAGTGTGCGTTTGGGATTCTCGCTAATCGGTGGCGAGTGTTACTGTTAGTAACAGGGATGAAGATATTACCCCTCCCAAAAAATAACTTATCTCGGCATATCTGATGCTGTTGCCAATAATCGTTATGTTAGCTGATTGAAAGATTTACATACATCATTAAAAGTAAGTCCTAACGATAGTGTTTCTAAAATAATCGCTGACAGAGACTATATGTTTTAGATAGGTTTGATGTAACTGTTTGGTGGTGGAGGATTTTCGAATGTTTTCCTCATTGTTAAAATCTGTGTTGCATTTGCTTACTGGTTGTCTGAGCAAAATCATGTGTTCACATTTTTTTTTTTTTTTCACAGATATTGACCGCCTTTTTCAAACATCAATGCTTGCCATGCGGGGCCAAATCGTTAATCCCAAGGTGATTTTACAAGGCCACCCACACCTTGCAGATGTAGAGGCTCAAGTATTGTCGGCTGGACCACCGTTGTAAGCATGTGTGACCATCCTGGCTTACATGCTGCCCTTTTCTTGGATGAATGGATTGTGTACCCTCTAAACTATGTATGTTTTTCAATGTAAAATCCATGTATTTACCTGAGTACATTATTGTTCCATGGCAAAAATGCTTAGCAGTTCTAAGCACTGACCCACCATAAAGGCTGCTATGTTAAAAGCCATAATGGCTTACCTGGAAAAAAAAAAAGCAAGGTAATTAAGTTGTGTCTAGGAGTGAAACTCAGCATATTTTGTTTGCTTGTTTTTTATAAAAATTTCAAATAATGTAGTTCACCAGGGCCAATACACTCCCCCTCAAAAATGTGTACTTCACTGATGTGTTTTGCAGCAAGCATTTTACCTCTAAAATCTGAAAGAAAGACTTCCCTGTGTTTAAGAAAAAAAGTGTTCTGTTTTGTGGAATGTTAAAGATTGTAATAAATAACAAAATGATGAGATTGTTTGTTTGTTTTTCTTATATTAAAATATATATAAAACTTGTGGCTATAAACATTGGTTAAAATTTTTTTGGTAAACCATTTCCCCCGCTCTTCTGGGACAGCGAGAAACACAGCTTCTGGTTGCAGATGATGGACCAGTCGGAACGATGGCAACACAGGGCCCTTCCTCCACCCCAACAAGCATAAGTCAATGTGGCATTGAAAGATCCACGGGTGATGGCCTGGATGGGGACTGTGCGGAGGTGGATGCTGGGTGAAGCGACCTCTACTCCATCGCCGGGAAGTGATGGGCTCCCCACTAATGGAGGTTGGCTGGCGCTCCCGGATCCATCTAGGCCACTCTGCAGCACATCGATCTGCAGGTGACACCGACAGATCTCCTGGAAGAACCAGGCCACCCTCTCCTCCGGGGAGACATCTCACCATGCTGTGGGTCCAAGCAAAAAAAAATGTAATGGAAAAGGAGTCCTACCAACACAACAGATACATATTAGGTTTTGTCATTAATATAATTTGAATGTGGCTAAGCAGGAAACATCAGAGAAGGCATATGTCCCTGGCTCTGCCACTGTGGGTGGAGACAACATTGCTTACGTCAACTCTGTGCAGCGTTGTAACTGTCAAATATTCAAGGACACTTTTGGCTGCCTCTCCTTCTGTTATACCAGAAGGTTATTTGTTTAGGCCCCAGTGTGTTGCAATTACCTCTCACAGGGCGGGACGCATCCAAGTTAGATCTCTCCACCTCCACCAGAGGCTGTGGGGACATCAGAGGAGCCAGCCCGACAGGGAACCCTCTACTGCAAGCGGGTCACTGGCAGGGGGCTCTTCTGCAGACAAGGAGATCAAGGCATTGTTCGAGAATCTTTGCAAAATCAGGCAATTCTTATCCACAGAAGTATGCTTTTTATAAAGTGTGTGTGGTCTTTAACATTTACTAGATGGCTCCTTCAGAGTGGCTTATACACACCGGTAGTGGCTTTTAAAGCATTCAAACTGTAAAAATTTACAACGCGTGAGTACAAAGTGCTGTTTTTCTACAACATCACCTCCTGGTGGCCCCTACTGCGATATTCATTTATACTTATGGGGGAAGCTCCATAATTGGCCTTAGAAAATGCAATTGTTCCGAAACTTTGTAGGTACGCCGCTATGATGAGCCATGCTCTCGCCCTTGTTGGATTGATTTCTGAAACGCATCACAGATTGAGCGCCACGATGTCTTGACTTTCATAACTAAAAACGGATAATACAACACAAAACAATGTAATCAAAGAAATGTCAACGCAACAAAAACATAAGAAAGGGGAAAAAAACATACATCCAAGAACATGTACAATATCAGGACACAGAATCAAGTCAGACCAAAGGGGGCAACGCATAAGCAAATGGCATTCAAGTGTTTAAGGTCAGTAGGTCAAACTACATAAAAAATAACTTAAAAGGTATACACACGGCAAGCATAGTTCACCGCCACAGGGTGACAATCAGACTCATTACAGATATTTATGAGCAATTTGGGGGGAGGGGAGCAATAATTGGGAGATAACGTGGTTTTGTAAAAGCAATAACATAGTGTGACCAGGGTGAAAAAATAACCATTACGTTATACTCACTCTTTTTGTTGCCGGGTATTGGCGTTGAAAGAGCACCATTGCCGTCTAAATGCCGCTTGGGCTACCTGCTCCTACAACAGGCTCTTCTGGCCTCGATTCTTATATGTGCTGGTGCGTGTATCCCACAACGCGGAGCAACTCTCTTTTATCCAACTTGAACGTTTTTGTATAAATGTCTGCCCTACTTCAAACACACTACAAAGAAACTTTTTATAGTGGATGCACTTGGAGGCGGGGAAAATACACCCGTAATTAATCGAAGACAGTTGTAAACAATTCGAAGGTCATAGCTTTTGGTGAATGGAAGCGGCCAGATTTACATATGCTTTAACCCTTTCCAATCCACTGTCTGACGTCTAAAGACCTTCTGATTGAAGGCTGTACAGCTCCAATGACAGAAGACGTCCGGCAGGGTATTCTTACTGTAGATTACTCGCCGCTCTGTTGTTAGGGGCCTTTCCATCATGTCCGACACCACAGTACTGGCTCTAGCCAGCAGATGGCGCCATTGTATAATGGCAGAAAGAGAAAGCCCCTTAGGAAACCCTGAATGTAAAATTGGATTGCAAAGGGTTAACAAAGCAGGTGGGGAAACACATAAATCGAGGTCCAACATAATTACAGATGATTGCAACATTCAGGTGGTGACGTGGAAAACTCCATCAAGCGAAGCAAGTATGTAAAATGTGTAATATTATAGGTTTTGTCGTAAACATAGCGGACAAGATTTTGCGCGAGAGCAGCTGACCTGCATTAAATACGGTTTAGTAACGAACAAAACCGCTGCTAAAACACATGCGCCTATGAGCCTTCGCCAGGAGGGGCGCAGGCAATGCAAAGCTTCTTTAAATGCCTCCATTCACATGACCCCTTTGCCCAGAAGTTACACAGTAGCCCCAATAAGGGACAACAGTGTCAGCATTTGCTATTGATTTCACATGATGGGAGTACAATGCAGCGTGTTTTAAAGAACACAATAGCAGACAACGGGAATTCCAGCGCTTTTGAGAAAATGCTTTGCGAACGCAGAACGCAGATAGCAACGTTTTAAAATCCGTGTCCTATAATATGCGTTGTAAAAATCAGACATGTTCCTCACAGTTCCTAACAATCGTTTCTGGATCTGACTTCTGGAGGAGAGAGGTGCATAGTGCAGACTGGAGTGAAAAAATCCACATCAGCAATACAAAGATGAATAAATTACATGGCTATGTATATTAGAGTATATTAGATCAAAAGGTGGCCCCTCCTGGTTTGAGGGGCCTGTCAAATGGCAGGGTCCCACACCACTTGTCCAGGAATGCCTCCAGTTAGCAAACTGCTACACACACCAAATCCCTGTCTTGTTCTAAAGAGTCACGGAGAGCGTCACAGAAATTGACCAGGGTACAAACCTCATAAATATGAAATAGAAAAGTGTAAAGTAGTTCCTGTGCTGCGGAGGTATTGGTAGTTGCTTTAAATAAAATGCACTTACTTCAGAGAAGACCCCTGTCACCATGGGTCTCCTCATATATCTAAGTTCACTTAGCCAAAACAATCTCCAATGGGATGCCAAATGCTGAGTTTTCAAGACTTTATTTCCATACAACATAACTAAAAAATAGTGGGCTGTACAACGCGTTTCAGAGGATTAGACCTCCTTTCTCAAGTACAATAAAGTAAAAACAGGGGTGCAATATTTCCTGGTGTCTGTAATTTAGAGAGGTTTATTACAAATGGGTGGTGTTCTATTGGCGCACTTTGCAAGTAAACAAAATGGCTGTGGCCGTCTGGTGACATGACCCAACAGGAAGAAGCTGGCCGCTGCATGAGGCCAAGTGACGACTGGCAGGAAGAAGATGGCTGCCACCAGTGATTGCATGCAAAAAGTTGGGAGTGTCCATAGACCGCTGTAGAAACCAGCTTCTAGATCCTTAGTCCCCTCAGAAGGGAACGCCTACAGGGTGAGTCAATGGAGGGAATAATACAGAAATACTCTGATAACTCCACTATCTCTATCCTTAAAAAGGGATAGTGGAAATTCTGACATTTCAGAGCAGATAGAGTAGTGTCTAAGAAGACAGCAGATAGTTGTGCAGTGCAAAGTGTCACCCGAGATAGATGGTTTAGGGGATACATCCTCACAGTTCCTAATCATTTCTGGATGTGACTTCTAGAGGAGAAGGGTGCATAGTGCAGGCTGGGGTGAAAAAGTCCACATCAGCAGTGTGGAACAAATAGAGGCAGCAGCACTTACAGCCACCACCTTCAAGGTGGGACTTCAACAACTGGATTGTAAAGGACGTGAAACTTCAACATCCTTATGCTGAATAAACATGAGTTTATTGTTTCCCGTCCTGTTTCCATGGACTCTTTTCCACTGGTGGCATCATGCTACACCAACACATCACACCAGAGAGTGGAGACCAGCCCATATCATCAACCCCCAAAACCTTCACTGTAGTGTAGCCTGGTGAGAGAGGGGCTTACACTGTAACAGCCAGGATAAATATCACCTCCTACTCTGTAATATGAAAAAAAGGTTTAGTATCGTGTTAGCCAGTAAGGTAAAGTGTGATTGCTTTCAGTAAGAGAAACCAAGTAATCTTGTAGATATGATACCTTTTAATGGCTAACAAAAATATATGATGTTACATCAAGCTTTCCCGATATCAACCCTTCATCAGACTATTGAATGAAACTAGTTTGGATGGCACACAATTATAGCACAGAGATGCGGGGCAGGGGGACACCCCTCTTGATCTAAATAAATGTTCACACACAGAAATTTGAAACTTAAAAAAACACAAGACAGTCTGAGCAGAGAGATAAATACTAAATCAGTCCACTGAGCTGAGGAATGTGACAGTTTTATGATGTCTCTTATCTCTAATGCACATAGAAGAAGATGGGAATACTACCTCAGCAGCACCACCTATAGGATGGAAATATTCTTACAATCAATTTCTGAATTTTTATGAGAAAAAAAAAATGACTGAGAAGAAGACACCCGTCTTCACCTCCTTCAGACCTGTTATATTCCCCACTTATGCAAGAATGTGCTTGGGGCACATGAGCATATGGTATATTCAGCCTGTATCCTGTCCAAGTGAGTCAGACACTAGATGGCCCCATAGTCAGGGGCGTAACTATGGAGGATGCAGGGGATGCGGTTGCACCCAGGTCCAAGAAGCTTAGGGGGCCCATAAGGCCTCTCTTCTCCATATACGGAGCCCAGTACTATAAGTAAAGCATTATAGTTGGGGGCTCTGTTACAAGTTTTGCATCGGGGCCCAGGAGCTTCAAGTTACGCCTCTGCCCATAGTAGTCAATGTGGCAAGACACACCTCACTTTTTTTACATAGATTGCAAAAAGACCTCTGATGCCATTTGTGGACAAGGCTTACTCATTCAAGTCAATGGGAATGCACATAAAGGTACAGTACTCAGATTGCCATCCACATACCATCCATGAATGCCCATGCGCCGTTCATTTTCATCAATTTATTGCTAAGAAATGCTGAAAAAAAGAACTAAGCCTGTTCCACTTTTTTTACAGATATGCAAAACGGATGATGTGCTAAAGCAAAAAAAACCAGGCCCGTGGACCGCATACAGAGGGTATGCAGAACTGCATACGTATGAAGAAACGTCTATGTTTTGAGACACAACGAGGATGTTCTTTTTTAACGCTTTGTGCCACTAGGTTAAAAAGAAACTCAACTTTACAACTAATCCCTTTAAAAAAAAAAAAGCAAATAGGACTCAAGGCAAAGATGCAGATCGCAATAACGCCAAAGTGATCTCCGCTTCATGAAACCTCACTAACAAATTGAATGATATGGATCTTCAAGCCTCTGCATGTTGAATTATTTTTAGACAAAGTTCATGATAATCAGGGTGGCACTAGGTGTAATTTATATGATGGAAGATACTAAGCATGACTCTATAATGGCCGTAAAATGGCAGCTTAGCCATAGCAAATGATATCATTTGGCAAATTGCCAAAATTACAAATGGAACCTGTCTAGACAAAGGCGCTGAGCACTTGATATCCACATTTTTCAGGAAAAAAGAAATATTTCATTGGAGTTTACTTGAGATATCTGTATGGAAACACAAAGGCGCAGATCAGTCTTGCGATCATTAGCTTCAAGCTACTTCTTCGAAGATCCAGTTCATTAGAGTTTTACGCTTCCTTTCATCTAGATTTATAGCACCGGTAAATTAGGAATAATCGTGCAGGAGATTCGACCGGTGCTTCTTGTATCAGATTAGAATTCATTAGGTCTTTTCCCTCATTAATTTTTTTCACCTTAACCAAATATCATCAAGCGTGCCAGCTTCCAGTAACAACTGCATTATTTACAGGGTGCCCGTCCCTGCAGGGACGCCTACTACGTAGGAAGAGCGAGAAAATGCACAGGTAGCCTGCATGATAGCTCCAAAGCAAAAAATAAGTGATCCCATAGCAGATGCAAATAAGGCCATCAACTATAGAAAATTAAAGGGGCTCAAACCTTAAAGGGGCACTCCAGCAAAAACACATTTTCCATCCCTTTCTTCCTCACCTGATGGCCTGTCCATTCTGGAGGTTTCCACTTTGTATTCCTGCAACGTCCCTGCAGTGCAGCCCCCTGTCTGATGCTTATCAGTAGAGATGAGCGAGTATACTCGCTAAGGCACATTACTCGAGCGAGGAGTACCTTAGCCGAGTATCTCCCTGCTCGTCTCTAAAGATTCGGGGGCCGGCGCGGGTGACAGGTGAGTTGCGGTGGGGAGCGTATGGAAGCGGGGGGGGAGAGAGGGAGAGAGAGATCTCCCCTCCGTTCCTCCCCGCTCTCCCCGGCCGCTCCCCGCCCCCGCCGGCCCCCAAATCTTTAGAGATGAGCGGGGAGATACTCGGCTAAGGCACTACTCGCTCGAGTAATGTGCCTTAGCGAGTATACTCGCTCATCTCTACTTATCAGGCATCATCTTGAAAGTGAGATTTTTTTTACTTTCAGTTTCACACCAATCGCATGATGCAGCAGCACAGCAATAGCTGAGGCTATACAAATCTGCTTGCTGGGAACAGTTTAATTATCATTACCTTCTATGTTCACATAAATAAGCTATAGATCATATAGATACAGTCAGGAGGATGAGCTCTGATCTCCTCTATTATAACTGTATGACAGGAGCTGTTTGATCATCATTAGAAACTGTGTCTGTATTTCCTTGTAGGCTGTTTCTCTGGTAGGGAGCATGTAACAGCATCACATAAACTGAGAATTCATAACCCCAAGTAAATCTGAGCTGATCAAAGTTAAGATCACATGACCATCCGATGGAAAAAAAGACAGAGAGTTTCAGACAGAAAGAAATAACTAACCAAGATAACACTAGTCAGTTATATATATACTGGGGGACAGCTGCATAATGAATTCATTACAAAATCACCGGAGTGGCCGCTTTGAAATAAGCGCAAATAGGTGGACATAGTGGAAATATATTTACCACTTGACTTTCGCACTGTTCCTGTATCGCTAGTGTCACGGTCCCTGACATTTTATAATAGTACCACAGAGTGGAAGGGGCTGGATGGCAGGCTCCAGACTTCTCCAGGTAGATGCCAGCCTGATGGGCAGCAAGCGGATCTGGCTCCAGGACAGGAAGCACCAAACTGAGATCCCTGAGGGAAGTCATAGCCCCCTTATCCTCCTGCGTGGGAAGGGGGCATATTGTAGGCTCATGACTCTGTTCTATCTATACTGCTTTGGGTAAAGGCCGGGTCTTACAATAGGCCCCGTTGGTTGGAATCGTGCGGAGGATCTATGGGTAGCTGACGTAAGCCATGGAAGACGACATATCTGCGCCAAACATAAACTTTAATAAGCAAATATCAACTGGTTTCGGGCCACAGGGGTTTTGCTTCGTCTCTTAACAACTCAAGTGTTTTGCTCTGGCTCCGAGGTAAAAAGAGTCCACGCCCAGTTGTCATGGTTTAACAATTGCATCTCTTTAGTATGAACCAGGACTAGAGATGAGCGAGCGTACTCGGAAAAGCACTACTCGCTCGAGTAATGTGCTTTATCCGAGTATCGCTGTGCTCGTCCCTGAAGATTCGGGTGCCGCTGCGGCTGACAGGTGAGTCGCAGCGGGGAGCAGGGGAGAGCGGGCGGGAGAGAGGGAGAGAAAGATCTCCCCTCCGTTCCTCCCCGCTCTCCCCTGCAGCTCCCTGCTCCGTGCCGGCACCCGAATCTTCAGTGACGACCACAGCGATACTCGGATAAAGCAAATTACTCGAGCGAGTAGTGCTTTTCCGAGTACACTCGCTCATCTCTAACCAGGATGTAATCCCTTCCACCTCCTTCCTCAGTGTAGCTGCCCACTCCACACTTGCACGTCTGGCTCCTTTCCGCTCAGAGTGCCGATCCTGCACTCCCACCCCCTCTCAATGGAACAGTACCATTACAATAAAAATGATCATGGTTTCATATAATAGACAATAGTAACCCATACCCCCCTTACAAGAGTCACATAGTATGTAAGGCTGAAAAAAGACATATGTCCATGTAGTTCAGCCTATTACTCCCCAGTGTTGATGCAAAGAAAGGCAAAAAACCCCAATGAAGTAGAAGCCGATTATTCTCATTTAAGGCCTCATGTCCACGGGGAAAATCAGGCCCGCCGCGGATTCTTCATGGAGAATCTGTAGCGGGTCCCTCCTGCCCCGCGGACATGAGGCCAAAAAATAAGAATAAACTCATCTCTCCGGACGATGCGGTTCTTCCTTCCTTCCGGGCCGGGCCAAAGAAAAAAGATCCGGCTGGGAAGGAAGGAAGAACCGCAGCATCCGGAGGGTGAGTTTTAATTCTGGTACGGGTGTTCCGCGGATCCGGACGGCTTCTATAGGCTTCAATAGAAGCCTGCGGGAGACCCGCACAAAAATGGAGCATGTCGCGTTTTTTTCCCGCATGCAGATCTGCGCCTGACAGGAAAAATGACATCCGCAGGTATTAAACTACCTGCGGGTGTCCAATGCATCCCTATGGGGCACGGATCACGCTGCGGGGAAAAAAGCTGAGGATTTTAAATATTAATTTACCCGTGGACATGAGGCCTTAGGGTAAAAATTCCTTTCCGACTCCAATCTGGTAATCAGAGTAATCCCTAGATCAGCGACCCTTCTCAAGTAATCAGTCACCATAACATGTAATATTGTAATGCTCAAGAAAGGCATAACAGGTCATGAGAAAGCCATGGCCAAGACAGTCAAGACCAACCACAGAGGTCTTGTGACTTATTGGTTACCAACGCAAAAGGCCAAGATGGGGTTGACTTTACCCAGGCTTTACTTGCTAATTGCTGCCAGCACGCCGCAACACGGTCTTTTAGAAGGGTTTTCCAAGACTTTGATATTGATGACCTATCCTCAATATCCCTGTTGATCAGCTAACTGAAGTGCCCATGGCCTCTTTTCAGGCCTATGATGGCATTTTCATGGGTCACCTGGCCCAGTTCCATTCAAGTGAATGGCAATGCACCGCTATACCTGGCAGAGCTGCTATGAAGTATACAGCAGTGTGCCTTGTATGCGGTGTAGCGACAGCGGCGCTCACTTCAAACAGTTTAACAGCCAGGGTGCTGCTCATGAATTTCTATTGATATATTATGCAGTTGCTCAGTGATGAGAAAACTGGGACATTTCTGGAGAATCTGAGACTGTCCCCTTGAATTAGGGATGGCGACCCACTGTGCAGTTCTAAGCAAATGTATTCCTGTTTTTGCTTATATGCTGCAGTCGTCGCACAACATTCAGCAACAGGCATTATGTACCATCCTAAAAATAACTTAATATGGAATACGAGGAAGGAGGAATGCAGGAGGTCCTTTCATTAAACAGGCTGTCCAGTTGTAAAGTATATTGATGGTCTCTTTTCAGGATAGGTCATTATTAGTAGATGGGATTGATCTTCAACTCGTAATCCCCACCGATCAGCTGTTCGTCTGGACTGCATGCTTGTGCACTGAGCAGCTCTGTTCTCACTGCAGTGGTCAGGCTTGGTATTGCAGGCATTGAAATGGATGGGAACTTTGCCTGCAATACCAAGCCTGGCCAGTGCAGTGAGAACAGAGCTGTCTGCTTCCTGTAGAAATCAGCTTAGTGCACAAGCATGCAGACCCAGTGAACAGCTGATGAGTGAGGGTTGCAGGTGACAGACCCAGTCGTCTGCTATTAATGACCTATCCTGAAGATAGTCCATTAATAGTTTACAACTGGCAACCCCTTAAATATCAGCTGTCTCTAGCATTCTTAATCATTTCCAGCCACTTCAGACTTTGGGAATTCCGTTTTACCGCTCCGTTATGGGAACAAGGAAGGGGAATCCCCTGGCCTAAAGGCTTGATTTTAAGACGGTTCCGAACAGCGCTGAGCGGACGCCATTGACTATAATGGGGGTTCCATCGCAGATATGAAAACAACCTTATTCTTCACACAAAGGATGCCACTTTATGGAGTTGCCTTTATGAGTTTTTCTATCTAAATAACATGTTTGTTTCTAAAGTTTGGCAACGCAGATCTATAAAATGACACAAAAATGTTTCCACTTTTTCCTTTTGTTTGGGGACTATAACTTCACTGTAGTAATACAAATGTTATAGAAATCCATATAGTCTGCAAAGGGAAAAATGGTTTTATAAACCACAGAACAAAGTGATCAATAGTAGGAAGAAATGGAACTGTACTCAATGGGATTTAATGCGGAGAAAGCGAGATAGCCAATTCTGTTGGCCAACACTGCCCTCTGCTGGACAAGTACTGCTAATGGGAATAACTGTTACTATTTAGTAGAATGCTTGCAGGAATGTGTAGATGGGTTTACCAGGTTAAGCAAAAAGCCCTGCGGCTAGGTAGAAAAAAAGAACAACTTCAAAAGCAGCAATTTCAGTTGGAAATGTTTAGAAAAGCATATAAAGCGGACACGTTTAGTTTTCTGCCATGTGGCATAAACCGAGGTTGTGATTACAAGGGCGCTAGCGATATCGCTCAGTGAAAATCTGTCCGTTTTCCCAGTTTTTTATGGTGTTTTTGCATTAAAAACACGCAACTTGCATCGGATTCATTGGCGTTCTTCACACACGTGAAAAAAATTGTAAGTCATTCTAATAGCAAAATGCTAGAAAAATGCAAGTCACATGTCACACGTTTTTTTTTGTCACATTGCAATAAGAAACAGTGGGCGATTCTTGTACAACAATCACCCAAAAATAGGACAGGCAGCGGTTTTTCAATCTCGGACTAGAAAAAAATCACTCGTGTATAAATCCATTGAAATCATTGGGTTCTTTTCCAGCGCAAGTTCCCTCCCTATTGGAATCCCACTGACCTCGTGCAGAAATACCCTCCATGTAAATACAGCCTGAAGGATATCTTAAAGGGGTATTCCCATCTTGGTCAAGATGAGAGTGTGCCGTCTGTGCAGAAACAGTCGGGCAGGCTGCGCTACGCTGTTTCCATAACTCTCAGAGAAGCGAAAGGGTTAAAGAGTAACTAATCTTGCTTTTTTTTTTCTTAATCCATATTGACAGTAAATCTCTTTTTAAGTAATTTGGCGATATGTTTGCTTGCCAAAATCTGCCTCATGTAGCAAGTGCCCCCCGGAGATCCACAACCACAGCGCCCCCTCAGCTGCTGCTCCTTCTAAAGATTCAGCGGTTGCTAAGATTAGTCCGTACTCCGTTTCTTGGCGTTTGGTGTACGGACTGAGAACAAGCAGAGAGTACGGGTGAGCCGCGCTTGTGGAAGGGCGAAACTCTACGGCGTTCCCCCTTAATAAATGGAGCGGCATGCGGCTATTTACAACAGTGGTCGCACTTATCCCTACCGCCTCCAGTCCGGGGGGGAGCGAGGAGTAAGAGGCGATATTTGCCTGCAGGTGCTTTATTAGAAGCCCCTCTCCGCTGGCCAGCGCTGAGGCTGGGGAGAAAAGGCATCATTCAGGCAAAGGGCGCAATGTTAACCCCTTCATGGCGTTGAGGACCAAGCGATTTTTTGGTATTTTTCCATCTCCATTTTTCAAAAGCCATAACTTTTTTATTTTTCCGTGGACGCGGCCGTATGAGGGCTTGTTTTTTGCGTGGCGAACTGTAGTTTTTATCGATGCCAATTTTGGGTACATAGACTATATTGTAAATTTTTTATTTTTTTTTTAATGATAGCAGAGAGAGAAAACGCATCAATTCTGCCATAGATTTTTTTATTTTTTTTTTACACCGTTAATCATGCAGCATAAATGAGACTTTCCATTTTTTCTGCAGACCAGTACGGTTACAACGATACCAAAATTCTAAAATTTTTTTTAGGTTTTCCCACTTTTCTGCAATAAAAACCCTTTTTTTTGGAAATCTTTTTTCTATTCTAAATTGCTGCATTCAAAGTCACGTAAGTTTTTTATTTTTTGATGTACAGAGCTCTATGAGGGCTTATTTTTTGCGAGACGAGCTGTAGATTTTATTGGTACCATTTTAGCGTACATACGACTTTTTGATCACTTTTATTGCGTTTTTAGTGAGGCAAAATGCTAAAAATGAGCATTTTGCCTCAGTTTTTTAGCTTTTTTTTTAGCGTTTTTTTCGGTGCACAATCAAAAGCATGTGCAACTTATTGTACGCATCGTTACGGACGCGACAATACCAAATATGTGGGGTTTTATTTTTTTTTTACCTTTTTTTATGCTAATCTGAGAAAAAGCATAAAAAATGTTTTTTTTACTCTTTTTTTTTTACATTTTTTTTAATTCATTTTTTAAATCTTTCTTTTTTTTACACTGTTTGTGTCCCTCTGAGGGACTTTAATCACTGCCCTGATGATCGCTGTCATAAGGCATGGCAGAGCTACTGCTCTCCCATGCCTTATCGCTCATACAGCGATCTCAGGCATAGGCAATACAGGACGCCAGTGTCTGGCGTCCTGTTGCCATGGTGACAGGCCGGGCTCTCGCGATGACATCGCGAGTTCCGGCCAGAGACACAGAGGGAGCCGCGCTCCCGCTGTGAACTCTTCCCCTGCCGCGATCTACTTAGATCGCGGCAGGGAAGGGGTTAAAAGTGGCGGGCGCATCTCCGATGTCCCCCCGCTGCTGCAGCGAGACGCCGGCTGTGACTGACAACCGGCTCCCGCTGCGGGATAGCGCTGGATCATATGTGATCCCGCGCTATCTCCAGGACGTAAGTTTACGCCCTGTTGCGGGAAGTACCCCGCTCCCAGGACGTAAACTTACGCCCTGCAGCGGGAATGGGATAAAGACCCTGAGCGGCGTCATTTTGACTTTGGCCACTCATACACAGCTGTCAAATGATGAGCAATGCGTTCGAAAAAATGCGGCACTTTACCGCAATTTTCTGCGTTTTTTCGAACGCCTGTGTGAGAGCGGCCTAAGGCTAGCTCCAAATGGCCGATCGTGGCAAAATCGCGCCTGCGTTCCCAGGATTTTTGAGCGTCAGCGATGTTTTTGTTTTTTTTTAAATAATCACGCATCATATTGTACAATTTTTTTAGCACGAAAGCCATTAGGACGTTTTAATGTTAAAATCGCAAGTTTGTGCGTTGCATGTGATAAAAAGGAGGCTCCCATAGGGAAACATGGGAGATAAAAAATAAACTCCATCACCGCAGAAAGATAGAGCGTGCCGCGATTTTTTTGTTCTCGCAACATCGCATGAGTGAAAACCATTGAAAATCATTGGTTTCATAAATCTGCTTTCTTACTCACTCTCGCATCGTGTGATTTTAACGCCCGCATGAAACCACCCTTAGTCTCATAGAATCTTTCTATGGAGGCTCTATCTCTGCCAGCGCCCCCTCGCTGTGAATACAGGGTTTGTGGCGTGGGGGACCCCAAACTTTATGAAATAAATACATTGGAAAACCCCTTTAGGGCGTTACAGTGCTTCTGTCTCGGGACACTTTTAGGACTACTCAGAAGAAGTTCATTCTTACTTCTGGGGATCCCCTCTAGCGGATACAACTGCACATGGCTGCATCTTCATCTCGTCTTAGGATAGACACTCGCTTGTCTTCTCTAATTATAGGGAATAGAGATGAGCGAGCACCAAAATGCTCGGGTGCTCGTTACTCGAGTCGAACTTTCAGTGATGCTCGAGAGTTCGTTTCGAGTAACGAACCCCATTGAAGTCAATGGGCGACTCGAGCATTTTTGTATATGACTGGTGCTCCGCTAAGGTTTTCATTTGTGAAAATCTTAGCAAATCACCAAAATCATGTAAAAAACACAGAAATGGATAGGGCAGGTGAGGAGCAACATGCAGGGCTGCATTTCGGGCTCCGAGGTCTCACTATTAAGCCACAATAGTGGCAAGAGTGAGACACCCCCTCCCCCCCGCACTGTCAGCATAAAGATCGTTCTCCTCTGCCACAGCTGTAACAGCTGTGGCAGAGAAGAACGATGTTAGCCCATTGAATTCAATGGAGCCGGCAATACAGTCGGCTCCAATGAAAGCAATGGGCTGCCGGCGAGCGCGGGATGAATTTTCGGGAAGGGCTTAAAAACATAAGCCCTTACCTGGAAAAGAAAGATTTTAGTGTAAAAAAGAATAAAAATGCAGGCATTCTCTTCAATGGAGCCGCTGCTGCTGCCAGCGACTCCATTGAAGACAATGATCCGCTGGCACACCTGAATTCTTTTTCAGGGAAGGACTTTACATATAAGCCATTCCCTGGAAATGAATTAAAAGTGATTTAAAAAAAAAAAAAATAGATACTCACCTCCCTTCAGCTGTCGGGGGCACAGCCGAGTCTTCTCCTGCTGTCCCCTGCACTGTGGTGCTGAACTGCTGTCATTCAGCTGAGAGCTGCGCTGAGCCAATCAGAGGCAACACTCACTCACCCATTCATGAATTCATGAATGGGTGTGAGTGAGATTTGCCTCTGATTGGCTCAGCGCTGAGCCAATCAGGGGCATGTCTGACTCACACCCCCTTCACACCCACTGCAGGCCAGCCGCACTGAACTCCGTCTGCCGGGACAAGGTGAGTATATATATATTTTTTATTTTTACACATTTATGGATGAATTGCAGGGAAGGGCTTATATATTTAAGCCCTTCCCGACAATTCATCCCGCGATCGCCGGCAGCCCATTGCTTTCAATGGAGCCGGCTGTATTGCCGGCTCCATTGAATTCAATGGTCAGTGCTCGTTTAATCGAGACGAGTACCGCGTGGTGCTCGTCTCGAGTAACGAGCATCTCGAGCACCCTAATACTCGAACGAGCATCAAGCTCGGACGAGTATGCTCGCTCATCTCTAATAGGGAACAATGGAAGCAGGGAACAAATCCTCCCCATGGCCGTGTAATGACAGAGGGGGAAGCGCGGCGCAACCTCTGATCCTCTGATCCTTAACTACTTTCTTTGTTGACTTGGAAATATAATTGTAAGTGTTGATAATGCAGACGCTGTGTGTTGCCCGCAGCGGAATGTCCTCCACTATAAGGGTGGCTGCCCACAAGTGTGTTTTTGTGCGTGCGTACGAACGCACAAAAACACGCTTCTATTTGCAACAATGCATTCCCTATGGTGTGTGCACATGTCCATGCTTTACAGCGTGTGCCTGCAAAGACAGGACATGCGTGAACCATAGGGAACACACTCATTGTTTTCAATGGAGCCGCGGCTGCTGCTGGTGGCTCCATTGAAGACAATGATCTGCCGGCTCCCTGCATTTTTTTTTCAGGAAAGGGATTTACATGTAAGCTCTTCCCTGAAAAAGAAAAATTTTAGTGTAAAAAAATATATATATATCATTCATTTGGGGAGAGCTGCCTGTGAGTGGCTGAGCACCTCAGCCAATCACATTCAGCTCTTTCAGCAGGAGGGGATTTTAAATCCCCGGCTGCTGATAGATCAGCACCACAGTGCAGGGGACAGCAGGAGAAGATACGGCTGAGCCCCGGCAGCTGAAGGGAGGTGAGTATCTATTTTCTTGTTTTTTAAACCGCTTTTACTTGATTTTCAGTGAAGGGCTTATATTTAAAGCCCTTCCCTGAAATCAATTACCAGCAGCAGAATCCTCTACCGCAGCTGTTATGTGTGACAGCTGTGGTAGAGAAGTGAAGAATTCCTCTGCTACATCTGTCACAGATGTGGCAGATGTAGTAGCAGGGAATTATTTTAACTAGCGGGGATGAAGGAAACATCTGGTGCATCCGGCAGATGTGTCCTTCATCCCCGCGGGGGCCACGGCAGCAGTGGAGGCATAAGTATATATTTAGTTTTTTGGTTTTTTTACACTAAAATTTTTCTTTTTCAGGGAAGAGCTTATATGTAAAGCCCTTCCCTGAAAAAGAATGCAGGGGTGCCGGCAGACCGCTGTTTTCAATGGAGCCACCGGCAGCAGCCGCGGCTCCATTGAAAACAATGCATGGACCTGCATTCACGCGTGTTTTTGCGCATACATGGGAGCGCACAAAAACACGCTCGTGTGAAGCCACCCTCAGGGCGGCTACAGATGAGGGGATGGGTAAATATGCCTCAACGCAACATATTTGAGCACACATACATTTTACATGCACAACTAAGTCCACGTCAAGCCTCCCTAAAACACACCTAAAGATACCACTTAATGTGCTGCTGCAGATTTCTGCTCCATAGCCTGCAATGTATATTTGCAGATCTTGGTGCAGAATTTTCTGCGTCTTTAAGGGCTTCTTCACATGACTATTTTTGCGTGGGTGTTTGCCTATGGAAAATCTGTGCACGCTAAACACAGAGAATAGAACCTATTAATTTCAATAGGCACGTTGCAATGAGCACGTTTTATGCACGCATCTCATGTGTGCAAGAAAAAGCAGGACCTGCTCTATCTTTCTCTATTTTGTGCAGCAAACGCTCCCATAGAAGTCTATGGGAGGTGTGCAAATACGCAAGGGGAAGCGTGAAACCCAAAATGCGAGGAAAAAAACCCATTTGGACCTAGTTAGGCTAATTAGCCTTTTAATCCATGGAAAGAGTGTATTGCACGTGCGTGTGAATTGGCCCTTCATGCACAAAACGTACAGTACTATGTGCAGACAAGCGTGCAAATCTACCTCAAAAACCTTGCGGATGCGCAAGTACATTGCGCTGCGGCGAGTATTTTTGTGCATATGGTTGTCTGAATAAGTCCTTAGGTGCATCTTGCAGAAATATTCTGCATGTGTCTAAAGTCCCTTAAGAATATGCATGCAGCTTCCCAGCATTTTTGCTAGCCTCCCTCCATAGCTCCTGGAGTGTTCTTGGAGCGGCAATGGTTTCTAGTGTTTACACGTCTCCCCTCTTCCGCAACCAACAATTGTTATGACGGCTCTTGATATTGATTCCTCATGAGGCAGCGATCAGATATTCATATTAAAATGTACCCTATCAGGAGACATCACTTCAAAGCTGCGGATTCCCCGTTTTTTTTAATCGTACCCTCCATCAGCATTTTGATTGCTATCATTTAAGTAGCTTTGCAAAGTACATTGACTCACAAGTCAAGTGTTAGCTAAAATATCTTATCTTTGCGGGTAATTAGATTGGGAATTGAATGCCCCTGCCACAGAGCAAACTGTGAGTTTTCATTTAATTTGGCCTTAATTAAATATTTCCCAATCAATGTCACGGTCAATAAGAACTTCCTGAAATAAGGAGTAACATGTAACAATGACTATATGATACCAAAGATGAGATATGCATCTGCACTTCTTTCACAGATACGTTTTTTTTTTTTTGTAGTAATTGCCATTACAGCTGGCAATACACGTGAGATAATGGTCACAGAAATACTAGATTTTGGTCATTTCAAGGGGAACATGGTGTAAAAGATGGCCGTATCACAAAGCAGATTCAGGATACGATACGGCAGAAGGAGTTACAAGATGATACAGTATTTATTTACAAACAAGGAAATAAAAATTAGTAATATTATAATAACAAGTGATTACCGATTAGTGGAATAATTGGTTTATGTGGGTATCGGGCTGATATCATGAAAATCATTGTGAATCGGGAAGGTCGATTCTGACTTTCATAAGGCTGGATTCAGACGAACGTATATCGACTCGGTTTTCACGCCGAGCCGATATACGTCGTCTCTCTCTGCAGGGGGGGAGGCTGGAAGAGCCAGGAGCAGTGCTCTGAGCTCCCGCCCCCTCTCTGCCTCCTCTCCGCCCCTCTGCGCTATTTGCAATGGGGAGAGGCTGGACGGGGGCGGGGCTAATTCGCGGAACTTAGTCCCGCCTCCTTTCATTGCAAATAGTGCAGAGGGGCGGAGAGGAGGCAGAGAGGGGGCAGGAGCTCAGTTCCTGCTCCTGGCTCTTCCATTCCCCCCCCCCCTGCAGAGAGACGACGTATATCGGCTCGGCGTGAAAAACGAGCCGATATACGTTCGTGTGAATCCAGCCTAAAAGTCAATGGGTGTAAAAATCGGGTTCCCTAATTTTCACTCCAGAAGCTCCCCAAATTGCATTAGGAATACAGGCACACATCTGGGGAACACTGTGCTCCTAAAAACAAAAGAAGGCCCACATAGGGTCTCCTAGATTAAAAATTGCACCAAAGAAGATAGCAGATGTGGTACTTGTTTTAAAAGCATTATCAGAAATTCTGCCAGGTGAAGACAATACACAAGCATGGACCTGCTCCAAGGAACAGCTGTAGTGCTACCAAACATTTTTCTATGCAAGACAGCAGGTGTGCTGCTTGTTTTAGCCCTTTCCAATCCACTGTCTGACCTCTGAAGACATTATGATTTAAGGCTGTACAACTCCGATGTTGGTAGACGTCCATCAGGGTTCTCTTACTGTATATTGCCAGCCTCTCTGCTGTCGGAGCCTATCCAACGTGTCACCTCATGCAGTACTGGCTCTAGCCAGCATATAGCGCTGTTGTATAAAGGCAGAAAAAGTAAGCCCCCTAGGAAAACCAGGATACAAATTGGATTGGAAAGGGTTAAAAGCAATGTCATAAAGTTTGCAAAGGACAAATTCTACCAGGTGAACAGAAGAGCCAAGCATGGGCCTTCTCTAAGTAAAAGCTGTAGAACTACAGATGTGACTTGTGCTTTAGAAAAGAAGAAGGAAGAGGAAATATGGTGGAAGCAGGAGAAGGAGAACAGCAGCAGTTCCACCAGCAGCAACAGCACCTTTAGGGCAGAGTGCGCTCCTCGAGGAAACATGAGAGCTGCAGCTCCGTATTTCCATATTCATATATTTTTCATTTGTAGGGGAAGTAGGAGGAGGAAACATGTCAGAAGCAGAAAAGGAGAGCAGCAGCAGCACCACCAACAACAACAGCAGCACCTTGAGGGCACAGTGTGGTCTTTTATATAAATCTATGCTCAGTCATATGTGAGTAAAAATTGCCAGCCTGCTAACTAATCAGTGGACTCTCCCATGGGGTACAGAAGTCAGGTGGTCCCCAGCTGCCCTGAACACCTGTTCTGATAGCACACTGGCAGTGGGGTAGTCAATCACTTCTAAAGCATGTGGTACAAGTTCTGACCATCGATGCAGGAGCTGGCATACTCTTGGACCATCATGGATAAGTACTGCCTCAAGCTGCCAGTCCTACCTTGTGCTTTTTTTACAGACTGCAACAGGCTGAAAAAACTATGCCACACCTCTGGTAGACTTCCGCTGCCACCAGTGGTGATGCTGCTGTGGCAGTTTCCTACTCATCTGCCATGAGCCGCAAAGCTGTGATCTATTGTGGATGCATCCTCGTAGCCATTGGTAAATGCTGTGCTCAACTTGCTTAATAGTCTGTCCTGATAGTGACAGAATGAGATTTGTCATTTTGACCTTTAAGCGGGGATCAAGGAAAGTGACTATTTAGTAATAATCTGATATTTTGATGTGGGCTATATGACGGTCCTTCTGCAAGCACTACAGCAAAAAACACTCATATGCATCAAAGTCCCTAAGGGTGATGGCCCACATTCCTCGGGGTCAGGCTGAAGTGTTTCCTTCAAGTTGTGCTGCCATCCACATAGAATAGCTGAGGTTAGTGATGGATGGAAGGAACTTTATGTAGCCCCCTCCCCTGCGTCTATAGTATCCCTCTCCTCTTTCTTCTTTACTTCTGCCTCTAGATTTCTCCCATAGGTGGAGAAAAGTGTCGAAGAAAATGCCCCCCTTTCTTGGCCAAAGCTACCCTCCCTGCAGTGATGAATAATGGTACACTGGCCAAACAACTGGGAGATTGGTATCCCTTTCTCTTTTTCCTTCTGTGACAACAATGAGCCATTGTCCCTGAGGCCCTGTAATGCCTGTACCAGCAGACAACAAGCATGATCATACTGAACAGGGTGTCATCACGATTGACAATTTTGGTTGCTTCCTCAAAGCAGTCTAAAATGGCACGCATGTCTTTGATCTGCAGCCACTCCACAGGCATCAAGTGATTGACCTCCAGTGTCTGCTAATAGCATAGATCATTTGGTGGTCCATGATCACTCTCTGCTGCTGGCTTAGCCTCTGTAACATATGCGATGTGGAATTTCACCATGTAGGCACATCACAGATAGGATGGTTGGGGGGTAGCCCGATGAGGCTGAATCTGCCCTCTGGCCCAGGTGGGCTCTTCAAGGCAGTGGGTGGTGGGAGTTAACATTACTATTCATACATGTTGTGTTGAGTTTGTTTATAGTCTTGATACATTTTAAACACTTACTGCAGATCGTACAGATGACTACTCTTCTGTTATCACGTGCGGTTTCAAAGAATACCCGGCTGCACAAGTCCTGTGAGTATACCTATATCTGTAAGTGGGCCCGATTTTGCTGCTGCTGTGACTAGTAGTACCTGAGGGTGGTAGTACTGCCCTTTTGTTTTTTTGTGAAACCCTACTCACTACCTTGGTGGAGCAAGTGCTGTCTCGCAAAGTCAGCCTCTTCTTCCTTCCCCTGCGAACTGCTATGATGACTCTCCATTGATCCAATTCTACCTCATCATCATCTTTATTGTCCTTCTCTTTCTTGCTGGACTGTATGTTGCAGTGAGCACCGGGAGCTGGCACCTCTGTTTCTTCATCTCCCTGAGTGCTGACCACAAACACTGACCCATCCTCATCTTTCTCTTTGGAAGAAAGAAATGGCTGGGCATCAGTGCATTTAATGTCTTGGTCTTCTCCTTCTGGTTGTTTGGACTGCCCGGTTGACGTCCATAACACTGAATGATCAAACTGCCTCTCAGACTGATCCATGTGGACTGCTTCAGAGGGTGCGGGGAATTTGGCCCGGACTGACGTAGAGGGAGGATGCTCATGGCTGACTACTGCAGATTGACTACTGCGTGCCGGCGATGGGATGAAGAGGAACTGGTGGTACTTGAGGCATGTTGTGTCATCCGCTGTACGGCCTGTTCTGCGTGCTGCGGATGTAACACACAGGCCAAATCAATTCTAAGGAATGGCATTGGGCTACCCTCTCCTCCTGCAGAACATGGAGCTATAGCTTCAGTGGGAGCAGCTTGAAGTGCCAACTTGGCCCATCTTCTACCATCCACACCACTACCAGCATGACACATGCCTTGCTTTCTTCATGTTTTCTTTTTATTTATTTATTTTTTTTTGTTTACTTTTTAGTGTAGTTTATAGAAAACCACTGCTAACTGCGTATGGCCTGCAAATAAGTAATACTGGCCGGACTGGTAACTTTAAACAATGTATAAGGTCACTGACACGCACTGTGTGATTTGCTGTTTCCCTGTTTAGTTTTCTGTTTGGCTTATATTAACAAAAAAGCCACTGCTAACTGAATAAGCTGCAATGCCTGGGATGCACAATATGTGAGAACAGAAGGCCGCAGAGTATAGTGTTGCGTCCAACCAGACATGCAATATCCAAAACAAACGAAAAGGCACACCTGTGCAAAAGAAACATAAAACTACGGGAAAACCTCTCCCTATAAACCCCTTACCCGGGAGGGAGCCCTGCCTACTCGGCGGGCCGATCGCTCCTATAGGTGCGGACCCGCACTCGTTCCTGGGCCACTGACAAGACCCTATCAGGGAGCCCTAGAACCAAAAGAAAGGGACACAGATAACCAAACAAAACAGATATAGGAACTTAGCTAGCACGGAGGAGCTTCAAGCAGGATGTGTTTCCTCAGCAGCTGTCCAGCAACAACTGAAGCATTGACCAGCACAGGAGTCAATACTAGCACTGCATAAATAGGAGCAGAGCTATTCAGCACCAGGTGAGGACTGACATTACTCCTGCAACCACCGCACCCCTCAGCTCCAGGAGAGGTAGGAATACTGCTAAACCCTGGTCTGGCGTGAAAGCAAGGTGGGAACCTCCGAACCGCTGCAACATATAGTTTGTATCTTTGTGAGCTGTCCCTGTTGAATTCCCCAAATCCCACGACCGCGTAAATGGGCCCTTACTGTGAATGGAGGCAAGCGGCCCAGAACGATCCCTGGCCTCCTCCACCTCCACAGGAACGATTATCACTGGGACGACCTATCGGGTATTTGTGTCTGACAGATCATCTACTGTAAAAGCACCCATAGTGGTCAATGTGAGAACTGCAGGATTTTTTTATTTTTTTTTTTATATTAAATTGTGACTTGGAAAATTGACAAAAAAAAGTCCTAGAAAGTTTGTAAGGATTATGTCTAACATAAAAACTTGATTTATACAATTGGTGCTTTTCTGATGACACATTCCCTTTAAGTACCGCTATCTAGATTTATAGGCAGTAATAAGATAGGGCAGCTATACTTTACTGATTTTATACTGTCAGTGCCAGGGAACTGCAGTTCGACAGGATTTGAACAGCTTTGTAGCTTCTTTATACGATCTCGCACAGTTAAGTCATTTGAGAGAAATACTAGACTATAACAAAGGAAAAAACGACAGTTTTATGTCGCAAGAATTGAAGTTTTCGCATATAAAACAACTGTAGAATTTCGTGTGGACATGCCCACATATCCTCAGCCCTCCATAAAGTGAAATAGCGCCTTTCTACTGAACCTGATCAGGGAGCACTTCTTCTGCTGCACGTCTTTCATCTTGAACAATTCTTTGATGTACTTTCATGTATGAAGCAAATAATATGTTGTGCAACGGGGCTGCGGTCAATAATAGCACTGAAATCAGTTCAAAACTTAATGAAGGACTGGGGAGCAGCAGGACGTAGGTTGTGAGACGAGCTGCCTGCAGCATACAGTGGGGAAGACAAGGGAAATTTGTGTTTTTATTAAAAGTTTTTATCCCCCCCGGCAGTTTAGGACAAGTTGTGTTTGTCCTGCAGGAAATGGACACTACAGTTTTGGATGAGCAGAGCTCGTTCTACTTCACATAGGTGGCGTTTGGAGTCCAAAATGTTGTCATAACGATAATGACGAATAGAATAGAGGTAAAATAAAATGCTCATTGTCAAAAACAATTCAAGACCCTAGAAGGAATTGTCAGAATGGAATGGATCTTTCTTAGTGGGATTGTAACGTTGATATAAGTAAGTGATTACAATATCAGAGCAAAAGAAGAACGTATTGTTGGGAACTGACCCCTTGAGGGAGGTTCTAGTACCCTGTTGTACCGCCTCTAGCTTGGATACAAGATGTGATATGGGTGGGCATGGAGGCTCTAGTACCCTGTTGTACTGCCTCTAGCTTGGATACAAGATGTGATATGGATGGGCATGTGGACTCTAGTACCCTGTTGTACTGCCTCTAGCTTGGATACAAGATGTGATATGGATGGGCATGGAGGATCTAGTACCCTGTTGTACCATCTCCACCTTGTATCCAAGATGTGATATGGGCAGGTATGGAGGCTCTAGTCCCCTGTTGTATTGCCTCTAGCTTAGATACAAGATGTGATATGGGCAGACATAGAGGCTCTAGTACCGTGTTGTACCACCTCTAGCTTGGATACAAAATGTGGTATGGGAAGGCATAGAGGCTCTAGTATCCTGTTGTACCGTCTCTAGCTTGGATACAAGATGTGATATGGATGGGCATGTGGACTCTAGTACCCTGTTGTACCACCTCTACCTTGGATACAAGATGTGATATGGATGGGCATGATGGCTCTAGTACCCTGTTATAGCACCTGTGGCTTGGATACAAGATGTGATATGAGTGGGCATTGAGGCTCTAGTACCCTGTTGTACCACCTGTAGTTTGGGTACAAGATGTGGCACAGATGGGCATGGTGGCTCTAGTACCCTGTTGTACCACCTGTAGCTTGGATACAAGATGTAATATGGGCGGGCATGGAGGCATGCAGGTTCTGTATGGTATCCTGCGGCATATTACTCCACATTTGTTGTAACTGAGCGTCTAGATTATGCAAATCCTTGGCTGTTGAAGTTGGTATTCCACGGAAGTGTGACAATGTTGTGGGGACATTTGTGTGACACCATTGATGTGTGCGGCTGAGCATTATCCTGATGGGAAATGCCTTTTGGAAGCTGCCATGAGAGGAACAGATGTGGCTGCAGGATGTCCTGAACATATCACTGAGCTGTCATTGTCCCTTGTACCACTACTAGGGCTGACTGGATGTAGTATGCAATGACCCCCAGACCATCACACCAGCAGGGGGCAGTGTGCTGCTCCACAGCAAAGGTAGGATTGAGGCGCTCACCTCTAGTTCTCCAGACACGAACAAGGCAATCATCAGTGTCCAAACTAAATTGGATTTGTCGATGAAGACAACCCAGTTCCACTCCGTAGCGTCCAGTTTTGTCGATAACAGCACCACTGCAGATGGAGGCGACGGGCGGTGTCAAAGGCAGAACATGAAATGGGAGCAGTGAAACCAAATGTCCTTCAGCCAAATGCCTGAAAATGGTTGCTGGAAATGGATAGCGGACAATGAAACAGTTAGAGCTGCTTGTAGTTGTTGGACGATCAGATGATCTTCTCTACTGATCATATGTTGAGGGCATCCTGAGCCCATTCGCCTTGTGTGCCCTCACACATCCACTGGTCACAACACCTCCTAACAGTCTGGTCAGATGCTACTCTCTACTGGTGGTCTGCAGGGGGCGTCCTGAGCCCGATCACCTTGTGTGCCCTCACACATCCACTGGTCACAACAACTCCTAACAGTCTGGTCAGACACTCCTCTTTACTGATGGTCTGTAGGGGTCGTCCTGAGCCCACTCACCTCCCAACAGTCTAGTTAGAATAGACCAGGTGGCGGCAATTCGTCGATACGACCATCCAGCTTCTGGCATTCCAATTCTCAGACTCTGTTAACTGGGTAAAATCTGTTTGATTACATCGTAGAGGCGTCTAGTGGCCAACAAGCTTTATAAGTGGAAGAAGAGGTCACTACACACAAGGAGCCTCCGAGAGCCTCTTTTAGGCCAAGGGGTGAACCACTTTTAGGGTCTCAGGTGATGGGACCGTTCATCTAATCACCACAACTCTAATGTTTGTATATCTGCCTAAGATGCAACTGATGCTGAGTTTTAAAGCCCAGGCAGGTAATCAGTGACTTGCTTTAGGTATTTAAACTGGCTCCTCTGAGCAAAGGATGACAATTATACAATCGTATTCCTCTGTTCCTTCTCTGATCTGTTACGTGGTGTTATGAAGTGGTTACTATTTGGTCAACATATTGTTCTGTACCTATTTCTGAGTTCGTTTATAACTGTATCACCATGTGTGGTTCTGCTCCTATTTGTACCTTTCATCAGGTCTACCTCTGTGTGCTTACTGGGTCTATTCCATTTAGTCCATCCCAGGTGCTAATCCCTCTCCCTTATTCCATCTAGAATCACTACAAGGAAGCTCCAGGTTCCTGTCGCAGGGTTGCCCATTTCAGGGCGGTAGTGTGCTTTGCCCCTTAGACACGTTCTGCCATATTAAAATCAGGGATAGGTCCCTACCCCTTCTCATCATTTACCCTGTTTTCTATCTCAACTCCCTATTAGTCCTTGTTGTTTCTGTTTCATCCGTGACAGGAGGAAGCTGCAAGATTCAACAACAGCAATTGTATCTGGAATGATAAAATCAATTCTTCCCATTGAGGTGCAGCAAAATAAATCGACCATTTAGTGCGTTCAGGAAAAAAAAAAGAGCTGGAAAAGAAAATAAAATTCTCTTTACCTGCCAAATTTTGCATCTATCTCCTATTATTCTTTATTTTGGTTTTATGACATCATTCTTTATACTTATACAGCGATCTAGAAGTAAACAAGCAGTGCGACGGTAAATATGATGGCACAAAAACGTACTCAAATATATAGAGAAGACGTGGGAAATCAGAAGGTATTCGACATGGCCAGAAAGTAGCGAGGCTCTAGCTTTTTCCGATGTGTAATAGACACTTGCACAGCTTACCCAAATGCTGAGTACACAGATAATGGAAGGGGTTATTTATAGCAGCAGGAGAATGTTCGGAGAACGCTGTCCCCTCCCTGTCTTCCTGTACAAGTCCACATCTTCTCATTGTTTCCAGACAACTGACTTGATGGATTAACCCTTTTATTCCTGATCTCAAGTGATAGAAATCACATAACAGCACAAGTTGTGAAAAGTATTCTGCGGGAAGATCTGTGAAATTTCATTCAGGAACAGGATGAGAATGACAGACAGGCGCCTAATCTGAGCCGCGTAGAAACACCAAACCCTAGAGAACAATATTCACTTGGTCAAAAAATAAGCATCTTAGAATGAAAAATAGTCAAAACAACAGAATCTACTGTAAATAGAGATGAGCGAACGTACTCGTTTAGGGCGATTTCGCAATCGAGCACCGCTTTTTTCGAGTAACTGACTACTCGGGCGAAAAGATTCGGGGGGGGGGGCCCGGGGGCGGCGTGGTGGAGCGGGGGGTAGCAGTGGGGAACAGGGGGGAGCTCTCTCTCTCTCCCCCCACTCCCCTCTGCAACCCCCTGCTGACCCCCGGCGCCCCCCGGCATGATGCTATACTACTTGCTAACTACTGTAGGGACATGCCCTTGTCAAAATTGTCATATTTAGTACTAAAGCTACTTGTAGGGCCCCTTCTCATGAGCGTATGCGTCTTAGCGCGACGTATTTGTGGATGCTCTTTTGCGCACACGTTATTGTATTTTTTGTACTGGCTGGCATGTTCATTTGCATGCGGCAAACAAAGACTCGTTGATTTAAAATGACCAATTACAATTAATGAGTTCTTTTCCTGTGCAATGTTTCATGCATCAAGTAGGGTGTTGTGCGTGCATTTGCGCATTTCTATTGATTTCTGTGAGGACTTTGGGTGCATAAATGCACAGGAAATTACAGTATGCTGCGGGTTTTTTTGTGACACCAAAATGCACAGGAAAAATTTGCGTATGTGAACTAACCTATTGAATTCTCTGCGTATTGTGGGCGCAAATATGCACACAAACACGCCCGTGTTGAGGGGGTCTTTATTCTATGCAAATCACTGCTTTGGAGATATCTGGGAGTTGCCAAAGGCTTTCCAATTTACCAACCTATATCTGCTTATGACTGAACATGAGTCAACAATGTGATGCAGCAGCAAAAAAGGCAAACACAATTCTGGGATGCATTAAGAGAAGCATATAGTCTAGATCACGTGAGGTCATTATCCCCCTCTACTCTTCCTTAGTCAGACCTCACCTGGAATACTGTGTCCAGTTCTGGGCATCCCACCTTAAAAAAGACATAGACAAATTGGAGCAAGTTCAGAGAAGAGTTACCAAGATGGTGAGTGGTCTGCAAATCATGTCCTATGAGGAACAGTTAAAGGATCTGGGAATGTTTAGCTTGCAAAAAAGAAGGCTGAGAGGAGACTTAATAGCGGTCTACAAATATCTGAAGGGCTGTCACAGTGCAGAGGGATCAGCCCTATTCTCATTTGTACAACGAAAGACTAGAAGCAATGGGATGACACTGAAAGGGAGGAGAAACGGAGTAGATATTAGAAAAAAACTTTCTGACAGTGAGGGTGATCAATGAGTGGAACAGGTTGCCATGAGAGGTGATGAGTTCTCCTTCAATGGAAGTGTTCAAACAGAGGGTGGGCAAATATCTGTCTGGGATGACTTAGTGAATGCTACACTGAGCAGGGGGTTGGACCTGATGACCTTGGAGGTCTCTGCCAACTCTACCATTCTATACTCCCAGTTCATGGTGATTGACTATCCTCCGGCATATGACATCACTTTAAACCGCACTGTAAACTTGAGCATGTTCTCATCCCACATTTTACATGGTGTTCATGTGTAGTGAAAAGAGGTGTGCATATCTTTTTCTTCACAGGCACATTGTGCATTCGCTGGGAACTAGAGGCGGATACATTTTTGTGCCTAGTGCTTTGCAGTACTGCATGTGTTATCAGAGGACTACTTATCCAGGAACTTGCTAAGGAAATGGTACTTGAGCGCAATGTAAAGTTAGAGAGAGGTGGACTGAGCATGGCAGAATTACAGTGCACTGATATCATGAGCCGGGGACTAAGTTAAATAACCGGGACTCGGCACAGATAGAGCATTGACATGAAAAGCTTTTGGCAAGGCTCAAATGATTCAAAGCAGTTATCTTCATACTGTGTGCTGAAGCAGTTAGCAAGTGATATAGCATTACACCAGGGGTATAATGGTGAAAAAACTGATGACGGGTTCCCTTTAAGGGCTCATACAGTTCACATTATTTATTATGTTCAAGAGTTCCATGGGACTTTATGTATAAATCCCCCCAAACTACACCCCTGGATGAAACCTGGACAGAATCACTGATGAAACCTGCTGAAAGAAAAACCATTAGGCCTCCATTTCTGCAGCTTACTGAAAGAATAACGGGCTGGACCTCGGTTTGAGCAGTTTTCATCAATGGAAGCTTATGGTTCTGTCCAGGATTCAATCTGGATGCCTTTTTCGGTGATCCAGAACAAAATCCCTGATGGAATCCAGAAGTGGAGAACAAAACAAGATGTGACCAAACCCTAAAAAAACAGTATCTTCCTCTGCTGGGCGAGGTGTTAAGGCCCATTTAGACACAATGATTATTGCTCAAAATTTGCTCAAGGGACGTCTTTTGAGCAATAATCTTTGTGTCTAATCTTTCACTCTTCGGCCGAACAACGGTTTTCAGTTCTGCTTGAAAACCATTGTTCAACAGAACAGCTGATAAGCAGGACTGCACGCGTGCTCTGCCCATGGAGAGCTGATTACAGCTGATAACATTGTTACAGCTGTTCTCAGCTCTCAGCGCCACCAGCAGAACAGCTGTCCATGGTGCTGAATTCTCCCCAGTGAGCCTGTGGCTGAACAATGGAGCTAATTACAGAGCTCAGTCCTCCTGTTGAGTTCTGCAGAAGCTCCCAGAAGCTCATTTTCATGCAAATGAAGCCAATAAAGTACTAATAGCAATTAGTGCCTATTAGTACTTTATGCAAAATGATCGCTGATCTTTCAGTCTTTTGAAAGATATCTGTGTGTGCAAATGAGCCTTTACTAGAAACCATTTTGAGGCGGACTTTGTTGGGGAAGTTTGCATTCGACTCAAGTGATTTTTTTTTTTCAACAATTGTTCAGTTTTTCGCCTATTTTGTGATAGATGATTCATACGAACAACGTGCAGGAGGGAAATTTTGTTTCATTTTCGACTGCTCAAAGCACTTTTGTGAAAAAAAGTCACACAAAGCGAGATTGGGTGAGTGCGGAGGGTGAGGCAAGGGGGTCATGCCCTTTTTCGTCAAAAATTGCTTAACACTCAGCGCTGTGTGGGCAAACGGGTGAAAGGTTCATCCATCATGACCACGCATGAAAACCAGCATGATACCCTTGCCTCACTCTCCATATTCACCTGATTTTGCTCCACATTACTTTTTTTTGCTAGTACTTTGAGCAATGCAAAAGGAAACAAAATTTCTCAGCTGCACGTTGTTGGTATGAATCATCCATCACAAAATAGGTGAAAAACTGAACAACTTCTTGAAAAAAAAAAACATTGGAGTAGAACGCAACCTACTCAACATCATCGGCTGGCATACCACCTCAGAAGGGTTCTGCAGACATTCACCTAGCAACAGAGGCCGGTACTACCTTGTACCGAAAATAAGACAGTGTCTTATATTAATTTTTATTCAAAAAGCTTTAACTTTTTTACATGTATAGCTGCCTGGACACTATTTAAATTGACTTTTTTAATTAACTGTTAGCAGGGCTTAATTTTGGAGTAGGGCTTATATTTCAAGCATCCTCAAAAAGCCTGAAAAATAATTTTGCATCATCAAAAATTCTGGAAAATCATGCTATGTCTTATTTTCAGGGAAACAGGGTATTTATATTGCTTACTGTGCGGTTTAGGCAACGTGCTAACAGCGATAGCGCAGATGTTTTCACATGTTTTTTGTGCGATATCACCATGTTTTCTTGCAGCGATGCCACGATTTTCTCATGCGACTTTGCCACGATTTTATGGTAGGTCTTATTTTCCCCGCCATATAGCTTTAAAAAACACTGATGTCCAGGCTTGTATTAGGTCCCCAGCTGGAATAACCCATTGATACCCCATAATCAAGCTGATCAGTTTGAAGTTTTGTCATGCGACCTCTTCTTCTTTGTACTCAGCATCGGCCTAAGAGTAGATGGCATCCTGTGTGGAATTTTGTTTTGGCGCCCTGATAGCAGCATACCTGCAACCAGAACAGCTTAGTGAATTAATCTCACAGCATAAGTACAGCACCAGAACCAAGCCAATAACACAAAGTACAGCATGAAGCAGCCTTGTTATAGTTTTACAATACCAGAACCGAGCTCATAACATAAATGCAGTAGCAAAACTAAGCGACGGTGTTGCAGGCTGATAGTGGTAACTCGAAACATCAAAGGAGAGGAGACAGACCCCAGATGATTGATGTAGCTCAGGACGCTGCCGCATAGAGGAAGAACATCATCTGGCTGGGCAGATCTAAGGGGGGAGATCACTTTACAACTGCCTGGTGCCACTCCCTCTACCAACTGGTGCCCAATGTCCTGTATGACTGCATGGGCCATATGTAGTTAATGCTATATATATATATATATATATATATATATATATATATATATATATATATATATATATATATATATACATATATCACTGTTTCTAAGCATAATTTTAATTTTCAGTATTTTTGTAGAATAGACATAATCAGGTCATAGATCCTATTCATTTTTTCGCCTTTGATATGTACCAAATACTTCTAGTGATTATAACCCATAAGCAAATCATTATCGGCCCGCTCATTGCCCCATTTTTAGTAGTTTTGCTTTTTGCCCATGTTGTGTGCCACATCTTTGTATGTTTCTTCAAGTTATTGCTGTATGTACTGAATCTATTTGTGTGCTTTTTAGCAACTTAGAGAAAAAGTCACCTTGCACACTCTACAGCCTTATTAAATTTCTCTATTGGATAACGTCCAAAATTAGGCTTTCCAGCAAGCCGTCTCTGACCTTTGCTTTGCACAAGACCAGCCTTACAAGGCATGCACACTTTCTCTTTAGAAATCTTACAGTTTTATCACGATAATGAATGAATGTCGTAAAAGTACATGCTTCTTCTTGTAATGCACTAAATCTCTCCTCTGAACTTAAAGGGGACAATTGCTTTTATGATGAACTTCATCTATCAGCGTGGAGAGTGGCTTCAAAGAGTATTTCACTGCGGAGGACCCAGTGCATCAATGTTTTAGGGTGGCCATATACATTAGATGCCTATTGGCCAAACCCATTCATTTCAGTGGGTCTGGGCAATCATCTAATATTTATGAGGGCCTCCAAAAGGCCCTTTTACACGCAACAATTATCACTCAAAAACCATCTTTTGCGTTGCGTGTAAATGTGTGCCCACGGTGCACTTACTGCACACTTTTCGTCCATCACTGAGTTCAGCTCAGCTTAAAATCCATCAGGACTGATAAGACGGACCGCACGCTGAGTTCTCCTTGGGCAGCGCTGATAACATTCTTTCAGCTGCTGTCCCTTTGGAGAACAATGGTGATGTATTTAGAGAACAGACCAACCACTGTTCTCTAAATACATGCAAATGAAGCTAGTTAGCGTCTAATGGGCTGATAAGCCCATTAGCAGCTAATGCAAAATGAGTGCTTAAAGCTGTCACTTTCTGACGAATTTTGAGCGATCATCTGCGTGTGTGTGTAAATGGACCTTAACTCTCCTCTGAAGGCAGATATTGGGGAGATAAGGATCAGGCAGTTTGCTTTAGCTGCCCAATCCTTTTGTGCTCGGGGAGATAAGCCCTGTCAGGGATGTCTCGCAACAGGTTTGTGTCCTCTCTTCATTCTAAACACATGCTAAGCATGCATACGTATCGGCATGTCAGGAGAGATAGCCGTTGGTTGAACAGAAACAAGCTCACTCTATTGATACCCTTATATAGCCAGCCCATTGTGTTCAATGGGAACTATGCAATGCTTTCCTTTCCTAGCACATGGCCAGTTGTTGAGAATCCCAGCAGTATAGCACCATGTGGTCAGTTTATTTTTGGGATATTTGCAGCTCATTTATGACTGGGCTGTGCATCATTACAATAAATAACGGGCGAGAGCTGCCGGTGATTGGCTGAGCACCTCAGCCAATCACATTCAGCTCTTTCAGCAGGCGGAGATTTTAAATCCCCGACTGCTGATAGATCAGCACCACAGTGCAGGGGACAGCAGAAGAAGATGCGGCTGAGCCCCGGCAGCTGAAGCGAGGTGAGTAGCTATTTTTTTTGCTTTTTTAAACCACTTTTACTTGATTTTAAGGGAAGGGCTTATATTTAAAGCCCTTCCCTGAAATCAATTGCCGGCAGCAGAATCCTCTACCGCAGCTGACATGTGTGACAGCTGCGGTAGAGAATTGAAGAATTCCTCTGCTGCATCTGTGACAGGTGTGGCAGATGTAGCAGCAGGGAATTCTTTCAACTAGCGGGGATGAAGGAAACATCTACCGCATGCAGCAGATGTGTTCTTCATCCCCGCGAGGGTCATGGCAGCGGCAGACAGGTAAGTTTTTGTTTTTTTTACACTATCTTTTTTTTTTTTCAGGGAAGGGCTTACATGTAAAGCCCTTCCCTGAAAAAGAATGCAAGGGTGTCGGCAGATCATTGTTTTCAATGGAGCCGCCGGCAGCATTCCCTATGGTACACGCATGTCCTATCTTTGCAGGCACATGCCTGTAAAGCATGGACATGTTAACACACCATAGGGAATGCAATGTTGCAAATAGAAGCGTGTTTTTGTGCGTGTGTATGCACGCACAAAAACATGCTCGTGTGAAGCCACCCTAAAACTGAGACGTTTCAATCATATCTATTGGACATGCCAGAAGTTTGAAATATTGTATGATGGTGTCTACGGTAGTTGAAGATCCCAAGCATGTGATACCCATCCATCCATTGTGAACCAAGAGAAGGCCTCATGTGTAGCCAACCATTTTATGGTCAATAGGAGTAAAAATACAATATATAGAAAGAGGTCTTCAATTCTGTACTTTTATTGCACCGACTCCACTGAAAACGGGCTGAAGAATTCTACAGTTGGTGCTGAGCGAACCAAACCACTAGAACCCTGCTGAGAGTTATGTGTGAGGTTGTCTTAAGCAGAGTCCAAGTATGAGACTGCGTTTCACTCTGAGCTTTCTTCTTGATTAAGGAGTTTTACTTTTCTATGAGCCACCGACAATCCAAAATATTTCATACTCCATCATTACGGGTTTTTTTAGTGCTGGATTAAAGGGCTACTTCACAGAAGCATTTTCGTTTCACTGAAGTGCAATCGGCATACAGAGTAGATCCCATAGTTACCAAATGCTTTACTGATGAGATATTTGCTCGCTCTGATGCCCCCTTCTCCATGTGACCTCTACTGTGACTAGTTATATCCTTCAGGATCTGCTCTGTGACCAGGAGTGACTCTTTTATTCATTCCTATGACAGCTGGAATGTATCATAAGAATGAAGAGACACAGTGACTTCCAATCCGCGGGGGGATTCGCTCAGTGAGGGTCACGTAGGATGACAGGACTGGACCGAAATGGGTATTTCATTAATAAAGAAGTTGGTAAGTATGTTATCTGCCCCGCTATTCGCTGTATGGCAATTGCACCCTGGGAAAATTAGAAAACATTTCCCCAGAGTGGCCCTTTAACCCCTTCATGACACGGCCTATTTTGGGTTTAAGGACGCAATGATTTTTGGCGGATTTTCTTCTCCGTTTATCAAAAGTCATAACTTTTTTATTTTTCCGTCGATGCGGCCGTATAAGGGCTTGTTTTTTGCGTGGCGAACTGTAGTTTTTATCGGTGCCACTTTTGGGTACATTTGACTATATTGTAAAACTTTTTTTTTTTTTTTATGATAGCAGGGAGAGAAAAAGCATCAATTCTGCCATAGATTTTTTTTTACAGCGTTAATCATGCAGCATAAATGACACCATACATTTTTTCTGTGGATCGGTACAGTTACAATGATACCAAAATTCTTAAAATTTTTTTTGTTTTTTTCCACTTTTCTGCAATAAAAACCCTTTTTTTTGGAAATCTTTTTTTTCTAAATCGCTGCATTCAAGGTCCTGTAACTTTTTATTTTTTGATGTACGGAGCTCTGTGAGGGCTTATTATTTGTGAGACGAGCTGTAGTTTTTTTGGTACCATTCTGGGGTACATACGGCTTTTTTTATCACTTTTATTGCGTTTTTAGGGAGGCAAAATGCTAAAAATTAGCATTTTGCCTCAGCTTTTTAGCGTTTTTTTTAACGTTTTTTTCCGTGCACACTCAAAAGCATATGCAGCTTTTTGTACGCGTCGTTATGGACGCAAGAATGCCAAATATGTGGGCTTTTAATTTTTTTTAACCTTTTTTTATGCTAATATGAAAAAAGAGCATAAAAAAGGGTGTTTTTTACTTTTTTTTACATTTTTTTTAATTCATTTTTTAAATCTTTTTTTTACACAACTTATGTCCCCCTGGGGGACTTTGACCACAGTACTGCCCATCGCTGTGATAAAGCATGGCAGGGCTACTGCCCTGCCTTATACAGCGATAATAGGCATTGGCAATACAGGACGGCTAAAGCGCGCTCCTTCTGTGAACTCTTTCCCTGCCGCGATTTACTTAGATCGCGGCAGGGAAGTGGTTAACAGCGGGGAGTGCATCTCCGATGCCCCCCCCCGCTATTGTAGCGGGATGCCAGCTGTGACTGACAGCCGGCTCCCGCTGCAGGATAGCGCGAGATCATATGTGATCTCGTGCTATCCCCAGTACGTAAATTTATGCCCTGTTGTGGGAAGTATCCGGCTCCCAGGACGTAAACTTACGCCCTGGAGCGCGAAGGGGTTAACCACTCAGTAAGATGGCCTATTTTGGACCTAAAAATTTGACCATTCCTGGGGGATTTTCACCTCCACTTTTTAAAAGCCATGATTTATCTTTCCTTTGACATGGCCATATGAGGGCTTGTTTTTAAAGTAGCAAGCTGCAGTTTTTATTGGTGCCATTTTTTGGGTACATGTAATGCATTGCCGCGGCTTCTGTTCGACCTCTGTGTATCCCGGCACTGACAAACAACATTGTCTAGAAAAATCCCTTTAGGCCTCGTTCACACGGGCAGACACTGCATCACCGCATGAAAATCGCAGCGATATCGCATCACTGGCGCATGCGATATCGCATCGCTGGTGCGTGCGATATCACTGTGTCTTCTCGCGGCAATACCGCGATTTTGTAGCGCTATAAAGTCGCATGTGGTGCTACAAAATTGTGCGACTTTGTAGCCTCACATGCGAGGATTTTTGGGAAGAGGGGCTTGAAATATAAGCCCTACCCTGAAAATATACCCTAACTGCAAAAAAAACCCCCAAAAAACCCATATATTACCTAGAAGCGCTGTACGGAGCTCCGCTGCAGCTTCTCCCTGGGTCCCCGGCACTTGTTCTCTTCATCTCTTCTGGCCAAGGATTAAAAATCCCCACCTCCTGGAATTGTGGCTGTGATTGGCTGATGCTTAGCCAATCAGAGCCAGTGATCGATGAATGGCTGTCATTGGCTAAGCATCAGCCAATCACAGCCAGCGCTTCCAGGAGGTGGGGATTTTCAAAACCCCGGCCGGAAGGGATGAAGGGGAATAGTGCTGGGGACACAGAGAAGAAGATGCGGCTGGCCTGACAGCGCTTCTTAGGTGATGTATGTGTTTCTTAAAAAAATTTTCTGCATCTAGGGCTTTGGTTAGGGCTTTTACAATAGGATTTCCTTCACCGAAAAAAAACTCGATGTTTCCCTATGGAGGAAGGCTCCATAGGGAAACATGGGCTACAAAACCTCGCGTGTTGCGGGCTTATCGCCGGACCCGCAAGATTTTTTTGTCAGGTTGTTGCATGCTACAAAACATCACATGTGTGAAGTGACCCATAGGAAGCCATGGGCTTCACATACATGCGATTTGTAGCATTTTAGCAATGCTGTCACCCGTGTGAAGGAGACCTTAAAAGCATCTAAATATTGTGAACATTCTACTATCTCACAATACTATCTTTACAATAACAATACGCTGAATTTACGATCGGATTGTTGTCATCTGGGAGAAGCTGAAATATTTGGCAATGAAGCGATGCAACTTGGCACGCTCAGCTATCTTATTAAAAGCAACCTGTTCTATTTCTGGACATTTCATTAAAAGATCCAATGTGGTCAATTCTACAACAGCAAACGTCTAGCGCTTCCGTAATGATTAAGCCAGCTTCCCACGGCATATATGGACGCACATGTATAGCTGCCTGGATACTATTTACATTGACTTTTTTTTATTAACTGTAAATAGGGCTTATTTTTGGAGTAGGGCTTATATTTCAGGCATCCTCAAAATCCTAAAAAAATCATGCTAAGGCTTATTTTTGGGGTAGGTCTTATTTTCATGGAAACTGGGTATGTGTGCAGCTTTAAATAACATAAATGTTCCCCAAAAGAAAGTTAAGGAGAACCTGTCACGAGGCTCATGCTGTCGGAAGAATCGGGGGCTGCATGAACTTGGAACTGGAACATACAGTGCAGAAATGTGTTTTCAGCATTTCAGAAACAAATACCTATAAGATCTGATCAGAATGGGGCTTGGAGTCATGGGGGCAGATCCTTTCCAACTTCTCCCCACTGAAATCAGCTAAGCGGTTAGCTCTCTCCATCTTTGTGTATAGGGGAGAACTGTCAGTATAGGTGATCTGGGTGGGGGGAAGTCGTGGAGGGCCCTACTCAGTGACTTTAAGCCCCATTCAAAGCAAATTTTCTACACATCATGTAGAGAAATCCACTTCTAAATGTGGAGTTCACCCTAAGGGCTTATTCACACAGGCGATAATCTCTCGCAAAATTTGTCCATTGCAAAACGCACAAAACTTGCGTGAATATGAACTTATTCTTTTGAATGGACTTATTCACATGAGTGATTTTTTTGCCCTCGCAGCGATGCTGTAAGGATAAAAATCGCAGGATGTCCTATCTTTTGGCGTTCCCTCAGAATGCCTCGCTCATTGTTTTCAATGGGACCTATAACCCCTTAATGCTGAAGGACGTACAGTTACGTACCGCAGGTTCAGGGCATGTATGAGGGAGATCGGGGGTTGATCCCGCTCCATACAATGCAGGTGCCTGCAAGGCCCCAGGGCTGCCTATCAAGCCATGCCCATGGGGTGGCTTGATAGATTGCCTGTCAGATCGCAGTATAATGTAATGCTGTGGCATTACATCATATTGCAGGAGTGATTAAAGCATCCCAAGTTCTTGTCTCCTAGGGGGACTAAAAAAAATTGTTAAAATTATTTTAAAAAGTTTTATTAATTATTAAAAAAATAAAAAGTAATAAAAAAACCTTTTGAGAAATTTATAATAAAAGAATCTAAATAGTAGGGGGGGAAAAAGGAATCACTGCATCTGCAAAAGTCCATCTATGAAAGTAACACATTATTTACTCCGCACAGTAAACGTCGTCAGAAAAAAAACCCACAACAACAGAATTGCACTTTTTTGGTCACTCTGTCTCCAATAAAAAATGCAATAAAAGCGATCAAAACACTGTATGTATTCCAAAACGGTCCCAATAGAAACTACAGGACGTCCCACTTAGAATTTTTTAAAAGTTTTTTAGAATATTATCTGGTACATTATATAGTACCATTGACACGCTCACCAGTGGGAATATAGCCTAATACATGCATGTCTGCATTACGTATCCTGAGTTTTAGTTGCCTGGGGTTTTCCACTTCAAAACTCTTTATGACGGCAGGTGTCCACCCTGGACTTGTGCTGATTTGTTAATGTGAAGAAGTTTGCAGATAGCAAAAAGTCTCATAGCACCATCCATTTTGCAGTGGTCCAGTATGTACTACAGCTCTCTCCCATTCAGTTCTGTAAGAGAAGTGTTCCACTACAGAAAATGCAGCGTTTTGAGACTTCTATCCAATCTATTGTTGATTACAATCCTGAGGAAAGGTCTTCAGTAGCTTTGGACTGGAAAACGTCTTTAAAAGCAGTGCATGAAAAATCAATACACACATATCTTATTAAGTCCCTGCAGAAAAAATTTATGCACTTTTTTTTGCATTGAATTTTCCTTCTCATGCATGAAAGCCTGATACCTTAGTTTGCAGGCTCTCCTACATTCAAGTTTCTGGCTCAGCGGTGTTCCCAGCACTGATCAGCTGGTTTCTCTCATGAACATGCACAGCTCCTCCTCTCCTATCTCAGAGACTGCATATTATAACCTCGCCAACCGAATACTGCACACGTATCATATCTTCTCTATGAGTAGCTAATGTTCCTGCTCCCCATCACTGCTGATTAGATCCGCACTGATGAGATACTCTATATAAACCTGGCCCTCCCTCAGTGTGTGATTATTGTTTTCCCAGCCAGTAGAAGAGCTATCTCACCTGTTGTTTCTGCATACTGCTACCTGACATATCTGACCTCTGGCTTTCCTGACTACGCTACCTGCCTGCTCCTCTGTACCACAAACTGGTACTTGCCTGTGTACTGACATCTGGTTTCCCTAGGCTACGCTACCCACCTGCCCCTCTGTACTGCGGACTGATACTACCCATGTACCAACCTCTGGCTTTCCTGACCATGCTACCGATCCGTATCGGTTACAACAAAAGACTCCAGCCAGATCATAACAAAATAATCACACCCAAAAATGGAGTCTGTTGTGGGCACCTTGAGGAAGCAGGTTGCTGAGCTTCAAGAATTTTGCGCCACCTACCAGGGAAAGGTTGCTGATCTGCAAAGAGAGATAGATGGTTTACAGGGACAACTTCTGGAGTTGCGCAATTCAGGTTCTGATGTCCGCATGCCACTGCCCGCAAGGTTTGGTTGTAGATTGCTGTCAGTACTGAGGGTTCCTTAACCAGTGCCATATCTACTTCCAGATGCAACCTACTCCATTTACCAATGAAAGAAAGAAGGTATTTTTTTATCATCAATAAAGAATTAAGGTTGAAGTCAGCTTATTGTGACAAAAGAAAATGCTTTATTTAGTGCTTAGTGCCCCAAAAAAACATCAGAGCAAAGGACGCATTTCAACCCGATGTGGGTCTTGATCACCTTTTCATTATCTATCATCAACCTTCTCACAGATGAGGTGCTTGTATAGGCCTTGCTGTATATGGAAACAAACAGTAACCTCCTTGACAATCTCGACATGATTACTAGCAATATTTAGCATGTTTAGAGCAGTGTGATTATGTACACATTGTACATGAAGTCACTTGAACATAAGTTGTAACTGTTCTATTACCCCAAACTAGAGATGAGCGAGCACCAAAATGCTCGGGTGCTTGTTACTCGAGTCGAACTTTCAGTGATGCTCGACAGTTCGTTTCGAGTAACGAACCCCATTGACGTCAATGGGCGACCCAAGCATTTTTGTATATCGCCGATGCTCGCTAAGGTTTTCATTTGTGAAAACCTGGGAAATTCAAGAAAGTGATGGGAACGACACAGAAACGGATAGGGCAGGCGAGGGGCTACATGTTGGGCTGCATCTCAAGTTCGCAGGTCCCACTATTAAGCCACAATAGTGGCAAGAGTGAGACCCTCCCCCCCCCCCCCCCCCCCCGCACTGTCAGCATAAAGATCGTTCTCCTCTGCCACAGCTGTAACAGCTATGGCAGAGAAAAACGATGTTAGCCCATTGAATTCAATGGAGCCGGCAATACAGCCGGCTCCATTGAAGCAATGGGCTGCCGGCGAGCGCGGGATGAATTGTCGGGGAGGGGTTAAATATATAAGCCCTTCCCTGCAATTCATCCAGAAATGTGTAAAAATAAAAAAATATATATACACTCACCTGGTCCCGGCAGACGGAGTTCAGCGTGGCCAACTGCAGTCCTCCTGAACTGCTCTGAACAGCTGTGAGTAGCATTCAGCAGCCGGGGATTTAAAATCCCCGCCTGCTGAATGATCTGCCTCTAATTGGTCACAGCCTGACCAATCAGAGGCAGATCTCACTCACACACCCATTCATGAATTTATGAATGGGTGAGTGACTGCTGCCTCTCATTGGCTCAGCGGGACCAATCAGATGAGAGGCAGCAGTCACTCACCCATTCATGAATTCATGAATGGGTGTGTGAGTGAGATCTGCCTCTGATTGGTCAGGCTGTGACCAATTGGAGGCAGCTCATTCAGCAGGCGGGAATTTTAAATCCCCGGCTGCTGAATACTACTCACAGCTGTTCAGAGCAGTTCAGGAGGACTGCCGCTGGCCGCGCTGAACTCCGTCTGCCGGGACCAGGTGAGTATATATATTTTTTTTTTTTACACATTTCTGGATGAATTGCAGGGAAGGGCTTATATATTTAAGCCCTTCCCGACAATTCATCCCGCGATCGCTGGCAGCCCATTGCTCTCAATGGACCCGGCTGTATTGCCGACTCCATTGAATTCAATGGGCTAACATCGTTCTGCGTGACAAGGTGAGTATATTTTTTTATTATTTTTACACATTTCTGGATGAATTGCAGGGAAGAGCTTATATATTTAAGCCCTTCCCGACAATTCATCCCGCAATCGCCGGCAGCCCATTGCTTTCAATGGAGCTGGCTGTATTGCCGGCTCCATTGAATTGAATGGTCAGTGCTCATTTAATCGAGACGAGTACCGCGTGGTGCTCGTCTCGAGTAACGAGCATCTCGAGCACCCTAATACTCGAACGAGCATCAAGCTCGGACGAGTATGCTCGCTCATCTCTACCCCAAACCATATAAAAATACTCAAAAATATAATAACTAGAGATGAGCGAACGTACTCGTCCAAGCTTGATATTCGTGCGAATATTAGGGTGTTCGGGATGCTCGTTACTCGTAACGAGTACCACGCGGTGTTCCGGTTACTTTCAGTTTCCTCTCTGAGACGTTAGCGCGCTTTTCTGGCCAATTGAAAGACAGGGAAGGCATTACAACTTCCCCCTGTGACGTTCAAGCCCTATACCACCCCCCTGCTGTGAGTGGCTGGGGAGATCTGATGTCACCCGAGTATAAAAATCGGCCCCTCCCGCGGCTCGCCTCAGATGCCTTGTGAGTTAGCTGAGGGACAGTGGTATCGTGCTGGAGCTGCTGTAGGGAGAGCGTTAGGAGTTAGTGTAGGCTTCAAGAACCCCAACGGTCCTTCTCAGGGCCACATCTAATAGTGTGCAGTACTGTGTTAGCACTGTATTTTTTATTTTTTTTTCAAAATTGGATCTGCAGAGCATTGCGCCCTGCAATAGGGACAGAAGTGGTGGTTAGGCAGGGAGAGTGTTAGCAGTGAGTGTAGGCTTCAAGAACCCTAACGATCCTTTCTAGGGCCACATCTATCCGTGTGCAGTACTGTCCAGGCTGCTGTTAGTAGTGTTGCATTTTTTTTTTTTTTTCTCAAAACCGGCTGTGCAGACCATTGCACCCGGCATTAATACTACAGGGATAGAATTGTGTAGGCAGGGCCAGAAGACATACATTATTCATTGAATAGACGCAGTGTGGCTTGTCCTTTGAAAAACAAGGGAAAAAATTCTATTTCGCCTGCCTCTGACAGTCCTCAGGGCTCTGGGTACGTGTGTGCTGCGTGCAGAACGTTAAAAAAAATCAGACGCAGCCAGCTACGTTTTACTGCAGGCTTGCGCCAATTTTTTTTTCTGCATGGGAAATCCCTGATCTGCTGGAGCGAATAACTTTGCATCACTGCAGTTCTCTGACACATTTGCAGGGCCACAACAGTTATTAAACTTAGTAGTATTCATTGAATACACGCAGTGTGGCTTGTCCTTTGAAAAACAAGGGAAAAAATTCTATTTTGGCTGCAGGAAATCAAATCACTGGGAAATCAAATCACTGGTAATACACCATGCTGAGGGGTAGGGGTAGGCCTATAGGAGGTGGACGCGGGCGAGGACGCGGAGGCCCAAGTCAGGGTGTGGGCACAGGCCGAGCCAGTGCGGTGGCCAGGGGTAGAGGCAGGGCCAGACCGAATAATCCACCAACTGTTTCCCAAAGCGCCCCCTCGCGCCATGCCACCCTGCACAGGTCAAGGTGCTCTACGGTGTGGCAGTTTTTCACAGAGACGCCTGACGACCGACGAACAGTGGTGTGTACCTTTGTCGTGCCAAGATCAGCTGGGGAGGCACCACCAACAGCATGCGCAGGCATATGATGGCCAAGCACCCCACAAGGTGGGACGATGCCCGTTCACCGCCTCCGGTTTGCACCACTGCCTCTCCCCCTGTGCCCCAACCTGCCACTGAGATCCAACCCCCCTCTGAGGACACAGGCACTACCGTCTCCTGGCCTGCACCCACACCCTCACCTCCGCTGTCCTCGGCCCCATCCAGCAATGTCTCTCAGCATAGCGTCCAGACGTCGCTAGGGCCACAGTTTGAGCACAAGCGCAAGTACGACGCCACGCACCCGCACGCTCAAGCGTTAAACGTGCACATTGCAAAATTGATCAGCCTAGAGATGCTGCCGTATAGGCTTGTGGAAATGGAAGCTTTCAAAAGCATGATGGCGGCGGCGGCCCCACGCTACTCGGTTCCCAGTCGCCACTACTTTTCCCGATGTGCCGTCCCAGGCCTGCACGACCACGTCTCCCACAACATTGTACGCGCCCTCACCAACGCGGTTACTGCCAAGGTCCACTTAACAACAGACACGTGGACAAGCACAGGCGGGCAGGGCCACTATATCTCCCTGACGGCACATTGGGTGAATTTAGTGGGGGCTGGGACAGAGTCACAGCCTGGGACCGCTCACGTCCTACCCACCCCCAGAATTGCGGGCCACAGCTCGGTGGTGGTATCTGCGGCGGTGTATGCTTCCTCCACTAAAGCACCTTCCTCCTCCTCCTCCTCCTCCAACGCAACCTCTGTCTCGCAATCAAGATGTGTCAGCAGCACGTCGCCAGCAGTCGGTGTCACGCGGCGTGGCAGCACAGCGGTGGGCAAGCGTCAGCAGGCCGTGCTGAAACTACTCAGCTTAGGAGACAAGAGGCACACGGCCCATGAACTGCTGCAGGGTCTGACAGAGCAGACCGACCGCTGGCTTGCGCCGCTGAGCCTCCAACCGGGCATGGTCGTGTGTGACAACGGCCGTAAGCTGGTGGCGGTTCTGCAGCTCGGCAGCCTCACGCACGTGCCATGCCTGGCCCATGTCTTTAATTTGGTGGTTCAGCGCTTTCTGAAAAGCTACCCCCACTTGTCATACCTGCTCGGAAAGGTGCGCCAGCTCTGCGCACATTTCCGCAAATCCCACACGCACGCTGCCACCCTGCGGACACTGCAACATCGGTTTAATCTGCCAGTGCACCGACTGCTGTGCGACGTGCCCACACAGTGGAACTCTACGCTCCACATGTTGGCCAGACTCTATGAGCAGCGTAGAGCTATAGTGGAATACCAACTCCAACTTGCGCGGCGCAGTGTGAGTCAGCCTCCTCAATTATTTACAGAAGAGTGGCCCTGGTTGGCAGCCATCTGCCAGGTCCTTGGAAAATTTGAGGAGTCTACCCAGGTGGTGAGCGGCGATGCTGCAATCATTAGCGTCACCATTCCTCTGCTATGCATCTTGAGAAGTTCCCTGCAAAGCATAAAGGCAGACGCTTTGCGCTCGGAAACAGAGCCGGGGGAAGACAGTATGTCGCTGGATAGTCAGAGCACCCTCCTGTCTATATCTCAGCGCGTTCAGGAGGAGGAGGAGGAGCATGAGGAGGATGAGGAGGAGGAGGAGGAGGAGGAGGATCCTGAAAGTGATCTTCCTAGTGCGGACAGCCATGTGTTGCGTACAGGTACCCTGGCACACATGGCTGACTTCATGTTAGGATGCCTTTCTCGTGACCCTCGCGTTACACGCATTCTGGCCACTACGGATTACTGGGTGTACACACTGCTCAACCCACGGTATAAGGAGAGCCTTTGCACTCTCATTCCCGAAGAGGAAAGGGGTTCGAGAATGATGCTATACCACAGGGCGCTGGTGGACAAACTGATGGTAAACTTCCCATCCGACAGCGCTAGTGGCAGAAGGCGCAGTTCCGAGGGCCAGGTAGCAGGGGAGGCGCAGAGATCATGCAGCATGTACAGCGCAGGCAGGGGAACATTCTCCAAGGCCTTTGCCAGCTTTATGGCTCCCCAGCAAGACTGTGTCACCGCTCCCCAGTCAAGGCTGAGTCTGCGGGAGCACTGTAAAAGGATGGTGAGGGAGTACGTAGCTGATCGCACAACCGTCCTCCGTGACGCCTCTGCCACCTACAACTACTGGGTGTCGAAGCTGGACACGTGGCCTGAACTCGCGCTGTATGCCCTGGAGGTGCTTGCTTGTCCTGCGGCTAGCGTCTTGTCAGAGAGGGTGTTTAGTGTGGCTGGGGGAATCATCACGGATAAGCGTACCCACCTGTCAACCGACAGTGCCGACAGGCTTACACTCATCAAGATGAACAAAGCCTGGATTTCCCCAGACTTCTCTTTTCCACCAGCGGACAGCAGCGATACCTAAGCAATACGTATTATGCACCCGCGGATGGAAGCTACGTTCTCTCTCACCATCCAAAACGGGGACATTTCTGCTTCATCAATCTGTGTCTAATATTCCTCCTCCTCCTCCTGCTCCTCCTCCTGAAACCTCACGTAATCACGCTGAACGGGCAATTTTTCTTAGGGCCACAAGGCTCACTCATCTAATTTTTCGAAACAATTTTTATATGTTTCAATGCTCTTAAAAGCGTTGAAACTTTAACTTGAACCAATTTTTCGTTAAACTGGGCTGCCTCCAGGCCTAGTTACCACTTAAGCCACATTAACCAAAGCGATTAATGGGTTTCACCTGCCATCTTGGTTGGGCATGGCCAATTTTTACTGAGGTACATTAGTACTGTTGGTACACCAATTTTTTGGGGCCCTCACCTACAGTGTAATCATAGCAATTTGTATGTTCTTCGCCTGCACTCATGGTACAGAAGTGTGTGTGGGGTTGGCCTACACTTTAGCTACATAAATGTAACTTGGGCCTTGGCTATACTGCAGCTACTGAAATGGAACTAAGACTGCGCTCCCACTATACTGCTGCTTCTGAATTGTTCCTGGGGCCTGTGTAGGCTGCTACAATGACTTAAATGGAACTAAGACTATGCTCCTCCTATACTGCTGCTTCGGAATTGTTACTGGGGCCTGTGTAGGCTGCTACTATTACTGAAATGGAACTAAGACTGTGCTCCCCCTATAATGCTGCTAGTGATATGTTAGTGGGGCCTGTCGCTAATGCTACGGCTGAAATGTTACTAATTCTGAGCTCTGCCTATACCGCTGCTAATGGTATGTCTCTGGGGTGTGGAAACAGAGGCTTCCCAAAGACATGATGGCGGCGAGGCCATTTCCCACCAACGCTGTTACTGTTAAGGTGCATATAACCACGGACACGTGGAGAGGACACGTAGTGCCTCCAAAACATCCCCCGCCACGGCCCACTTAATCCTGGCCACAATCCGAAAACCAACAAAATAAAACCGTGCTACTAGGTCCGCAGTCACCACCACATTACCACCAACGCGGTTACTGTTAAGGTACATATTACCAGTCTGACTGGGGCATGCAGTGTTGGCCGGAGCCCACCTGCATTAAGCATGACATTACTACCTCAGCTGTGTTGGGCAATGCAATGGGATATTTCTATGTACCGCCGGTGGCTTCCTGGCACCCACCCATGCTGTGGGTCCACAGGGAATTATAAATGCATCTGTTTCCACTTGTAAAGAACCCCAGTCTGACTGGGGCATGCAGTGTGGACTGAAGCCCACCTGCATTAAGCACGACATTACTACCTCAGCTGTGTTGGGCAATGCAATGGGATTTTTTGTGTATCGCCGGTGGGTTCCAGGGAGCCACCCATGCTGTCGGTCGACAGGGACTTCACAATAGGGAGTTGTACCTGCCTGTGTCTATGAATTAAAAAGCCCGGTCTGACTGGGGCATGCAGATACACCTTGACAGAATGAATAGTGTGTGGCACATAGGTTCCCCATTGCTATGCCCACGTGTGCAGCTCCTGATGGCGGTGGCACAGGATTCTATTTCTCATTGCTTCTGTACAGCATTGTGGGCTATCGCCCCGCCCCTTTTAAAGAGGGTCGCTGCCTAGCCGTGCCAACCCTCTGCAGTGTGTGCCTGCGGTTCCTCCTCATGGCAGACACACTTCTAAATAGACATGAGGGTGGTGTGGCATGAGGGCAGCTGAAGGCTGCGCAGGGACACTTTGGTGTGCGCTGTGGGGGGGAGGGGGGGCGGTTGGGCAGCATGTAACCCAGGAGAAGTGGCAGTGGAGTGTCATGCAGGCAGTGATTGTGCTTTGTTGGAGGTAGTGTGGTGCTTAGCAAAGGTATGCCATGCTAATGAGGGCTTTTCAGAAGTAAAAGTTTTTGGGAGGGGGGGGCCCACTCTTGCCGCTATTGTGGCTTAATAGTGGGACCTGTGAACTTGAGATGCAGCCCAACATGTAGCCCCTCGCCTGCCCTATCTGTTGCTGTGTCGTTCCCATCACTTTCTTGAATTGCCCAGATTTTCACACAAGGAAACCTTAGCGAGCATCGGCGAAATACAAAAATGCTCGGGTCGCCCATTGACTTCAATGGGGTTCGTTACTCGAAACGAACCCTCGAGCATTGCGAAAAGTTCGTCCCGAGTAACGAGCACCCGAGCATTTTGGTGCTCGCTCATCTCTAATAATAACCAAAAATTAGGACGTTAAGAAAAAAAGATGTATGGCAACTAGAGATGAGCAAGCATACTCGATAAGGCAAACTACTCGATCGAGTAGTGCCTTATTCGAGTACCTGCCCGCTCATCTCTAGAGATTCGGGTGCCGGCAGGGGGCGGGGAGCGGTGGGGGAGAGCAGGGAGAAACGGAGGGGAGATCTCTCTTTTCCTCTCCCCCCCCCCCCCCCCCCGCTACCCCCTGCTCACCGCCACAACTCACAACTCACCTCTCACCTGTGCCGGCAGCCGAATCTTAATAGACGAACGGGCAGGTACTCGAATAAGGCACTACTCGCTCGAGTAGTTTGCCTTAGCGAGTATGCTCGCTCATCTCTAAAGGCAACTACTCTCTACTGATCTTTCTAGATATCTCCGTGGCATTCAATACTGTTGCTCAGTGGATCTCAACCTTTATCAGTCCAGCACCCTCTTTAGGCATTGGGATGGTGGCCAGCACCCCCCAAGATTTACTAGTTTAACCCCAGTCAAGGTTTACCTTGTTTACAAAGTTAAAAGTACAAATTAAAATACCAAATACTTTTGGTGAAAGTTTGATAGTGTTATCAGATTAGCATTAATTGTGAAAAGACGTCTGAAAGAAGTATTTTAGTCAGCTAAATGTTAGCTCCTAAAATGTAGGTGCTAAAATTTTAAAAACAGGTTAATTGTGGATACAATAATAAATAGGTTTTTATTGCAGTAGATAATCTATTTTCAGAAGCAAGCAATAATACCATCTTATTATCATTCGATAGAAACGTGCAATTTATAAAGAAAATGCAAGATACACCGTAATCCTTAATGGTCAGAAGACTAATTAAAAAGCAGGAACAATGAAATTCGACTAATAATAAGAATAATGTTTGCCACAATCAATCTGTGTCATTAATGGCTGCCTTGGGCCTGGTGAGCAGATGCCAATTTAGCAATATCTGGTTCTATTCTTGTCAACCGCAGTCTCAAGCCTCCCCTTACACATTTCTGAAGTTTGTTTCTCGCTTTTGTCAGGAGCTGCTGAACGGCGCTAAAGCCCCTTTCCACTACGTACGTAGATGGAAAAGCTAACACGAGCAACTTAACTGCCTGCCACAGGATAGGATAGGAATTCTTCACTTTCACCCAAAAACATTCATAGCCACATTGTTGGGCTTTCTATCATGTTTCAAGTCGATCAACTGCTCTTGTAATCTGGGATGAAATTCTCCTGCATCTGCTGAAAATGGATTGGAGCATCCATGTTGGTATTTCAAGGGTACATAGATCATGAAACCTAGTTTGCATGTCTTCTTTGGCTTGTTTGAGGTGTGAGCAAAAAATGTCTAAGTCTGCATCTTGAAGTTTGTCTCCGTCTTTGCGTGCAATTTCTTGAAGACTCGGAAACTGACAGAGCTCACATCGACTCAGTTTATTGGTATGAAGGTCCAGTTTGGCAATGAAGGAAGAGATTATACCTTTAGCCATAATGAAATTCATTTTGTCTCCTTGTAGCTTTGTGTTGACTTCATTGAGTTTGTCAAATATGTGTGCGAGATAGGCAACGTCAAGACGTTGTAGTTCAATTGCATTACAAAGGCCTGGGTCAATCAACTGAAGAAATTCGACTACTGTGTCAAAAAGTTTGTAGAAGTGTCGTAAGCACTTTCCTCTGGACAGCCACCTCACTTTGGTGTGTAGGAGTAGACGTTAAAATTGTTTGTCATTGTCTTGAATGAGCTTGCGGAAAAGAGGTTTGTTCAAAGAGTGTGCCTTTATCTTGTTAGCAGCATTAATTACATAGCGCAGAGATTCATGCAATCTCTCACATAAATGTTTAGCAACAAGGTGCTGCCGATGGATCACACAGTGGACTGCCATTGTGCCAGGTATAGCAGATTTTAAATGGCCTATAAATCCGTGATTTCGACCAATATTGGATGCAACTCCGTCGGTTGCACAAGCATCTACATTGGTTAAAGGATATTTTTTTCTTCTTAGAAAAATTCTTCTACTCTTTTTGTATATGGAAGGGCCTTTCATCTCTGGGGTTAAATTTCTGGTAAACAACAGTTTCTTCCCTACCTCTTTATTCCGATTAATGAAACGAACGTAAGCTAGCAGCAAGGCTTGATTGTCTCTAATCGTTGACTAGTCAATTTGCATTACAAATTCTGTTCTTTAACAAGTCCAAAAGCGTTTCTTCCACATCAGCAGCCATCTCATCAATTCTTCTTGAAACGGTGTCATTACTCAAAGGAACCAATTTCAACATGGCACATGCATCAGGCCCCAGCATAGTACTGACAATCTCTTTAACTGTGGGTAACACAAGTGTTTCCCCAATAGTATGTGATTTGCCACATTGCGCTATTATTAAAGAGACTTTATAGAAAGTAAGGAGGCCTTTGTCAGCATTGAGAGAAAATCTTCCAAAAAGCTTGCCTACAGTACTGCGGTCCTCAAACTTTGACTTTAAACCTTGGAAAAATGAAATAAGCTTACCCACTTTATCTAAATGCATTTTTGAATGGTGATCACTCAGGGCTGAAGGCTTCATACCTTCATTCGAAAATGCCTTTTCACAAACAAGGCACAAGAGAAGCTGTCCGTTTGTAGCAGAAGGGATGAATCCATATTTCAAGTATTCATTTAAATATTGCTGGCATTTCTTCTCTGCCATTTTTATAAAGTATGCTTCAAGAATACACTACTTATGTCGCTCTATCATATAATGATGTATGACTTTTATAACTCGATGACTCCGCTACAGATCAATCACACTGGATAACCTAAAGAACAACCTAACCCGCTGTATTCCATAATGCCGCTGATTGGCTGGAACTTTCAATTGTGTGGGTCTCTGGGAGTTGTAGTTTATATCAGTGTTCTGAGAAGACATTTAACATCCACTAAGACTACAACTCCCAGAGACCCACACAAGTGACAGTTTGAAGCGGTTCCAGCCAATCAGCGGCATTATGGAATACAGCGGGTTAGGTTGTGCTGTAGGTTATCCAATGTTATAAAGTGTGATTGATCTGTAGTGGAGTCATGAAGTTATAAAAGTCATACACTATATGATAGAGGCACGCAGGCTACATTCAACGCCCATTACATGTAAGTGATTCATATGGAAATAATTGCCTCAGTTTTCGTCCGTTCCAGATTTTACCAATTGTTTTTGGTTGGATTATCGACGAAAACCAAAGTATCACTACCAATTTTTTTAAAAATGTAGATACTAGATGAAAAAAAATCAACAAAGCAAACACAGGACGCCCTCCTACCACCCGTTATGTTCCAACACCCCCTTGCCGACCCTTTTCATTCCAACACCCCCTTAAGAAGTAAAAACGCCCCCAAGGGGGCAATAACGCCCACATTGAGGACCACTGCTGTAGATCACCAAATTCTTCTCAATATGTTCCATTGTATTGGCACAAAGATACTGCGCTTTAATTGGTTTCCCCTTAACTCTCTGAGCCCTCGTTCAGCGTATATGTATAGTGTCCTATATGTATTCTTCCTTATAGTCTGTTAACTCTCGTGAGCAGGAAGCTCACCGCTATTGCTTAAAGGGGTTGTCTCACGCCGAAACGGGTTTTTTTTTATTCAATAGGCCCCCCGTTCGGCGCGAGACAAACCCAAGGGATGGGTTAAAAAAAAAAAAGTTTATTACTTACCCGAATCCCCACGCTGCAGCGACTTCTTTCTTCCTTTACCAAGATGACCGCCGGGATCTTCACCCACGATGCACCGCGGGTCTTCTCCCATGGTGCACCGTGGGCTCTGTGTGGTCCATTGCCGATTCCAGCCTCCTGATTGGCTGGAATCGGCACACGTGACGGGGCGGAGCTACGAGGACCAGCTCTCCGGCACGAGCGGCCCCATTCACCAGGGAGAAGACCGGACTGCGCAAGCGCGTCTAAAAACGCCAGAAGACAGCGAATTTAGATGGATCCATGGCGACGGGGACGCTAGCAACAGAGCAGGTAAGTGAATAACTTCTGTATGGCTCATAATTAATGCACGATGTATATTACAAAGTGCATTAATATGGCCATACAGAAGTGCTGAACCCCACTTGATTTCACGAGACAACCCCTTTAAGGTTTGCATCAATTTAATACTGTATGTTATGACTCATTTTGTGGATATTTTCCAAGGTTTGAAAGGCACTGCAGAATATGGTGGCACTATATAAATAAAGATTATTATTATTTTGTTGACCACTATACGCCTCTATGACGCAATTGAAGAGATTTCACCCAGTTAAAAAAGTTTGAGAGTGGGTGCATTATTGAAATGTGAGGAGTTCGATTGTTTTATCAATGAATTGCCCTCCAGCTGAGCCATTCTGACTAGACTGTTAGGAGGTGTTGGGCTCAAGTAGATGAGTGAGAGCACACACATAAGGTGATCAGGCTCAGGATGCCCTTGATAGACTAACAATAGAGAGGATTGCCTGATCCTCCTACAAGCACCTCCAACTATTTTGCTGTCCGCCATCCAGAGACTGGTGGCTCCTGTGTTTGTTGGAACCATTTCCAGGGGCAGGGCTGAAGGACATTTGGTCTCACGGCACCCATCACGTGTACTGCCTTTGACACCCACCATCGCCTCCATTTGCAGTGGTGTCATGAATGATGAAATTGGACTACTACGGAGTGGAACAATGTTGCCTTCAGCAACAAATCCAGGTTTAGTTTGGCCACTGACAATGACTGTGTTCGTTTCTGGAGAACTAGTGGTCAGCTCAATCTTACCTTTGCTTTTGAGCGGCAAAATGACCCCACGGCTGGAGTGATAGTCTGGGGGGCCATCGCATACAACAGTCGGTCACCCTAGTTTTGGTACAAAGGACAATGACAGCTCAGTAATATGTTCAGGACATCTTGCAGTCACATGTGTTCTTCTCATGGCGGGGCTTGCAAGAGACATTTTTTAGCAGCATAATGCTCAGATTCACACAGCAAGGGTGTCACAGGAATGCCTTCACAACAATGCCACACTTCTATGGCCTGCCCATCTGTATTGCCAATAGAAGATGTATGGGACCATCAGGGACGCCAACTTCAACAGCCTACAAGTTTGCACAATCTAGAGGCTTAGTTAGAGCAAATGTGGACTGATATGCCACAGGATACCATAAGGAACCTGTATGCCTCCATGCCCGCCCATATCACATCTTGTAAGCAAGCTGGAGGCAGCCCAACAGGGTATTAGAGCCTCCCTTCAATTGTTTCGTTTTCCACAATAGATTCTAACCCTTTTGCTCTGATATTACAATCACTTACTTATATCAAAGTTGCAACCTCACATGGAAAGTTTCATTCAATCTCAACAACTCCTAGGTGCTTGTTTTTTTTGACAATAAGTGTATATGATAGCACCACAGAAATCAATATCTATAGAAATTTGATGTCTTTATTACTAAAAACTCTTATGATGATGTCAAGATGCACCAAGATAAGTATTACAGTTACCAATAGGGTCAAACTGCAATTATTATACAAGGAATGTGCAGTACAGCTCGAAAACAACATCAATTCTATTATAATCGGGTCTTGACCATCCTAAAGAATAATTAGAGTCCAATACAGAATTAATGATTAGGCTATTCCACGAAATAAAAGTAAAGTGTTTCCCCTAACTGTTCCTAGACAGAAATACTATGAAAAACATGAAAATAAGAGGGCTTCATTAAGGCTTAAAGGATTATCTGTCTTCAGTTAGTGAATCCACAGTGCTTAATTTTGTAAGAGGGATTCATCCCAATTTCCACCACAAGACGATCTTCTGGCAACCTCAATCACCAAAAAACTAAATACACTACAGTCACCAAACATGGTCATTAGCTACATGATGTGCCAGTTTAGTATTCTCTTTATTTATAATGTTCCCCAAGCGATCCCCTTCGGTGGCACAATTACAGAAATCCTTAATCATAAACTCCTCACCCATCACTTGACAAACAAATTCCTTAGTTTCATTGATGTATGGACAAACAATACACTTTCCTCATTTGAACATCCCCCATGGTTTAGTCAAGCCAAGAGCCCCCACTCCTTGGTCTCACATAGCAGCTGTAGATCAATCTGTCAACCAGGAACCAACCTCACCTAAATGTCACCGGTCTCAACTTGATAACATCTAAGACATCCTCATCACATCTCAAGATGCCCCAATATTTTTGTAAGATATTCAACACAGCCCTATTTCTTTCATTATATGTCCCTACAATCTTAATAGTTTGCTCCTTCCCCGATCATGTTTAGAGAACAAAAGGCTAGCTCTATCAGACAACAAAGCCTGCTGGAATGCCAGGATCAAGCTTTCCTTGGGGTAACCTCTCTCCATAAAAACGTTGCCTGAGGTCGCTAGATTGCTCTCTAAAATCCAAAATCATAGTATAGTTATGTCTAGCACACAAATATTGGGCCTTAGGGATCCCCTTTTTACAAACTCTAAGGATAATGGCTATCCCATTGTAATAGTGCATTGCCTGAATTTGGTTTTTCAATACATCTTAATTTTCAAACTACCCCGTTCATCCTTCACAATCTCTAGATAGATAAGATATTCTGCATCAATGTCAAATGTGAATTTAAGACCAACATCATTATTGTCTAAGTGTGCCACCAATAACCCAAAGTATTCAATAGAGCCATTCCAAAGGATAAATACATCATCTATAAATCTCCCCAAATAAAGGACCTGAGAGGTTCACTGCGAATCATCAGAATCAAACACCATAGTGTCCTCCCACCAGCCCAGGAACAAATTGGTGTAAGCGACGGCACATTGGGTCCCCATGGACACAATCCGGAGCTGGTGGAAGAACTTGGCATCAAATAAAAAGAAGTTATAACATAATACAAAACAATCACAGAAAACGGCCGTTACTTACTGGGTGAGGAGTGCATATAGGTGCATCCTCCTCTCACCATGCAGGTAGCTGACTACCAAATGGAAGAGCGAATTACACCTGTGCAGGACACCGATGAGACAGCCACTCACACTGCCTCTTGATATAAAGGGGGGTAGCTGCTTGGTGTATACTCCCACACATAGTGGATACAAAGTGCCAGACCATTCTGATATATGTAGTTCACCATGCAGACCAGCAACCTATTAATGACGCCATGATAATTCGGCGGGTTGCCCTGCATTTACTTCAGTGAACCACATTGGTACTGCCACCCTGGGCTCCCCCTGGAGTCTTAAAGCCACGCTGCATGGGAATGATAGATAATAAATGCAAGGCATTGGTTGGATTTTCGCCAAAATACATGAGCCATTTTCTGGCGTCATTAAAGAGGTTGTCTCACAAAAGCAAGTGGGGTTATACACTTCTGTATGGCCATATTAATGCACTTTGTAATGTACATCGTGCATTAATTATGAGCCATACAGAAGTTATTTACTTACCTGCTCCGTTGCTAGCATCCCCGTCGCCATGGATCCGTCTAATTTCGCTTTCTTCTGGCGTTTTTAGACGTGCTTGTGCTGTGCGGTCTTCTTCCTGGTGAATGGGGCCGCTCGTGCCGGAGAGCTGGTCATCGTAGCTCCGCCCCATCACGTGTGCCGATTCCAGCCAATCAGGAGGCTGGAATCGGCAATGGACCGCACAGAGCCCACGGTGCACCATGGGAAAGGACCCGCGGTGCATCGTGGGTGAAGATCCCGGCGGCCATCTTGGTGAAGGAAGAAGTAGGAAGAAGGAAGTTGTCGCAGAGCGGGGATTCGGGTAAGTAATATGTTTTTGTTTTTTTTTAACACATCCATTGGGGTTGTCCTGCGCCGAACGGGGGGCCTATGGAAAAAAAAAAAAAACGTTTCGGCGCGAGACAACCCCTTTAATAGGTTGCTGGTCAGCATAAACTGGTATCCCCTCTATCTTTTGCATAGATCTTTGCAAGGTGAATATTAGGATTCTGTGACAACAGCCTCACCCCTGATAATATTGGGTCTACCCTTCAAGGGATTTAATCTCTTACGTATTTTCGTCCAAGCAAAACATTTTAGGGGTAATTGGATTCACAGGTAACATAAATGCCAGTTTTCTTTTGTCTATTAGTCTATTATTAAATGCTGAAGGCAAAATAGCTTTTGATCTATGACAGCACTCAGTTGTAGGGTCTCTGGATAACAGCTCGTAACAATCATAATCTCTCAACAGCGCTTGACACATCAATAGACATCTTGGCTTAATACCGCAACATTTCCACCCTTATCGGATGCCTTAATTATTATTGTTGGGTCCCTCTCCAAATCCAACATTGCCTTACATTCATCACAAAGCCAAGTCAGTATTAGAAGCCTCTGCATCTGTGTGCTCCTTAATAGTTTCCCTAAAAAAAAGGGGATAGTGTAATTGAAAGGACACTGAATCTTAAGACCATGTTTAAAGATTTATACATTGGCTATAAAAGACATGTTAAATCCTGGTGGAAAACGCAATCCCTAGATAACTACATAATAGCAGGGATTGTCCCCACTGCTCTGAGGATTACAGTAACACCAGCATCCAGATCAGGATCACCATAATTACTGGTTAAGTGGGAAAAGAAACAGAAAGTTCCACCAGGTCAATGCGCGTATTACTGGAGAAAGAAAAGGGTACTCTGGATCGTACTAATCAGCTTATTGAACAGGCCGTAAAATTTAAAACTGATCCGGATTTCGATAGGTGTGAAACAAACCTGCAAAATTCTGTGGAGGCAACTACAGAACAGAAAGCATAAATAATTTTTGAGAGACCTAGTGGATTTTTGGGATAAAAATATAAAAAATAAATCTTGTTATTTGTGTAGCACCAATTTATTTCGCACCGCTTTCCGGTGATTTATTTATTACCCTTCACCAAGCTAGGTAATCATTTTACCGACCTCGGAAGGATGGGCTTGAAAAGCTTACCTGAACCACGCGGTGATTGAACTTGCAACCTTCAGGTCATGAGCAAGAGCTTAGAACTGCATTTCTGCTGCCTTAAGACTCTGCGCCACACGAGACTCTTAGAAAGCATATCAATTTTTAAAGAAAACTATTAAGGAGCATACAGATTCCGAGGCTTCTTCCACAGATTGTGAGTTGTCTGATACAGACTGCATCTAGAGAAGGTAACAGAGACATCGTTTAAGAGGCCGTGGCAGAAAAAGGAGTGGACAGAAATGGGTAGGCCAGTGAAAGGTAGACCAATAGTGTCAGGGGTGGGGTTGTTGTCACAGAATCCCAGTAGTCATCGTGACAAAGCGCTGCACACTTTGGGTCTATTGCAAAAGATAAAGGGGATACTGCATCATGCTGACATAAAATTGGCGTCAATTGATATAGAGGCCCTCTACAGCAGCATCCCTCATAAATGGGGCATTGAGGCTGCCAAATATTTTCTGCAATCCCGTGGGGTGCAGTTTGCTGCGCAGAATAACTTTGTTGCTAGTATATCGGAATTTGTATTATATCATTACTTCTCTTTATTTGATGCCAAGTTCTTCCACCAGCTCAGGAACGTATCCATGGGGACTTAACGTGCCCCCGCTTATGCCAATTTCTTCCTGGGCAGTTGGGAGGGCACTGTGGTATTTAATTATGATTCACAGCGGACCTCTCGGATCCTCTATTGGGGGAGATTTATAGATGAAGTATTTATCCTCAGGAATGGCTCTATTGAATACTTTGGGTTATTTGTCGCACACTTGAACAATAATGATCTTGGTCCTAAATAGAGATGAGCGAGTATACTCACCAAGGCACATTACTCGAGCGAGTAGTGCCTTAGCTGAGTATCTCCCTGCTCGTCTCTAAAGATTCGGGGGGCGGGGAGGAACGGAGGGGAGATCTCTCCCTCCCCCCCCCCCCCCCCCCCGCTGCAACTCACCTGTCACCCGCGCTGGCCCCCGAATCTTTAGAGACGAGCAGGGAAATACTCTGCTAAGGCACTACTCGCTCGAGTAATGGGCCTTAGCGATTATACTCGCTCATCTCTAGTCCTAAATTTACATTTGCAATTGATACTGAAAAACTTACCTTCTTCGATCTAGAGATTGTGAAGGACGAATGGGTAAGTTTGAAAACTAAGATGTATTGAAAAACCCATTTCAGGCAATGCCCTCCTACAATGCAATAGCCATCACCTTCATAGTTTGCGAAAAGGGATCCCTGAGGGCCAATATTTGTGTGCTAGACATAATTATACTGTTTTCCTGATTTTAGAGAACAATTAGGAGAGTTAGGTCCCTGGGTAACAGATTGGTCCTTAGCTACTGTGTGAGACCAAGAGGTGGAGGTTCTGGGCTGGACTGTAAACCATTGGGGATGTTCAAGTATAGAAAGTGTATTGTTTGTCCATACATCAATTAAACTTAGAAATTTGTTAGTCAAGTGACTAGTAAGGCGTTTATGATTAAGGATTTCTGTAACTGCGCCACCGAAGGGGTGGTGTACTTGTAATAAGGAATACGTAGGCACAACCAACAGACAAAAAGTAGATGAATAGGAGATTACTTAGGGAACATCAGAAATAAAAGAGATACTAATCTGGCACGTCATGTAGCTAACGACCATTGACTGTAAGGTAATTAGATTTGTGGTGATTGAGGTTGTCAGAAGATCGTCATGTGGTGGGAACGGAGATGAATCCATCTTACAAAAGGAGGTGCTATGGATTCCCCAATTGAAGACAGTTAATCCTTTCAGCCATAATAAAGCCCTGTCGTTTGCATGTTTTTGGAGTATTTATGTCTACGGACAGTTAGGGGAAATACTTTCCTTTAATTTGTCGGAATAGCCTAATTATTAATCATCCTGTACTTGACTGTGATTATCTATTCTTCAGAATGGTCAAGATGAAATGACCCAATTATAATTGAGTTGACCTTGTTTTCGACCTGTACTGTACACTCCATGTGTGGTAATTACAGTTTGACCCTATTGGTAACCGTAATGCTTATCTTGGTGAGTATTAACCCTTTCTAATCCACTGTCTGACGTCTGAAGACATTCTGATTGAAGGCTGTACAGCTCTGATGTCGGAAGACGTCCGGCAGGGTATTCTTACTGTATATTACTGGCCGCTCTCTTGTCAGGGAGCCTCTTCAGCATGTCCCATACTGCAGTACTGGCTCTAGCCAGCAGATGGTGCCATTGTATAATGGCAAAAACAGTAAGACCCCTAGGAAACTCTGAATTCAAAATTGGATTGCAAAGGGTTAATGGTTGTTTAGTAATAAAGTCACATTTCTATAGATATTAATTTCTGTGGTGTTACTATTAGAGATGAGCGAGTATACTCGCTAAGGCTCATTACTCGAGCGAGTAGTGCCTTAGCCGAGTATCTCCCCGCTCGTCTCTAAAGATTCGGGGGCCGGCACGGGTGACAGGTGAGTTGTGGTGGGGGGGGGGGAGAGGGGGAGAGAGAGATCTCCCCTCCGTTCCCGTCCGCTCTCCCCCGCCACTCCCCGCCCCCCACCGGCCCCCGAATCTTTAGACACGAGTGGGGAGATACTCGGCTAAGGCACTACTCGATCGAGTAATGTACCTTGGTGAGTATACTCCCTCATCTCTAGTTACTGTATATTTCACTGTAATAGAAGTGTAAAGATATTAAGTATTTTGGCAATATCTGATGGATTGTATGTGTGGTTGTGTGTACGTAATCTCACGCATCCCGATGCTTGAGTGAAACTGATGAAGTATATGAGATTGCATATCGAATGATCTATTGGTAAGATATGGCTGTGTCTTCTTAGTTTAAATAGCCTTCCCTGGCTAGATAGCACCACACCTGCCATAATGGTGTCACATATTGTTTGAGTCAGGACACGCAAGGGAGCTCTACTGTTTGGACTTTTACTTCCACAATTGTCCTCTGATGAACCCTCAGGACTACAGCAGAAGGTGAAACGCGTTCGACCATCTTGGACTTTTTTTTTAATGAGAACTTTGTCCGGAACTATCAGTTTAGTAAGTTTCTTCTATTCAGGAAGTATGAACAGTACATATGTAGAGTATGATTGACTTTTCATAGCTCAGTGGGGTTGCTCTTTTCAGGGCGATGTCTCCACGGGTTAGGTAGAGACTATTATTAGGGCTATTATTAGAATAATAACTTTCTGTCCAGTGTGAAGTAGTCTCTGGAATTACCTGTTTTTTTTTTCAGCACCAAGTGGCTCACATTCAGGAATATGCAATATAAGGTTAGAAACACTTTTTCAGCACATTTAGGCTTTGCTGCTGAATTCTAATGGTTGTATGTTATTGTGCTGTTTACAGCGTATAGCTTATTTTGGCTCCCTGCTGCTATATTTATACTCTGCTGCCATCTTTTACCTACTGACTTTATTGTTATCAAAGACTGAATCTTATCATTGTGTTATCAAAGATAATTGGGTTTTATATTTAATTAATATACTGTGCATGTATGGGGGTATACTTGATGCAGTGATTTGTGATACCTCTGGGTTGTATCTATTATTGGCAGTGATTTGACCTTCATCAGTCCCTGGTATGGCAGCGGTGCTAGGAAAACATTGTTTCCCTTCAGTGCCCCTTTGCTATTTTCAGAGGTTGCATGGGTGGCTCATTATAGTCAATGGCTGAGGATGAAGCATTGCTGTCACTTAGTTCTGCTGATAGACTGGAGTTACAGACATGGGAAAGCTGTTCACACATCTTAATGAAATTGGTGAGGAATAGAAACACAGAAAGTTGCAGAGCTTCGCTTCCGTAAAACCGGAAAAGCTCTTTAATCTCCGTGTTGTTTCAGGGCTTTACAGATATAAATACTGATCACATGTGGACTTACTGCGGATGTAAATCACAGCTCTGTACTTTCAGGAATGTGGCCGATATATAGTAATGCAGCCATATAAAAATACGTCTCTACGTCCAGGACCTTTATAATGTGGGACTAATACAAATCCGAAAAACCGTCCAGTGAATGAAGAATAATCGAGTAGCTGCTTCCAATGCAAAGAATGGAGAGTATATGATGGGATGTGAATCTCTCCGCTGAGATCTATGCAGTAAATCAGTAGAGTAGAGCAGGTGGTAATTGTTCCTTCTCCCGTGAATTCTAGGTTGCGTGTGATTGGCTAGAGCTATCTGATATTTATACATGGATACATTGTTACCAAAGTGTACACACTATGTAACTACACGCTATGCCTCACACTCACTCATCATCACCATAGCATCTACAGGCTGGGCCATGGCAAAGGAGCACACTCTTAGGGAGTCTTCACACAGGTGTATGCATAATTGTGCATGCCTCAGCACAACGTATTTGGACTGTAAACAAATCTTTTTTGCGAGCATGTATGCGCATCTTACTGTACTTTTTCCACATGGGACACAACAACGCACCAATTTAAATTGATATTTAGTCAAATGAGTTCCAAATGTGTTCTTTTTCCAGTGGAGTTGTGTACTGTTATCTGCATCTCTTTGCATATTCATAGAATGGCAGAGTTAGAAGGGACCTCTAAGGTCATTTGGTGCTACCCACTGCTCAGTGCAGGATGACTTAATTATCTGAGAGTCTGTCCAGCCTTTGTTTGAAGGCTTTCATTGAAGAACTCACCACCTCCCATGGCAACCTGTTCCACTCATTGATCACCCTCACTGTCAGAAAGTTTTTTCTAATATCTAATGTGTGTCTCCTCCCTTTCAGTTTCATCCCATTACTTCTAGTCTTTTCTTGTGCAAATGAGAATAGGGCTGATCCCTCTGCACTGTGACAGCCCTTCAGATATTTGTAGACGGCTATTAAGTCTCCTCTCAGTCTGCTTTTTTGCAAGCTAAACATTGTCAGATCCTTTAACCATTCCTCATAGGACATGATTTGCAGACCGCTCACCATCTTGGTAACTCTTCTCTGAACTTGCTCCAGTTTGTCTCTGTCTTTTTTAAAGTGGGGTGCCCAGAACTGGACACATTAATTCCAGATGAGGTCTGACTAAGGTAGAGTAGAGGGGGATAATTACCTCACGTGATCTAGACTCTATACTTTTCTTAATACATCCTAGAATTGTGTTTGCATTTTTGGCTGCTGCATCACATTGTTGACTCATGTTCAGTCTATGATCTATTAACATACCCCAGTCTTTTTCACATGTGATAGTGTTTAGCCCACTTCTTCCTATTCTGTATGTGCTTTTTCGTTTTTCATGCCCAGATGTAGGACTTTGCATTTCTCCTGGTTAAATACCATTCTGTTAGTCGCTGCCCACTGTGCAAGCTTTTCTAGAATACTGTCTCTCTTCCCTAGAGTAAGCTATCCCTCCTAGCTTTGTGTCGTTGGCAAATTTTATCAGTTTCCTATCAATTCCCTCCTCCAGATCATTTATAAAAATGTTGAACAGCACTGGGCCTAGGACAGAGGCTTGTGGTACCCCAACTTGATACATTCTTCCACTTAAATGTGCAGCCATTTATGACCACGCTTTGAGTACAATCACTCAGCCAGTTGTGAATTCACCTAACAGTTGCCTTGTCAATCCCATATTTGGTCATTTTTTCAATACATATCGTATGAGATGCTATGTCAAATGCTTTACAAAAGTCAAGATACACTATACTATGTTTCCCTAAAAAAAAGAAACTGTCCTATATAAATTTCTCCCAAAAGAGACCCAGTGTCTTATTTTCAGGGGGTGTCTTAATACTTACCTAGCAGGCACCATTCCGGTCCCTCTCACTGCTCTCCAGAAGTCTTTTGTGTCAGTCCCAGCAGTGACAGAGCATTCTCTTCCTGGTAACGTGTGTTGAATACACAGCCTCTAACAAGAGATTCCTGTGATTGGCTCAAGACTTCGGCCTCAACCAATCAACAGCCAATCACAGCCTGCGGTTGATGAGCCAATCACAGTCCCTCTCCCTGAAAATCAGGGCAGAGCTTATTATTGGGGTAGGTCTTATTTTTGTGGAAACACAGTATCTATCGCATTTCCCTCATCCACCCAGTCAGTGATTCTGTCATAGAAGGTAATTAGATTAGTCTGGCATGACTTGTTTGTTACAAACCCATGCTGGCTCTGGTTAATTACTCCATTCTCATCCAAGTAATTGCATACATGCTATTTAATAATTTGTTCAAAGATCTCTCCCAGTATGAAGTCAGGCTCACAGGCCTGTAGTTTCCTGGATCCACCTTCTTACCTTTTTGAAGATAGGGACAAGATTTGCCCTTCTCCAATCTTCTGGGACTTCTCCTGTTCTCCAGGAATTTTCAAAGATTATGGCGAGTGGTTTAGCAATTACCTCCGCTGCTTCTTTTAGTATCCTAGGATATATTCATCTGGACCTTGAGACTTGAACTCATTTAAGTTAGCTAAGTGTTCCCTTACCATCTCTCTGCTTATAGATAGCCTGCATTCTTTTATTCCCCCAATAGCACATTTGTGCACCCACATAAACCTCTATGGCGAATGCAAATGAAAGTAGAATGCACCAAATACGGAAATGTGAATGAACCTATTGACATCAATAGGTTTTATTCTCTGCGTACTGTGCATGTAAATTTAGCGTGCGCAAATACATGGAATTTTTCGTATATATTCCACTCTTTAAAACTGCAGCAAATCTGTGGCCTTTTGCCGCAGATCTGCACATGGATTTAGCCTCGTCAATGAGAAAAATCCAGATAATTCCAATGCATAAAATTGCACTTCCGCACGTTTTCATGTCAAGCAATGGGTTGTCACTTCTTTATGTGAAAACATGAGTTTCTGCATCAGAATTCTGCATGTGCATTTTGCCTAACTGACAAGGTGGAAATCACGTGGAAAATTAAAAGTGTGACAATGTTGTAGGGACGTTCATGTGACCCCCTTGTGTGTGCGGCCTAGCATTATGCTGCTGGAAAAATGCCTCTTGGAAGCCACCATGAGAGGACCACATGTGGCACATATTTTGAAATATAAGCCGTACCCCAAACATAATCCCTAGCTGCAGAAAAGAAAATCACCTAAGAAGCACTGGCATCTCAAACGCGGGTCTCCTCTTCACCTCTGCACTTGTCTTCAGTCTTCTGCTAACCCTTCCTGGATTAGAGGATCAAAATCCCCACCTCCAATGAGGTGGAAGCCAGGAGGCCAGGAAGCTTCAGGGAAGACCTGCGCGGGAGATGACAGCGCCTCTTAGGTGATGTACTATTTTTATTTTTCCTGCAGCCAGGGCTTTATTTAGGGCTTCTGCAGTAGGATTTCCTACTGTCGAAGTTGCATCGCACTGCACGAAAATCCCGCTTTCCTGCAATGCGACGCAACAGAGAGGAAGGCTCCATAGGGAGGCATGGGCTACAAACCTTGCAAGTTGCGTCCAAATCGCGAAACCTGCGAGGTTTTTGACTCGTACTGTCGCATGCTACAAAACCTTGCAAATGTGAAGGAACCCATAGGAAACTCGAAGAACCAATCACAGCCATTCAATGATTCGTCGAGTGCTGCTTCTGATTGGCTAAGCATCACAGCACTCAGGCAATCACAGCCAGTGTTTCCAGGAGGCGGGTATTTTTCAATCTCAGGTCAGAAGCGATGCTGAAGACCAATGCCAGGGAATGGGGAGAAGACATGACGAGCCAAACAGCGCTTCTAAGGTGATGTTCCATTGTCAGCCGTGTTAAAAAAAAAGCAGCAATATCGCGTGAAAAAAAATGCGCAAAACAAACGCAAGTGTGTAAAAGCCCTATATGTGATGGATGTGCGCCCATCTCCAGAACGTGGATCCCAAATAGAAAAAGCGTCAGGAACCACTAAATTAAACGTGGCCCGCACTTTAATGAACCATGCCAGAGAAAAGGCCGTGCGGAGAAAGGCCATAGCAAAAAATACACATCTTTATTGACATATCCAAAATATGGTAAAAACACTTTAGCCCTTTCCAATCCACTGTCTGACGTCTGAAGACATTATGATTTAAAGGGGTAGTCTCGCGGCAGCAAGTGGGGTTATACACTTCTGTATGGCCATATTAATGCACTTTGTAATGTACATCGTGCATTAAATATGAGCCATACAGAAGTTATTCCACTTACCTGCTCCGTTGCCAGCGTCCTCGTCTCCATGGTTCCGTCTAAATTCGCCGGCAGCTTGCTTTTTTAGACGCGCTTGCGCAGTCCGGTCTTCTCCTTTCAGCACGAGCCGCTTCAGTGTGCTCCCCGCTACAGCTCTTCTGCGCTTGCGCAGACGAGCTGTCTCTGCTCGGGAGCGCGCTGGAGCGGCCATTCTGTACCATCCTCTGTTAGAGGAAGGTGCAGAGATGCCCAGCCGAGAAGCCCAGCCGCCCAGCCGAGAAGCCGCCCAGGTAAGTGATGGGCCGGGGGGGGCTGCCGCTGGGCCGGGGGGGGCTGTCGCTAGGCCGGGGGGGGGGGGGGCTGCGCCGGTTACCTGCTGCCTGGCGGTGGGTGACTGTGTGCCGTGGTCGGCCGCGTTGAATCCAGGGGTCCGGTCGGCGGCTGCGGGGCGTCTGGTTGTCAGGGAGACACAGCTGGTAGCGTCTCGGGAGCGCGCACGTCGGGCTACAGCAAGCGACGGGAAAAGAGCCGGCGGCCATCTTGGGAAAATTTTTATAAGTTGCTGAAACGCTGGAACTGTAAGTAGAAACCAGCTAGAAAAGTCATTTACAGGGATAATTAGTAATGTATGCTTAATTAGGGGGACTGGGCAAAAAAAAAAATTCACTGCTTCCTCGAGACATCTCCTTTAAGGCTGTACAGCTCCGATGTTGGAAGACGTCCGTCAGGGTTCTCTTACTGTATATTGCCAGCCTTTCTGCTGTCGGAGCCTATCCAACATGTCACCTCATGCAGTATTGGCTTTAGCCAGCAGATAGCGCCGTTGTATAACGGCAGAAAAAGAGTAAGCCCCCTAGGAAAATCAGGATACAAATTGGATTGGAAATGGTTAAAAAGCACTGGGTGCAACAAATGCATGGTGACGATAATGCTCCAATATATAGAAGAACCATCACATCCCCAAAAAATTGCAAAAATAAGTCACAATGATGAATGGTGGCAGCCGCAAAGAGAAATACATCTACCCAGAGGCGCCGCAAGGGCGAGAATGTTGGAGTAAACACCAAAGATATATAACATAAAGTCAAATAAAGTGCCACAGCAAGATGTTACCACCTAGCTAGACGTAGGGACAAGGGGGTGCAAGGACCCATAACAATCAGAAGTTTACAAGGTTGGAAGAAGCTGCGATTGAGCTTCGCTCACACAGGTGTGTCCTTAGGGGAAGACGGGTGATTAAAGATGGACTTTGTTTCAGAAGTGTAGCTATGCCGTATGATGTCCGCTTATCAAATGGTAAAACAGATAATAAAGAGTTATTCAGTTGAGCTTCTATAAATATATTTAAGGGCTCTTTCACACAGGGGAATTCCCCTGCAGGGGAATCCCTCTTTCCCCGCTAAGGGGATATCCCTCCAGCTCCCCTACAGGGGAATCCCTCTCTCCTGGCTATGCGGATACCCCTCCAGCTCCCCTGCAGGGAAATCCCTCTTTCCCCACTAAGGGTATATCGCTTCAGCTCCCTTGTCAGGAACTCTCTTCATCCCTGCTGAGATGAAGGGGATTGCCAGTGATGAAGGGAAGCTCTGCGGGGCTTTCCTTCATCTCTCTCTTTCCAGAGCAGCAGCACTTTTTTTCAGCGACACGCATCTTCCAATCGCGTGAATGGGCAATTTCACCGCTAATTAAGCTTGGGGCTTAATTGCAGGAAATTGTCTGTTCACTGGATTTTCTCGCAGGAAAGCTGCGTTTTTTTTATTGACTAACTACTGCGTTATTTTCACACCCATGTGAATGAGCCCTAACTATATAAGCCTGAGGCTTCATTCACACGAGCGTATATCGGCCATGCTTTTACGGCCGGCCGATATACGCTGCCCATCTGGGACGGGGCGAAGAGGGGGTGAGAGCTTAGGACACTAGCTCCTGCCCCCTCCCCTTGCTGTGAGCCGGTGAGGGGGCGGAAAGAGGGAGGCAGTTTAGCAGAGCTAAACTGTCTACCCCCGCCCGACGGTATCCTGGGTTTGGCATATACTCCCTGCACCCGGGCCATCTGAATGGGCGAACAAACAGGAGATGCAGCCCTGACTTGATCACGGCTGCCTCTTGACACAGCCGTCCGAAAATCGCCTACAATCGTGTGGCAGAGCCCTTAACTATAGCTTAGGTAACTGATTAATGATTGCCAAACACTGCCAGTGTGCAAGCTCAGGAATGCTTATAGATCACCAATTAATGATCCAAAAAACAATTAACAAACATCACGTGACCAGAGAGGAATTCTACTGGGAGACTGACGACATTATACGCGCTAAGTAACCAATAATAGAGAATTGCAACAAAGTATGCATATGTATAAGTCAGGTGACCTCTAGCCTGGCTTTCAATGTGTTTGTCTAAAAGGACTATAAATACTACGGCTTGTTAACAAATAAACGGAATCAGTCGTGATTACATAGAGTGGAGTGTGACCTGTCAACTCCAGCGGTTCGCATATACAATCACCAATCTGAAACACAAGAATATACTTAGCTCTTTGCGCTAAAGGCAGTGTATTGACGGGACTGAAAATTATTCTGTGCGTATTTTGGCCCTTCTGTGTGTTACAAGGGGCTGCTGCTAAGTCTTTGGCTTTGTGTTCTTTTTTTGTTTCTATTGGAGCAGAAAATCTCATAAAAATAAAGAATAGCCACAACCAAGTCGCAGCTATTATTTGCGATTTTTTTTTTGTCCATCCACACGGCCGGCTGCAGTGAAATAACGCCGCAGCCCCACAATTCCTCAATTGAATCCCTTTAAATGTCTCAACAAGGGGCACCTGTTACTGTCTAGGTGTGCCCGCCTCTGCTAGACTCCCTCCCACTCCCTTTTCTATGGAGCCTCCTGTGTTGTGCGGTCCAAACATAGGGCAAGACTAAACTTTTAGCGCAGCAAGAAATTTCAGGCGTTGAAATTGCGGTCCGATTTTTTGTCTGAAGGAATCCATAGGAAACCGTTGGTTCTGATGGTTGCGATTTTTAGGCGTGGTGTCGAAATAACGCTGTGTTTTCATGCACGTGGAAATCATACATGAAAAACGCATGTTCAGAAGTGCGATGCGTTTTTCTCGCAAAACGCATCACACTCGCAGCTTTGCAAGTGCGATATCGGACCGTTATTGCACTCGCCCGTGTGAAATGGGTTACTGGGACTTCGACTGTTGATGATATATATATTCTCAGGATAGGTCATCAATAGTTGATTGGAGGGGGTTCGTTGCTTGGGATCCCCACCAATCAGCTAATTGCCAAGCCTGCTATCAATGTGAACAGCATGGGAAGCAGCACCGCTGTTCGTATTGCAGTGGCCTAGGTTGGTACTACAGGCACAGCTCCGACTGAATTCAACACCGTGATACCCACCCAAGCTGCTGCAATGCTGGCGGCGCTATTTGTTTCCAGCACTGTCAGCAGGTTGGGCGATCAGACGATTGGTGGGGATCCTGAGAGCGGACCCCCGTTCATCACCTATTGATGACTATCCCAGACAGCTATTTTAAAGCCTTTAAACAGCGCTATATAGGAAAAGTGATATCAAGTTATATGATAAGCGCAATATCATCTAAAAACCTCTTTCAGGATTTATTCTGTTGGGGCGATTAGGTTTATTTTACCGCAGTTGCGTAAAACCGTATGAAAAAGGTACGTTTATAGTGAAATCCTGGCAAAAGAGAAGCATTTTTACGGCTCCTGTCCACGGGGGATTGTGCACTGCGGGGAACGCAGTGAAGGCTTTCCATAGTGTTGCTATGGAAAGCGCGGCACCTCTGTCCACGAACGGAGAATCATAGCAATTCTCTGCTCGCGGACGGCAAATCGCGGCGTTCAAACGAGCAAACGTGAAGGTAACCGTTTGGTCTAAACGCGCGCCAATGATCATTCACTTTTTGCTGGTCAATGATCAATCTAGGCAGGCATGAAGATCATCGTTGCTCGTTCTCTTATCGTTTGGTGTACACAGCGCTCGTTTAGCGTTCTCAGTCTCCTATACCGCGAATGTAAATGACTGAACGATTACGAAACGCGCCAACAATGTAATCGTATAAACAGGCCGCCTGAGCTAATTGCAATTTTCGTACGATACGTTTTTAACATTAGATGCTCCCATGGATTTTTGTACGAGAAAATGGCGGCGGCAGCGATGGAATGCGAAACCATTCTCAGGAAAAAGCATCGCTGACGCTCAAAAGGCGTGGGTACAAAGAGGCCGCAAAATTGCGATTACCAGTGTGAAGCCAGCCCGCGTGAAAGGACCTTATGGCGGGCTCCACAACGAGGGGATCACTTGCTGATGGGTGGGGGCTTCGCCGCTGACACCCCACCGGTCCTGAGAACAGCGGTCAGTGTCCCCCTCTTTCTCCCGCAGTTACACTGAGTGGCGCCATGCCAAGCGGGCATGGGTGGTCAGCGCTCCATTCATCTCCATAGGGCTGACGGGAATACTCAGCGTGCCACGCGGCTATCTCCGGCAGTCCCATTGCATATGAATGGAGCGGCGGCACGCTTATGCAACTGCTGCTCCATTCAGTTCCCTCTACACTGAGAGTCGAGGAGAAAGGGGGACATGAAACCCCCATTCTCGGGATCTTGCAATTTTGGCACAACCCCTTTAATCACACTGAAGAAGTCTCCCATAGCAACCAATCAGGTTGCTGCTTTTATTTTCCAAAGGGATTCTGCAAAATGAAGGCTGCAATCTAATTGGTTGCTAGGGGCAACATTACCACCACTTCATACCTCCCACCCCCATATTTTGGTGGAGTCTCCCATAGCAACCAATCAGATTACTGCTTTCATTTTCCCAGAGGACTCTGAAGAATGAGAGCTGAAATCTAATTGGTTGCTACGGGCAACTTCACCCCCTCTGATAACCCTCTCTCCTTATATTTTGGTACAGTCTCCCATAGCAACCAATCAGATTACTGCTTTCATTTTTCCCAGAGGACTCTGAAGAATGAGAGCTGAACTCTAATTGGTTGCTAGGGGCAACTCCATAGGTAGTTCTAATACTCCCTCCCCCCGTCATTGTAATGGTTCCGTCCACTACATTCTATGCGTGCTTCCTCAGCCGCTGGGACCGTTAGCTGTCGGAGCGCTGAGGAGCCCGGAGCCCCGGAGCTGACAGTAGAGCGTCCTCTCCTTAACCCTCCCGCCGCCGCGCCGCTCCCTGCCTCTCTCTCTCTGTGTGACTGAAAGTGCCGCGCCCGGCGGCAGGAGGGTTAAATGACGTCACCGAATCATGTCGACGAGCAATGTGCGCCATTTTGAAACCTCATCCCGGAGAAGCCGAGAGCGGCTCGTGAGCAGCGCGTTCCCCGCCGAGTCCCGCCCGCCTCCTCCTACTTCCTCCCCAGTCACCGGCACCGGAACAGCCGCCGCAGGCCCGGCTCCCCACACACTCCGGAGGGGGAGAGAGTGAAGGGCGAGCCCTCCCCGTCCTCCTTCTCCTCCTCCCTCTCAGCGACGCCCGGATTGGGAGGCCTGGTCCTAGAGGGAAGCCATGGCAGGTGAGTAGGGGGGCAGGCCGCGGGCCTGCGGGGGGCGCTGCAGCGGCCTCTCACCGCTCTTGTCTTGTCTTGCAGGAGTGGGCGGAGGGAACGATTTCCAGTGGTGTTTCTCCCAAGTCAAAGGTGCCATAGACGAGGATGTGGCCGAAGGTGGGTACCGGGGGATGCCAGGCTCGGGCAGCCAAGGGGGCAAAGTAGTTCTTAAAGGGGCCGTCTGGTTAGAAATCCACTTTAAAAAAAAAACAAAAACATTTTAGAGCCAAATCACCTAAATCAATGAATCCGGCGTGGCGGCCGCGGACGTCAGGTGACCGGGCCGCGGACATCAGGTGACCGCCTGTCCTCCTGGTGAGCTGTGAACGGAGATGTGAGCGCGATCACCTGACTTGTGCGGTAACGGTCGTGCGGCCGCCGCCTGGAGCAGAGGAGGGGTTGAGGTGGGCTCACATCTGCGTACCGGACCCCTGCAGCTGGATGGGCCCCCTTAACCATTAAGGGGCCCCTCTGGGTTTTGGGCTGAAGTGAATACGCCGTATGCAGCTTTTTCTTGCGGTATCGCGAGCCGGATCTGCGGCGGCCGTAGACGAGAACCGACTTCAGTCGCGTTCCTTCCGGCTCTAGGGTTAATTAGTAACCGGACGATCGCTTTACGGAAACGCCTTCGGTAAACGGTCCTCCGATTGTATGGAAGGTCAGCCGTACGACGGCTTCTGGAACGGCCCTTTAACACGGCTGGCTTCCTGTCACATGACCCTGATCACCTGACAAAGGGTAAAAAAAAAACAGAATAATGATCACTTGCCGATGCGCCGCCCCGTGTAAACGTCACGCGCTGCCAACATGGTGTGCGTGAGTGATTGCGTTAAAGGGGTATGCCCAGCTAGGACTATCATGGTCGCCTCCCGGAGGGTCCGGCGCTGTTCTTGTGGCTCTCATTGATGTAAGGAGCCGCGTTGGTTCCCGAGCTCCTATTCACTTTAGTGAGCGCGACGGAAACTGCTCTCTGCGTAGACTGAGGCCAGGCGGCCAGTAGTAGTCATAGCCGTTTACCATCTCGGCCGAAACGGGAGTACCCCTCTAAGGGTGCGTTAACACGTGGTGGGAGGACCGCAGCAAAATCCACAGCGCTTCCTCATCAAAAACAATGGACGCCGATATCGGATCCACCCCAGTGCTGTAGATTGTGGTGCGGAGCCGCAGCTTTTGCGCTGTGCTTGAACGATCCCCAAGGCGCCGGCGCTGTCTGAGAGCGACTGAACTCGCGGTCGCTGGATGGGTTAATTCATACGAGGGGCTGTGTATTCTGAGTGTGGCGGCGTGATTATCTCGTGGGGCTCTTGTTCGAGAATCGCTATTGGAGCTGTAAAGACGTGGCTCGTGTGAGCGCCATCCGTGTTTACTATAGGGATCACATGCTTGAAAATGGCAAAAGAAGCAATGGACGACGGTTCGGTTTTCACTGATGAAGAATACAGCCTGCGACTAATATCACGCAGGGGGGAGTGCGATATTAGGGCATGAAACCCCGCCCGATATCGCGCTCGCCAGCGGGCAATTGTCCTGAAGATGCCAGGCGTTTATGCCAAGAACGCCTCACATCGCTTCCGGGAAGCAGCGATCCTCCGGCGCGGCTAAAAGGATTGCGGGGTTTTCAATGGGAAGCATCACCAACTCATTCAAAGCCATCGGCGACACGATGCGTTCTGAGAGAGCGGCCAAAGATGGCACGGGCTGCGATTTATTATTTACCCCACACCACGATATGGAAAAAAAATCCCCCGTGTGTACGACCCCGTTCAAAACAAGATGGGGTTCATATTCGTATCTCGCAAATCTCACGCGACCTTAGCTGCCGTGTGAAAGCGGCCTGTATACAGCTAACCTGCTGCGTGTGAACGTACCCTGAAGAGGTGCCATTCCCTGAGCATAAGACCATCTAAGAGTTGCTGCCACCTGTGACTGGCAGGGCGGTGCCACGCGCAGTGAATGGCAGGAGACTTACCCGCTGCTCGTTCTGAGTGTCGGAGGGGGTGAACCGATCCAGAACATCCTTGTCACCTCTGGTCAGTAGTCGGCGGCCGGGCCGCTCGTCCGTCATGGGGGCATGTGAACACTGCAGGAAATATCCCATAGAAAATCATGTGCACTACGTGTAAAGACACGTTACACGGGGTCCCTTTTACGTGCGCCGGCGGTCGGCTGAATGAGCGTTCATTCCCCGTCATGTGAATGTGTTCAGCGATTGGATGTGTGATGATAAAAAGCACAAAAATTATTTTATGTTTTTTGCTCCCCGTGTGAACATCCTGCGCTGCCCATGTGGTGTACGGTATACGGAGGAGGAGGGGCTGCATTCATGATCGCTTGCGCCCCCTTCAGTGGTCAAACAGTGAAGATGAAAGTGCAAGGGGGGGTTCCATCCTGCTAAGTTACCCTCTATCCATAGGAATAACTTGGTTATGGGTGGGGCCTGGCCAATCCAGAGATCTTGCCCCTGGCATGTCTGCACCCCCATGGGAATTGCCCGAGATAGCAGAGTTTAAGTGCCCAGCGGTCCCATTTACTTTAATTGGACCGCCAAAGATTGCTGAGCGTTTTCTCAGTTGCCGTTACCATCGAGGTTAGTGATGCACATTGTCCGACCACTGCTGTCAAAATTTCGGGAACCACCTGGGGGATTTTCCTGGATCGGTGGGGGGTTCCTTATGGAGTGGGGCTCATTCTGGGCAGAGCATTTGCCCGTCCTAAAGGATCGAGCGGTCAGTTTCACACAAGTGCATTAATACCGCCGACTGTGCGGCCCGATCATCGCCTGAGCTCCGAGCCGGACATCTGTCTGTATTACAAGCACTTCCGCGCTCCATAGAAAATCCTCCAAGCCGGAGCTGCGCTACCTGTAAAAATGCACGCAGGAGGTCGGCTGCATTAACACTTCTTACCCGTCATGTAAAAACGTACCCAGCGGATGACCAATGATAAAGGGTAAAAAGGTTATCACTTTGTGGCAGCGCAGCTGTGTAAGCGGTGTGCTGCCGGCGTCGTGGAAGGTGTATGGTGCGTCCGCAGTCTGTATATGAAGGTGAAGCACCAATCGGCTTGTCTGTCGTCGACTGTTGTTGGGTATGAGCTGTTAGGTGGTCCGTGTGGAGGGTCCCTCAGGCCTCCTGCGGGTTTTTCAACGCTGCGTTCTCAGCTGAAAACATAGCCAGGGAAACTAGAGACTTTTCCGACTCGCTGGCACAGCAACCTGCGCATAATGCTATAGAAACGCAGTACAAAGTCGCGCCGCGTCTTCAGTGCTGAAACCGCAGCCCGTTCGTCTCGGTGGCAGACACGCAGCTGAATAGAACATGCAACACTGTCAAAGCGCAGTGATGGGGGCACGGCGTTCTAAGCCTTGTGTGAGCAGCCCCATTGAAATGGCTGGAGGCATTGTAGCCTGTGTGAGGGAGACCTTGGGCTGGGTTCACACGGGCGGACATCCCACTGCAGATTGCCTGCCATCAAATGGTTCGGGTTTCACTGCAAATTCCTGTGCGGAATTTACCCCCTCATTGAGAGCGGGTGAGTCGCACAGTGGAGACTGCGACATGATTGACATGTTGCGGGTTTCCGCACGGGTTATTTCTGCAGCTTGTGGATGAGATTTTTAAAATCTCATGCACTTCGCTGCTACTGTAAATGCGGCAGAATTTCCCTGCGGAGGAAGTACCGCCCCGCGTGTACCCCGCCTAACAGTGGTTCCACACAGGTATATTACGGAAATGTTTATGCCCGTGTAATACGGAGACGTGTCCCGCCTGTCCGTGGCTCTACTGGCCTGAGCTTGGAGTAGTATAGGGGTCTGATGCGGAGAGTCCGCGGCGGCCGGGACACTCATCCGTGTTACAATGCTCCTGGGATTGTGTAGAAAATCATCTGCGCCACGTGGAAGTAAAACACACGCAAAGGCCCTTTTAGAGGCGCCAATGGTCACGTGAACGTGTCCCGCCATCAGACGACGCGTGATAAGAAGCAGTAAGCTCCTCTGCTGGCAGCACACCCACCGGGTCACACGGGGCGTCCTGTCGACGGGATGTCATTCTCAGGCTGTTTGTACAGATGTAATATCGATCCAAGAAAATCGCAGTGGTATCGCGCTCATAGATTTTATTTTATTTTTTGTGATTCTGATGCATTTTGACGTTAGTAATGCATCTTCACGTGAGTTGTTTTTTTTTTGGTTTTTTTTGTGCACGTGGAAAAAATTGTGTGGCGTTGTAATAGTTACAGGGGGGTAAAAAGGGGTTACACTCACATGGATGGCGAGTGATATCACGTCAGGTGGAATTCATGCTCACCAGAGTGAATCTCCTCTAAGGCATCGCTCACACGGGAGTATTTGCACCCCGTGTTCCGTGCGTGTAATACACACTGAATAGAACCCATTGCACATGAATGTATTCCTTTTTATCTTCATGCAGTATTCCATCACATGAGACGGTGTGTCCCATCCTATTTGGGTGCTTATTACACACTGCAGTAGGCCGTTGAAGTGAACGGGCTGACATAGTGAATATGCAGGACACCTGGGTATTTGTGCAGCAGATACACGGGTCTTTCTGCGTATTTATTTTATTTTACACGCACAAACCTGCTGGAACAGGTGAAACGCGCCGGCGTCTTTCAGTCACATAAATATGCAGTGTATTTACACTGAAATGCGCCTCTTGAATGAGCCATCACGGTGTCTTTATGTGGGCATATTCGCCCCTGACTTTCCACAACAGGATCGGCAGTAAATCCTCCGGGGCCAGAACTGTACCAAAATGGAATTTTGTTTTTTCTGAGCAACGCGGATGAGTTTGTTCTAGATCCCATCCCCGCCCCTTGTACTGTAATGTGCGGGAGATCCGCAGCATTGGTGCCTCACGTGAAGCCACTGTAAGTGCGTGGAGAATAAGCGAACGCACGGGGAAAGTGCAATGGTTCACGTGACTATTGCCGACTCGCACATGCTATGGGTGGAGAATGTGTTTGTGTTAAAGGACCCATTTCCCAAAAGCATATTGCTGGGTACATTTATGTGTCCGCTCTATGGAGTGTCCTGGCCGCCTTGCGGGTCTGCTACCTGAGCTCGTAGGGATCTGTGAAGGGAGCAGACCCGCTGTTGGGCCTCCAGTAAATGTTGCTCAGTTTCTGTAGAAAGTCCTGCGCTCCAGAGCTGCACTACATGCCACGGGCATGATGTATGAGTGATCATTAATGCACCCATGATCAACTCATGTAACCCCAGCTTAAAGCATGGCCCGCAACAGAATGATTTCCGTACCGAAATTCCTGCATGTGGTTTTGGACGAAGGCAGAGAAATTGCGCTGAGGGTACATCCACCTGGGACGTATCTTCTAGGTTGGGAAATCTCATTTGAGGGAATGGGACATTGGCAGACGGCACATGCTACTACAGTTGTTTGCGTACATAATGCACAATGCCGACCTCACATTGACTTTCAGTTGTGCAAAGTGATGGCAGCATGCACAATCTTGGCGTGTATGTGTGCGTATGGGGATTGTTGGCGTGTATTTGCTGCGCTTCAGACCCGTGCATTGAGTTCAACGAAATACACTCGTGGGAGAGACGCTGCATGCTTGTGCATCCTTGCAATACATGCCTGCGCATTCGCATGAGACAATGCAGAAGATGCGTGAAAGCATAAGAACGGTCGTCTGGTGAAGTAGCCTGTTGCGGAGTGTTCCACCACATTCGGTAGAGGTGCTCTGCTCAGGGTCCCACCGATCAGTTAATGTTCAGCCCCACTGTCAGTACGGACAGCCCAGGAAGCTGATTGCGAGCGCTCTGTAGTGCAGGTCACATTGAATTCAGTGACAACTGTTTCTGCTTTCGGCACTAACAGGCCTGGGGGTCTCAAGCTGCAGACCCCTACTGATCAACTATTTTTAGTAGATATTTGCATGCCCCATAAAATGCCAATACTAGACTTGAAAAATTAATTAAAACATTTTTTAAGAACTTTTTGTACTGTCCCTCTATTGTGCCTCCTGGAATCTGAAAAATTAACAAAAAATGGGGGGCTACAATTCTCCTAGTTAGTGGGGTGTGTCCCTGTATGCCCAGACTCTTCATCAATGTGATCTAAACTGGATGCAAAAAGTCATTTGATTAACATCACAGAAAAGAGAAAACTGTCCAAGTACCCCCAAATCTTCGCTCTGTTTTGGTCCTGGTGGTTGTGCCTTACGGGACGGGCATGCAGCGCTGCTGTCTGTTCTGTACTGGCGATAAAGGGATTCCATCTGCCTTTTGCGCACTGTGGTGGGATCAGTTTTGCTGGAGGCCACTTGCTCTTTGTGACAAACTTTTCACAGCGCCGCATGCTGTTTAGTAAATTAGGCGCATCTTTCAATATTTTTATCACTTTTTACACCGCCTCACCTGCGGGAATGAGATTGTGACAAGTTTTGTGACTTTTAGTAATTCTTAATGCTGCCTGAAAACCACCTTTTCTTTCCACTTTGCAGTTTTTTACATCTCAGTTCGTGTTTCTTAAGACTTATGGAGCAAACGTTTTTTTTTTCTGCAAAACTCCCCTTTCGCAAAAAAAATTTCTTGATTACTGAAAACTATTGCACAGGCTTTGATAAAGTTCTTACGCCCATGGCCGTATGAAGACTGTGCACGGAGCAACATTGCAATGTGTTTGTGCGGATTGTGTGCAGGGGCCCAAATGGCGACCAAAATCGCCACCAGTGGGACGGAGAATCTGCGTATAATGTTGTACAGGAGAACCCCTTGTACATTGCCCCCCACGCACGCGCTGCCCGTGTCTTCTGTCTCAGCTCCTGACTCGTGTGCCGACTGGTCAGGATGCAAGAACTGCATGTAATATAAGCCGCACTGAGCGCGGCTCCTGTGTCTTACTTCTTGCGGCGAGGTGAATACGCATGCAGCTGCGCATTTGCTGCATATTTACATCCTTTAAAATTTATTGGGCGATTTCGGTCCTATTTTGGGCCATAGGCACATCGCGTGGGTTTTTTTTTCTCCTAACACTCATAAAATACGCGCATAAGGCCTCGTGCACACGGGCGGAAACCATTTTCCTGCTGTCCCAACGGCGAGTCGCGCGGTCCATCCGCATTACAGATTCTAGATTCAGAAAGTGGGTTACGTTCGGACGCCACTGCCGGATTCCGCATGTGGAATCTGACCCACCGGTGTGCATGCGGCCTAAAAAAGGACTCGTCTAAATACACAAGTGCAAATCTATGGTGTTACATGCTGTAGTACTTCCATAAAAATTACGGACATAACGCGGACGAAGTTGGCCCATCTGCATGAGGCCTCAGTATAGTAGTCATAAGCACTTCTTCCCCGGTATGTGCAGCGCTGTCTTGGGTAATGTAGGTCCTCGCAGGACAATGGAAGTCACGCGACTGGCCCCGATGGACTGCCCTTTTCAGATATTAAGTGGACTACCTTGGAGCGATGTGTTGAGACCAACCTCGGACCATACAGGAGGCACATTTGTGAAAGTCACAGTTTGGGGAAGTTTGGAAAAATACAGTGAAAGTGAGGAAACCCCTTTAATGGGGACGGTAACACCCAGTTACATGTATTTCCAGATGAAATAAGGATGGCACTGTGCGAAGTGCTAGGAAAGGGGCTTCATAGCTAGAAGCTAATCGGACACAGCGGAGGGCACCTCTAAGCTCTGTGTATAAGGAAACCTCGGCCCGTGGTAGGGAGCAACTTCCCTCGGCCAGTGCCCCACCACTCCTCCAGACAGACTGAGGATGGCTATATTTGCAGAGACGGGAAGCTGCGGCCGCCCAGAACAGAACAAAATGATCCGGACTTGCTGCTGTCTCCTGGGATGCAGCCGTGTATCCGGTCTGCTACTTAGGATGTATCGGGTCCACTTTCCATCTCATACTTGTGTGACACATCCACAGGATGAGAGATGCTGTTCTCTCCTCCGGGACCGTCCGGCTGCATGCAGTGGTTGGGAGTATGGGGCCGGCTGTATTACAGGGACAGTGTTTCTGCAGCTCCAGAGTTGCGGTATATTTACCTGGGCAATTTTTCCTTTTTTTAATGCAAGTTTCGGGCAGACTGCTTGTTGAGAATCGTGCAGTTCTCGTGCGCTAATTGTTCAGCGGTTCACATTTCTACGTGGGGCACTGAATGATCAGTGTTTGAAGCGCACGAGCCGCGGCTCCTGAGGATGTAGTGAAGTGCTATACACAACATTGTGATACCTGATGGTTGTGCGGTTGTAGCAACGACCCGGGCATCTGAGGCGACAAAAATCTATTCAGACCAGCCTTGTGGTGGGGAAGGTTGATTTTTCTTTACTGTGATGTGAAGCGTTCTCCATTGGAGAACCATTCAATAATAGTAAAAGTAATGGCGCTCGACGTCCAATGACAGACGTTCTGCTAATAAGCTTCACTAAGCGCGTTCATGTCCGGCTGTAAATGCAGCTGATGGTCGTATGCAGGCAGCTCCAGAGAGCCTCGTGGTGAGACGTGGGACTGGCAAAATGCTTCCGGGTGACTAGAAAGTTGCAGTATTTATTCCCCATCCAACACCACCAGCTCCCTGCAATGTTATTGGCCGGGTCTCACCAAGTAGTAGATTAGGACAGCAATAATACTTGAAGGGATCTTCCACTTAAGCAACATAAATGCTAATCATATGTTAGTTTGCAGTGCGGTTCTGCTTTGGATTTTGTCTGTAGCTGTATAAACATCACCTTCTCCTGGCACGTCAGAAGTGTTTATTCACTGGTTGCCATGGATACGTCCTGTGGGCTTACAGCCCTACCGGTTGGGCTTGTTGGTAGGAATGATTAGGGATGGTGTTTTTTCTTTTCTTTCTATTTAGCTCTTATTTATGCCTCCTGAACCCGGTCGGGTATGCACAGTGCCCCCGTGTAGGGGTTCCAGGACAAACTGGTATGCACCGTGCCCCCGTGTAGGGGTTCCAGGACAAACTGGTATGCACCGTGCCCTTGTGTAGGGGTTCCAGGACAAACTGGTATGCACCGTGCCCCCGTGTAGGGGTTCCAGGACAAACTGGTATGCGCAGTGCCCCCGTGTAGGGGTTTCAGGACAAACTGGTATGCGCAGTGCCCCCGTGTAGGGGTTTCAGGACAAACTGGTATGCGCAGTGCCCCCGTGTAGGGGTTTCAGGACAAACTGGTATGCGCAGTGCCCCCGTGTAGGGGTTTCAGGACAAGCTGGTATGCGCAGTGCCCCCGTGTAGGGGTTTCAGGACAAGCTGGTATGCGCAGTGCCCCCGTGTAGGGGTTTCAGGACAAGCTGGTATGCGCAGTGCCCCCGTGTAGGGGTTTCAGGACAAGCTGGTATGCGCAGTGCCCCCGTGTAGGGGTTTCAGGACAAGCTGGTATGCGCAGTGCCCCCGTGTAGGGGTTTCAGGACAAGCTGGTATGCGCAGTGCCCCCGTGTAGGGGTTTCAGGACAAGCTGGTATGCGCAGTGCCCCCGTGTAGGGGTTTCAGGACAAGCTGGTATGCGCAGTGCCCCCGTGTAGGGGTTTCAGGACAAGCTGGTATGCGCAGTGCCCCCGTGTAGGGGTTTCAGGACAAGCTGGTATGCGCAGTGCCCCCGTGTAGGGGTTTCAGGACAAGCTGGTATGCGCAGTGCCCCCGTGTAGGGGTTTCAGGACAAGCTGGTATGCGCAGTGCCCCCGTGTAGGGGTTTCAGGACAAGCTGGTATGCGCAGTGCCCCCGTGTAGGGGTTTCAGGACAAGCTGGTATGCGCAGTGCCCCCGTGTAGGGGTTTCAGGACAAGCTGGTATGCGCAGTGCCCCCGTGTAGGGGTTTCAGGACAAGCTGGTATGCGCAGTGCCCCCGTGTAGGGGTTTCAGGACAAGCTGGTATGCGCAGTGCCCCCGTGTAGGGGTTTCAGGACAAGCTGGTATGCGCAGTGCCCCCGTGTAGGGGTTTCAGGACAAGCTGGTATGCGCAGTGCCCCCGTGTAGGGGTTTCAGGACAAGCTGGTATGCGCAGTGCCCCCGTGTAGGGGTTTCAGGACAAGCTGGTATGCGCAGTGCCCCCGTGTAGGGGTTTCAGGACAAGCTGGTATGCGCAGTGCCCCCGTGTAGGGGTTTCAGGACAAGCTGGTATGCGCAGTGCCCCCGTGTAGGGGTTTCAGGACAAACTGGTATGCGCAGTGCCCCCGTGTAGGGGTTTCAGGACAAGCTGGTATGCGCAGTGCCCCCGTGTAGGGGTTTCAGGACAAGCTGGTATGCGCAGTGCCCCCGTGTAGGGGTTTCAGGACAAGCTGGTATGCGCAGTGCCCCCGTGTAGGGGTTTCAGGACAAGCTGGTATGCGCAGTGCCCCCGTGTAGGGGTTTCAGGACAAGCTGGTATGCGCAGTGCCCCCGTGTAGGGGTTTCAGGACAAGCTGGTATGCGCAGTGCCCCCGTGTAGGGGTTTCAGGACAAGCTGGTATGCGCAGTGCCCCCGTGTAGGGGTTTCAGGACAAGCTGGTATGCGCAGTGCCCCCGTGTAGGGGTTTCAGGACAAACTGGTATGCGCAGTGCCCCCGTGTAGGGGTTTCAGGACAAACTGGTATGCGCCGTGCCCCCGTGTAGGGGGTTTCAGGACAAACTGGTATGCGCCGTGCCCCCGTGTAGGGGGTTTCAGGACAAACTGGTATGCGCCGTGCCCCCGTGTAGGGGGTTTCAGGACAAACTGGTATGCGCCGTGCCCCCGTGTAGGGGGTTTCAGGACAAACTGGTATGCGCCGTGCCCCCGTGTAGGGGGTTTCAGGACAAACTGGTATGCGCCGTGCCCCCGTGTAGGGGTTTCAGGACAAACTGGTATGCGCCGTGCCCCCGTGTAGGGGTTTCAGGACAAACTGGTATGCGCCGTGTCCCCGTGTAGGGGTTTCAGGACAAACTGGTATGCACAGTGCCCCCCGTGTAAGGCTTTCAGGACAAACACACTTTTAACGCACACAAAATAGAGCATGTTCTATTTTTTGCGTGTGAGATGTGTGCGCAAAATAGGGAAATTAGGAACGAACTCCTTGATAGTGCGTTCTATTCTCTACGTATTGCGCACACAATATTTTCTCGCACAAATGCGTCCGTGTGAAGGAGCCCCCGGAGCGGAACAGAAGATCGATCTCTGATGTGAACGCGGCATAATTCTATTCTGCAGGTGAGGAACGGATTGTACAGGGCTCGATTATGATGACCACCGCAGGCCCTACAGGACTCTCGGGCCCCTTTGACACTGCTAGTGGCTCCCTGCTTGAAGCCTAGCACATGTGTCTAAGCAGACTTTTAATATGATTTGCCCTTTGGTGAGAATGGTGATGGGGGTATAATAAGAGGAGTTACTGTAGGGTCATCCCATATGGACACCCCTCCTGTAAATGAAGACCACCTTGCAGTCAGCCATTACCCAGGAGGCTTCAGGTGTCTACATATTTCTCCCCTGCAGTTTAGAGGAATGGCTATATAATACATGATCATGCTTGGTTCTCTGGAGCAGGAGATGCTCTTTGGGACAGCTCACTACTATCGGTTAGAGGGACCCCCAACGTGGCTGTTGCACAATCCCTTAAGGGAGGTTGACCCAAAATAAACTTATGGAAAAAAGCTAAATGTAAGCTAGCTTGGGCCTGTGCTCCTCCTCTCTGCACGAGCCTGATGAGAAGTTGTACGACTGGGGCCGTGGTCACACACATGGCTGCCCTGCTCCATTCCATTTCTATGGGGGTGACTAAAGCAGCCAAGTTCATGGTGGCGGTAGGAGCAACTGAGGGCTTCAGACACTTGTGTTAGTGATCATGGGGAGTCCCGGTGGTCACAGATTTATCACCTATCCTATGGGGAAACCCCTTGAAGGCTGGAAACCAGCAGTGGACTATCATGAGACCTGCAGGCCCTTTGTAGCTCCCATTCTGTATTTCGAGGAGTCCTTTTACATACGGCTATGTACACTATGTTCATCTCATTCGCAATACTTCAGTATTGTATTTTTGCAAGTATCCTATTAAGGCGGCTGTCCAGTTGTAGACTATTAATGGCTTAGTCTTATGATTGGCCATCACTAGTAGGTTGGTAGGGGTCCACTGCCTGGGACTCCACTGATTAGCCAGGCCAGCGTGCTCATGCCTTGAGTGGAGTTCTGCAGGAAGCAGACTGCTCTGTTCCCACTGCAGTGGCCAGGTTTTGGTATTACATGTAAAGTTCTTATTCACTGCAATGAAAATTTGGCTTGCAACACCAGACCTGGCCACTGCGGTAGGAACAGCGCTGTCTGTTTCCTGCATAAATCAGCACAATGTACAAGTGCATTGGGCCGGGCAAACAACCGGTCAGAGGGAGGCCCTGGCAATGGACCCCAACTGACCTGCTATTGATTGCTTATCCTTAGGATAGATAAAAGCTGTCCAATTGTAATATATTGATGACCTTTCTGCTGTGCCACAGAAGTGGCTTAATAGGCGAAAATCCAAGACAGCCGTGGGAACCTTCACAAGACCATAGGCGGTCATGGCATCTGAACGGGTCTTTGTGATCTTGTCACAAGGGGTCTTTTGGGAGACGGGGAGCCCCTCGCTTGCTATCAGAATTGACAGCGGCATCTTAATAGTTAACGACTGCTTGGATTGCAGCCATTAGCAGCAGCTTTATGCAGCGGACAGACCAATGATGTACATCACTGGTGATGAAGGGGCTCTGTGAGCGGTACATCCCCTTCATTGTTTACCAGGCACAGGACTGTCCAGCGACGACCCTTCTCCGGTCCCAAGCCGGCTAATGAGAAGACCTCTTTACTGTAGAAGTCACGTTAATGTAACTGACAGCTGGCAGAACTGCTGGTAGCATCTGGGACGAGGCTGCCATCATGGGTTAATGGTTGGCGCTTTTTTTTTTCTTCTTCCCGGCAGTCCTGGTGAAGCTGCAACTCGGCTCATTTCCCTCGTTATTTTTTCCCAACCTCTAGCAGATTGCCGCCTTTACCGTTAACGACGTGATTACATTAGAGCTGCGGGACACGACCCGTCGCTCCGGGATGACCCTCGTTTTATGTCCTTGATGGTTAGGAACCCCTTATTGACACCCGTCCGGCCCTGTAGATCTGACTAATCCCGCGGGGGGCACGGCTTATCCTGGCACACTGGCCGGACTCATCCTTGTCCTTTCTCACACAAGGGCATCTGGAGTATGAAGTATTCCCAGCGCTCCCCTCTCTCCACTTCTCCTGCTTTCTGCTGTCGGAATGATGAGACGTCTTGAGGTTGTTGCAGTTGATTCTCGACCTGTAAGAAACAGGGTGTGTAGCGTCTTGATGTCATTAAACAGAGGTGCTAATTTTGTGCGTGGTACTGAACCTGCACGGCTTGTATCTGCAAAACCACAGTGCGCCTCGTCTCCTCCTCTGTCCCAGCAGCCGCAGACGGGCCCAAGTTTGTGCTTGTTTTATTGGCTTTGGGGGAACATCAAGATTCACAGAGATTAGACTCTACAGTAGGATGCTTGCTGCGTTCATCTGCACTGCTTTATTACAATACTGATGTAGCAGAGCTGAGTCTGTGAGCTGGCACAATACATTGAGGTCTAACTTCTGTCCTATTTTGGTCCATATTAACTAACCAGAATCGCCCATGAAAGTGTGTGGGAACGCATACATCTATTGGTCCTCGCACATCGGGTACGCACACAGTGAAAACAGTGCAATTTATCAATTACCAAAACTGCTGGATGGGCAGTCTAAGACAACCCTGGGGCCTTACGGGAGGCCCCTGGCTGCCATGACACCCGCACAGGTCCCTGCGATCTCATTGCGGGGGGGGGGGGTGCGGCATATGGGACCCCCGAACGTCGATCAGGGGATTCAGAATGGACAGCGGCATTTAAAGGGTTAATAGCGCTGATCAGCCGTGCGGCTGATTGCAGCTATTGCCTGTGGGTGTCAGCTGTAATAAACAGCCTGCGCTGTATGAAAAGGGGTCGCCCCACAATCTCTTGTCATACATACCCCAACGCAGCAGAACATAACTGTACGTCCTGGAGCGGGACGGGTTAAAGGGAACCTGTCATCGCCACTGAGAACCATAAACTAAGTGGGTGGGATAAGGAGTTCAGGTTTGTATTTTTTTTTTTTAGATTGACCAGTCTCCCCGTTCCTCCTGTAAATGGAGCACAGTCCGTGCGTTGGACTCCTCTCCGGGTCGGTGTGTTGTATATTCTACCAACGTTCATGTATCGCTGCCAGAATATCCCTCTTAGATGGTGATTTTTGTATTTGATGCCTCATGATTAACGGGGTTTTCTGGGACTGACATATTAATGTCTTGTCTTCAGGATAGAGCATCGATATGAGAGTTGTGGGGATCCGGGAGGCCTGTCGGTCAGAGGTCTAAGTGCAGCGCGGTCCTATTTAGCTGCCCTGGGTACAGCCGCTATGTAATGTGTAGTGGCTGTGGGGCTCACCCGAGCTCTTTAGACAGCTGATCAGCAGAGATCACCAGCGGCGGACCCACACTGGTCACTGGTTAATGATCTGTCCTCAAGATATTGACCCATTCCATCAATGAAGACCTCTTTAAGGTCACTTAAATATAGCGGATGTCTAATAAAAATTACTGGACTTTAAAGGGGTTCTTAACTTAGTGGAACATGAGGTGGCTGGGCTGACTAAAAAGGCGTACCATGGCTGAGGAACGCTGTTGTTTGTAACTCCCATAGAAGTCAGTGTGAATCACTGTGAACTACGTTCTTTCTGTAAGGCCCAATGTACACGGGCAGGTTTGAATTGTGGAATCTGCGCATGGCACCTGCATTTCAAGCCACCCATAGGGAAACATGGCGGTCTGCAACTCAATTAACCCCTTGAGTGGCACTCCCGGAAATTTTCCGGGATGAGCTCCACTGGCCATAATGATTTCTGGGCTATGTTTCACTATGGGACCTGCAGAGCACATTGCCATAAGCTGTGGCATTGTGCTCTGCCTGCACATTCCCACCCAGAGCAGTGCAGGTCTGTGAAAAAAGAAGCAGGAAGATATTACCGATCTGCCGCAACCTCCCGCTTCTATTTTCAAACCCCTGCACTGCTTTGTTTACAGGTTGCCATGGAGACCATCAGCTTGTCAGAAGCCGGCTGATGGTCTCTATGGCAGGGAGAGCTGGTGATCGGCTGTCAGAGGATAGCCAGGCACCAGCTCTTACATAGCAGAGAATGGAGAAAACCTCCGATCTCTGCTGTGGTATCCCTTTACATGCCGCGGTCAATGTGATCGCAGCATATAAAGGGCTGACAGAGGGAGGGGGCTCCCTCTGTCAGAGGATAGCCGGGCACCAGCTCTTACACAGCAGAGAATGGCGAAAACCTCTGATCTCCGGTGTTAACACTTTACATTCCGCGGTCTGCATCTGCAGCATTTTAAAGGGCTGTTACCATCAGACCCCCAGGATGTGATCAGGGGGTCTCTGTGAAGGGACAAAAATTTTTAAGTTACATAAAAATCACTTTTCTTCGTTAAAAAATTAAAACCAAAATTAAACGTTGTGGTATCCCTGCGGCGAGATGGAAGTTAGTACATTATTTAACCCCTTAATGACAGCCCCCCCCCCCCTTTTCGTTTTTTCCTCCCCTTGTTTAAAAAAATCATAACTCCTTTATTTATCCATCGACATTGCTGTAGGAGGGCTTGTTTTTTGCAGGACGAGTTGTATTTTTCAATGGTGCTATTTACTGTACCATATAATGTACTGAAAAACTTTTACAAAATTCTCAGTGGAATAAAATGCAAAAAAAATGACATTCTGCCATTTTTAGTGTGTTTTGTTTCTACGGCGCACAAACTGCAACAAGAATGACCTGATAACTTTATTCTCTGGGTCGGTACGATTACTACCATACCAGACATTTAATTTTTTTAAAATTGTTTTCTGCTGCATGTTCTGCGTGCAATAACTTTTTTATATTTCTGTCGACGTAGTTGAGCGAGGGCTCATTTATTGCGGGATGTCCTGCAGTTTAAGTTAGTACTAATTTGGAAAACTTATGGCTTTGATCTCTTTTTATTGCGTTTTTTCTGGGAGACAGGGTGACTGAAAGTGCATTTCTGGCGTTCTTTATTTTTTATTTTTTCAGACTACGTTCACCATGTGGGGTAAATAATGCGATACTTTGATAGATCAGCACGGGCACCGCGATACCAAATATGTATTTTTCTTTTATGATTTAGATTTTTTTTTTCTTATTTTACAGATGGCAAAAGGAGGGCGATTTTTAAACGTTTTCCCCTTTTTTTTTTTTTTTTTTTTTTTTTACTATGAAAAAGTTGCAAAAAAGAAAATAACTATTACAATTTGGTATTGGCATAATCATACCGGCCTGTAGAATTACTTAAATACATTATTTATACTGCTCAGAGAATGCAGTGAAAAATAAAACTTTAAAACCTGCCAGAATTAGGGGGGGGGGGGGGGGGTAGGAAACCCGCCACTCAAGGGGTTAAAGTATACGGATTTCATTTGCGGACTTTTTGGTTCGGAGACCATATCGCAGCATGCTCCGTTTCAGTGCGGTTCCCACACAGACTGCTCCAATTGAAGTCAATGGAAACTGTCCGACTCGCCCGTCCGCAAATAACATTGCGGGTTCCGCAGAAAAAGCTGGAGATTCAAAAAAATTTAAAAATGTGTACTGCGCATGTCTGACGGTGAACCGTGCGGACCATCCGCAGTACAGATAACCTGGAAGACGAGGGGTCTGCGCGGACCCCACCGCCTGCAGGTATGCAGGGTCTTCCGCCGCGGTTACAGACTGGATTCAGCACACGGAATCTGACCTGCCCGTGGACATGTGGCCTCACTCCTAAATTGCTGAAGCAGCATAGTTGCTATTAACTTTGCAATGTTAATTGCGGATAGGCTGCGGGTCGGGCGGCTTCCGTTGACTTCAATGAAGTCCCTCTGCACGGATTCCACATAACGTGGAACATGCAGCGATTTGTAAATCCTCTTGCGGAAATTAGAATTACTATTCACTCATCTGAGCGGACATGCAAGATGTTTTCAGTAGGCCCCCTGCACACGGGCGGAAATTCTGCAACGGGATTTCCCCGCAGAATTTCCGTCCATGCCCGCCTGCATAGGATTGCATTGCAAAACGCAATCCTATGCACACAGCCACGATTTGTCCGCGTGAAAACACGCGGAAAACAAATTGCGGCATGTTCTATTTCTGTGCGGGTCTCGGAGAGGCCCACACAGAAGCGTCAGTACTGACTGGCCAGCCCCTCTTTGCACATGTGCTGGCTGGCCATCAGCCGGCGCGTAGCAGAGACTGAAGATGCCGGGAACAGGTGAGCTGCAGGGGCACAGGTCCACATCCTGCTGCAAGAATTCTCACAGCGGGATCCGACCGGGCTGTCTGCAGGCGGCCATAGGTGGACTACTGCGTATCGTCTACGCAGGTGACCATCACAGATTACGCAATTGAAATCCGATCCCGTGAAGCTGACCTACCTGAAGTCCTCAGATTTGGTCAGGTACATAATAGTTAAAGTTTACTCTCCTTTTAGCAATCTCCTGGTGACATGTCAGAAGTTTTGCTCGGTGGGGATCCCGGGTGCTATGACCCCCTATGAATAGGAACAGGCAGAAGCGCTTATCTGAGCTCTCTGCCCATCGGTTTTCCCAGCCGCCGCTCAGAGCGGGCTCCGGACGCTGCATGCAATGTTGAATGCGTCTGCCTGTTTAACAATCAGTGGGGGTCTCGGCACCCGGTGGTCCCCCACAGTTCAAAACTTCTGATATCACTTCAGCATGGCAGACGTTTGTAAAAAGTTTAGTAACCCTTTAAAGAACTATTAGCACATCACTCTTGAGATCCTCCACTTCCGCCACTTTCACAATTGTGAGTTAATCCCACGTTGGTTGGAACCCTAGTATGTAATTGTGTGGCCCTTCTGTAATTAAGTACGCGCCTCAGTAGTATTTGGCTCGGTCAGCACTTTCTGCTGTGTTATTATCAGACATTACTTGAGGTGTGTCTTCTCTGCGTCATTATAGCACACAAATACTTAATTGTTCTGCTGATTGTAGACTTGCTAGTCGGAGCAGCCCAGGACTACAGAGGAAGGACTAGGCTGCAGGACCGCGGACTGACTAGCTAGTAGTTGTAGATTGTCCCACCTGTAACCTAGCAAGGCCTTGCATGACGTTTGCAGAGACCTATGGTCTCTCTGCTGGTAGGATACCCTAACCCTATTCCAAAGGCCCCTGCTCCTGCGGTCTCTTCGTAGTCAGACCCAAAATAGCTTCTCATTTGACTACGTCAGTGACGTGGGGAAAAGGAATTGCCTATTTGGGGCGAAACGTGTCTTTTAAGGGAATTTCACTTTCCTTCCTCTGATTTAAGGGGGCACTAACTTTTCAGACCACTTCTACTAATCTAGCTTGTGTTAGTCTCATTTCTGTAATTAACTTGCATTACCATAGTAAATCACGTTTGAATTGGCTGCCACTAGGGGTCTCCCTTCCAGCTTCTCTGCAGTCCACTGTGTTAAGGCCCATTTAGGCCCCCTGTCCATGGGCGTTGCGGTATCCCGTGGCGGATCTCTGCCACTGGAGCTAGCAGACGGGTCTCCGCTGTCAGCCTATCTGACAAATAGGCTAACCGGGGCAATTCGCAGCATGCTGCGTATTGCCAGCCGCGAGCAGGGAATCGCTCATGGACATGGGGTCAGCACTTTCCATATGAACCCTATGAAAGGCTTCAGACGGTGTGATTCAGGGGGCCTTACACGGAGCGATGATCGCTCAAACGACAGTTTGACAGCTTTGTGCGATCATGTTGCATAAACTATTAAGTAGCTACTGGGCTGCTTAATATCTTATCAGCATGCAAATTAAGCCTTTAGCTGAATGCAATTAATAGCTAGAGGGCTTTTTAGCGAATTTTTTTTTTTTTTTTTTTTTCTTAGCGATCATTGCTCCGTGTAAATGGGCTGAAGGGGCTACCTTCACATGCTGGAAGCTCTGCAGACCCTGTGACACCAACTCCCAGTCTCTGACAGATAGAGAGATACGCACAAAGTGTCTCTAAATGCCTGATGGATCTGGCAAAAAAGAGGGACGGGCATTCAGATACAACCTCCCTGCTGTTTGGAACAGACTGTGGATAAATGCTTAGTGGTAGAACTCCCTTAACCCTAAAGAATATACATGTGCAGAGTTTGTGGCGAGGGATCAGGATTTCATCCTTGCCATATACAGCAGGTGCTGACACCCCTGCAACAGCCACGATCAACTTCTAACTCTCAAAAGGCCCCAATCTGTGTTTGGGGGGCAAGGTGTTTTGAACGGCCCCCTTGTGACTGTGAGGTGCCCTACAATTGTCATGGCAGCCCAGGGCCTTCTGAAGACTCCCTGGGCTGCCATGAATAAATGCCTATTAAGGCGTGCGACATATCGGAATACAGTATAAGGCAATACAATACCATTGCATTATACTATATGAACGACCAGAAGCTCAAGTCCCTGTAGGGGACTAAAAAAAGTAAAACAAAAATGGTTTTTGGTTCGTCTTTTTTTTTTTTTTTTTTCTTCACACTTTAATAAAAGAAAAAACATGGTTTTATTATTTTTACGTTGTTTTCAATTTACTTTCTATATTTAAAGTGTTTTGGGCTGGCTGCACAGCGATATTTGTCTCTGTGCCCAGCCGGCATCCACGCGTACCTGTCTTTTCTGTACTGCAGATGGTCTGGACGGCTCACCGTCGGACATGTGCGCTATAGAGGGTTTTTGTTGTTTTTGGTTTTTTTTGTATCCCTGCTTTTCCCATGCCGTCACTAAGCAAAGACCGCAACCTTCCTGCTATGTCATTGTGGAAGGCCCTTGGGTTGGATGGCTTCCATTGACTTTAGTGAAATCCGCCTAAAAATAGAGCATGCTGCAATTTTTTGGTCACTCTGTGTAAAAAAAAAAAAAAAAAAAAATGTAACAAAAAAGCAATCAAAAAGCCATATGCGCTCCACCATGGTACCAGTAGAAGCTACGGGATGTCCTGCACAAATGAGCCCTCAGACCATCGATGGAAAGCTAGTTATGGCGGCAGAAAATCATGTATATACGTACAGGATAAAACGTTGTTCAGTAGAATATGTTACATTAAATGGTATCATTGAAAAATTTAGCTCGGCCCACAAAAAGAAGCCCTCGGATTGCTGCGTTGATGGAAAAATAAGTCCTTATTTTTTGAAAGTGGGGGGGAAAAGAACTGAAAAATAAATACAAAGGAAAAAACACAACCCCAAAGCTGCCTCCTTAAGTCCACTCTCAGGGTGGCTTCACACGAGCGTCTTTTTGTGCGTACATACGCGCGCGCAAAAACACGCTTCTATTATAAGCAATGCATTCCCTATGGTGTGTTCACATGTCTGTGCTTTGCAGGTGCGTGCCTGTAAAGATGGGACATGCGTGCACCATAGGGAATTCACACATTGTCTTCAATGGTCTGACGGCACCCCTGAGTTTTTCAGGGAAGAGCTTCCAGCCGTATCTTATCTTACGCTGCTCTGGGGAGTATTCAGGGAGCGCAGGGACCAATCAGAGGCAGCACTCTGCTGTCATTCAATAGCTGAGAGCTGCCTTTGATTGGTCACATTGTTCCATCCAATCAGAGGCAGCCCATTCAGCAGGTGGGGATTTTAAATCCCCACCTGCTGAATACTCAGAGCAGTGCAGGAGAAGGGCCGGTTGGAGGAGGCTGAGCCCCGGCAGCTGAAAAAAGTTGAGTATTTCTTATCACTTTTTTTTTTTTTTTTCTTGTTTTTTAGGGAAGGGCTTATATATAAAGCCCTTCCCTGAAAAACAATTACAGGATGCCAGCAACAGGATTCCCTACCGCAGCTGTCATCTGTGACAGCTGTGGTTGGGAATTTTTTATTCCCCGCAGAGATGAAGAATTCCTTTGCTGTATCTGTCACAGATGTGGCAGGTGCAGCAGGGAATTCTTTTTTCCTCGCGGGGTTGAAGAAAACATCTGTCCTTCATCCCTGTGGGGACACTGCAGCTGCGAACAGGTAAGTCCTTTTTTTTTTTTTTTTGCCGCCTTTTACACTAAAATTCTTGTTTTTCAGTGAAGGGCTTATATGTAAAGCCCTTCCTTGAAAAACAATTCAGGGGTGCCAGCAGACCATTAGCTTCAATGGAGCCACCGGCAGCAGCCGCGGCTCCATTGAAGGCAATGCACAGACCTTCATACACGCGTGTTTTTAAGCTAACATAGATGCGCACCTATGTACGTCCCAGAACATGCTCGTGTGAAGCCACCCTCACACAGGCAATAGTAAAAATACAGCGTTATTACTAGGGCAGAGCTGCTTTGTGCTGCATTCAGTGTGAGCACTTTCCTGGATTGTTACTGCACTTTTAGCGCAGTAGCGCCGCAGACAAAGTAAGCCGATGACCTCTCCACTTCCCCTCTTGGTGACATAAGACACTGGAGGAGTTTTACAGCGTTTAGCGCAACGTTAAAAAATGGGCTGTGTGAGAGCAGCTTAAAGGGGTTCTGACATTAAAAAAAAATTTACTCACCTTGCCTGGCTAGGACCGATCGCCAGGCATGTCCCCTCCAGCCGGCATCTTTTTCTGTGGCTTGTAGAAGCAGAGCAGGAGCGGTCAAAATGACCGCTTCCTGCTCTGCTCCGTCCGTCAGCCACTTCCGAGGTGAACGGACCGGCCGCCCACAGCAAGCACGTCACAAGCAGTGCGTGCTGTGGGCGGCCCATCCGTCCTGGCTGAACTCCGAGATTCTGCGTGTGCGCAGTGGAGACGCGGCCCGTCCTGACTCCTGTCAGAGGGCACCTCTCCACTGCGCATGTGCGCGATCCCGGAGCAGCGCTGCTCGTGGAGGAAGAGCAGGAGACAAGGTAAGTATCATGTTTTTATGTTTTAGCAGCCATTAAACCATGGGTTCCCTGTGTCCATTAGGCAGATCAGGGAACAATGGCTGCTAAAGCATAAATTATTCATGTCGGAACCCCTTTAAGGGGTTAAATAACGGGTACACCCCTTTTAATCTGGATGAACTAGAACCTTATTGTACCAGATTATAAACCTAATCCGCACAGGCTTACGTTGTTACTGATTTGGTTATGAGTTTTTAGATGCCATCATTCGGCCTCCCGTTTCTATTGCTCCTGCCTCCTCCAATCGGTGGCAGGCATTGGCGGGGCCGCTTCTAGTTAGTCGCGATCCGTCGAAAGCCGATGTGCGCAGGGCCTTAAACAGATACAGCCGCTATGTAATTATGTTCTCCTAACGCCTTGTTTCTCCTCTTACAGCTGATATTATTTCCACTGTCGAATTCAACTTTTCGGGAGACTTGTTAGCAACAGGAGACAAAGGCGGAAGAGTCGTTATATTTCAAAGGGAACAAGAGGTTGGTCCTTTCTGCTTACTAAAAATATCCTTCTGTGTATTGAAAGTGACAACTCTCCTGGCATTGAGCTTACAGCTCTGCCATTGTGCTTCCATGTCACTGATGGGATGGCCACCTGGATAGTAAAGATGGATACAAGTAAATACCCAATTTACTGAATAATACCCTGTTACTTCCCAGTAACCTCATCACGCAGTCATGTTGGTAGTTGTGATGTAATCTGTTCACCCCAGTGACGAGTGGGGAATAGATACCCAGTTATGTTTCCCAAATGGCGCACACTTGTTCAGTTTTCAGAGATTGATTCCCTTTGAGTATCTGACTTGTTAAAAGAACTGTCCGCATTTGCAGTCTTTTTTATTATTTTTTTTTATTGTCACAATGTATCTGAAGTGGAGTATGAACCGCTCTCCAACAGCTCCTCATTTGACTTTCGCTGCATTCATTTCACATACGAACATTTGAAGTGTCTTCCGTCCTGACCGTATATCTAAACAGTTAGTAGGCGACTGAGACCCCCTTCCCACATTTCATCAGCGGCCCATGCAATGCGATAGGAGGGTGCTGGTGGGCCCACGTGGCAGCCTGGAGCCTACTGAAGGTAGCACATAGATACCTATCAAACCCTGCTTGTGGCAGGGCTTGTTGGACGACATTAAAAATTACTATATATTGCAGTACTCAAGTATGTGGATTATGTTTACCATTCTGTAAAATAAGGTAACGGCTCATTCAGATTAAATACTCAAGTACTGCAGTATATTGTGCAAGTTATGAAATGATTGGAAGTTTGAGTACCCCGTAGGGACTAAATAAAGGGGGTTCACAGTAGCAGGATAAACACCTAGATGTCAATCTTATTTGTCACAGGAAGGGTTTAGCTTATCCCTCTTAAAACGTAACTTTTATTTCAAATAAAAAACGTAAAAGGATTTTTCGGTAAATCCTGAAAAAGACACAGACATACAAAAATATCTAGAACCTTGTCACAGGACTAGCTTGATGTGTGTGAGCCAGACGAACATATATTCATGGAAATAAGGTTTGCGAAAACACCGTATTGGGTATGTCGACCCTATTTCCTAGCACCCATCAAATGTTCGAAAAATGGCTGTGACCACTTCAGGGGTCAGTGTTCTTTAAAAAGATGGTGTTCCTAACTTCTATAGATTTTCTATCAGGAGGCGGAAAAAGTAGTAAGTGCTCCAAAACCCTGGTGCACTAATCACTCTATGAGAAATGCTGTCTTTATTGTGACTAAATAAAAGTGTAATAAGATATAATAATTTTTTTTAAGTTAAAAGTTTAAATACTAAAAGTTTTAAAAAAGCCAATTTTTCCCATTAAAAAAATCAAAACTATTAAAAAGGAAAAAAAAAGCACATATTGGCATCATTGTGTAAGTATAAGTCTGTACTGTTAAAGTATCAATATTTATTCTGCATAGTGAAAGCCATTAAAAAAATAAATAAATGGCGGGATGACAGAATTTCCTTTTGTATCCCGACTCCCAGAAAATGTGAATAAAAAATGCTGAAAGATGTAGGTTTCCCAAAATGCTACTGATAAAAAATACATCTCCCCTTTATCCCTGTAATCCTACTGACCCAGAGAACAGAGGTCATTTGTCACTTTTTTACTGCATTTTAAACGCTATAAAAACTAAACGCACTTGCACTTTTTTTAAAATTTAATTTCCCCACTCTAAAAAATGTTTCCCATACATAATATGGTACTAATAAAGTACAATTCATCCTAGAAAAGGGAAAAATGTAATTTTTTTTTTTGGCTCTCAGTAAGTGGGAACGAAAAAAGTAAACTGCGAAATCTCTGGTGATTAAAGACTATGACCAGCCCACTTGGAATTTTTTTTCTTTTAAACTGCATTTAAAAAAAAAAAAATAATCCAACTCTGCACAGGAGTCTGAGCCGTCCATGGCAGCCCCGAGCCTCAGATTGTGAGGTCTTGCAGCTCTGTCCAAAACCAGGCTATTTCCAGAGCTCATACAGCAGTTATCAAGCAGTCTCCAGGTTTGTGCTGTCCGAGCCACAGATAGCATGAATGTGCTACAGGCGCGGCCTGCAGGGGTGTACGGGTTGTAAAATGATGCGGTGGTTTTCGAATAGACATTCTATTTTGTTTCGATAATTTGATTGGATTTTTTTTACGATTTAAAACCGAATACGACAGTCATGCACACGTGTGATCAGCACACTTTGTAGTATGACTTTTTTTCTTAACAGTAATGAACAATTAAATTTGAAGATTATAAAAACTGAAAGATAAAGCAAATGGAAAATAAAGCACGTAGAAATAGGAATAATCACATAATACAAAACCTCCCCCGAAAAAAAGCCATAGCTAACCTGCATTAAAAAAACAATCAATACTCACCTGGTCCGCGGCGTCCCGATGCTTCACGAGGGTCTCCAGCGGCGCTGCAGTGTCCTCTGCACTGACATCTCGGCTTCTTTCTGGTGACGGGGCCTTGAATACCCCGCCTCCAGCAAAGCGAGCGCTGTGATTGGATTGAGTGCCAGCCAATCACAGCCGATGCTCGATGAGCCAATTGCAGCCATTCAATGACATCACTGATTGGCTGGTGCTCGATCTAATCACAGCGCTCACTTTGCTGGAAGCGGGGTATTCAAAGCCCCGTCACCAGAAAGAAGCGGAGATGTCAGTGCGGCGGACTCTGCAGCTTGCCGCAGTGCCACCGGAGACCATCGCGAAGCATTGAGACACCACAGACCAGGTGAGTATAAGCCCCCCCCCCCCATTCCCGAAAATAAGACACTGTGCTTTTGGGGGGCAAACAGGGAAACCTGGTAGTCTAACTCAAAGGTGAGCATTATGATTAACCCGCTAAGTAGTACAAAAGACACTTCTAAAAGTCCGCAGGAACGTGACCTGGAGACATGGGACTGAGCCCTGCTATCCTCACTGCCTGAATCGCTTACTGACTGGTCTCCCTGCTTGTGTACAAAGAGAAACCTTTCAATCTTGGTGATCCAAGCAAGGAGAAGTCTGCGGGGCTCTGCCCCATGACACTTGGCCCCAGTCTAGGTCAATTTTTAAAGTTTGTCCTGAAACGCTGCAGTGTTTCAGAATAACGGAGGCACCCCTGCAATGGTCACACTGGTCTCATATTCATGCTGTCCGTGGTTCAGTGACAAATACAGCCGTTACGGATCAGTAATCACAATACCAATTCAGTAAATAGCGCTGTTATGCACACTGCCGAGGGATCTTGCGGTCAGGAGGCATCATTGGACCTTCATGGGGAGAATTATTTCATGCGATGGGTCGTCCTCTTTACAATCCCTCTGTGATTGCGTTGCATAGTAAATCACAAAGCAAGTCAGGCGTGTGAGTACTTTGTCATAAGCTCTGCATCGACTTCTCATCTTGGTGTGTGTTTATATCTGCATATTTTTCCCACTACAGAGTAAAAGCCGTCCTCATTCTAGGGGTGAATACAATGTTTACAGCACCTTTCAGAGCCATGAACCTGAATTTGACTACTTAAAAAGTCTAGAAATTGAAGAGAAAATTAACAAAATTAGGTGGTTGCCACAGCAGAACGCGGCGCATTTTCTTCTTTCTACCAATGGTAAGTGCTCATTTCTTATAACGTGAGTCCTGTAGACTGACCACAGGGACATTGCAGTGCCGCAGCCTGAATTTTCAACATTTACAGGGGTTGTATCATGCTATAAAGTTACCCCCTACCTGTAGGATGGGGGGTAACTTTCTGATCCTGAGAATAGGAGTTCCTGCATTAATGTATTGGAGGACGTGCATGCGCGACACCGCGCCATTCATTACAATGAGTGCCAGAAATTGACAAGTGTTCGTATGCAGCAATTTCTGGCGCTGTCATTGAAATGAATAGTGCATTTGCATACTCCATTCATGTTGGAACGATCTGAATTGGTGGGGATCCCACCGCAGGCTATATGGCTGCAATCCATTTTAACATCGCTTTTTGTATAGTGCAACACAAATGAGACTAATCACAATTCATAGCGACATGTTAGATCGCCGTTATGGGGGCTCCACATTTTAGATGTTTGCATCGACTTTATTAATGACTTCACACAGGCAGACACATAAATGTTGTATTTAGTCAGCAATGGATACACTTCTTGGTTGTGTGTGAATCTGTACTGCTTCAGACATGAGATCTCCATGTAGGAGCTTCATATTATCAAAACATGATTTCTTTCTAGACAAGACTATAAAATTATGGAAAATTAGTGAACGTGATAAAAGAGCAGAAGGTTACAACCTCAAGGATGAAGATGGCAGATTACGCGATCCTTTTAGAATCACTTCTCTTCGGGTAAGCAATTGTATGTTTAGTTACTGATCATTCTAAAAAATGTAGTAGTTTGTGTGAGTGAGCCTAAAAGGTCATGGCCTGTCCACAGGGGCCGGGCCCCTGTAATGATCCTTCTATAGTGACCGAAATGACGGTCTACTGCAGCCACTTTCAGAGTCGTGTATTTGCAGAGAGGGGGAAAAAATGGCCCAAAACGTGGAAACTGTAGGAATATTTCTAGTTTTCTCTTTCTATGATGGTGAACAATCACATCTTCATGGGAATAGTAAATATTGTAAGTTCTACAATGCAGCTTTATTATGGGGGGAAAAGAAAGCAACCCCCACTGAAAAATGGTCCCATTATCTGCCCCACACAGTGAACTGCTGTTTCTGCTTGTGTTGGGGGGGTTTTCGTATATTGCTTGCAAGCCAGCGCCAGAATTTCTGTTCATCCAAAAAAAAGAAGAAATGATCAGTTATCTGTACACCAATATGATACCAAACACAAAATGCAAGTCTGTCTTGGCACTTCAAGGCCTCTGCAGACCTGAGATGGTGCCTGGAAAATAAGGTCCCAATAAGTGTGAGAACCCAAAACTCACAAAGCATTCTTTAATTTCTGAGGCCTGTGTTTGAGTCATGATGAACGTTTGGGACCCTGGAACCTCGGCTGCAGCATTTAAATGCCGCTGTCGGGCTTATCAGAGCTGTTGCAAACTGGTGTCGGCTGTAAGAAACAGCCAGCACCCGCATTGTATGAAGAGAGATCACCGTGCGATCATACACACTCCAGTGTTGCAGGACCTATAGTATTTAGGGGTTAAACTTGTAAAAAAAAGAAAAAATTAGTTTACCAGTTTAAAACCTTTATTGGTCGTTTCTGTATGTGAAGTTTTTGTTTAGACCCCGCAGGAGTCTTGAATCGGCAATCGTTTGATTTGCAGGTGCAATATGCAGTATCGCAGTATGTTGTGCATTTAACCCCTTGAGTGGCACGCCCGGAAAATTTCCGGGGACGAGCTCCACTGCTCATAGCAACATAGCCCGGAAGATTTCCGGGCTATGTATCACTATGGGAGCTGCAGAGCACAATGCCACAAGCTGTGACAGTGTGCTCTGCCTGCACAGACCCACACAGAGCAGTGCAAGGGCTTTGAAAAACCAGCAGGAGATATTGCCGGCATGTCGGCAATGTCCTGCTTTGTTTACAGGTTGCCATAGAGACCATCGGCTTGTCAGAGGCAAGCCGATGGTCTCTGTGGCAGGGAGAGCTGGTTGTTAGCTGTCAGAGGACAGCTAGGTACTAGCTCTTACAGCAGAGATCAGAGAAAGCCTCCGATCTCTGCTGTGTTAACCCTTTACATGCTGCAGTCTATGTGACTGCAGCATGTAAAGGGCTGTCACTGCAGCATGTAAAGGGCTGTCACCATTGGACCCCTGGAATGTGATCAGGGGTCCTGATGGGTCCCTGTGGAAGTCCCCTAAAGGGACAAAAAAAAAAAAATTTAAAAAAAATTTAAAAAAAAAAAGTAAAAAAATTATTAAAAAAATAAAAAAAACACTTGTCTCCCTGTACTTTCTAAAAAATCAAAAATACAATCACACATGTGGTATCCGTGTGCGTCGTAATGACCCAGAGAAGGAAGTTAATACATTATTTAACCCCTTAATGACATGGCCCCTTTTTTCTTTTTTCCCCATTTCTTTTTTTTCCTCCCCCCTGTTTAAAAAATCACAACTTGTCCCGCAAAAAACAAGCCCTCATATGGCCAATTCAATGGAAAAATGAAAAAGTTATGGCTCTTGAGACGCAACTACAAAATTAGTTGAAATTCAATGATTAGACCATTTTAAAAAACCTGCCCTGGTGGGCACGACAGGGTGGTAGGAAACCTGCCACTCAAGGGGTTAAAGGAGCTTTCCAGGGAAATACTATAAAGGTTTCCTCAGGACAGGTCATCAAATATACCGGTAGTTGATTTGTCCGAGGTCGACTGCTCGGGATCCCAGACGATCGGGTGCCTGCGGTCAGCATCGATACGGAGTGGAAGCTTGCAGTTTCAAGTGCCGGGCACTACACAGGAGATGTAGCAGCCGCTTCCACTCCGTATCCCTGTGGGGACCTGAGCAATGGATGCCAGAAGATCAACAATGGATGACCTATACTGCGGAAAACCCCCTCTACATGCACAAATACTGTGATGCTGAAGTAACCGCATATTGTACATGCAGTCAGACCATCAACAATTCAAGTTCCCTATGGAAACTAAACTATAAAGATTTTCAACTTTTCCTATTAAGCCTTTCCACGGTAACTGAACAACACTCTGTTCTCTTTGCTGGGGGGCTCTTTGTAGATGGGAGCCCAATTTTTCAAGATACTTCACTATCTAACCACCTTCTGTGCCACTGGCTGCGAACTCGAGGCTTTATAGGTGTGTGTTTGACAATTGGATGTCTTCCTCGATGCCATTTGATGCTCTCTCTCTCATTCCAGGTGCCAATATTGAAGCCCATGGACCTAATGGTTGAAGCAAGTCCACGGAGGATATTTGCAAATGCACATACATATCACATAAACTCTATTTCAGTTAATAGCGATCATGAAACATACCTCTCTGCAGATGACCTGAGAATTAATTTATGGCATTTAGAAATTACAGATAGAAGTTTTAGTATCCTTTTCTGGTGAAAACCATTTAAATGTGTGGGGTTTTTTTTGTTTTTTTTCTTTTTCTGCACCTCTTGCAAATGAAATTTGTTATCCAACATATGGTAATGAATCCAACATGCTAGTGTGAGCTAAACGACACCGTAGGATCACTTCTGTGGTGTGCAAAGCTGTAATTTACACCCCTCAGTCATGGTCCCCCTGGACATTAAAGTCCCATTCACGTGGCTGTATTTTCTCCATCACGTGCGGTTTGTGTATCGCACGTTCAGCATGTCATCCCATCGCTGCCTGTGAGGCTGTTCAGGTGGCTGATTTTTCACATGGTGACCACGAGAAAAACTTTGCATATTGTATTCTCATCCATTAACGCTGCACACGTAAACGTGCTGTTCCTTGTTTTAGCCCCGTCTTTTATGGGCACATTTTCCCATATGGCATGGTTTGCATGATGCCATAAAGGTAACTATATGCCACTGCCAAGTTCTGTGGCATATAACATTTTACACGACCCTGCCTTTTTCTGTATGTTAAATGTATGGCATATCCACAGGATGTGCTGTAAGTATTAGATAGATGTGGGACCCACCTCCAATGCCCAAAACGGTGGTCCGCCATACCCAAGTGCAAAATGAATTGACAGCTGGCTGATGTGTGCAGCAGTCCGTTTACTCCTATGGGAGTGAGCAGTGCATTATAGGGCCATGATCTGAGTTGGATGGAGATGGAGATATATATATATATATATATATATATATATATATATATATTAATATAGTGTGAACAGAAGTTCCTGCCTTTGTGATTCTGGGAGTAAAACACCTTAACTTCGTTATCAGACATTGTAGATATTAAGCCTGCTAACATGGAAGAATTGACGGAAGTCATCACAGCTGCTGAGTTCCATCCCCACCAATGTAATGTGTTCGTCTACAGCAGTAGCAAAGGAACAATTAGACTTTGTGATATGCGAGATTCTGCACTCTGCGATAGACATTCAAAATGTAAGTTCTCAATAGAATTAGACGTTTGTTCTCCATGGCTAATAAGGTGTCTTGATGGCACGATAACACTTATCCTAATGGCCCATCGAGCCAATTCTAAGCGATAATGGATACATGTAAAACGAATTTGAGCGATAATCGTTCAGCGTAATTACAAAAAAAAATCGCTCACTGTTCCTTCGCAGTTTATCACTGACTTAGAGGTAAGCAAAAAAACTATTGCTGGCTTCTTGTTGCATGTAAACGTTTTCTCCCGCTCAGAGCTTCACATAGAAGGTGAAACGCTGAGCGAGAAGCCAGCATCGTCTTTCAGTCTAAACTCTGCACGAGCGCCGACTTACCTGAGCGGTGACATCGGCGCTCGTGCGGTCATTTAAATGATTGTTGGCCAGTGTAAAAGGGCCATAAAGCTAAGTGACTGGACAATACGATTAATACAGTTTAAAGAAATCCTGTCACAACCTAACAGCAACTAAAGGCTCATTTACACGCAATGATTTACCGTGCACTCTTCGTTCATCGTTGAGTTCAACTCGCCATAAAATCCGTCGTCCCTGAGGAGAGGGACGGCATGCTGTGGTTTCTGCCGGCAGCGCAGGCTGTATGCAGCTGTCAGCCCATGGCAGAATAAAAGGGATGTATTTAGAGAACAGCGGGTGGTCTGTTCTCTAAATACATGCAAATGAAGCCAGTTAGCTACTAAAGGGCCGATTAGCCTATTAGTACCTAATGCAAAATGATCGCTCAAAACTGACAGTTTCTGACAAATTTTGAGCGATCACCGTAGCGTGTGAATGGACCTTAAGTTATGGGGCTGTCTGGGGAGGCGACATGGAGTCGGGGAATGTTGTATTTATTTATTTTTAATCTATACACTCCTCAAGTCTATGGGAAAGAAAGTACACAGTGGTCTAAAGAGTGAGATTTTCAGACCCATGCATAGCCTTCACCAGTGAAGACCGAGAGTATAAAATCAATAAACATACATCCCCCGGATCCTCATCAAACGGCGCCATAACTTAGTTTACGGTGGTGTTCGGAGTTGGTTGGGTCCCTTTAACAAATTTACTAAATAGGATTACAAAAAACTTGTCTGCGGTGTCACGACTGCCGACCGGTTGTGTGACGCATTTGTCAATGAGCTCTTGGAGAATTCACTAAAAGATTCTGTCACCAAGTTCAGGAAGTTTGACTCTGAGCTCCAAGTCACGAAGGTGGCTTTTCCCTGCCTGCAGACTGGCGGCTCTCTCCCTGTACACAAAAGGGGACTTGTTGGCTCAAGAGTCAAAACTTCTTGAACTGGTGACCAAATCCCTTTAACAGTCTCACACAGACTGGTTGGATTCCGCATGCAGGATCCCGCATCAGAATCCAGCTCTGTGCCTGGCCGGCATCTGCGCGTACCTTACAATTCCTGTATTGCGGATGGTTGTAGCGAGCCGCTGACGGACATGCGCAGTACAGAATTTTTTTTTTTTTTTTTTACTTTTTCCTGCAATGATGCGGGTACCCATGACCAATCCGCAGTGTTCATTGTGGATGCGCCGCAGGTCGGACAGCTTCCATTGACTTCAGGGTGTCTGCTCCGCATGACACATCTATGGAGTCTGAGACAGTTTGGTTAGAAACACGCAGACCCTTAGCCCGCTGGAGGTCATTTTATAGGGTTCTGGCAGTTCTGCCTTTTCTCCCATCCTGATGGCTCGATGCCTTTTGCTGGCCTTGTTTTGCTCACCAGTCCTGGTGTTTACTCCATGCTCTTGAGACTGCTGGGAGACATGGTAAACCCTCTTGTGAATGCACATATGGATGTGCCAGCTAGAAGGAGCAGGACTACATGTGGTATCGTGAAGAGCTACCTGCAGCCAAAGCATGTAGAAGTGACAAGGACGCTAGCAAAAAAAAATGCAAAACTAGCGAAGGATAAAGTGGCAAGCGGAACTGTTTTTTGTTTTGGTGTGTCTTGCTGTCGCCCCTCCATCGCTCTGTTGTCACTTGCATCAAGAAGGTGAAATTGATTCACAAGTGCCTATGCTTCCTGAGTGTACTGATTGATAGGGATTATACTGTGATGCTTACAGGGGTTTCCTAGCGAAGTACCGTTGATGACCTACCGTCAGGATAGGCCATCAATAGTTGCTTGGCTATGGTCCGGCGTTCAAGATCACGGCTGATTGGGTGCACGCTCTCGCCGCCGTATCACATGGGTATGGAGCGCAAGATGCTACTCCACCCCCGTGGAGTGTCTGGTGCTTGTACTTGCAGACACCGCTCTCATTAACCCCTTAGTGACGGAGCTTTTTTGCTTTTTTCCATTTTTGTTTTTTCCTACTCCCTTTTAAAAAATCGTAGCTCCTTTATTTATCCATCGACGTCGCTGTATGTGGGCTTGTTTTTTGCGGGACGAGTTGTATTTTTCAATGGCACTATTTATTGTACCATATAATGTACTGAAAAACTTTTTAAAAATTCTCAGCGGAGAGAAATGGAAAAAAAACGACATTCCACCATCTTTCGGTGCGTCCTGTTTCTACAGCACACAAATTGCAACAAAAACGACCTGATATTTTTATTCTATGGGTCAGTACGATTACTACGATACCAAACTTGTATAGTATTTTTTTTGCTGTAGTACTTTTATTTTTTTTTTTTAAGATATTTAATTTTTTTCAATTATTTTCTGCGGTCATTTTGTGCGCGCAATACCTTTTTATTTTTTCGTCGACGTAGTTGAGCAAGGGCTCATTTTTTGCGGGATGTCCTGAAGTTTCCGATAGTATCAATTTGGAGTACATACGACTTCTTGATCGCTTTTTCTATTGTGTTTTTTTCTGGGAGACAGGGTAACTAAAAAAGTGTATTTCTGGCGTTCTTTATTTTTTATTTTTTTTCAGACGACGTTCACCGTGTGGGAAAAATAATGCACTACTTTGATAGATCGGACTTTTACGGACGCGGCGATGCCAAATACATATTTTTATTTTATGATTTTGATTTTTTAATAATGGATATGGCAAAAGGGGGGTGATTTAAAGTTTTATTTATTATTTTTTTTTTTTACAATTAAAAAAACTTTTGATTATTTTTTTACATTACTTTGAAGTCCCCCTGGGGGACTTTAACATGCGATGCTTTGATCGCTCCTGCAGTATGACGTAATGCTATAGCATTACATCGTACTGCTTTTTTTATAGGCAGTCTTTCAAGCCACCCTGTGTGGATGGCTTGATAGGCAGTCTGCTAAGGCAGCCCTGGGGCCATTCATTAGGCCCCCGGCTGCCATGACACCTGCACGGCTCCCCCGATCTCACAGCGGGGGGGGGGGGGGGGGGGCCGTGCGGGACCCCCGAACGCTGTTCGGGGGATTTAAATGCCGCTGTCAGAATTGACAGCGGCATTTAAAGGGTTAATAGCTGCGAACGGCCGAGCGCAGCTATTGCCCGCGGGTGTCGGCTGTAATAAACAGCTGATGCCCGCGCTGTATGGAGGGAGATAGCGCCGCTACCTCCCTCCATACACGTCCTGCAACAGCAGGACATAGTTTTACGGTAGGGCTGTCACTAAGGGGTTAAAGGGGTTTTCCAGGGAGAATACTATTGATGACCTATCATGTGTATTTGCGGCTCTGACGGCATGCGCCTGCTCAGCTGATCTGTCGGGGTCCTCCTGAGTGACAGACTCAAGCTGATCAATTATTGATGACCTCTCCTGAGGATATGTCGTTAATAGTATTCTCCCTGGAAAAACCCTTTACAATCAACAGGAGCTTCACCTGCAGTTACAAGAGCCTGCCACTACACTGGTTGGAGGAGCTGCTTCCGCCCCATACCCGTTTGATGTGGCATCAAGAGCGGGCGCGCAATCTGCTCTGTACCCTGTTTAGCCAGTGACAGCAAGCGCAGGATCAGCTGTTTGACCCGCATCCCAAGTGGGGCGGTGGACCCCAACCGATCAACTATTTATGACCTATCTTGATGACAAATCGTCAATATATCCCTGTGAAAGCCCTTTAAATGTTACCCAGGGTTTTTTGAGTAATTTTTTGTTTGTTTTATTTCCGTTCAGTCTTTGAGGAGCCTGAAGATCCGAGCAGCAGATCATTTTTCTCTGAAATCATCTCTTCGATATCAGATGTCAAGTTCAGTCATAGCGGTCGCTACATGATGACACGAGATTATTTGTCTGTCAAAGTGTGGGACCTCAACATGGAGAGTAGACCCGTAGAAACATATCAGGTTTGTACTCATTCAGATATCGCTTGCCTGTTTCTTGCTTCATTTATACACATAAACATTTTTGTCTTTTTTTTTTTTTCCTGAAATTCAGGTTCATGAGTATCTTCGAAGTAAGCTTTGTTCCCTGTATGAAAATGATTGCATCTTTGACAAATTTGAATGCTGCTGGAATGGATCTGACAGGTTAGTTGGGCATTTGCTCCGGGCTTAGGCCTTGTGTACAGCATCTGTATTATGGACCTGGATGTGCTCAATCATAGGCCTCATGCAGACGGCCGAGTTGGTTCCCGCTGCGAGAATTGTCGAGCGGGGTGCGGCCCGTGCCCCGACATTCACCTTATACTCACCCATCCGGCGTCTTCTCTCTCTGCACTGCGATGTGCCAGCTGGCATGACATTTCTTTGTGGCCTCTGCAAGGCTTACACAGAAATAGGACCTGCCACGATTTGTTTACCGTGCGAGTTTTCACGCAGTCCAAACACGGCTGTCTGCATAGGATTGCATTACCTAATGCAATCCTATGGTAGCGTGCACAGATTTGCGCCCGTGTGCATTTACCCATACAGTGTGAAGCCATCATGTTTACATTTAAATGCAAATAATTGGAGTGTGCCGTAACTTTCTTTTTGTATTTATTTTTATTTTTCCCTTGCAGGTTTCACATTGGGTAGGGGGGTGGGGGGGGAATAATTTTTTTTTAGCCGTCTGTCAAACATATGTCTTGAAAATAAATAAGGGCTCCAGCTCACAGACAGGTATTTGCTGCAGAATCTGTGGTCGGCGTCCGCACCGCAGATCTGCAGCAAATGCCACCCATAGCATGCTACTGGAAATCGATTCTTCCTGCACACTCGCGAAAACCTATTGCGGTAAATGCAAGCGACGGAAAAATCGCAGCATGTTTCATTTTTGCAAAGATTCCGTGCGGACGGCTTCCAATGAAGTCAATGGAAGCTGATCCGCGGACCTTCCACAATGACCTTGCAGAAAGGTTGCGGATTCCACGTCATCAGCTAGGCAATGACGTGGGAAAAGTAGGAGCTTAAAAAGAGAAGTCTGTACTGCACATGTCCGACGGCTCGCCATGCGGACCATCCACAGTGCAGAAGGAAACGAAAGTGACAAGGTGCGTGCGGACGCTGCTGCTCCTATTCCGGCATTTTTTTTTGTTTAAAAAAATCATGTTCAGATATATATATATATATATATCTATAGATATATAGATATATATATTTTCAGCATTACAGACAAAAATAAACTTATTGTTGGTCATTGATAGTTTACAGTGACAAACACCCTCTTTGGTTTAAAAACCAGGAATGTATCGCTGTGGGTTTGTCTGCTCTCCCATCTGCATTAGGGATCTTCTTGTCCTGCTCAGTTATGACAGTAAGAAAGGGGAATCCCCTGGGTGAACAAATCAGTCCTTGTGACGGAACAGAACAGACCCCAATGACTATAATGGGGTCCGTTTGGTTTCTGCTCAGCTAGCTGACATTTTACCAGATGCAAGTCCAGGATGCAGGCTTTTTTTTTTTTTTCTGTTATTTGTGCCGGGTTTGCGACAAAACCTCTTATGTACATTTAACATGAACTCTAAACCTGCGTTTTCAATATGATCTGCTGCCCCTGCCTGTAATTCTATTAGGCATGGATTAAAGCTGATTTGTTTTTTACTCCTCATCTGAAGTCTGGGTACTCGGTTGAATCTTGGGGCATTGCTGGAGTTCTTGGCCACTTGTGCACTGATGATGCTGGTGAATATTACTGCGAGAATCCTCATCAGCTGTTGTAATACGCTGCAGGCTTTCCGGTTGTAAATCCCTGCAGTGCATCCGTAAACCTACCCTAAGGGGTATATATTTACATGACTTGTGGCTAAACCCCGCTGGAGTAGATTTTGAATTGGACTATTAATATATTTGGTGCCTTAAGGGCATTTTTAAGCCCCTTAGTGACAAAATAAATTTTAGCCTTAAACAGTAAACCCTTTACATTTTTCTGTTCCTGGAGTCATAACTTTATTTTTATTTGTCAGTGTAGCTATATGACACCCTACATCTTGCGGAACGAGTTCTAGTTTTTTTTATAAAAACTATTTTCGGGTACATATAATGTATTAAATAACTTCTATTGATTTATTTTTGCTGGGAGGCAATGGGGGAGGGGAGATGGCAATTTCCCCAGTGTGTGCTGAGATTTATTCACCATGTGGTAAAATATAATGTTAGCTTTGTTCTACAAGTCATTATGATAAATGCCACATTTCTATGGGTTTTATGTCTTACTACTTTTGTACCACAAAGTTCGTATGGTACTATGGGGAATGTCAAAGCTCTCAACTGTTGAAACCTTGAAAGTGACCCCAGAATGTACCTGATCCAGAAACATTACCCCTCTCTTCTCCCACAGTGAAAACCCTCCCAACCTTATGGCAGTTTGGGATTCCTCCAAAGGGAGGTGTAAATCCATCTAGTTGTAAAAACTGCTTACATTTATGCCATACCCTAATCGGTAATTAACGGGATTAACACTTTCCAATCCACTGTCTGACGTCTGAAGACATCCTGATTGAAGGCTGTACAGCTCCGATGTCAAAAGGTGTCCAGCAGGGTATTCTTACTGTATATAACTGTCCGCTCTGTTGTCAGGGGCCTCTCCAGCATGTCCCATACTGCAGTATTGGCTCTAGCCAGCAGATGGCGTCATTGTAAAATGGCAGAAAGAGAAAGCCCCTTAGGAAGTCCTGAATCCAAAATTGGATTGCAAAGGGTTAATCTTAAATATGCAGAGAATAAGTTTTTGCTTGCAATAATTCATTTTTTTCCTCTTCCACCAGCGCGATTATGACCGGCTCTTACAACAACTTCTTCAGAATGTTTGACCGAAACACGCGCCGGGATATCACCTTAGAAGCATCTAGGGAGAGTAGCAAACCTCGTGCCATTTTAAAGCCAAGGAAAGTCTGTACCGGCGGGAAGAGGAAGAAGGACGAGATCAACGTGGACAGCCTAGACTTCAACAAAAAGATTCTACACACTGCATGGCACCCAAAAGAGAATATTATCGCTGTTGCTGCCACCAATAATTTGTATATATTTCAGGACAAAGTTAATTAAAGATGGCATTATCTTTTTGGTTTATTTTTGTTTTTTGGTCCCCTTTTTTTTGTTTTTTTTTTCCTCCTCCAATTTATTTGAGGACAAAGTCTTGTTCTTGCATAGTTAAACCTAGTTGTTTATCTGTAAGAGATCAGACCTCACATGTCCTTCTGGGAAAGAGAATGGATGCGCTTCCCTCTGTAGAAAATAAAACTAAAAAAGTAAAAAAAAACTAGGAGGCTGACCTGGATTTCATTTCACGGCAGCTCTGTCATCAGTGGGATGGAAGAGAGGGCCCGACGTCCATTTCCCAAAGTGCAAACATGATATTGGCTGATATGGTTGTGGCTGGTGCCCAACATGGTGTCATTCTTAGCCTTTCTCCATTTCATAGACCAAAACAGTTACCGCAGGAAAATCTTTTTTTTTTCTTCTACACTTTATTTTTTTTAGTCTTTTTTTTTTTTTTTTTTTGATCTCCTGTAAACATGCATTGCATTGATGCTTGTAACATTCCTTCTTCGGCATTGGGTACTTTTACATTTTTGGCACCTACAGCTGGGCTTTACTCTAAACGGTTTTTGGTTTTTCATGTTTTGTTTTTTTTATTCTTTTTGCTCCCGTGTATATTTACTTCCTGTATCAATATCCACTCCTTGTGGGAACCACTTAATAATAAAATAAAGTCTAAAGTGTTTTTAAATTTGATCTTGCATATCCAGTCACTTCAGTTTAATTTGCATGCTCCTCGGTCCCCTCCAGACACCTACATTTAAACATTGTTTCTTTTGGGGGGTTTTTTGTGCATGATCTGTTGCAATCCAAATGCCCAGTTGATCAAGTATAGAAGAAAATTCAGTCTGGATTCCTTTATGGGACGAACATGCCACGAATGAAACATTTTGGATGCTATTTTCCGATCAGCTTTCCAACATTTTTGAAAACTTTAAATTCTTTTTTTTTTTTTTTTTTTTTTTCCAACCTCCTAGACATCGCAAGGGTTAACGGCCCTGATGAATGAAAACTAAAAAAAAAAAAAACCAGTATGGGGATTTTGCACAGTATTATGCAGAACGGTTCTAAGATGTAGATCATAACTGACTAATCATACCTAATGTGCATTATTTTATGATTTTGTATATTTTTCTAGTTTTTTTATATATATTTTTTTCAGGTCTTTTCTGTCATCACACTTCAACTCAATGTTTCTTCTTAATTTGCAAATGCCAAACTTTTTTTTTTTTTTTTTTTTCTCTCCTCTTCCTGTTTTCTTTCAAACGTAAAATAGCCACAATGAACAAATGGGTTTTGCTAGTAGGGTAATGCTTAGGGCGGTTGTCCGGTTGCCGGACGATTTAAATTATTTTTTTTTTTCTTTTTAATCATAGCTGTAAATGTGTGAAGATGACAAAACCGGTGGTACTTACCAGTCCTCTGCCTTGGCGGTCCGGCGCTGCAGCACCGTTGTCGTCCTAGTCTTTTGAATGACTACCACCTGACCGCTGCAACAGTTGGGGGCTATCCTTCTGGCATCGTTTGCAGGAGAACGGCACAGAACCGCTGCTGTGATTAGGTGGTAGACGTTCCACAGCAAACTGGGAGGACCGTGGAGCTTTCAGCATCGGGTCGCTGGGGGAGAGGATGGCTGAGTACCAATGGTTGTGTGTATAGCTCACTGGCACCTATAATTAAAAGAAGAAAAAAAAAGTTCGTCACCCAGACAACCCTTTCCAATATTCAAGTCTGTTTCCTAAAGCAAAGTCATTAATGCACTTTTTAGTAGTAGGAAAAACGGACTGACACCAAGTTCAATGGTTTTGTGCCCCCATGGTAACAAGCTACATTGACCTGCAGTTTGGGGGGGGGGGGGGTTCTATTAGAAGGATCAATGTTCAATGATGGTAATATGCAAGAACAAAATAAGTACCTCATTCCTAATTAATGTCAGCAGACTGCCGCCAAGCAAAGACATGAAATGTGGAGTTTTTAAATAAAGAACTTTAAAGAGAATTGGCCGGACTAAAATCTTGTATACCGATTTGCAGCACGATTTCCAAATGCGAAGTTGTGGAAATTTCTTTTTTTTTCTTTTTTTTGTTTGGCCGGCCATGAAAATCTGGCCACATACATTTAAAGAACGCGAATAGGCCTATACAACAGGATTGTATATATTTGTTCAGTTATTTTGACCAAAAAAGTTTAATAAATTTTAAATGTTTACCTGAATTTGGTTTGTCTACAGTAACTTTTTTTTTTTTTAACTAGTTTTAGCAGCTGACGGCGGCGGCAGCGTGCCTTTAAAAAGGATTCAATTGTGTATTTAATTTTAATCTCAAATTAATTAAATTTACAAAAAGAACTGATGCTTAAGGGTTTTTTTTTTTTTGTTTTGTAGCTTTTATTTTTATGCACTTCCCTGGAGCAGTTGTATTGTTGGCACACCTTTTCTTATCGGAATGGGCAGTGCAGCGTGCTTTATGGTAGCGTCATTGGACAGACATTTTAATCTGAGGCCGCGGGCGCACTGGTATTTTTAGGACTCTGCTGTCCGAGTGAAAAATGGCGCAGACTCGGCAGCACGTGGTCGCATAGTCGGGGTAGCAAGATGTACTGGTGGTGTTTACACTATCGTGAATCGCAGGAGAAAACTCGTTGCGGGCACAATGAGGTTCAAGTCTACAGAGGTCCATAATATGGGCGGCCGTCCGTGTGCATGCGTGCATATATATATATAAATTCTAGAGAAAGAGAAAAGAGAGAGATGCAGGGGAAAAAAAAGAATTGGTCTTAAGTTTATTCGTTGACGTGGAAGTAAAAGCGACCGCACGGACCTTATGCGAAAAGTCCTTTTGTGCACCTGGGTTAATAGTCTCCAAAAACAATCCTCTTCAACCAGAGAACATGAAGTAGCAGCGGTGTGTAGTGCTGCCACCCTGCCTTCTCTAGGCCTCCAACAGAATAATTGTCTTTATGCTCCACCCCCTCCCAAATCTTATGTTATCCAAGCCTACAAATGTGAACCAGATTTGCTTTAATTCCATTCACTTTTAGTTTTTCCGCTGTTTCTGCAACGCGTGAATGCACCCTGAGGCCTTAGTCAGACGGGCGTTTTTAGCTGCGATTTGCGCATGCATCCGGCTTTTTTTTTTTAAACCATTGCTTTGCAATGGTATCGGACACATGAGCGCTTTTTATGCACTCGTCCGATAAATTATAGAACAAAAAATCGCAGATCACACCTATCTGCGATCTGCGATTCCTGTTCTCTTCTGTATATGCGCTCAATGGGGCCGGCGGCAGCAGCGCCGACCCCATTGAGAACATATAGAAGACAAATCATTCTTCTCTGCCACAGCTGTAACAGCTGTGGCAGAGAAGAACGATGTTTGCCCATTGAATTCAATGGAGCGGCAATACAGCCGCTCCATTGAAAGCAATGGGCTGCCGGCCTGCGCGGGGTGAATTGTCGGGAAGGGGTTAAATATATAAGCCCTTCCCTGCAATTCATCCTAAAATGTGTTAAAATAAAAAAAAAATTGTATACTCACCTTTCCGCTGCAGCCGGAGTCCAGCCACGGCCGCTGGCAGTTCTCCTGAACTGCTTCTTGGCACTATTCAGCTTTAAAATCCCCGCCTGCTGAATGATCTGCCTCTGATTGGTCACAGCCCTGACCAATCAGAGGCTGAAAACACACACACCCATTCATGAATGGGTGAGTGACTGCTGCCTCTCAGCGCTGAGCCAATCAGGGGCAGGTCTGACTCACACCCCCTTCACACCCACTGCAGGACGGCCGCGCGGAGCTCCGGCTGCCGGGAGAAGGTGAGTATACAATTTTTTTTTTATTTTAACACATTTTAGGATGAATTGCAGGGAAGGGCTTATATATTTAAGCCCTTCCCGACAATTCATCCCGGGCTCGCCCGCAGCGCATTGCTTTCAATGGAGACGGCTGTATTGCCGTCTCCATTGAATGCAATGCGCTGGACAGCTTCGGCCCGTTTCTAATGAAACGCGGCTAGGAGCAGATTTGCGGGCGACTTGCGCGCACCGGTCACGCGATTTGCGGATGCGCATCCGTCATGCGATCCGCAAATCGCACGAAAAAACGCCCGTCTGACTAAGGCCTGAAAGTGGTATTTCTATTTTATAAAGTTATGAGCAATTACTCGGGTGTGCCATCACTTTATGATGACTGGGGGGCTGACAGTGACCTCGCTAATAAGAAAGCATCCGTATCCATTTCAGTCATTTCCGGCACGAGTGTCAAGTGTATGTTGTCCTGTGGCTGGGCCGTGAAGACTTGATAAGAGATCGGACCCCCAACGGTCATAAAGTAATGGTACACCATAACACTTAGCCGTTAGGAGTTTATAAAATGGGAATAGCCCCTGATAGTGCGGCAGTGCTGTTTTATGGAACTGGCAGTGAAATGGTTAATGTTAGAGTTTAGGCCATTTTTTTTTAATCCTGTTCCTTAAGGATAAGTTTCATATCTTCAATTTTTTTTTTTACATTTCCATCTGCTCTGTTGGTTATCGGTTACCCAGTACAATTTACATAGCAATCAGGAACTAGTCTGGAGTTGTTCCTGAACAATAGAATCTTGAATTCTATCTAGACCGTTTGTTTATTTACACTTTAACCACTTCATGACCACATAATGTAAATATGCGTCTTGCAGTCATAAAGGGTGTATGTAGTGAGAGCGGAGTCCATTCCATAACCCGTGGCTATCGGCTGTTTCTGGCAGCAGCGGTGACTGCTGCGATCAGAGTGAGCTGTTCAGATGCCGTGGTCAGAGCTGACCGCACATCTAAACAGTAAGTAGGAGTGGGAGACTCTTTCCCGCACCCGTTGGTGATTGGGGTATGCCCATGGACTAGCATGGCAGTGCAAAGCCAACATCAAAAATCGCTATCTAGTGCAATACTGAAGTATTACAGTATAGAGTACAAGCGATCAAATGATTACAAGTTCAAGTCCCTTATGGGGACTGAGGGATTTTTTTTTGTCTTTTTTTTTTTAATAGGAAAAAAAATGTATTTAAAATTCAATAAAAACCCCTTTTCCCATTGAAGAATCAAAGCAATTAATCGCCACATTTGGTATCACGGTCTGCCCAAAAGTCCAAACTATTCCTGTAGCACAATATTTATCCTGCACGGTGAGGCTATAAAAAAAAAAAAAGTCAGAATTGTGGCCTTTTTTGTTAGCCCGCCTCCCAAAAACCTTAAATAATATGGGATCTAAAAGGCAAGTTTCCCAAAATGGTACTAATAAAAACCGCTCACCCTTTAAAAAAGAAAAAAAACAGCCTTCACACCACCCAGTCGACAAAAAAAAGTCACGGCTCTCAATGTGGCATTTCTGTTTTGAGAAAAAAAAACTTATTTACGATTTTTAAAAATTGAAAACCTTAAACTGTATAAACTTAGTCTCCTGCAATCCTCCTGCCCCATAGAATAAAGTCCATGCATCATCTCTACTGCGCAGTTGCATCCTCTAAAAGTTCTTCCATACATCGTCATGCAAAAACTACTCCCTCCTACGGCCGTCTCAATGGAAAAACTAAAGTTATGGCTCTTGGAAGACGCGGATGAAAAAAAAAAAAGGAAAAATGTCTGGCCCTGAAGGGGTTACTGTATGCAGGTCTCACTTGTAACAAGCCGGCCCAGAAGACTCACTGTTTGGTCCGATTTACAATCACCCACTTTTTCTCTTGTAGCCATCCGGGATAAAAGCAGAGTTGGCGCCTTGCTTGTGTGTTTCCTGTATCTCCGGCCATAAATCCAACCAGAGGACCCTGAGATCTGTAGTTTAGGGTCCCCCACCCCCACCCCCCCGCATCCTCCCTACTCCAACTAGGCAATGTGACTGGTACACCTTCTAACGTCTACATCAATCGCCATACAAACTGCCTTTCTCTAAAACCATAACCAGAGTAACGATCAAAGGGGGGACAAAATCTGCCTTCCCCAACTTTCGAAGTATGTGTGCTCACTACTACAAGAATATACAAGTTTGCAGTCACATGACACACAGGGCCTCTTGCGGGCCTGACGGACGAGAAAGAACACAGCAGATTGGCGTTAGGAACACTAAAAACTTTATTCAGTAAGTTAACTCCAGGGACAGTCACGGTTTACATCAGAAATGACACAAATGTTCTTCACCGGTGAAGGAAGGAAGGAACCAGAAAATACAGGCTAGTCTTTCCAGGTAAAGACTTAATAAGTAGTAGATACAGAATGACCACACGTGGCTGACGCATTCTACGCAGGGCAGCAGGACGCAAAAACACAAGCAGGAAAGTAACATTAAATTGGACCCGTCGCCTCTCCTTATGTGTCCGTAAACCTGTTACATGGTCTTCTAATGTAGAAGCCCCTAGCAGGCTTACGGGTTGTCACTAATGACGCCCCTGTTGAACCTTCTATTGGCCACAGTGGTCACGTGGGTAAACAACCCACATGACTGCTGTAAAGCAGGCAAAGAGGGAAGCGGAGGAGCAGGGTGAATAGTTGTATTTTTTTGTTCTATCTGTCACCCCCTCACGCATGCACTGCCACCAATGTTTCCATATATCTGAAAATTTCCTCTAGGTTGGGCCATTCCTCTGTTATCCCTCCTGGTAAAGTATGAAAACATTGGCAACTGGGTATTATAGTTCCCCTTGTAAAGGCAGAAACCAAAATTGGCAGCAGCACGCAAAATAAATTCACTATCAGAGGTATACAAACCTATAATCTAACCACATTAAATAATGCAAGGTTCTTAGTATATAATTTGATCAAATTACATTGGCCCATCTACCAACGTCCAGGTGACCAAGCTCTCAGATGGGTCCTAACATTAATACCAGGTGGATATCTTAACCTGGGAAAGTTCCCCTTGTCAGTGGAGCATGTCCCTACACATTCTCACACTCTTTAATCAGAATTCATTCCTACATTTCCAGGAGGAATAACAGAGGAGCGGTAAGCCAAAATTGATATATTTTAAGGATGATACAAGGGTTTCTATAAGTAGAGCTGATGGGGCGTCTTTCAATACAGTAAGCTAGATAAATACATCCTTAGAGGGAACTGTCACAGGTATACAATCTAGTTTGATTAGAAATCTGGTAGATGTCCTGGCAAAGCTGAATAGGTGGGTCCTCGGTGCCCTTCAACACCGCGCATGCACGGTTGACTCCCTATGACTCCATAGGATTGCCCTGTAGGAAAAACCCCACATGTAATTGCGGCAGAATGTGGCCCTATAGGCGGCTTTGTATGCAGCTACTCACTTATATAGCATCTATTTCACAGCGCTGTGCAGAGATTGTGCCTGCTTACATCAGTCCCTGTCCCCAGTGGGGCTCCCAAACTAGCGAATTAGTATGTTTTTGGAGGGAAGCCACACAAACACATCATTGTCCTTAGTCGGGTTTGAACCCAGGACCCCCAGTGCTGTAGGGTACCAGGGCTAACCACTGAGCCAGTTCTGTACAATTTGGAAGTTTGCAAAGTCATAGCACAGTTACATAAGCTCTTCTCCATAGGTGACATGACTTCCAAAGCATACTAGCTGAAAAGGCAAAGGAGTCCTGCAGTCTAGACACTTATGATTAAAACTTTTGAAAAGTTTGATCTAGCCAGTTTACCAAACTTTTACAAAAAGTTCAGTTTCGTCTGTATGAATTTGAACCAAATCAGAAGTTGACAAAAAAAACCTAAAATTGGTGTGTAACATTAAAGCTAGTTTCACACGGGCAAGTGCGATATCTGGCTGTAATTTACAGCCCTGATACCGCACTTTCCACCATGTGAAAGCCCTGTGGATGTGAGGCTGTTTTCATGTGAAAACAGCCTCGCATCATTATGGTGAATCAGGGATTCCCCAGCTGAATTTGAAGAGATTCCCCCAAGCGGGGCTGATGGGATTCCTCCAGCCGGGGCTGTCACAGCTGTGGCAGAAGATCGCTGAGTTTTCCCATTGCTTTCAATGGGGTCGGCGCTGTTGCTACTTTTATGGCTGCTTTTATGATTCTTCGACAATGTTATACACCAATGTAGAGGACAAATGTTGAGCAAACTGAACCTCTTTTGGGTATAACTTTGCCAAAAGTTCGGTTCAAACCCAAACAAGATTTTTGCGAAGTTCGACCCAAAACAAGGTTCTACTCCATACTATTCATGGACTCTTGTAATGGTGTTCACTACATCAGCTTTGTTAGGGCATAGGAAAAATGACCAAACCTAAAGGGCGCCTCTTCTGGTGACAAACGTTTCTTCAGGATGACTTTGGCTTCACAAATCAAAAATATTAAACTTTACTGAACATTTCTATACCCGTTTACTAATATATATATATATAATGTATATACACACACAGAAATCAACCGTTACAGAATATAATCACACATATACTTACAATATAAATCTGTTTATTATACAATGTGCAGACATTAAGGTGCTTTCCAGAAATTTTTGTACAATGCAAGTGTATTCCTGCCGTAGCACTATATTAGTACAGGTAGTGCAGAGCTCCGTTTGCCATTTGGCTCCGGTCAGGGGCGTAACTATAGAGGGTGCAGGGGATGCGGTTGCACCCGGGCCCAGGAGCCTTGGGGGGCCCATAAGGCCTCTCTTCTCCATATAGGAAGCCCAGTACTATGAGTAAAGCATTATAGTTGGGGGCCCCGTTCCAGGTTTTGCATCGGGGCCCGGGAGCTTCAAGTTACGCCTCTGCCTCCGGTCATCATAATATCACAATGCGTTGTGGAGCCCTCCGTAAAAACTGATGCACGGTATTATATCTGCTGTAGGGCCTGGGCAGGGGTATGTCTGGGGAGGGAGACCACTGCAATGGCGTGGGGAGTCATAGGGTATCTTAACACGGGGCAGAAATGTTGCGGATTTGCTGCAACAGAATTCGTTGCAGATGGGATTATAGAAGTCCCATCCACCGCATAATTTGCCCTGCCGAACAGACTGCACACAGACCTATTAGAGCCAATGGGTCTATACAGGCAGGTTCTTATTACACGTACTATATAAAAAAAAATTGCAGTATGTCCTATTCTGGTCCAACTTTTAGGACTACGGTCATCCATTCAAGTGCAAAAAAATGGTGCTCTTAGTATTTCACTGATCGCTACTAAAATTGGGTCTCCATCAGTTTTTTTTGCATCAAGACATATGCGCTTAAAAACGGACTTACGCTGCGATACGGATGTCACATGGACATATACACATGTTAAATCAGTCCGTTTTTCATGCACCAAAATCGGACATGTGAATAAGGATTTCATAGGTCCTTGGGAGGTGAGTAAATGCCTCTCTAGCGCCATCCATCTGGTTTCACTTATACCCTTAGTCATATTGTAAGGCTATTAAAAGGTTGGACATTGACTTACAAGGGAACTTCAAAGAATTCCTTCAGGCCTTTCACAACGTATCAGTTTTCCCAGAGTGCTCCTTTAAGGCAGAGAGTTATTAGATGCTCACATAATGCTGGCCAGAAGGTCAAACAACCAATTCAGCTCTGCTATACCTGCATGTGACATTCTATATTATAGTTAAAGGGGTTGTCGGCCTTTTAATCCACTAATGAACTATCAGGTCATCAGTAGTTGATGGATGGGGGTTCGCTGCTTGGAACCTCTTTCCATCAGCTGATCGTCTGTCCTGCTGAAATCAATGGGAGAGCAGCACTGGTCCTCCACTTTCTACTTCTGTCCTGGTGAGGGCGTCTCAACTAGTCCTGGGCAGGAAGTGCCGTAGCAGCGTGGCTCCTCCACTTTCTATTTCTGTCCTGGTTAGGGCATCTCAACCAGTCCTGTGCAAGAAGTGCCATAGCACTGTGGCTCCTCCACTTCCTACTTCTGTCCTGGTTAGGGCGTCTCATCCAGTCCTGAGCAGGAAGTGCCATAGCAGCGCGGCTCCTCCGCCTCCTACTTCTGTCCTGGTAAGGGCGCCTCATCCAGTCCTGAGCAGGAAGTGCCATAGCAGCGCAGCTCCTCCACCTCCTACTTCTGTCCTGGTAAGGGCGTCTCAACCAGTCCTATGCAAGAAGTGCCATAGCAGTGTGGCTCCTCCACTTCCTACTTCTGTCCTGGTGAGGGCATCTCATCCAGTCCTGAGTAGTAAGTGCCATAGCAGCGCTGCTCCTCCTGCGCTGACCGCTGATGATAACATCCAGCCCTCTACACTGGATAGAGGGACAGACGATTAACTAATGCATGCGGGTCCAGAGTTTGAGACCCCTGTCCATCAACTACTGATGACCTATCAAGGGGATAGTTCATCAGTGCAAAAGAGTGCAGACAACCCCTTTAAATCTGCAGCCTTACATTGCCAGTGGTCTTTTTATGGCATAGGCTAAATTCACATCTGCACTAGGGAATCCGTTATGGGAGCAAGAAAACAGAATCCCCTGGATGAACAGATCCGTCTCATAATGAAACCAAACTGCGCCGAACAGACCCCACTGACTATAATGGGGTCTGCAGGATTCCTGCACCTGTCTGGCATTTTTACCGGCTTCATGCATGACTTTTTGTCCGATATTCCATGCTGGATCTACACCGGAGATGTGAGCAGAGCCATACATGTAGCCGCTGCAGCATTCTCACGTCAGATACTGATTACATCTTCCACCAGTCTAAGCTGCCCGACTACTGGGCATGCGATAGATCAGGATTTCCAATAGTAAGCAAATGAAATATATTTTTCATTGGTGAGGCCCATGCCTGGAAGGGCCAGCGTTAAAGGGATTGTCCAGGAACTGCTTTTTATTTTCTCCTAAACAGCGCCACTTTTGTCTATGGGCAGTATCTGATATTGCAGCTCAGCCTTTGAATGCTGATACAGATATAAGGGAGAACATAGGGGGTCAAACCCCCTTTGATGTGTCTGTCTCTACATGGCTGGACTTCTATATGATAAAGGAATGGCAGAGACAAAGGTCACATGACTATGTACTGTGATCTTATGGCTGTGGAGTGAAATAGACTTTTGGCCACGCCCCCAGAAAGGTCCTGGAAGTGTGAATGAGGACTAAGTCCCACCCCCAGGTGATGTTACGGCAGCGATCTTGGCTATATGTAATTATAGCTGCATCACAGGGAACAGCATCGTGTGAGAGCCTGCAGAGTGTGACGCAGCTAAAGGAGACTGCTGTCTAGTAGCACATGGGAGAGTGAGCCCAGCAGAGACAGGGCAGTGGGCCAGTGACTTGGCAGTGGTCCTTGTGTAGAGAGCAGCCACAATGGCTGTTATGGAATGAGAGCAGCACAGGAGGGAGTTGGTACCAGCCAAAGGCCCTGATGACTAGGGGCTGAAAATGTCATTGCACTGTGTGGAAGGGGAAAGAGTTTCCCTTCTTGTAGGGGATGTGGTTCCTGAAGCAGATGACAGCGCCATGGACCTGGACTTGGCAATAGTGCCATGGATGCAAAGCTAGACCGATCCAAGGAGGCACTAGTGTGCACACTACAGGGACTGTGACGAACTAATACAACAGAGGGACTGTGATAAAGGAAGTTGTTACTATGTTGTGTGACGTTGAGTAGTAAAGTGGGAAAGGTCATGCATGGCACCATGTGTGCAAAATGTGCCATGTGAAGATACAGTATGTGATGGATTGTAACGGAGAAACAAGGCACTTCGGGGTAGCAGTGCTATGCGAGATGATGTAAGACAGAAGTGCCCATGAAATATCGGTTTGCACCTGTGAGGATGGAGTACTACTATGGATATATGTAGTTACAAGAGTGACTGAAGTGTCTTCTCTAACCGAGAATCGCCCCAATTTAGATATGTATAGTGTGATATCACAGCAGGCCTCCTAGCATGCTTAAAAGAAGGTCCACGACATCAGGAGTTCCTCTACTAGGCGAGTAAAGATCAGATCTGTTGCTTCAGAAGGACAAAATAGTACATATGGACATATACGTTATATGGGACTTACAGTTCATTTATGTAACATTTAGGGTGAGCGTATGCGCACGTTTCAGCGCAACGAATTTGCGCTATGAAAGAGGTGGATTTGCACTGGTTTCGGGGCATTTTGATGGACTTTTTGTGCACGCATGGCACGTTCATTGGCAAGCAGCAGGCGAACACGTCCTGATTTAAATGAGGTCCAAATAGGTTCATTCTTTTTTACAGAATTGCGCAGCGTATTATGCATTTGCACATCTCCCTTAGAATTCTATGGGGACCTCTACTGCAGGAAAATAGAGCATGACCTATATTTTACCTGTGCGCAACAAAATGGATGAGGGGTATGAATCCATTGATATCACTTGGCTCTATTCTCTGCGTATTACACGTGCAAATTTTGCATGCGCAAAAACGCCCATGTAAAGAAGCCCTGAAAGTATCAAATTTCCCTCCTATGTAGTAAAACCAGTTTCTATTTTTGTGAAAAAAGTTGGTATTTTTGTGCCTCTGTCGCTCCCCGCTGCGGTGTAGTACCAACCCAAGGACTAGAGCAGCACTGTTTCTGCAAAACACCCTTGACGATGCTTGCAAATGCTGGACAAGCTCACCTCCTGATTGTTATTACACATTCTGCATATATGTGATAGATCAATGCCTCGTCATCAGCACGACCCTCCCCCCTGGGGACGCCTCATGGGAGGGGAATGATTTTTAAAAAATTGTTTAAGATGTTAGTCTACAGATGGTAAACTAAATCCTTATGATCTGAGTTGCACTATAATTGTGCAGTTTGTGCAGGTCCAGTTGCTGCTGACCTGCGGAATTAACCCTTTCCAATCCAATTTTGGATTCAGGGTTTCCTAAAACGATTTCTCTTTTTGCGGTTATACAACGGTGCCATCTGCTGGCTAAAGCGTGTGCGTGTGTGTCATAGAGGCTCCCACAGCACAGTGGCAGACAATAGATGGTAAGAATACCCTGTTGGACGTCTTCTGACATTGGAGCTGTACAAGCTTCAATCAAAATGTAGGAAGACGTCAGACAGGGGATTGGAAAAAGTTAAGGCTATGCTCTCACCAGGTAGCTCTGCTGTGGATTTTCTTTGTAGAATATCTGTGCAGAAATACTGCAACATTTACCGCAGCAGCAAAGCGGATTCAATTTAAAGAAATCTCATCCACATACTGTAGAAAAAAAAAACCTAACTAATTCAGTGCAGAAATTAACACACAGGTTAATTTTTAAAGCAACACTCTGAACAAAATTCTGTACCACGATCGGAAGGGGAGGGGGTGTATCACCTGCAGTTCTTCCATAAATCGGTTCCAGGTCCTGTTTTCAGCCAACATGACTGACGCAATCTTCACATTACCTAATCCCCATAGTAAACTGGTAGTGTTAGACTATCAGTGCACTATAACTGCTCTCTGATTGGGCAGAACGGCTCACATGATCAGCATTGGACAATCAGAGAGCAATGCATAGTGTTCATCAGGTAGTCAGAAAATGGATGTGGCCATTTTGAACAGCCAAAAACAGGGCCGAGAAACTAGGAGATCAGAAGGGCAGTAGGGAAGAGCAACTGCAAGTAATATACCCGCTGTCCCTACTGTCCCAGGACAGAAGTTTTTCCAGAAAGCAGAGGGTCACTTTAAATCCACAGAATGTCAATTTATACTGTAGATTTACACCACCGATTTGCAATGTGTGAAATTGACATAAAAATCCACAGCATTTCCGGATCAAAATCCCCAACAAAAACAACATTTATTTGTTGTGGCTTTTGTCGCTGGGGATTTCGCCGCCTCTTGGCCGTACAGTAATCACTTTGTACCCATAAACTTCTAATATATTAACAGGAACTGAGTTGTGACCCATGAAATTACAAACTTGAATCACTTCCTGTGTTATATTCAATAAACTTTATTGACATTGCTCATCTGGACAAACTCGTCAATCTGGTTCCATTCTGTGGATATGAAGAAACGTGATGTTCCTCGAGTATAGACACTTCCTTCAGTGCTTAGAGGTTGACTTGTGGCACATAGGTTAGCAGTTCCGATATGGTCTTCAATAAACCCCATTAATTTACTGGATTTCAAGCACTGAGCATGCAGAAGCCCAGGTTTTCTCTGTATGGTCGCTCGTAACTATTTTAGTGCATATTGCATGTAATTTATTGGAATTTCAATGTTCAATGCTCTTTAGTAGCAATCAGTAGAAGTCACAGCAGCCAAACCCAAACCAACTGGTCATTAATGGTACAGCCTACTGATATGGCATCATTCTCTATTGAAACATCCTCATTAATCATATGGGGAACACATTGCACTTTGCCATATTATGCTTTCTGTTGTCCGAGGCATGAAGTGATTCCAGAATAATCTGTATTGTTCATGAATAGCAATGAGTGAACTTTTGAAAAGTTTGGTATTCAGTTTGCTGAACTTTTGTAAAACGTTGGGTTGGGTCTGAAGAAGTTCAAATTAAACCAGAAGTTCACCAAAAACCCCATAACTGGTGTATAACACTGTCTAACAGCCATAAAGCCCGTATAAGACGCTCAGAGTGTTATACAGGGCTTTCATGGCACTTAAGGCTCATCTACACACTAAGACAATCTTTCAATCGATTGAAAGATTGACAGTTCTAGTGATCATTTTGCATAAAGTATTAATGGGCACTAATGCCCATTAGCACTTTATCAGCTTCATTTGAATGTGCATAAGCCTCCAGCAGCTGTTTGCAAATCCCAGCATGTTGCCTGGACTTTGCACTCAGCTGCATCGTCTTCTCACGGGCTGGCGCGGGCTGGCAGCTGAATACAATGTAATCAGCTGCTCCCGTGGAGAACACAGAGTGTGGTCCTTGCTATCTCTCTCCAGCTAAACGATGGATTTTATGCTTACCTAAAAATCATCGTTCAGCCAAAACAGTGAAAGATCGAAGCGCTTACACGCAACAATTATCGCTCAAAAGCCATCGTTTGAACGAATTGTGAGTAATAGTCGTTGCGTGTAAATGGGGCTTTAGACAGTGTTATACACCACTGTTCAGGACTAGTGTTGAGGAAAGTGAACCTGTAGAACCCTGTTTCAGGTAGAACTTTGCTAAAAGTTCAGTTCAGGCTTCTGTCGAACCAATTTTTCAGCAAAGTCCTACCCAAAACAGGGTTCTAGTGGTTTGGTTCGCTCAACACTATTTATGATTAATCGTTCCATCGTACCTTGGCCCCTATGCCTGGAGGGCCTATAGGCTCCTTTGCAACTATGTGGTCAATGCCATATCTTACCATGATAATTTCCCTACACTTCATTTTACTGCATACACACAGAAGTATCACACAAGACACACGTTTTTGCCCCAGAGCTTTCAGTACCTTTTTAATTCGACTCATAAGGTCAAAATGCAGTAGTTTGGGGAGATGTCTATAACGTTGTCCATATCTTTACATTGAAGGGGTTATATGAAAACATGTATGTAAAAGAGGTTGACCCGCAACACCACACACAGCCTATGGACAAGAGTGGTGCTGTTTCTGGAAGACAGCTTTCTTTCATAGACTCATTAAACCCCTTTAAGAACTTAACATTAACTTAACGCAACACCCCAGACTATTTAATTTTTATCTTTGATTGTACCTTTCACAGTATATGTAAAACCTCAACTTTTCTTATATGTGTCCCAAGAACACAACCCCTGTTCACATACTCACTTAGGACCGCCTTCAATATCCACAATAGAGAACCACACTGTAAGAATGGCTCCCATTGTGGCGAGTGGTCATCCGTATTTGTGTTACAAGGGGAGCCATTCACCTGCTACCACATTTCTACATGGTCACATCTAAATCAGCTCTAGTTCACCAGGGGTGCCAGGAGCTGAAACCAGGGCAACAGCACCCGGGCGCATTCTGAAAGGGGTTATCTCTGATGGGACAATCCCTTTAAAGTGACCCCTCCCAACACAGGAGGGGTGGACTGGTAATCCAATCCACCACTTTCTGGTCCTGTTTTAAGTCCTTCAAAATGCTAATGCCCTTTTCAGACCAACTAATCCCGTTAGGAATACCAAAGCGCTATACCTGCTCTCTGATTGGCTAAAGCTTCTCATGTGATTAACAATGGCCAATCAGAGAGCATTGTACAGTGTGTACTAACTAGATAGAAAATTGCTGCAGCCATCATGGACAGCTGAAAGCAAAGCCCCAAACCGGTGGATTGGCAAAGAAGAAAAAAAAATTTAGGTACTATATCAGTCCGCCCCTCCTGCGTTGGGTCAGAACTCCGTCCAGAAACTGGAGGGTCGCTTTACGGTTTTGCATTGCACACTTAGATGACTTCTTTGGCCTTAGACCTCACTCTTCCTTCCCTTCCTATACATTCTTTGGTGCTGTCTCCTACTTCTCCGTGCTTCTAGAAACCTGACCCCTAATGGTGGATCCATTACTTGCAGCCATATTGAAGATATCGGCGTTAGAATGGCTTTACAGTGAAAGCATGAATCCTTCCTTTATTGATGACGACAACAATATCATTAGATGATGTTGGCTGCAAGCTACACAGAGAATACACAATAGACTGATATCAATATGGGAACCATCAAAGCCCAACTCTACTGTGACCAGCGCTGTTCATCTCCTCCCAGCAGATCCCCTTCGTGTATTCTGCAGGCTTTTGTACCTTAGGTGACATGACCACAGGAAGTTCCTTCCGCCATACAATAGACTGCCTCTCCATGCTGCACAGACTTGTTTTACATCCCTAACAATGGACTGCAAGAAGCACAATAAATAATGCTGTTTAAAGGTGAAAGCATGCAAGAGACGAGGGAAATGTTGGGTACTGAAAAGGCAGGTATTGTGTAGCCCTTTGTAGAAAGGCGTTTGCTTTAAATGGAGACATAGAACCTTTCGTCAGTCACCGGCAGCATAGCAGGAACATATATCCAGTACTGAAATGTTGATATATATATATATATATATATATATATATATATATATATATATATATATATATATATATATATGTTCTGGCAACCATTTGGGCCAGAATAAATCAACTATTGAGAATAGGCACTAGGAATTGTTTAACTTTGTACATAATATTGACCAATACTTAAGCAACTAAGATTCACAGTTGAAGAAAATCTACTTAAAACATGCCCACTGAATGAAATGGGATACCTTAGATATAGAGATTATTACCCCCATTCTAAGCAGGACAGGCCTTTTATATAACATTCAACAGAAGTAGATATACTGGATGACCAATGGTCTGGGGTCTTCTCATTTGTGACGTCGTCTCCCTGATCTAAAATGTCCCTGTAGAGGTTGTCAGACGCCTTCCGATATATACCCTGTAAAGAGACAAATGCAAATACAGATATTGGACACATAGTAATATCCAAAAAATCTAAGTTCAAAGATTAATTTCATGATATGTCTTTATAGGAATCGGGGTCAGAAATGCTATCTTTTCTCCTTAGGGAGAGCACCTAGACGGTGAGTGAGGAGACTAAAATGGCTACGCACGCTCCTCTGGGTAATATGCAAATAAGTCAGATGGAATAAAACCTCCACAGTGCCACCTATTGGAAGGCAGCATTCCTTCAAGCCTTAAATAAGGGAGATGGAATAAATATAGGCATCGGATCGCCCTCCGTTTTTCTGTTAAGATTAATTCACATATATCAGTTACATCCGGCTGTTGTTTAATGCCCGAGCTGGACACAATTGATGACATTTTTGTGCACACCGGTTTGGCATCCATGAATGCACCAAATGCCATGACTGATCCTACTGAGCACTATGGGGTCAGTCATGGCATCAGTTTTCCTTTGCCATTTCACTACCAAGCCGGACGTATGGGAACGAGCCCTTACAGAGCTCCATATCCTCTATATAACTTTAGGCTGCTGGGCCCCAATATATAAAACCTGTAAAAGGGCCCCCCAACTAGAATGTTTAATTCATAGTACTGGTATATGGGGAAGAGAGACCTTAGGGCCCCCTTAAGGCTCCTAGGTCTGGGTGTACCACATTTTCTGCACCCATTATAGTTATGTCCCTGCTTCATGCAGTCATAGAGTTCACACCTATAGCCAGCTTTGCAACCATTTTTTAATTGCTTCATTGCATCTGGAATAAACTGTGAAGTAACTCTCCAAATAATCTTGATTAAAAATATCTTTATAGTTTTTTAGTGTACAGTTCCTATTCAAACTTATGTATCTCCATGGTAACAGACAACATACAACCTGTAGTCTGATCCTGAAGACAACTCCCTTCCATTTGTCCCTTCTTCTTACTAACATACCAAATGTATATTAGCAACAATAAGTCAATAATAGGTGACCACTGTGGCCAATCACCGGCCTGAGCGCTGCAGGGATTGGCGCAGCGATCATATGGTGTTGACGTGACAGTATCATTGCAACAAAGTGGGGAGAACAGGGACAATGACACTGGATCTAATAGGTAGATAGTGCTTGTTTTATTGTTTTATTCCATTTTCCAAAATTGCCTGTTTTGCGTCTGAGACCAGACAACTTCTTTAAAGGGAACTTGTCACAAGAAAATACCTTTTTGAACCGCCAGCACATTGTAATGGGGCATTACACAAGTAGTCCTCACATGCTTGCACCCAAAAACAAGCCAGTAAGCAGTAACTGGAAATATTACTTTATATCTTAAGTGCCCAAAACGTAAATGCCCTCCCTAGGGTCAAAGAGGTGCCATCAGCCCTCCGAGTTAGTCCATCATAGATGAAGCCCGACCTCTTCTCCCTTTCATCGCCAACCCCTGTATGAAGTGCTCCTAGCGCTGATGTCTCATTCATATGCCATGGACCCCTCTTGCCATGTCAGCATGGGTTTATGAGAGATTGCTCTTGTCAAATCAACCTATTCAGCTTATACGAGGAGGTAAGTTCTAGACCGGACCGGGGAGAGCCAGTGGATCTTATGTATCTGGACTTTTCCAAAGCATTTGATACTATGCCGCATGAAAAGTTGGTATATAATATGAGAATGATTGGTCTGGGTGAGAATGTGTGTAAGAGGGTGAGTAACTGGGCAGTGATAGAAAGAAGAGGGGGGGTTATAAATGGTCCATACTCTGATTGGGTCACCGTTACTAGTGGGGTACCACAGGGGGTGGTGCTGAAGAGGTCGACAGTTACAAGTGGGTACCACAGGGGTCAGTACTGGAGGGGTCACCGTTACTAGTGGGGTACCACAGGGGGCGGTACTGGAGGGGTCACAGTTATTAGTGGGGTACCACAGGGGTCGGTTTTGGGCCCTATTCTTTTTAATATATGTATTAATGACCTGGCGGAAGGATTGTGCAGTAAAATACATAGTTTTGCTTCATCTGCAAATATTAATAAAGGTATTAACACGAGAGAAGACAGAATGCGGTTGCAAATGGATTGGGACAAGCTGGGGGTTTGGGAAGTAAAGTGGCAAATCAGGTTTAACACTGAAAAATGTAAAGTTATGCACATGGGCAGAGGAAATACAAGTCACCATAGGTGTACCGACAGGGGTCACAATGGCAACCGGGCCTTTGCACTGAGGGGCCCAGAGGCCACCCTCCACCATATACAAATGCACATTCAGTGCATTAACGGCTGGTTGCACTTCACTAATCACACAGCCGGCAGTGCAACCAGTCGGAGGGGAAGCCGAAGCAGAGTGGAGCAGGATGATGATGTCATCCTGCTGCCCCTGCCTCATGCTGCACGGCGGTTGTGTCTGCATGCCCTGCTGCTTTCCTGACCCAGAGAAGTGGTCCGGGCCCCAGGGTATCTATCTCTTTATCTATTCATCTCATATCTATCCATCTCTCTCTTATATCTATCTCTCTTTCATCTCTCTCATCTCTATCTCTCTCTCTATCATATCTATGCGCAAGTCAGCACCTCAGGCAGTGCAGTCTAAAAACAGGGCCAGGACTTTCACCATCCTGACGCACACAGCCATTCCATCACAACACCTTTAACAGGCCAGGGGAGCACTCCATACTTAGCATGCTTAGGTAAGTACTGTATATATTGTTTTGCTATCTGGGGACAGTACCTACGGCACTATGGCTATTGAGTGACATCTAGGGGCACTATGACTATTAAAGAGACACCAGGGACACTATGACTATTAAAGAGACACAAGGGACATTATGACTATTAAGGGGACACCTGGGGGCACTATGACTATTAAGGGAACACCTGGATGCACTATGACTATTAAAGGGACACCTGGAGGCACTATGACTATTAAGCGACAACTCGGGGCACTATGGCTATTCAGGGGACATTTGGGTACACTATGACTATTACTGGGACACCTGGGGGCACTATGACTATTAAGGGGACATTTGGGGACACTATGACTATTACTTGGACACCTGGGGGCACTATGACTATTAAGGGGACATTTCTGGACACTATGACAATTAAGGGGACATTTGGGCGCACTATGACTGTACACCTTTCTTGGGTATAACAATATTACATGGTATAGTCATTGATTACTCAGATGAGTCAGTAATCCAGGAAGTTATTCTGACTGCCAGACTCTCTATTATACACAACTGATAAATGGAAATTTAGTCTAACTATAAAATGAAAGGGAATTTGTTACCATCTTTTCGCAACTCTCACTGAGAGCGTCATAAGGTAGTGACAGTCACGATGATGACATTGGTATATCGACTGTATGTATCTGTACAGTTGTTTGGAAGAAACTTGCATTTTATTAGTAGCAGCCAGACATACAGGGCTGCAGGAAGTAGTCCTCCATATTCATAGGCTGCAGCTAGCTCCAACCATCCCGCCCTCCTGCCAGCTGCCTCTCTATGCATAGCAATAGGCAGACAGATGTCAATCAGTGGCTGGAGCATGGGTTAAGGCCCATTTAGACACAACGATTATTGCTCAAAAGATGTATTTTGAGCGACTTTTGAGCTATAATCATTGTGTCATTCACAGCACAAGATGATCGCTCAAACATTGAGCGATCACCTTGCGCTCTGAGTGGAGGATACAGAAGACAAGCGGGGCCGCTTGTCTTCTGCATCCAACTGTTGCCCGCTCGGAGTGCCCGGCTGTTAAACAGCCGAGCACTCCAAGCGGAGGATGCAGAAGACAAGTGGGGTGTCCCCGCTTGTCTTCTGCATCCAGCTGTTCTCTGCTCGGAGCTCCTGGCTGTTATACAGCCGAGCGCTCCATGCTGGGTATGCAGAACAGAGCTGGACCGTTCTGTTCTTCATACCCAGCCTGTCATCAGGGAGCGGGATACAGCTGAAACAATAGTATCAGCTGTATCCCGCTGTGAATTCCTGATAAGGCTCATCCTTGTCCTTCAGCATGCTGAAAGACAACGATAAGCGACATCTTAACGAAAACTGAGCGAATTTTGAGCGATAATCATTGTGTCTAAATGGGCCTTTAGGCAGGGCTACCTGCAGCTTATGCATATTGATGACTACTTCCTGTAGTCTTTTATGTCTGGCTGCTACTGATAAAATGCAAGTTTGTCACAAACTACTTCATAGATACACAGAGCAGACATATCACTGTAATCAGTGTTATATTGCTCTCAAAGAGGGAGCAAAAAGATGGTGACAGTCCCTTTAATCTATTCTGCATTAATATATCACAATGTACTGCAGCGCCCTTTGTTACACAATATTACTTAGCTCCATTAGAAAATAATAGAGCTCATCCCACATTACAAGAACTCGTAGGATTTGGTTCACATCCAGAAGATGAACCTGCAGTGGTTCATATCATCAAATCCTCCTCATGGCTCTCAGATACAATAGGAACCTACAGAGTATTCTACCATGCGAGGTTTACCTAGTAGGTAGCAGACATAGCCAGCAGATTACTTGGCTGAACGCCACGGCGCCTCAGATTTTAGGAATAGTGAGGGATTAGTGAGGGCGACGGAAAAAATGTGTAGTGGAGGGAAGGGAGAAGCAGCGGATAATATATATTTGCAGTGGTGTTGTGAATGATAAAACTGGACTGCTACAGAGTAGAACTGGATTCCAAAACTGGACAGCCGTGTTCGTATCTGAAAACCAAGTCGGTGAGCGCCTTTGTTGTGGAGCTGCACACTGCCCCCACAGCCAGTATGATGTTCGGAGGGCCATCGCATATGACAATCGGTCACCCTTAGTAGTGGTACAAGGGACAATTGTTGGCCCAGAGTAGCAGGGCCCCTCCGTAATGTATGCATGCATTTGTCTTGTGCCTACGTGTTGTCAGTGTCTTCTATGTTGCGTATTGCATAGCTGCAGCACTGAATGGGTTGACTGTCCAGTATTTGAGATGTCTGGAAAATGTATCTTGTTGTGGGTCACGTGATCGTGCTTTGTATATATGTGTATGTAAGGTATTTTGCAAGGACTTCCAGTCTGGGCTTGCAAGAGAGAAGGAAGGAGAGGTTGGAGTTCTGCAAGTGAGCCACACAGACACCATCTGTCCTGTGTGGTCCAGAACTGAAGAGGCTGAGAGGTTTCCACCAGCCTGCCCTGGGCCTACTTTCCCCAGAAGATTCCAGTGTTACCCCTAAACACTGTGAGGGAGAGAAAGAGAGGAACCGCCATGCAGAGTGGAGTGCCTGCATTCCAAATGTGAGTGCTGACCGGTAGAGAGCTGGAGAGAGCAAAGGAACAGAACCCCACAGATAACATGGACTGTGGATTCTTCTGCTATCCTGCGATTTTCCTCCCTGTCACAGCACTTTGTGTTTTGCACCATTTTCCTGCTGGCGTGAGTTTGGACCATTGTTAGACATTACCTAGTTATTCTACAAGTAAACTAGCACTGCTAGCCGCTCCCAGCTTTGCTCTTTAAACGTTTTCCATGTGTGGACTGTTATTTTCTGCTACCCGGATTCAGCGCAGAGGAAGGAACGGTGGCGTCACGAGTGACAGGACTTTTAAGGTAATCTACATATTGGGTTACCCCGTGAATGTACCCCCAGCAGTAACTTGGACAGCTTACAAGTTTGCACGATCTTGAGGCTCAGTTACAGTAAATGTGGACCCATATGCCGCAGGATACCATACAGAACCTGTATGCCTCCATGCCTGCCCATATCACATCTTGCATCCAAGCTAGAGGTGGTACAACAGGGTACTAGAGCCTCCATGCCTGCCCTTATCACATCTTGCATCCAAGCTAGAGGTGGTACAACAGGGTACTAGAGCCTCCATGCCTGCCCGTATGACATCTTGTATACAAGCTACAGGCAGTACAACAGGGTACTAGAGTTTCTGTGCCCGCCTGTATCATATCTTGTATACAAGCTAGAGGCGGTACAACAGGGTACTAGAGCCTCCATGCCCGCCCGTATCACACCTTGTATACAAGCTAGAGGCATTAAAACAGGGTACTAGAGCCTCCATGCCCACCTGTATCACATCTTGTATATAAGCTAGGGTTGGTACAACAGGGTACTAGAGCCTCCATGCCACCCGAATCACATATCGTATTTGATTCCGACAACTTCTAGGGGAGGGATTGTTTTTGACATTGATTGTATAATATATGGTGGAGTTGACAATCTGATCTCATATTCTGGACCCCTGTGAGTGGGATATAGGTGGGTGACAAGGATATGAAGAAATTTGCAGTGGAGTTAGTCCTCAATAATATATAAATTATAAAAGCTATATTAGGAGCTAGAATACGAGGTCAGGATGCGGTTGTGATGCAGCCAGAAGACATTTCTCATTGTTTTCTTTGGTAATTTTGATATGCAGAACAGATGGCGCTCGGCTGATGTACTGACTTTGTCAGCTGTGGCAGCGCTTGGCTGCCGGTTTCTCTGTCTGTCTTCAAGCATTCTGTTGTGTCTTGTGCAGGAAGAACATGTCTTAGATTACGTGCATGCAATCCAAATGTAAATGGGAAGATGAAACAATGCCTCTACAGTGCCTCCGATTCAAAGAGAGCATTCCTGCAAGTCAATGTCAGACCTCTTCACAAGCCTTGGAACATGATTGGAAATATAAGCCAAATCCAGAGTCTTCTCCAGAAGGAAATGACACCCATGTACAGACAGGCTGTTTCAGGGTTTTAGTCCGTCTGTGCATGGTTATCTTTTCCTCCCGGAGAAGACTCTGGCTTATTTTCTAGTCATTGTTACAAGGTCTATGAAAAGGTTGGACATTGGCTTGCAGGAATGCTACCATCTAAGAGGTGGCGCTGTAGAGGCATATTTCCCAGAGAAGCAGACATGGCCTCATACGTCTTCTAGATGCTCTCCACAAGGACAAACCATACTCTTCCTAATCCAAGTGTGATTGTCAGGCTCATTGACACATTATACCAGGCACCAGTGCTAACTATGTAGTCTGTAAAGGGGTGGTGTGGTTTTAAGATAAAAATATTTAAAGGGGTTCTGTCACTAAAAAAGAAAAATGCTCAACTTATCTATTCCTCCCCCATCAGTCTACTTACTAGATCTTCGCCTCCCCATGTTCTCCTGTCTCCTGCAGTCCGGGGGCTCACTTTACCTCCACTTGCCTGATTCTGCTCCTTCCTGTGAGGTTATGTACATTAGGTTGGCAGTCTGCCAATGTACTTTATGTCACAGCTCACAGGCCAGTAGGAGGACTGTCTATCTTCTTCAGAGATTGCTCATGCAAGCTGTCTCTGAAATAGATTACAATTCCTTCCTAGGCAGTGAAGCTACAGCACAGGGATGTGACCTTCACTGACCCAGCAGGAAGGAGTTTGTGATGAGCAGCATTCATAACAAGCTGGGCCCAGCCTGCAGTGAGCTGACCTGGGGCACTGGAGAAGCTCAACCAGGAGAAGATGTGATAAGAAGACAGACAGGGAAAGGATAGGTAAGTTTTAGATAATTTTTTTTTTTTATGACAAAACCACTTTAAGGGCTCGGCCTGAGTAAAAATAAAACAAACTCACCTGTCTTCACCCTCCAAGGCACAGTTAACCGGCTCCTGCTGCCCAGTCCTCGTCATCCACCACCAGAAGTTATGTGACCACTGCGGCCAATCAGAACTCTTGGCATGATGGCGCTTAGGAGCACTACTGCTAGAAGTTTAGAAGGTGGCATTGACGGTCTACAGTGGTCACCTGACTTCCAATGACAAAAGGAGAGGGACAGATAGAGGGAACCAGTCAACTGTGCACCGGAAAAGGGAAGGGGCGGGGCAAAGACAGGTGATAATTATTTTTTAATTTTATTATTTTAACTCTTGTCCAGCCCTTAAAAATTATTATCTTGAAAGCACACAACCCCTTTAAACACACACTTAAAAACACATGCCAACTACTTCTTCCAGACTAGACTACAGGACATGTAGAAATTAATCTGTGCAAATTTTGGACTTTTCTACCTGGTTACTTAGTGCTGCATCTCACGTTGCCATATAAGCATACACTTGTAGGATATCACTATAGTACACCACCAATGTCTGATCTGCACTTTCCAACTAATGTAACCCCTGCAGAGTCAAAGAGAATGGTTGCCTACTTGTCATCTTATAGCTCTTGGCTGGTGAAAGATACATGGCCAAAGTTTAAAAAGAGTTAAAAACTAGAGATGAGCGAGCACCAAAATGCTCGGGTGCTCGTTACTCGGGACGAAATTATCGCGATGCTCGAGGGTTCGTTTCGAGTAACGAACCCCATTGAAGTCAATGGGCGACCCGAGCATTTTTGTATATCGCCGATGCTCGCTAAGGTTTTCATTTGTGAAAATCTGGGAAATTCAAGAAAGTGATGGGAACGACACAGAAACGGATAGGGCAGGCGAGGGGCTACATGCTGGGCTACATCTCAAGTTCCCAGGTCCCACTATTAAGCCACAATAGCGGCAAGAGTGGGCCCCCCCAACAATTTTTACTTCTGAAAAACCCTCATTAGCAAGGCATACCTTAGCTAAGCACCACACTACCTCCAACAAAGCACAATCACTGCCTGCATGACACTCCGCTGCCACTTCTCCTGGGTTACATGCTTATAGGCGGTTCCACTGAAAGCAATGGGCTGCTGGCGTGCACGGGATGAATTGTCGGGAAGGGCTTAAATATAGAAGCCCTTCCCTGCAATTCATCCAGAAATGTGTAAAAATAAAAAAAATATATATGTTTACCTTGTCCCGGCAGACGGAGTTCAGCGCGGCCTACAGTGGGTGTGAAGGGGGTGTGAGTCAGACCTGCCCCCTGATTGGCTCACACCCACTGCCGGCTTCTATATTTAAGCCCTTCCCGACAATTCATCCCGCGCACGCCGGCAGCCCATTGCTTTCAGTGGAACCTGCTGTATTGCCGGCTCCATTGAATTCAATGGGCAAACATCGTTCTTCTCTGCCACAGCTGTTACAGCTGTGCCAGAGAAGAATGATTTGTCTTCTATATGTTCTCAATGGGGTCGGCGCTGCTGCCGCCGGCCCCATTGAGCGCATATAGAGAAGAGAACAGGAATCGCAGATCGCAGATAGGTGCGATCTGCGATTTCTGACTATGGCCTAAGAAGGACCGTTGGGGTTCTTGAAGCCTAAAATAACTCCTAACGCTCTCCCTATAGCAGCTCCGGCATCAGCAGCACTGTCCCTGATCTCTGTCAGAATGCATCTGTGGCGAGCCGCGGGCGGGCAGATTTTAATACTCGGGTGACACCTAATCTCGCCAGCCACTCACTGCAGGGGGGTGGTATAGGGATGGAACATCACAGGAGGAAGTTGTAATGCCTTCCCTGTCTTTCTATTGGCCAGAAAAGCGCGCAAATTTCTCAGGGAAGAAAATGATAGTGACTCGAACATCGGGTGGTACTCGTCTCGAGTAACGAGCATCTCGAACACCCTGATACTCGAACGAGTATCAAGCTCGGACGAGTACGCTCGCTCATCTCTATTAAAAACCTATAACTGCCATAATATATTTATTCTATTCTATTTATTTAGGTACATTTCTAAATTAGTTAATTATCAAGGGAAAGTCTGATGAAATACAAATGCTGCAATCCTCCCCTAGTTATAAATTCCCAGACAACAGTAAAAGTTGCCAAGTGTACCAAAAGTTACATAAAGTGTCCTGCTCGGGCGGCATAGTGTTTCAGAGCAACCAAAAGGGAGAACGAAGAGGAGTGAAAGATGCTGTATACCCTGTTTCCCTGAATATAAGACATAGCATGATTTTCCAGATTTTTTGAGGATGCAAAATGATTTTTCAGGCTTTTTGAGGATGCTTGAAATATAAGCCCTACTCCAAAATTAAGCCCTGCTAACAGTTCATTTAAAAAGTCAATTTAAATAGTGTCCAGGCAGCTACACATGTAAAAAAGTTATACCTTTTTGAACAAAAATTAATATAAGACACTGTCTTATTTTGGGGGAAACACGGTATATATATCTGTATAGTGTACTGTATGCAAGAGTCTGACACATGAATATCAATATCATTGTTGCCTCCACACTATGTTCAAGTAAGGGCTCCTTCACACAGGCGCTGCTATTTTTGCAAGTCATGGCTGCATCTCCCATTTCTGTGCCCCAGGTGCGGCGGGTATACGCCACACCTATAATACCGCTGGGCGGGGGGAGAGAGTTTAGTTCTGCTAAACTCCCTCTCCCTTCCCTCTCCCTCTCTGTCCCTTGCCTGCTGTCAGAAAAGGAAGGGGTCGGGACACGGTGGTAGCTAGTGTGCTATTCTCCTGCCCTATCCCGCCCCCTCCCTTTGCTAACAGCTGGCAAGGGGAGGAGAGGCGGAGGGAAGGGGGAGGGAGTTTATCATTTAGTTATGTTTTTCAATTATACCATTTAATGTACCATATAATGTACTGCAAAACTGTAGAAAAAAATTCTAAGTCGAGTGAAATCGAAAAAAACAACGATATTTCGCCATCTTTGGGGGACGGGGGGAGGGGGGACAGGGGCCTTGTTTCTACAGTGTACAAACTGCAGCAAAAGTGACCTGATAACTTTATTGCATGGGTGAGTGCGATTACTACGATTAGAGATGAGCGAGCACCAAAATGCTCGGGTGCTCGTTACTCGGGACGAACTTTTCGCGATGCTCGAGGGTTCGTTTCGAGTAACGAACCCCATTGAAGTCAATGGGCGACCCGAGCATTTTTGTATATTGCCGATGCTCGCTAAGGTTTTCATTTGTGAAAATCTGGGCAATTCAAGAAAGTGATGGGAACGACACAGCAACGGATAGGGCAGGCGAGGGGCTACATGTTGGGCTGCATCTCAAGTTCGCAGGTCCCACTATTAAGCTACAATAGCGGCAAGAGTGCCCCCCCCCCCCCCCCCGCACTGTCAGCGTAAAGATCGTTCTCCTCTGCCATAGCTGTAACAGCTGTGGCAGAGAAGAACGATGTTTGCCCATTGAATTCAATGGAGCCGGCAATACAGCAGGTTCCACTGAAGGCAATGGGCTGCCGGCGATCGCGGGATGAATTGTCGGGAAGGGCTTAAATATATAAGTTTACCATGCGGGGTAAATAATGCGTTACTTTGATAAAATCAGACTATTATGAATGCAGCAATGCAAAATGTGTTTTTGTCTTTTTTTATTTACGTTTTTATTATAAATCTGGCAAAAATACTTTTTTTTGAAGACCATTATTACCTTTTTTTTTAACAATTCATAAAAGAAATTTTAAACTGATTTTTAAATTTTTTTTTAGTCCCCATAGGGGAGAAGAACATGTGATGGTTTCATCATTCCTGCAGTATGATGTAATACTGAAGTAATAATGCGATTTGCCAGGCAATCTATCAAGCCACGCCACGGGGATGGCTTGATAGGTAATCTGCAATGGAAGCCCTGGGGGCTGATCGGAGCGATTGCTGGCAGGTGCCAGCACCCGCGTTGTATGGAGTGGGATCAATCCTCGGTCCCCCTCCATACAAGCCCAGAACCTCCATGGCATAAATGTAAGTCCTGAAGTGTAAGGGGTTAAGGAATATTATATATGAAGAATAAGAACCAGACAGCTAGATGGGACCCCCAGACTTGACCATGTCTTGCAAATCCTGATTTTGCCTGTTTCCGTTACTCTCATACACTACAATGGGGAGAGATGGACATATAAGCGATCAGCTCTTCGGTTTAACTCCTCTTACATATAGTGAAGCCAGCAACTTTGGTCTGCCAAACAAGTGTCAGTGAGCCCCCATTCTCCTGAAAATTGGGGAGCTTAGAATTTGGATCCTCAGCTACCAGCCATTTACGACATATCCCACAGGTCTGCACTGACAATAATGTGGTACGGTGTTTAAGTGGTCAATAAAAACATACCCCAGTCCGATAGCAAGAAGGTGAGACAGCAGTAAGGATGGAAGAAAGACCTTTAAAAATTCTGCTGAGAAAATTCCACCTTTTTTCATGACGCTCGTGTTCCTCATACTTAATGCAGAACTTCGTTTTGGGTGTTTGAAGGCAAATTCCCTGTATGAAAAAAAGGCCGTAATGAGATTCTGGATCAAATCCCGATGTTACTCGTTGTTACATGCCCATAACTGTTACACGCTACGTATATCTTACTTCTAATTGGTGTCTAAGGGTTAGCTGAGCTCTCAACACTTATCAAAAAAAGTTGGGCATAATTAATAAATCTTGGATGCCCTACTTCTTCATTTAAGTGCAATAGGTGGTAGGTTCAATGAATTGGCTGCGTAGTACTGTAGGGAACAGAGGCTACATTACTGCATACTCTGTACATGTCGGATCCTAATTGTTAGGTACCACTTGTCTTACCAGCTCCAACCAATAGTAAAAAAAAAACTTACCCCATCCAACACAGCCAAAAACAATAAAATGTCCAATATCTTACTTTGGAGGGATATTTTCTGGCCTGCTAGACCAATCCCAGATCCAGTCTGAATTCTTCTTTAGTAAATTTTCTAATTCTTTCCTTCGTTCGATGTAATCCTCTTCTGACTGCATGACAGAAGAAAATAGAGAAATGGGTTTTAGTTCACACACAATTTTTTTACTGTACAAGTAATTCATGAGTGATTGTGGACTCACTGAGCTAACCAACCAGCCAGGCTTTTGGATCAGACCTAGTGTGCCTGCAGCTGACCCTGGTTGCAAGGCAATCTCAGATGGGAAATCTTACCCTTAGCTCATCAGGAGGATGGGAAGACCCCTGCCTAAAAGCAGGGTAGGTGTCCTGATAAGAACGGCCCCGAGCTGGAACCTTGGAGCTAATTACAGGACATAGGGGCGAAGTACTGAGCATAGGGCACACAGAACACAGAACAGGAATGACTTACCACAGAGACGGGAACGATGCACAGACTGGAAGGAAATAGATAAACGCACACAGGCTAAAGAACATACAGAATAAACAGATATAGGAACAGGATCAAACAGACAAAACAGTCCTGAGACAGGCAACCTAGATATGCTGAGTGCCTGAGACAAATATACATCAATACTGAGGCAAAGAGGGAAGATTCCTAAATAGGAAGGTGATTGCCATTTAAGCTGCAGCTGTGCTAGTGTCTATAGAATTTTACAATGTGCCACATTTGTTGGCTCAACTATAGTACCCTCTAGAAGTTTGGAAACAGCCCTTAACCCTTTCCTTCCGAAGTCTGTTTGCACTTAAATGACCAACTAATTTTTCACTTTTGTTTTGGTTGCAATTCCAGAGCCATAACTTTTTAATAATTCCATGAACATAGACGTATGAGGGCTTGTTTCTACGGGAGAAGCTTATGTTCACTTATTATTCTATTTTTTTTCTAAAGGCAAGATTAACAAAATCTGCAATTCTGGCATGTTTTTTTTTTTTAACCATGCAGTGTAAAAATTATGTTAAATTAATTCTGCATGTCAATACGATTGCATCGATATCAAATCTATAGAAGGTCTGTTTTGCTACTTTTTCAGTTTTTTTTATAAAAGATTTTTTCCCACCAACTATGTTACGTGAGGGTTTTTTTCAGGACGAATTATATTTTTTTAATGGTACCATTTGTTGACCCTTACGACTTTTTGATCACTTTCCATTTTTTGTGAGGCGAGATATGCAAAATTAGCAGTTTTTTGCCATTTTTTTTCACGGCTTGTTTAATAATGTACTAACTTTTTATGTGGGTCCTTAAGAAAGTGGCGATACCAAATTTGTGGTAATTTTGTGTGTGTGTGTTTTTTTAAATACTAACGGGGGAAGGTTTTGATTTTTTTGTAAATATTACAATTTTACAATTTGTTTTCATTTTTAAATTTTGTCCCATTAGGGGACTTGAAGTTCACCACTTTTTATAGTTTTTATAATACAGTACAATACTTCAGTATTGTAGTGTATTATACAGCCTATTAAGCTCAACCTGAGCCTCAGTGTGCTATGGCAACGCATTGGGACCCCATTGTCATCCTTTTACATGCTGCTGTCACATTAATTGTGGCATCTAAAGGATTAAAAGGCTGGGATGGATAGTTTTGCTTGTCCTTGTCATTAAAGCTGGGCCACCGCTCCCCCGAGCATGGGAGACCTGTGCCAGGCTTCTGATGCAGCGCTGTAAAAAGGCGTATGCATCAGAATAAAGCCCCTTAACGGCCACCATACAAAGGTGTATGGGCAGTCGTTAATGGGTTAAAAATGTAACATTGAGAATAAATAAGTCGAAAATCTCAACGCTTTGGATTGTTTCTGTTCATTGAATTAAAATAAAAAGTAAATACAAGCAGCTCATTCTTATGACGGACTTTTAAAATCTGAAAATAACTTTAAATGTTGGACTCCACAAAGTCTTCACTCTCTGACTGTGTGACCTTGCTTACTCTTCAGATGTGGTGGATCAACTTTTAAGTTTTTTTAGTTGGGGTACATTTCCATTCTTGGTGGGTAACCTCCCTGATATGGTTCTTACTAGTGATCTGCTATTTAAAATATAGGGTGCTTCCAAACTTCTGAAGAGTCCTGTAGCTGATCTGAGATCATGTAAGAGATGTGTGAAGCTTGTGGATGCAATCCTGTGTTGGACTTGAGTACCATTGACTGACCAGAAGGAATAATTCCGAGGCTCTCGGTCTACCCTTCAAATATGAAGAACATGGGCATGTTCAGCTTATCATACACTCTGCTGTTATTTTTGGAAACATAGGACATATCACCAGCAACTGATAAGGAGTGGATTGACTCCCCAAAAAGTCAGAGACCCCAGCGGCAAGTGATCTGCTCCAAAGTCAACTTCTGATCTGGTAGTCTTCTGCTGAGCCTCATGGATTCTACTATTATGGTTGGGCTTGATTACTGTGAACCTGAGCCTACTAGTGGGTCATCTTGTGAGCCAGTCTGGCAATGATAGCCTCAACAGAGTGACCAAATGCTAATCATAAATTTATTAAACGCTTCACAAAGATTCTGTATATACAACCCTCAGTATTAGCGCACTGGATTCACTGAGACACAGACTGGTTTGGCTTTGAGCGAAATCATGAAGTGATATCTGAAGTACCCTAATCTTCACTTTTTAACCCCACCAGTCGGTATGTAGACTTCACTGTGAGGTCCAGAGGCTGTTACTCAGGAAGTGGTCCCAATATTGTGACTGCTAATGCTACTTTAGGCCTAGGTGTGGTACCTGAGGGTGTGAACAGCATCGTAGTCAGATAGTCGGGGCTGGTGGCACATTACAGTACAAGAAAAGAGCCAGAGGTTGGATCACTGAGAACAGGTTCAGTAAGGATAGGCAGGCCAGAGGTCAGAGCAGGCAACGGACAGAAGTGTAGTCAGTATAATAAACTGAAGTTAGAAGTAGATACAGGAACGTAGTCAGGGATAACCAGTTTTGAGAACCGGGGAATTAGAATTAACTCTTTGAATGAGACCAAAATGACTGAAACACTCAGGCACCCTCCACAGGTGGAGGGTGAATGATATATGCAGAGGTAAAAAGCTATAGGGAGAGATTTTTTAGTGAACGGTACACTGGCCCTTTAAGACCATGGTTAAGTGTGTGCCCTCCCTCTGGGCCAAATTCACTGCTTGTTCAACTGTCTGAGAAGGAGGAAAGTCTGTGTGTCGCGGCTGTCAGGAGGGGTGAGTCGCCGACTGCAGACACAGATTGTAGCACCAACCATGAGGACCCTACTGCTGTACATGGATGGGCATGACATAAAAACAATGTACAGCGGTGTCCACTCTTAACTTTCCATTAATTTTGTTAAGAACTTAATTTTCTCATTACACAAATTCAATACATTTTCGCAACACACCATCAAATCCCGCAACAGGCTGCAATCTACAGCACAACCACTGGGTGACCACCCATAGAAACCCAAAGGATACACATCTCCCAGCAGAGTATTGCACAATCATGTTTTGTTTTTTTTTCAAAGTTGGTCATTTCACTCCACTCATTGCGGGATATGGCGAGCCAAGAGGCAAAGTATGGAAGGCAAATCTCTGTGCATCCCAACAATGAACTTCAGCGGAAAAGATTCAGTGGTGGTTGATACTTCAGGGAAAGCACAAAAAATGGATGTAGACATAAAAGCCTGATATCACACTGGCATGCACCTCTTACGAGTCTGATAGAGACAAAATTTCAACTTTTTCCAAACCAACTAAACATTAACCACAAAGCGAAACAAACTATTTTTGGAGTTGAGAAGGCACAAGAAAACAACTCACTTCCTGCTTTACCAAACAAATCTCTGTTGTAGGGCGGGCAGAACAGTGAAATAAGTGAAAGTTAATAACATACTAGCTTATAAAATAGTAACACAATGAGAAAAAGTACATCACACATGAAGTCCCATGTGGCGCCATATGGTGCTCTGTAATGTTTCCCATCAGAAGCATACCATATCTCTATATAACCCTGACTGAGAAAAGCTTTGGTACGGTATCCTACCAAACGTAATTGGAGACTTGAGCAAGATTTTAAAGTAGTATTTATTTCCATCTGCTAATACTTAGCAGGACTCCTTTGGCCCTAATGACATTGGATACTCTCTGTGGCATACTTTCTAACATCTGATACACTTCAGCTGGAATTTCCCTCCATTCATCCTGCAAACGTCTGGTAAAGACATCTTCTATATATGTTTCATTATACTTTCCCTCTGTACCCTGTGAATGTTGACACAATATATTTATTTGTTTGCCTGCATTTCTCTTTTTTTCCCTCCTCTTTTTTCTCGTACCTATGCAGGGTGTAGTCAAAAAGACTGCTCCAGCGCTATATCTCAATACTGGTGTCCTATAGTGAAGTAACAGTAGCATACTTGAATAGGAAGGCATGGATGAGCTACAGGGTGGTATAGAGCATGGCCCCTAGGGGCTCTGGGACATGGATTTCTATTTAGTGTTGTGGCCCCTGTAAGAGATAGAGAGTAAAACCCAATTGCAAAGTTGTAGAGTAGCATGTGAGAAGCTGAAATCCTCTTTCTGCTTCTCTAAGCCCTGTGGGACCACTTCTATGACTGTAGTAAGAAAAGCGTTCCCAAAGTGGCTTCCCTTTGGCGCGACCATTGGATCTGTGTTCATTCCAGGGACTCTCAATGCAGATCAGTGCCTTAATCTCCTGCGGACGACTGTGGATGACTTCCTGGATGATCTGCCCCTATTAAAGCAGAAGGAGGGCACCTCGAGTAAAGGTGGATTTAGACTGGACGAATGCCAGGAGCTAGTATCGCTGGCTCGCTCTCAGAGCGGCCAACAAGGGGGCAGGGAGGCTGCAGGTGATTTCTCTCCTCGCGCTCCCTCGCCCCTCTTTATTGACTTAACATAGTTGCCGTTCAGTACTGAACGGCTGCTATTTACAGTGAATGATCAGCGTTCAGCTCATCGTCCATTGTTTATGCAGCATAAACGATGAACGATGACGATGCAGTGTAAATAGCAGCCGTTCAGTATAGAAAGGCCCCTATGTTAAGTGAATGGAGAGGGACAGGGGAGCGCGAGGAGTGAAATCCAGTGATACTAGCTCCCGTGCAGCAGCGAGAATGTGCGGGGACCAGTGTCGGGCATCATTTGCCTGACGTTCATCCAGTCTAAATCCACCCTAAATCTCTTTGACTACACCCTGCATAATGTATATTAGTATACAGTCCAGCTTATGTCTGAGGAAGAGGCATGTTGCCTCGAAACGCATTATGTACAGTATGCTAGTTGTTAAATAAATGGATGAGTTAGGTTCATGTGGCAACCCTGCTGTTTGTGTTTGCTTAAGGAAAGCTGCACAAAGCCCCATTTTTGCATTTGCCTCTCGGGTCATTGTCACCCCTTCCTATCAGTTTGGCATATGTTTGGGCCTGCAACACTTTCAGACAAAGTTTTGTGGCATCACAACCTACTGGCACTGCCACATCTCCTACAGCTCTTGGATCACTACAATTTTCTAATAGGGATGCTTCACTGTTCTATCTTCCTCCTGCACTGATAGGAGTTCTTGGCCATTTTACATAAAGTATTAGACAGCCACATAAATTCCCTAAATATACAGCTTATCAATAAATATTCCCTAAATATATCGTTAGTAAAGCGAGCGGTATAATCAGAATATACAGAAGTCTCTTGCAGGATCTCACATTTCCCTTGGCTGCCCTGAGCTCTCATTGTAATCTGCAAGTTAAACAATGACTATGGAGTTTTGAGAAGTAGTTTCCATCCTGCCGGCGGGTGAGATGTTATCATTGCTGTTTCTTACATTGTCTAATAATTTTTGCTTGGTTGAAAGTTTACCACTAAGATGTTACAAAACATTTTCCAGAGCTTATTAGGATTATACGAGGGGCTGCTGATGAGTCTTTGGCTTTACCCAGAAAGAAACGAGATCGGAAGATGAAACTTTCCATTTATTCCTCATACTCTCCACTGATGCCAACACACTTCTTACATCTGGATTCCAAGTTCTGTCAGCCTTGCAAAAAGAAGGATTTTGGTTGTGCCTCAAACCAGTCATCCGTAGCAGCCATGGCATCAGAAATGGTGTGAAATTTGGTACCTTGAGGTGTTTCTTCAGGTTTGGAAACAGATGATAGTCGGAGGGAGCTAGATCTGGTGAATAATGTGGGTGGTCAACCAGCTGGAAGCCTAGCTCCATCAGTTTTGCTGCGGCCGCTTGTGCAGTGTGAGCGGAGGCGTAGTCTTGCAGGAACAAGATTCCTTTGGACAGCTTGCCACTCCTTTTGGCCTTCAGAGCTGTCTTCAATTGGTCCAAAAGTTCAATGTAATACCTTGCATTGATGGTGGAACCATTTTGAAGGTCCACTAGCAGCACGCCCTCCTTATCCCAAGACACAGAAGCCATCACCTTAGTGGCTGACCTTCTTTGGGCGAGGAGAACCCCTGTGTCTCCACTCTTCTGACTGCTCCTTGGTTTCAGGGTCATACGAATAAATCCAGGTCTCATCCATAGTGACCAGTCGATCCAGGAAGATCTTATCAGTCCAGAAACGCTGACAAATGGACCGGGAAGTTTTCACTCGCATGCTTCTCTGATCTGTTGTCAGACATTTGGGGACCCACTTTGCAGATATCTTCTTCATGTTCAAGTGTTCATGGATAATGACACAAACACGTTCACCAGAAATCCCCATGATGTCAGCTATTACTTTAGCTGAAATTGGCCGATTCTCCAGTATGAGGTGGTGCACAGCATCGACGATCTCCGGAACAACAACCTCTCTCGGTCGTCCAGGACGTTCCTCATCATTGGTGCTGAAGTGGCCCGTTTTAAATTTGGCAACCCAGTTCCTAACTGTAGAATATGAAGGACATTGATCCCCCAATGTCTGCCACATATCACCATGAATATCCTTCACCGACTTTCCTTGCAGAAACAAGAATTTTATCCCTCCTCTGCTCTCATTTGCTGTGAATATCGCCTTAGACTCCGCCATTTTGTTTTCCCGCGTGCCGAGATCACTGATGCCATAAGCTACAAACACATATATTAGACACATAAGGCTTTCATGTGATGTAACATTCGTTACCATAGAAACAAAAAAAGAACACAAAGCCAAAGACTTATCAGCAGCCCCTCATACGCATTGCCATATTGAGGACTTGTGTGGTAGAGATATAATATGCAGCCCATAGCCTGCCATGGGCTCATACTGTATATAGAATCCATATGAATATGTGATGATAAAAGTAATAATCATGGCATGCTACACAAAAACATTCTTCCCTAAAAGCATTAAGGAAGAACACAGTGCCTAAGGAGTTACCATACTGAAACACAAGAAGTGACTATGAAGGGTAGAGTCTGCCCATATGCCGAGTGCAGGTCTTAGGTAAGATGGAACCCTGTGAGGAGGGGTTTTTTTTAAATCTTTTGCACCCCCTGCAATAAGGAAAAAAACTATATACTCTGTATTGTACTGATAGGCAGTCTGCCTGTATTCTCAAAGCTCAATACATATATACAGCATCAAAGCCAAGCTCATAACAAATACAGCACCAGAACCAAGCTCATAACTAATACAGGTCCAGAACCAAGCTCAGAACATAAATATAGCACCAGAACCAAGCTCATAATAAATATAGCACCAGAACCAATCTTATAACTAATACAGCTCCAGAACTAAACGCATAACATAAATACAGCATCAGGACCTAGCTTAGTACATAAATACAGCACCAGAATCAAATTCATAAATACAGCAGGAATCAACCTCAGTATACATATAATAATAGAACCAATCTTATAACATAAATACAGCACTAGAACAAAGCTCATAACATACATACAGTACCAGAATCAAACTAATAGATACAGCAGAAATTAACCTCAGTACATACATACATACAATACCAGAACCAACCTCATAACATAAATACAGTAGCAGAACTGAGTGACTGTGTTGCAAGAGTGTCAATAAGCTGACCATGACAACTCGGAACTTTAAAGGGGAGGAGACAGAGCCAGGAGAAGGATGATTCATCTAACCCCACAAGATGAAGTCACATGGAGGAATAGGATCATATGTCTTGTTGGATCTAAGGTAGGAGATCGTCCCAAGCCTACAACCCCCTAGTGCCCTCCCTACAAGTTGGTGGCTGACTGCAGGGGTCACGCTTACCTAAGGCTCACCATGAATATAGTTTTGTCATCTGCATAGCCCCCAAATGTTAACAGTGCCTCAATTTAAAGATGGACCCGCAACAACTTTGCTTCTGTATTTCCATACCACCACTTGTGTTTGTGGTCTGGTGATTCAGTGTTATCATAGGGACATTATGCTATTAGTCCATCAATATGTATATAAGACCACATATATTTAGCAAAGGCAGATTATGGATACCAATTGGGATGGCAATCTTTATCCACATAATGTCCGTATGATTACATTACATCCATAAAACGCTTTAGTGTTGTCATAGGAACGCGGACGCAGAGGAGCTGTATCACTGATAAGGGTAAGCCCATAAAACTATTCTCTGATTTTGTATAAGCATTAAACGGCCTTTTATGTATCACTTCTGGTAGTTTTCCATTAGAGATTATTTGTCTTTGCACGTTGAGTCGATGAAATGAAAAGCAGAACAATAAAAAGATAAAGGAGATTAAGAACCTCGGGGTTAAAAGAGGACGCATTGTAATGAAAACTCACTCCACGGAAACGCACAGCGTGGAACGCCAGAGTAACGAGAAGAGTGGCAGGCATAAAACGTTACCTAACCATGCAGCGAGGCTCCTTTATAGAACATTAGGCAACAAGGCTGTAAAGGCAATGTCAGCAATGCTTAGGGATGGGCTGTGTAAGTTATTGTAGTGCAGCCCTATGTAATGGCTATGGACAACTTGGGGGGAGGGCTAATATTATTTCTTCTTCCTTGATTCTTTTAAATGCATGTATTTTGGACTGACAATCATTTTTGCTATAGGGTTTCATTAGAAATTTTGCACTGTTTGCTTTCTGCAGCTTCTACATATCACTATACATAGAAACCGCAGTCTAAGAGAACTTTTACATGAACCGACTCTCTGCAGAAAAGTCACTCAAATGAGCAATCCTCCCCAACAGTGGTCTCATGTAAAAGCAGGACCTGACAGGGTACCGAGCGAGAAAATGCTCATAAGTCGGTTTGTCTCAGCTCACTGAAAAGCAGTGACCAATAAGCAACTTCTCACTCAGTTTAAACAGGTAGTCATTCCTCTATGAATGACTGCCTGTCCACAGTGAATGACATTTTGCCTTCATTCACGGAATGATTTTTGCTCCTATGTGAGAGCGACAGTCGTTAGAAAGAAGGTCATCCCATGTAAAAGAACGCTAAGGGCTCCGTCACGCGGGCGTATGTGCGAATGCAAACGTTGCACGTGCAATGCACAGTGAATAGAACCCATTGATATCAATAGGTTGATTCGCATTTCCTTTTAATGCGCATGCATTTTTCTCATGTGCATAAAAATCTAGGACCTGCTCTGTTTTTGTGCGTACCTGCGCAGCAAAGGTCCGCATAGAAAACTATGGGAGGTGCGCGAATGCGAAGTACGCTGCGCAGTTCCGTGAAAAAAAGAACACATCAGGAACTCATTAGGCTAAATAGCTATCTAAATCAGGGCGGGAGGAGTGGGGTATGAAAATGCCCTGCATGCGCAAAAAGTACTGTAAGCTACGCCTGTATAAATCAACCTCGTTTGTAGCACAAATTAGTGGCGCTGAAATGCGCACATTTGTGTGAAGTAGTCCTTAGTCGCAGTAGCAGACCTGTAGGTGCGGCATGACTGGTAGTTCCTCCTCTGATCTCTCCTACCCTGCACCTTCTTAACAACTAATTTAGATTATCTTGTCAGCCCAAAATCTATATATTTATGTGAAAAAAAACTTGCCCCCCAAAGATGTCCATAGCCTTTAAAGAGTACCTGTAGTTTCACCTTCGGAGCGCTTCTGCTCCGTTGACCATTTTCAGCTCCTTCCAGCAGCTGATGCGCTATATGGGGTCATCTTCGGATGCCGGAAAAAGCCAAAAACGTCAGATAGAGCAGAAGCGGTTTGAAGGTGAAAGAGCAGGTACTCTTTAAATAAATCGGGCTGAGCTGCAATACCACTTACAACTTACAGACTAATGTGGCGCTGCTTCTAGTAGAAAGCAACCAGGTTTTTTGTCTCATTTTGCAGACACCAGCTCGCCCCCCCTGGCAGCCGCAGCATGCGTACCCCACTCCTCCTGAGAAGACGCTCTCCTGTTCATTCTCTAACAGGGGCCCGGAGGTCACACTCAATTGGCCAGGCTCAAAGGACCAGCACACATTTAATTCCTCCCCTGCTAATCATCTCATACCCTTGACTAGATCAGATATTCTCTCTCTGTGGAGGCTGCTTGAGGTTTTTGTCTTCTGGTACTGCATATGTGCTACTTCAAATTTGTCCAGATTCTCCAGTTCCTGACTTTGGCTGCTCCTGACTATGTTCCTGTCTCCGCTCCTGACCCTGGCTCGTTATACAGACTACACCTCTGTCTGTTGCCTGCCCCAACCTTTGGCCTGCTGTATCTTGCGAAACTGGTTATCAATGACCCGACCTCCAGCAAACTCTATCGCGCTGGACCTGTTCCATGTGACCTCCAGCTTGTTCTGAAGTTATACCACCTGACCCGACCCAGATTGTCTGACTACGCTCCTGTACATACCCTCAGATACCATGCTTTAGTCTGTTGTAGCATCAGTTGCCATATTAATAGGACCACTTCCAAAGTAATGGCCTGGGGACCCCATAGCAAAGCTCTCATCCCGATTGGTGGGGTTAAAAGCTGAAGACTGGGGTACCTCAGTTGTGCAATCTGGATTTGGCCACAAGCCAAACCAGTGTGTGGCACAGCGGATCCACAAATGTCTATCCTGACATTTTCTTAGTCACATCCAACCCCTTTAACCCCTTAATGCTACATGGTGTACATTTACGTCCTAGAGGTTAGAGGTTTGCATGTAGGGGTATCGGGGGTCGTTTCTTGCAGCCGACACCCGCCCGCAACAGCTCTGATCAGCAGCGACGCTGATCGGAGTTGTGAAGTCATTCAAATGCCCCGAGCAATGTTCGGGGGTCCTGTGCAGTTACCATGGTATCCATGGGCCTTCTGAAAGTCCCAAGGGCTGCCATGGCAGATTGCCTATCAGATTGCAGTATAATGTATTACTACAGTTTTACACCGTACTGCAGGCGCGATCAAACCATCACAAGTTCTTGTCCTCTGTGGAGACTAAAAAAAAATGTAAAAATGAGTTTTAAAAAGTTTTAGTAATTATTAAGAAAGAAATAAAAAGGAATAAAAAACACCCGTTTTGCCATATTTATAATAAAAAAACCTAAATATAAAAAAAGCAAAAGCATATTTGGTATTGCTGCGCCCATAAACTTCCGATCTATCAAAGTAATGCATTATTTACCCCGCACGGTAAACGGCAGGAGAAAAAAAAGCAACGTCAGGATTGTGCTTTTTTGATCATTTGGTCTCCAAGAACAGGATGTCCCACAAAAAACTCCCCCCCCCCCCCCGTACAACTATGTGGACGGTAATGCTGTAGCATTACATGCAGTGTTACATCAGCTTAACCTTGCTTTACCTGGGAACTGCTTTTCTCTTTACTCCCGTGGGTGTCGGTGTCACTCAGTCTTTGAATGCTCTGCGGTGTTTGAGATCGGGGTGGGCTGGAAAAGTATAGAAGGAATCCAACACATTAGGACAATGAGAAAAAAAATCTTAGAACTGGTTGCCAATAAGCCTAAAGCCAGATATGCCGTTTCAGATTTGCCATATTATACTACATTAGGAGTTTCGAATAGTATGATCATGTTATTGAACCCGGGTCATCCAAAATGTCTACTATTGTGGGCCCACCATGGACCATAAATAATTGGGGTGGCGTTTTTCGACAACCCTTTTCCATATGCGATATTAGGGCATAAAGAGGTAATAGAAGGAGCGTCCCCAACTGCAAAGAACGGCTCTCATTCTGGTAAATATGGCACATCCGTGTACAACAAGGGAACCCATTGATTTCAATGGTGGCCACATAGTGCGCCATGTGCCTGCAGCATGTGCTTAGCAGCTGCTTATCCTGTTGATGATTGATGGGGTCAACTACTTGTTAGGGGAAGCAATATGAGGAATTAAGTTTGATCCAAATATTAGAACTGTCCCTCTCAATGTAGTTCTATGAGCTACACTGGAACTTCATGGGGGTATTTCCATCCCATCCACAAGATATGCCACAAATGTCTGATAAATGGGACCTGCACCTATGTTGAGAATGGGGTTAGCCGAGCTGCTTCTGTAACACCCATATATAAGAATGAAGAGAGCCACGCTGCACGGCCAATACCCCATTTCTTCTCCACCGTACAAGACACAGGTCAGTTGACCCCCCTTTTTAACACAGGTGCAGATCCTACAGTTGGGAAATGAATCTAGGCAGTTCGGCTGACATCTATTCCCCCCGACTCCACCAAACACGTGAACATTCAGTTTGGTCAAGCATTCATTTGTTTTAGGGTTCTTTTACACGGACGACTGGCGGATACGTATTGTCCCAATGATCGTCACCGGAGAACTCCTCTGACAACCTGGCTCCATTCAGACCAAGCAGGCCATTAGTCACTTGGTTTGTAGGTGAGCTAACGACCAAGCACCTTCGACAACGGAGCCATTCTCACCCACTTGCCCTGTTGGGTCCCCTGTGTACATTGGACCATAGTCATCACTAAACACTTTTTTGGGTGACTATTGGCCCATGCAAAAGTACCCTTACTTGGAGTCAGTAGAGAAAACCCCAACCAGACAGCTCTGGCGGCAGTTTATCTCCAGGTTAGAGTGGAAATTGAGTATGCCCAATCCCTGTTCTGTAGGGGGAGAGTTAGCAGGCCCCCATACACATACAAGAGTCATCTGGTCATACCTATCACAATGGGAGCTCTCTCTGGAGCTGCTTCTTCCAGACTCGTGTTGAGCGTCCAGTAATATCTTTTCCATGTCCCCGTTGTGAATGGAGATGGACGCTGGTCCCGGTTCTTGTCCTCCTACTGTGCTCACGCCACCATTACCGTTATTGCTGAAATGCAGCTCTACCCAGGAACCTGCTGGCCAAGACACAAGAGCATGAGGAAAGTTATAATAGAGTGGAAGAAGATTCATTCTTGACTTATTGTCATACGGTTTTACTATCTGAATTACTGTATATTGACAAGTTCTTCAACTTTCCAATCTACTCTCTGTATCAATTTCTCACAACTTTCCAGATCTCAGCTTGCAGACAATAAACAACAACTTTCATTATTCACGCTCAGGCATGCAGATCTGAGCAGAGGGCTCGTTATAGACTTTATATCTAATGAGCCATGCACATGTATCATTCACTTGGACAGAAGAAGGTTTCCTTACAATGACAGCAAGTCAAAAATGTCAGAAAGTTTGTTACGATTAGGAAACTCTGTTAGAGACCCCCATCTAGAAGAGTGTTTGACCTGCTTTGGTCTTCAGAACGCAGCAGTTCATCATGGTGTCCATCCAAGACAACATTCCCCACACTATTACTCCACCTCTACCAGGCTGAACTGCTGACATCTCACAAGTTCTACTATCCCATCAGTGCTAAGGAACAAAATGTTGTGTACTTCAACATGGCTATCCTTAGTTGCATGCGACCTGGGCCAACAGCTTGTATGGAGGGAACCAGATAAGCTGGGGGTGGTCGCACTCTTAGGTCCGCCTGGCCAAATGGTCTTCCTCTGTGCAGCAGTGTCTTGTGGAGCTACATGAATCATCCTCCTCCTGGCTCTAACTCTTCCCCCTGATGTTCAAAGGCGAGTCTGTCAGTCTATTGGTGCCCCCACAACACAATCACTTAGTTCTGGTACTGTATTTATGTTATAGGTTTGGTTCTAGTATGTACTGAGTTTAGTTCTGGTGCTGTATTTATGTTATGAGCTTGGTTCTGACACTGAATTTATATAAGAATCTTAGTTCTGGTGCTGTATTTTTATTATGAGCTTGGTCCAAGTGCTATATTTATATACTGAGCTTGGTTCTGGTGCTGTACTTATGTTACGAGCTAGCTTCTCTATAGCATTTATTCACTGAGCTGTTCTGCTGTGGTTATGCTGCTATCGTGCTGCTTTCTGCAGAATACAGGTAGACTGCCTATCGGTGCAAATATATTGTTTTTCTTATGACTGGGAGGGGCACAAAACAAATTCCATACAGGATTCCATCTAACCAAAGGCCAGCACTGCAATGGGACTCATTAGTCGGAGCACCAATGTTGACTTCAGCTGCAATTTTCTTGACAGCAACACCTGTTCATTAGAATGATTCTTGACATCCTCCGTTAACCCCTTTTGTCAATATAAGCCAACAGGATCCACATGTTTTTCCTTGATGACACCATGCTAAGTACACACTCCTCACCGTTGCAGGACAGAATATCCCTCAAGGTTGACACCATATTAGAATGGGAAAATTGAGCGATCTGATTAACTTCCAAGAAGGTCTGGCTATTGGTGCTACTCTAGACAGGGCCAGGACTTCTTGGAAGTTAATCAGATTGCTGGATTTTCCTATGCTGATGTGGATGCACAGAAAACTTGTCATGTGATTTTATTCCGCACTTTGAAGTCATGTGTCTAATTTGCATATAGGAAAACTCGAACTGTTAAAAACCCGGTGTATCTAATAAAGTGGCCAAACAATGTATTTCCGCTTTGGGTAATTCTGCACAATATAAACACAGATAAAGGTTACTCAGGTTCAGGCTGCAGGACTGGCATCACCAGTTTTATTATTAACCTGCAAAACAGTGACATTATTTACCAGGAGCAAGAAGAACATACATCACGTCACCGGGTCGCTATCACAATCATCATTCCTCTCGGTGTAAATGTCACATGCCATTTGCTTTCACCGTCCACCGGAGGCAAGAGTACAAAAGTTCACTTAAAAATAACTATACAATATGTCCTTAGCCGTTACTAGAAAACCAACGGCCACACAGAGAGCCAGAGATGTGGAAATCTTTAACCCACTCATTAGCTAATTAAAGAGAATGAAGCGTTTACCTAGTTCATTGTCAGAGGTTGTACCGCTTTAATAGCCCGGAGAAAAATTTGGCAGCCAGCCTTGTTTCTGTCACAGAGACTCGGGGAGTGCCAACTCGAGTACTTCCATGTTTACCATCTTTCTATTAACGTAGCACATACAGTCTTCATCAAAAACAATCCGCCCCGAGAAGAAGTTGTTGTTTTGCTACAGAAGTCGGCATGCAGTTCCATCTCAGGCAGATATGTAAATGATGAGAGTTGTGGTGATTAGAGGAATGGCCTTGTCACCGGAGACCCTAAAAGTGGTTCCCCCCATTGGCCTATAAAAGGCTCTTAGAGGCTCCTTGTGTGTAGTGGCCTCTTCTCCGATTGTGTAGAGCTTGTTGGCCCCTAGACGCCTCTACGACGCAGATAAGAGATTTCACCCCGTTACTGGGGGGGCGCATTATTGGGATGTGAGAAGCTGGATGGTCGTATCGATGAATTTTCCCACACCGGCCATTCTGACCGGACTTTTAGGAAGTGTTGGGACCAGTGGATGGGGGCACACAAGATGACCGGGCTCAGGACGCCCAAGACAGACCACCACTAGAGAGGAGCATCTGACCAGACTGTTAGGAAATGTTGGGAGCAGTTGATGTGTGAGGGCACACAAGGTGACTGGGCTCATGACACCCGAGACAGACCACCACTAGAGAGGAGCGTCTGACCAGACCGTTAGGAGGTGTTGGGACCAGTGGATGTGTGAGGGCACACAAGGTGACTGGGCTCAGGACCCCCCGACAGACCACTAGGAGAGGAGCATCTGACCAGACTGTTAGGAGGTGTTGGGACCAGTGGATGTGTAAGGGCACACAAGGTAACCAGGCTCAGGACCCCCGACAGACCACCAGTAGAGAGGACCGTCTGACCAGACTGTTAGGAGGTGTTGGGACCAGTGGATGTGTGAGGGCTCACAAGGTGACCGGGCTGAGGACGCCCCCTACAGACCACCAGTAGAGAGGAGCGTCTGACCAGACTGTTAGGAGGTGTTGGGACCAGTGGATGAGTGAGAGTACACAAGGTGACCGGGCTCAGGACGCCCCCTACAGACCACCAGTAGAGAGGAGCGTCTGACCAGACCGTTAGGAGGTGTTGGGACCAGTGGATGTGTGAGGGCACACAAGGTGACCGGGCTCAGGACCCCCCCGACAGACCACTAGGAGAGGAGCATCTGACCAGACTGTTAGGAGGTGTTGGGACCAGTGGATGTGTAAGGGCACACAAGGTAACCAGGCTCAGGACCCCCGACAGACCACCAGTAGAGAGGAGCATCTGACCAGACTGTTAGGGCGTGTGGGGACTAGTTGATGTGTGAGGGCACACAAGGTGACTGGGCTCAGAATGCTCCCTACAGACCACCAGTAGAGAGGATCGTCTGATCAGACTGTTAGGAGGTGTTGGGACCAGTTGGTGTGTGAGGGCACACAAGGTGACTGGGCTCAAGATGCCCAACAGACCATCAGTAGAGAGGAGCGTCTGACCAGACTGTTAGGAGGTGTTGGGACCAGTGGATGAGGGAGAGTACACAAGGTGACCGGGCTCAGGACGCCCCCTACAGACCACACGTAGAGAGGAGTGTCTGACCAGACTGTTAGGAGGTGTTGGGACCAGTGGATGAGTGAGAGTACACAAGGTGACCGGGCTCAGGACGCCCCCTGCAGACCACCAGTAGAGAGGAGCATCTGACTAGACTGTTAGGAGGTGCTGGGACCAGTGGATGTGTGAGGGCACACAAGGTGACTGGGCTCTGGACGCCCCCTACAGACCACCAGTAGAGAGGAGCGTCTGACCAGACTGTTAGGAGGTGTTGGGACCAGTGGATGAGTGAGAGTACACAAGGTGACCGGGCTCAGAACCCCCTTGACAGACCACCAGAACAGAGGAGCGTCTGACAAGAACGAACAGCTCCAACTGTTTCGTTGTCTGACATCCAAAGACAGTTGGCACCATCGTTACAGGCGCCTGTGTCTGTCGGAACAATTTCCAGGCACTTGGCTGAAGGACATTTAGTCTCATAGTGCCCATTACGTGTTCTGCTTCTGACATCCACACACTGTTGCCTCCATTAGTGTTGTGAACGGCGAAACTGGACGCTACAAAATGGAACCAAGTTGTCTTCAGTGATGAATCCAGATTTAGTTTGGGCAAGAACACCTGTCATGTTCATGTTTGGAAACCTAGGGGTGAGCATCTCAATCCTGCTCTCACTGCTGGTGTGATGGTCTGGGGGCCATCACATACAACTGTCTGTCCCCCCTAGTACCGTAGTAAAATGAAGGACAATGACAGCTCAGCAATATGTTCAGGGCATCCTGCAGCCACATGTGTTCCTCTCATGGCTGCTTCCAGCAGGATAATGCTCGGCCACACGCAAGGGGGTCACAGGAATGTCTGCTGCTGGGCTTCACCCTTGCTATTATATCCCTGTATGTATGTTCTGAACTTGGTTCTGTTGCTTTATTTATGATCTTGGTTCTGGCACCGTATCTATTCACTGATGTGTTTTGGTGTTGTTATGTGGCCATCTTGCAGCTTTCTACACGAGGAGAATACAATGTATATACAGCTTCCTTATATGTTATGATGGGGGCACATTCTGCCAGTATTATCACTGCAAACATAATCCAAAATAAAAGCACTTGGTGTAACATTATGGAAGATTCCCGGATTCTTGCATAACACCAGAGAATGGCAGTATGACCCGGATACATGGTCGCTGATGCAATGCCCAGAGAGGTTACTGCAATAATGCACTTTCAACATCATAGTTGTCCGGTCAGTGTTGTATCAATGCAAAGATATTCTGCTGACCCTAAAGGAAAATCTCCACTGAATAAGTCATTGAGTTCTTCTCATCCGCTAAAGGGGGTTTTCTGGTTACCCAGTGGTTTCCCAATAATTGTGTAATGGTAACATGTATTTCCTCTGCCCATGTGTATGACCTTGCATTTATCAGTAAATATATTAATAAGAATAGGCCCCAGTACCGACCCCTGTGATACCCCACTAGTAACGGTGACCCCTCCAGTACCGCCCCCTATGGTACCCCACTAGTATGTGACCCACTCAGAGTATGCACCATTAATATCCCCCTCTGCTTTCTATCACTGCCCAGTTATTTACCCTCTTACACACATTCTCACCCGGACCAAGCATTCTCATTTTATATACCACCCTATTATGCAGCACAGCATCAAGCACTCAGGTTTGTACAAGATCCAATGACTCTCCCCGGTCCAGTCTAGAACTTACCTCCTCGTAGAAGCTGATCAGGTTGGTCTGACAGGAGCGACCCCTCATAAACCCATGCTGATATGGATAATACAGCTATTTTCTGTAGTGTACAGAAGTTAATGTGTAGAAGCTTCTGGATGTTTCTGAATGATCTATGTAGTCTTGTACTTATGTGTATTGTCAATGTGTTCCATGTGAGTGAATATGATGTGTATTGCACACCTGCAGCACTGAATGGGTTACTGTCTGGGTTATGTCTGGAAAAGTATCTCTTTGTATGTCATGTGACCTTGTTTTATATATGTGGGTGCAAGGTGCATGAGTGTGTGGATTCCTTACAGTCTGTCCTTTGGAGGAGTTGTCATTGAGAGAGTCCGATCTGCACACAGACACCTTCAGTCTGTGTGTAGTGGATATGGAAGAGGCTGAGAGGATAGAAGGCGTGTGTTGTGGCCCCCTTCTTCTTCCCCGTGTGGAGGAATAGGAGAGTGAAAATCTACTACAGAGTAGTAGATTTGGACACTAAGCTGCAAGAATTGCGAGTTCCCGCTGTGCAGCACAGTGTCCAAATCTACTAGTCCGCGAGTGTGTGCCGGTAGAGAGTCAGTGTTCGTGAGAAGGTGTCCAGGACCAGAGATTCACAGATAACTTAGCCTGTGTAAGTCACTCTGTCCTCCGATGTCTCCTCTGTGTCACACCACGTGATCTCCTGCACTACCTATACCGCCAGTGGATGTCAAGTGTGGACTGGACTGGATTTTGTTTCAAGTTGTGTTTAAGTAAATGGCTTTACCGACCGTTGCTGGTTCTGCCTGTAACCCTCAACCCTGCGTGTGGACTCTTTATTCCTGCATCGCGGAGGAAGGAACGATGGTGTCACCCGTGACAACGCGAACTAAGGTAAACCACCAGTGGGTTAACCTAATTTAATAGCCTGCTCTCGGCCCCTTGGATGTGTCCTTGGTTACCCTCTGGGTGGGAAACGGTAGTGCCACCATGACAAGGCCTACAACTAAACCCCGCTGTCTTCTAGGCTGGGGCCCACTCCTCGGATGCTGCACTCCAGGATAGCATCTCTTAAAAACCCTTCAAACATTTTACCCATAATAGAAGTAAGACTTACCGGCCCGTAGTTTCTGGGCTCAATTTTCAATGCTTTTTTAAATACTGGCACCAGATTAACTATGCACCAATCCAGTTGGACAGACCCTGTCACTATAGCGTTCTTAAATATAAGTAAGTACGGTCTTTCTATCACATTACTTAAAGGGGTTGTCCCGCGAAACAAAGTGGGTCTATACACTTCTGTATGGCCATATTAATGCACTTTGTAATGTACATTGTGCATTAATTATGAGCCATACAGAAGTTATCAAAAGTTTTTCACTTACCTGCTCCGTTGCTGGCGTCCTCGTCTCCATGGTGCCGACTAATTTTCGGCCTCTAATGGCCAAATTAGCCGCGCTTGCGCAGTCCGGGTCTTCTGCTGTCTTCAATGGGGCCGCTCGTGCAGAATGCCGGCTCCGTGTAGCTCCGCCCCGTCACGTGCCGATTCCAGCCAATCAGGAGGCTGGAATCGGCAATGGACCGCACAGAAGCCCTGCTCACAGAGAGAGAGGATCCCGGCGGCCATCTTCAGCAGGTGAGTATGAAGACGCCGGACCACCGGGATTCAGGTAAGCACTCTCCGGTTTGTTTTTTTATCCCCTGCATCGGGGTTGTCTCGCGCCGAACGGGGGGGGGGGGGGGGGCGGGTTAAAAAAAAAAAACAGTTTCGGCGCGGGACAACCCCTTTAATTCCCTTACAACCCAGGGGTGTATGCCATTGGGACCCGGCAATTTGTCTACTTCAATCTTTTTAAGGCAGCTCTGTACCTCTTCCTGGGTTAGACTGGTGACATTTAGTGGAGAGCTTACTCTCCAGAGTTAACCCCTCACAGTGAGCATTTTAGATGTTTTTAAACATTTCCCATTTATTGTTTGTACTCTTATTTTTGAGGACATTATTCCAGTCAGTAAGGTTATGGGCATCTCCAAGCTGATCAAACTTTGCCTTCCTAAAGTTTGTTATTTTTGTAGCTTCCTGATAAAAGATTCACAGGTTTTGGCTTCTCAGTTCATATCCAGATAGTTATATTCGGTGGTCTATAGAAAACCCTTATTAGGATTTTATTATTGTTTTTCCCTCCACGTATCTCTACCCATGGAGACTCTACTTGTTCATCTCCCTCACATATCCTCCCATAGAGTGGGCTTTAAATAGGATTTTACATAAAGGTAAGCCCCTCCCTCTCTCCATTTTTTATGATCCCTTCTGTACAGACTGTAACACTGTAAGTTGATTGCCCAGTCACTGCTTTCATCCAACTAGGTCTCCGTTATTCCTGCTATGTTGCAGTTTTCCTCAGACATTATTACTTCCAGTTCATTAAACGTATTGGTCAGACTTCTAGCATTAGTTACCATACAGTTTAGAAAGTTTTGGCTAGAGAGCAACGAGAACAGCAAGGGATCAGACACCAGTAGAACAGAGCAGTTAAGTATCTAGTGAGGTGAGTATGACTTTTTTTTTAACAAACTAAGCAGGTTTTCAAACAATTTAGGGGCTAGATAATCTCTATAATGGGTTGGAAATTGATTTATAGAGTTGGCTTACAATAGGGGGCACTAGAGAGTCAGCCTTCTTCCTTCTGGATGCAAGCTTATTTGCATACCTTTTTTTCTAGGAAGCCCTGCCTGGCTTATAAGACTTCCTGTACAATCTTGATGGAAAAACAGTATTAGGCCGGATGCACCCGACAGAGTCGGATTCCGCATGCAGGATCCCGCAGCGGAATCTGACCGGTTGCCCGGCTGGCGACCCCTGCAGACCCCGTGCATACCTGTCTTCAGTGTCTTCATCTGCATATGCGGATGTACAGAAGATGCCGTGCCCTCGCTAGGCAATGATGCAGATTCACAGCTGTCACTACAGACGGGCCTTGGATCAGATGGCTTCCATTGACTTCAATGGCTAGAGCCAGTACTGCGTATGGGAGATGCTGGAGAGGCCCCCAACAATAGAGCGGACAGTAATCTACAGTAAGAATATCCTGCCGGACGTCTTCCGACATCAGAGTGGTACAGCCTTCAATCAGAATGTCTTCAGATGCCAGGCAGTGGATTGGAAAGGGTTAACAGATTTGGATGCCTGGTTCACATCCAGATAACCCCTTTAAATTGCAAGTTCCAAGTTGTACCTGTAAATGGTAGAAGTCAGCATGTATCCTTGGCCTTGTTATAATGACTTGCTCTAAAAATAAAGTACGTGATAAACAGTATAGAGTTTCCCGTAGTCCAGCGGACAGGTCTGTGCAGGACAAGCATTGCAGTTATGGAGACCTCCTAATGAAGAGGGATTCCCCTTCTTGCTATTCGACACGGAGAAGCAGTTGTCCAAAAGTAGAAAACTTGTGATGAAATATTTCTTCTCCTAGTACTATCCAGCCCAGGCCAGCTTCTTATTACCACACTCTTCTTATTAGAGATACAGCAAGTCTCTAAGGGTCCCTTAAGTTCATATGGTCAAGGGGCACTCTCTAGTTTACATACAATGCATTCAGAAAGTCTTCAGACCCTTTCACTGTTTGTTAGGTTGTGGTCTTGTGCAATTTTTTTCCCAAAAAATCAGTTTTTTTCTCATCATTCTGCACCTATTACCCCATAATCAGCTCACAATGCATATCAGAGCCAAAACTGCCTGTAGAGCTCAGAGACAGGATTGTGTGGAGGCACAGATCTGGAGAAGGCTTCACAAAACATCTGTTGCGCTGAAAGTTCCGAAGAGCCCAGCAGCCTCCATAATTCATTAATATATATATATATATATTTATATTTATATATTCTCTCTCTCTCTCTCTCATCCCCCGCTGACCCCCGCGGCTCCCCCCGAATCTTCAGGGACGAGCCAGCAGGTACTCGAAAAAGGCGATGCTCTTGAGTATATTGCCTTACCGAGTATGCTCACTCATCTCTATTTATCACCTATCCATGGGAAAAGCGATAAAAGTTTGATCAATGGGGGTCTTACCACTGAATTGTTGGTCTACTGGACAGGCTAAATGAGTGAGTATACAGTATTATATTATGTAGATCATTTTATGCTGCTTTTGCTATATTCCTGTATTAGTCAGAGAGGTGGTATAAACCTGGAGCAGCATGTCTAGACTTGCCGGTTACTTAATCTCAGACATAATCTCATTGTGTTCTCAGGAAAATGGTGTAGGAAATGCCCGTAAAAGTACAGATTTAGTTATATTTTACTAGAAGCCCCTACATACAGATCGGAGGCAGCTTGCCATAGAATGATCATCCTCATATAAACCTGGCGTACATATAGCACCTCTCAGCTGCCGCTGTGGGACAGACAGTCCCGGTTTGTCACTCACATCTTTTTACCTCTCTTTGCCCTCTTAAAGTGTTTCTCATCACGGGTCTATTCATCATTGCATTCTGAGCATGCTCGGAGCATGGAAAATAGATACCAGGACTGGGGAGAGGCGGAATATAGCAAGCCAGGGGTGGGATGGACAGAGCTGGCAGCAGTCACTGCCCATTACTGCAGTCCTGGTTTCTATCTTTCCCAAGCTCCGAGCATGCCCAGCATGCAATGCTGAATTTGCCCCAAGACTTCTCGAGAAATAAGTAGCACTAAGTGCTTTTCTGAAGCTCCACCCACTTTTCCTAACACATTCACACATATGTGGCTTCATCAGTATGACATTTGCTCTGGAAGGAACTTGTCAAGGGCCGTGCAGTCGTTTTCTGTCATCCAAATGGTGCAAATTTTTGCAACATTTTTGCACAAGTGGGAGTTCCCTCAAATATTTGCAACTTTTTACTGACTTATGTTTTTCACTCCACGTTTGCAAAGGAGTGAAATGGTGGCGGCGTTCGTGTAGAACGAGGTTTTAAGCTGGACTGAAGAAGTGTAACTTTTTAAAAAGTCACAAAATGAGTCGCAGCAGGGGCGTAACTATAGAGGGTGCAGGGGATGCAGTTGTACCCAGGCCCAGGAGCCTTAGGGGGCCATAAGGCCTCTCTGCTCCATATAGGGAACCCAGTACTATGAGTAAAGCATTATAGTTGGGGGCCCTGTTACAAGTTTTGCATCGGGGCCCGGGAGCTTCAGGTTATGCTCTGAGTCGCAGTGTCACTTCAGTAGATGTGAGTCTCTAAAAGTGGCTCCACAGTTCTAGACATGGATATGAATTTATCAGCAGGGTGAGACTGAGATAAACTTCTTGCACATGGCCTGTGGTTGGTGTAGATTAGACTTTCGAGTACACGGACAGCCAGAGATGCGACAGGGCATTTCAGTAAGACCGCCGATATATGAAATGCCGTTCTTAGTAAATGTGACCCATTGTACATCGGTACCTGTGTCATAATGACCTGATATTTACTCAAAAGTGTCTCATAAGTCTGGATTCCCACAGCGTTATTTGTTGCACCAGGGACATAACTATAGAGGGTGCAGGGGATGCGGTTGCACCCGGGCCCAGGAGCCTTAGGGGGCCATAAGGCCTCTCTTCTCCATATAGGGGGCCCAGTACTATGAATAAAGCATTATAGTTGGGGGCCCTGTTACAAGTTTTGCATTGGGGCCCAGAAGCTTCAAGTTATGCCTTTGAGCTGCACCTAATATTCTTAGGCAACACCCAACAGACATCACCAGACACACATCTATGTCCTGTCTGATCCCCGGTGGTAATAGTCATTACATGTCTGATTCTCATCCGTGATACAGATGCAGATTGGACATGCTGTGATTTTTTTTCACATCGTTCTATGTGAAAAGCGCCTGTATGTATAGCCTGATTGACTATAATGGATCTGGTTGCTGCCCATTAAATACAAGGACAGGACTCGGACACCGACAAAAATTCTGATGCAGCAGAACTAAGATGCCAATCAAAGGGTTAAGAAATCCCCAGAGTGACTTCTAGAAACATAGAAATATGAAGATCACTTCCATGCTTGTATTACCGCCATACTGTAATTGCACAGTAGATAACCTGCCGTCTCCTTGCTGCGGGCCAGGGCTCTTGTCACCACCGCTCCTCTGGGTCTGCCGCTTGTCACATCTCACTATACAGTAATTATAGTGATATCAAAGAGGGGGTCATAAAAGTCTCTTCTGGTCCTCATTATTGTGCAGGAATAAATGTCTCAGGCGTGCGCCGCTTGGATACGGATGGAAGAACCAAAAACACTTAACATTGGACATTTTGGGCCTCATTTATGAAAACTGTATAACAGTAAAACTATCTTCGTCGACCACAGCAACCAATCAGAGCTCAGCTTGCATTGTTTTTAAACTGCGGTTGTAAAATGAAAGCTGAGCTCTGATTGGTTGTCATGGATAGCCAATACGGTTTTACGGTTCAACAGTTTTCATAGATATTTGCCCCAACTTTGTGTTGAGAATTGCCAAAAAAAAATTTCTAAAACAGGATACCATTTTTAGGCCAGTTTCATACGGATATATTTGTGTGCGCAGAGAATAGGACACATTGATTTCAAGAGGTTTGTTCATATGCACGTATCTTGCGCATTTCGGTCATGCGAAAAAAAACGCAACATGCGCTATTTTCCTGCACATTTGTGCACCTAAAGTCCCCATAGAAGTCAATGGAGATGCAAATGCATGCGCCATATGCTAGGAGGTGCATGAAACCCTGCGTAATTGCGCAGGCAAAAGAACACATCTGGAACTCATTAGACTAATTAGCCATTTAAATTGGTGCGTCTTAGTTTGCTGCATGCATGGGTGCAGAAAGTATAGTGCAATAGCCCAATGTGCACAGAAAAAAGCACCGTTCGTACTTTAAAAATGCTACGCTTATGTGCGCGCAAATACACATGCGCTTGTGTGAACCTGACCTTATAGTGATATTTATACATTTTTGGCCTAGCACAAGGATCTGCCATCCCTTTATCATTAGTGGAGGTCTAACACTGGGAGACCCACAATGTGGAGAGTGAAAGGTCGGAAATGCCAGAGGGTCATGGATGCTAGAGCTAGTTTCCCGTGGGACAGTTCTAGGCATCCGGCGCACCAGTTTCTCTTGCCCGAAGCCTCCTTGCACCAGATAGAAGAAATGTTGCATGCAGCGTTTTCCTGTCCGTCTGTTTCTGGCTACGGATGCCGGAGCTGTGCAAAAAGTGCACTAAAATGGCGTCAGTTGCGCCAAAACTGGCTTGATATAACTGATGTATGTGAATCCAGCCTTAGCTTCACCTGCACAGGAGGCGGCATGGGGCGCTGCTGTGCAGGGGAAATCAGTGAAAATGACGCAGCACCAAATCAGCTCTGTGGCCCCTTCATTCACATGGGAGCCACGGAGGTCGGATCTGCATCAATCATAAAGCATAGACATAGAGCATAATTTCAAAGATAGGGATAACCCTCTAAGGGGATCTTGTCATGTCCCCATGAACTAAGTTATAGCAATGCCCCCCTCTGAAGTTGGGGCGCGGCACAAAAGTCTAACTCTTTCAGAGTCCTTTGCACATGCGGTCCTATACAAGTCTATGGGGCAGCGCATGCACGGAACCCTGAAAAGAGTCAGATTTCCATGCCACGCACCTACTTCAACAGCTAACAGTGTTGGATCGCGGGAATGGGTGGATATAAAAAATACCTCACCCGGCCCCGTCATGTCCCTTAACAGCACCATAACTTAGTCTACAGTGTTGTAAGGAGGTGACGGGTTCCCTTTAAAGGAGTTTTAAAGTTTTTTAAAAAGTGATAGTTCATCAATGTTAGACCAGTGAGGTCTGAATCTGAGCACCCCCAAAATCAGCTCTTGTGGGGGGGCTGAGCTGCTATACCAGTAATCCATTTTATACCTAAGACCTGAAGATCAGATGGCGACACACAGCAATGTCAAATCAATAATACATTAACTGGAAGTTTATTTTAGCAGTGCTGATTATAGGACAGAACATAAATCATCTCGGCTCTTTATTACTTGTCTTTGTATAAAAGACATTCAGTCTGATGTATGAAGATTATTGCAGGATGGTGCAGTTGCCCCCTAGCAGCCATAGCTTATAATTGTGTAAAATAGAGAAGTAATGGGGCAAATGGGAGTGGCCTTTCTAAGAGGTGTGGCTTATATAAAAGTGCAGGGCTAAATATATTCACACCTTGATAGGAGATGTGATACGGGTGGACATGGAGGCTTTAGCACCCTGTTGGTCCACCTCAAACTTGGATACATGATGTGATACAGGTGGGCATGGAGGTTCTAGTACCCTGTTGTACCACCTCTAGCTTTGATATAAGATGTGATACCCGCGGGCATGGGAAGTGTAAAAGGGCCCCTACGGCTCCACCACCATGCAGCCCTGTTTGCACCAATGGCGAGAACAAGTTTCAGGACAGCCCGTGTTTAAGTAAACTCAACGTATGGGAATCTAAATACTCCAGAAACTTTGTGTGGGAACTCCTGGCTGAGTCTCACCTATGTCTTGATTTACAATAACCAGCACTTCAATTACAGTAAAGAAACTTTTATTACTTACCAGCCGCCCAAGTAAGGCCTCCATTAAAAACTCGTTTTATCATTCACATTAAAGTTGTTGAAGCAAAGCATGAGTAAGGCTCCATCTTTTCAAAATTTCTCCCAGAGTGCCTGTTGGGTTGCTGACCCCCAAGCGGCGTATGAGGCTGAACGCCACCATCTTACAGCCAACTGGACGTGGCCCAAGTTGGACAACTTGATGTCCCTGACTCTGAAACAGGCTCATGAATCCTCCATGACTCCTTCAGTTATACCGGCTGTAGTACAGACTGACCCTCAAGGTCCTGTAGCAGCGCCCCGGCCCGAATCCCCAGCTTGTTCTTCCCTGCTAGAGGAAACCCCAGTAAGCCTGATCCTGAGCCCTGTGTTAAAGTAGCTCTTAATCAATTCCCCACATTGTAATCCATGAGTAGATGCATTATAGTAAAGCTAGACTCTACGCAACTAAAGATTAAAGGGATTTTTGGGACATGGATACTGCTGACTGAGGATAGGTCACCAATATCAAGTCAGCAGGGGTCTACTGATCAGCTGGTTGAAAAGGCTGCTGTGCCGTATGACCTGATCAGCGAGAGTCCTGAAAATCAGACCCCACCAATCTTAGGGCTCCTACCCACTTGTGTTTTTTTTAACGCTGCGATATCACTGCTTTTTTTTTTTTTTACGCGATTGCCTATGGCACTTTCTAATGTTAAAAACGCATCGCACAAAAATAGCAAAGCACAAACCTGCGATGTATTTTTAACATTAGAAAGTCCCATTGACATTCGCGTTAAGAAAACGCAGCGATATCGCAGCTTTAAAAAAATGCAAGTGAGTAGGAGCCCCTATACTGATGATCTATTCTGAGGAAAGCACGAGAAATAGTGGCAGCATCAAGGGTATAAAGTAAAAAATCAAGATGTCTTTATTGCTTCATGTTCTAAAAAGGCAACGTTTCGACCAGAGGTCTTTATCAAGCCTAAACACATATGTCAAATGCCAATCTTAAATACAATGTAGCAGACATAGCCATACCAATCACCATGGCTTCTCTATACTCCCGCGCATGCGCTCTTCCGTTTTGGACTCGCCAACAAAAACACAGGAGACATGGAGGCAAAGATCTGGAAGATGTTATCCATTAACCACATGATGGTTTTTACAGGTGTTTATTGTTTATTCTTGTTGTGGGTGGGTCTTTTAATGGTGATTGGTATGGCTATGTCTGCTGCATTGTATATAAAATTGGCATTTGACATATGTGTTTAAGGCTTGATGAAGACCTCTGGTCGAAACGTTGCCTTTTTAGAACATAAAGCAATAAAGACATCTTGATTTTTTACTTTACACCCTTGATGCTGCCACTATTCCTCGTGCTTTTGGACTTACATTGGGGATTTGAAGGTCCATGATCCCCTGTCGCTGGCTGTGCATGGACTGATACCTCACCCTGTACTGGATATATATATAAGAGTGCTGCTGGACACCTGGTGACAAGACTATTCTGAGGACAGGTCATCAATATTTTAGTCCAGGAAACCCCCCTTTAGGCCGGCTTCACACAGATGTATTTGCATGGGAAAAAATTGCGCACTTAATGAGCAGAGAATAGAAAGTCATTGATATCAATAGATTTTACACATTTCTGTAATTTGTGCGCACATTTTGGCCACGCAAAAAAAAAAAAGTGTGTGTTTGCGCACCAAAGTTCCCATAGACGTCACATGCGTGCTCAATACGCGGGAAAATGCGGGAAACATTGCATAATTCCGTAGGAAAAAGAACACATCTGCAACTCAGTAGACGAATTAGCCACTTCAATTGGTGCGTTTTTGTGTCCTGCGCACAACTGAACATGCCCGGTGGGCTAAAAAGTACAGTGAAATGCGCTGATACGCACGCAAAAAAAGCCTCGTTCAGTGCGCAAATACATTGCGCATACTCATGTGAAGCCGGCCTCAATCAGGGCTCCTGCACCTTGGCTAGAGCAATATCGGGCTGTGATTCCCTGCCAATATCGCCCTCGCAATCCTTATGAAATCCCCTGGATGCGAGGCATTTTCACATGGAAACAGCCTGGCATCCCTGCGGGGGTTCTCTTCTTCTCACGATGTTCTCCCACTGTTTTCAATAGGGCCAGCACTGGGGAAATCGCGCGATTTTCTCGCCAGTGTGAAGGAGCCCTCATGAAAAATTCAGCAATTCTTATATTTTGTATTCCCCTTCCTCACAATTTTCAAGATCTCTGCTTGCTGTCAGTAAAATAGAACATTTAACTCTTCAAGAAAAGCCCAAAAACCTCTGCAGCCCTAGAACTGCTTAGGCCATGTTTACATGGGGCGGATTTGCTGTGGATTTTCCGTGCGGACCCCCCACAGACAAAATCTGCGGCATTTACAGTAGCAGCAAAGTAGATGCGATTTTGAAAATCTCGGTCACATGCTACGGAAAAAATCTGCACAAGACTTGCGCAGAAATTGACATGCGGCGCGCAATTTAAATCCGCAACATGTCAATTTTATTGCCGCTTACGCTGCAGAATCCATTTCTTCTCAATGAGGGGGTGAGTTCGGCATCAAAATCCGCAATAAGACAGCAAGAAATGCATCCAATATCCGTAAAATCACGGCTTTACTGACACATACTAAAATCCCAACAGGAAGGACATAGAATGGCGCGACAAGCAGACACATTTCAAGCTGTCACAGCAGCTCATAGTCCTAACATACATGTGAGCCTGTGCTTACAGTAAGTGGATACAATTGTATCCAGTCTAAACAATCAGCTAAACATTCAGAATCCCAGACAGCAACATCTGACCTACACTGATACATTGTAGCAGATCTCTGCACAACTGCAGCAGCACATCAGCAGCTGCCATGGGACGACCCTGTGAGATTATGCCGGTGATTACAGATAATTCCATAGATTTTCTGAGCACGGTTTTACATTTTCCTGGATTAGTTACTTTCCATGTGTTGCGTTTCGGTTGGTTTAGAATTTTAACCCCTTACATTATTTTAATGGCACTGAAGCGTTAACCCCGTCCTGCCACATGCTCTTAATAACTGATCAGAAGAAATAAACCAGAGTTTAATGGATTCTTTATTTTCAAGGTGCTGCGATTCTTAAAGCTGTTGCTGAACTACAACTCCAAGGGGGATATTGGCAATCTTAGTTCAAGCAACGGTTTGTAGACGACCGCTGGCCGAAAACTAACCCATGATACACATAAAAAACTACCTTGTAACCATAACTCACACAACAAAGGTCCTTTCACAAGAATAGCCTATACAGCAGTGCTGAGCTGACAGTCCTCATGGAGTCATTGTTTACACAGAAGCCAACACATAACACTGTTACAGATGTAGCAGAGCTGATTGTGTCATTCTGCTGTTTATATAGTACAACTATGTAAAAGCAGAACCAAATCTCATTTCTGCTACACTGACAAACTCAGCTCTGCTACACTTGTATATTTCACGTCATATCTGCAGACAGGTTCTATTTGGGGACAATTTAATCGTTGTAGCAGCCAACGTCACCGGTCGCTGATGTCAGGAATCCAGCTCTGCTGACTATTAGGAAACACGCAGCGATGGACTCCAATTGCCCTAGTCTAGAGCATGTCAACAAACCCCTGGGAAAAGCAATCACACCGCATGCTTTTCACATGTGCCAGGGAACGCAGACGACAAATACAAAGAAGCAGGTTTAGAAGGCAAATAAGGCTTGCGCTGCTTAGAACGCTCAATGTACACAGTGCAATCTGCTATTCTTGGAGGATGTAGCAGAGCTGACTTTATCACTTGGCACAACTCAGCACCATATTATGGAAATATTAATATTAAATACCGGTAAAAACCTTCTATGCTATTGCAATATACAATGCATTCGGAGTCAAATGACATATTCAGCTCTGCTACATCTGCTTCTATTAGAAATGCATAATAGAGTATAGGTCTTTTTTTTGGAAGATGAGAGGGTAGAAGGAGATATTCTTACCCTGTAGGGGCTCATCCTGGAGGTTGTGCCCTTCAGAGTGGGACATGGTGCCAGTGCTGGGTGCTCAGAGCTGCGCTCCACTGTTCGCATGTACTGTCACAGCTGCTGCAGCTGGCTTTGTCACTGGCTTGTTATTGTTATTGCTTTAAGCTCCAAGGATGACGCTTCACACGTAGCCAGGAGCTGATTAGCTGGAGCTGCTCCCACCCTCTATGCTGGAGGGCCAGGACTGACATATCACAGGCGGCCATTGGTCTGCACACAGCCCAACTAGTTCTGCACAAGTTCTATGTCAAGGCTGCAATGATTGGCTGCAAGGAGCTTGTCATTTGGTTTCCTTAGCTTGATTGTGAGCTGTTACTGAGACACTGCAGTACTGGCTGTGATCACTGGGATATGTAGAGTCACATAGGAAGTGGGGAGCAGGCGATGACTAGAGGAAAGCATGGAGAAGAAGTGCGTCAACAAGAATAATAACAACTTTCATCATCTCAATAAGAACAACAATAATCATAGCAACACGCAGAATAGGAACTTTCATCCTAATTATAATAATAAACGATGTAAAGAAATAGGAAACAAGAGAGGACACAAGGCAGTTGCATATGGATCTGGATAAGTTGGGGGCAGAAAAGTGGCAAATGAGGTTTAACACTGATAAATGTAAGGTTCTGCACATGGGCAGAGGAAATACATGTCACCATTACACACTAAATGGGAAACCACTGGGGAACACCGAGAGGGAAAAGAACTTGGGGATTTTAGTTAACTGTAAGCTTAACTGGAGCAACCAGTGTCAGGCAGCTGCTGCCAAGGCAAATAAGATCATGGGGTGCATCAAAAGAGGTCTAGGGTCACATGACGAGAACATTGTTCTTACAAGTCACTGGTCAGACCACACATGGGATATTGTGGACAGTTTTGGGTACCAGTACTCAAGAAGGACATATCAGAGCTTGAGCGTGTACAGAGGCGGGCAACTAAAGTAATAAATGGAATGGGCGGACTACAGTACCCAGAAGTCATCAAAATTGGGTTTTTTTAGTTTAGAAAAAAGACTGCTGAGGGACAACCCAATAACTATGTATAAATATATCAAGGGTCAATATAGAGATCTCTCCCATCATCTATTTATACCCAGGACTGTGACTGTAACAAGGGGGCGCTCTCTACGTCTAGAGGAAAGAAGGTTTCTACACCGACATAGAAGGGGGTTCTTTAGTGTAAGAGCAGTGAGACTATGGAACTCTCTGCGAGAGGATGTGGTGATGGGGAACTCATGAAGGGCTCCTGCCCACTGCTGGATATTTGCTGCGGAATCTGCGGCAGGTGCCCGCACTGCGGGTCCGCAGCAAGTAGTGCCCATAGCATGTTATGGGAAATCGATTCTTCCTCCACACTTGCGGAAACTAACTGCAGTTTCCACAAGTGGAGGAAAAATTGCAGCAAGCTCTATTTTTCCGCAGATTCAACTCGGACGGCTTCCATTGGAGTCAATGGAAGCTATGCGATCCGCAGCCCTTCCACAATGACATTGCGGAAAACACACGGATTCCACGTCATCACTAGGCAAGCCATGCAGACCATAAACAGTGTAGATGAAAACTGAAAGTGACAGGTATGCGCGGACGCTGCTGCTCCCAGGGCCGAATTTTGCTGAGATTCCACAATGCGGGCGAAAATCGCATTAACTGGAAGAAGCTGCAACGAATCTCGCTGTCTGAAACTTTCCAGCACCGGTCTCCTGTCCACGAGTGGAGAATCATTGTGATTCTCCACTTGCAACCGGCAATTTGCAGCATGCTGCAAATTGCCGCGATTCTCAACAGTCAGCCTATCTCTCAGATAGGCTGACAGCGAAGATCCGTCTGCCAGCTCCTGCTCCCGGGCGGCAGCTCCTGTGGCGGAGATCCGCTGCAGGATACTGCAACGCCCGTGGACAGGCAGCTAAACAATGACAGGTGCGTCTAGTGAGGCATTTCAACTCGTTACAGCTGTTTTGCCGAGCGAAGGATTTTGGGGCTGCGGCGTCAGTGCACTGCAAGATGCCACAGCCAGCTGTGAGAAATAGCCACAACCAATTCTTCGTTCACGCAATATTCACCATTTTTTAGCGCAGCTATTGGAGATTTTAAATAACGCTTGCGTGAAAGAGGCTTAAGGCTGGCTTCACACATTGCAGAATCACTGAGTATTCCACAATGGAATACCCGCAGCAATTCTAATTCCATTGTGGCCACCTCAGCACCTAAATGGCGCAGAATTGGCTGCATTCTCATTTACTCGCCGTTGCTAAACTCCCTTCCTTTCCTGACAGCTCCCATAGACTCCTATAGAACTCTATGAAGCCTCCAGTGTTGTACGGCCCAAAGATAGGGCAAGGCCTATATTTTTCACCAGTATGGAATTTCGGTTGCTGATTTCAAGCGGCTATATGCTATATTTTTTGGTCGGCCCTTTTTGTGTGCCCAAAAATCATTTGTCTGAATGGGAAAGCAACGCTTCAGATGGTTACGATTTTTTTGCACAGCTAAATTAGCCACGTAAAAACGCTCGTGTGAATAAGGCTGAAGGGCTCGTTCACGCGAGGGACCTAATCGTGCAAAAATTCTGTGTGCAGAAAAACCACGGCTATTTCCGCTAAAAATGTACGGGCGATTTTCCTTGATTAAGTCCTGAGCTTCATTAGCGTTTAAATCACCCATTCACATGTTCGGAATTCCCGCGGTCGGTAGAAATCATCCTAATGACATCTAATGTCTAAAATACAGGCAGCTGTCTTCTTTTCCGAGCGTGAACTCCTCCCCCTCCCTTTTATTCATCACCCATTGGAATCTATGAAAACTCCTGCACTTTGCGCACTAAAGATTGGTCAGGTTCCATATTTTTGTGCAGCAGGGAATTTCAGTCGCTGATGTCCAATTTTTTTAGTTATATTTTTTTTTACCTAATATCAATAACACCAAAAACAATAATAACAACAATAACTTTGTAGCCCCAACATTTACAATCAGGAGAAGCGCTCCGACCAGGTTCACACATTGTGGATTCTGTCAGGCTTTACAAGGTGGAGCGATTTACTCATATTCACTGTCTGTGGACTTGTTATAGATTTTATATCTAAGGCCAGTATTACAGGCATAATTATACGTAGTCAAATAAACTGGCCCGACCGCCGGTCTACTGACCTGAACTCAGAGCAGTCAGGTCACATCAACTCACAGTCAGGTCAGGACACTCAGCCGTATTTCCGGTGCATAATTGCACCCCTAATCTACTTGTGTGACTATGGCCTATACGTATCTGGACAAAACCTGTAACACCTCCACAGACAATGAATAGGAGTAAACTTGTAAGGACTATGGATGTGGAAACACTGTGTCAACCTACCGGGTAGGTGAAGATCCGATCCAGCATGGCTGACAGCCAACCCCAGTGTGGGAGGTAAGATACCAGAGCCCTGTATATAGATGGAAACTAGGGAAAGTATCTTGCTCTGAACTGATAACCAGCAGGGGGAGACCCCTGCCTACAAGCGGAGCACTCGTCACGATATGGACAACCACACAGTCTTCTTCTAGGTGCTGACTTACCTTGGCGGGCCAGAACACCTATAAGACAAAGATAGAACAACACCGGGGAGTACAGAAACAAAGGAGGAAGAAGCGGACAAGGATAAACAGAAGCAGACAACGAGAACAACAGACTACAGAGTACACAAACGAAGAACACAGAACACAAGCAGAATGCAAGGTAGCAAGGTAACTGCAGGAGCAGCAGCTGGACATGAAGTGAAGGGAACAAACTCTCAACAACACTACAGCCAGGTCTGAAAGGCCCAGGGCAGCTATATAGGATGGTGATTAAAAAAGGTGCATCAGCTGAAAAGGAGACCAGAAGCTATTAACCCGAGGAGTGCTGGAAGTGAGTGAATATAAACTGAGGAAATAGAGAGAAGAGGACGACGCCCATATTTGCCAGACACAGGAGACCTGGGGATTTGCTGACTGGGGAAATCCACACCCAGCCAGCATAATCAACCCCACCTGTGTGGTTGAGCTACTGGGAAAACCATGTAACACAATAGATCCTAGTAGAATGCTCTTACAGTATTTTAAAGGATATACTAAAAGGTGGGAGAACAGATAGACCACGGCAAAGTTCTTGTCTAGAAAAATTGGGGCACAGGTCCCCCAGCACAGACACTTAGGGCACAAGTTCCCCAACACAGACACTTAGGGCACAAGTTCCCCAACACAGACACTTGACTCTAAACTGCAAGATAGTCAGAGAAAAATAAAAATTATGAGAGCTAGCAGCAGAATCTGGTTTTAACGTTCCCAAAAATATTCCTATGGGCATAGTCCTTCAAATGGGAGTTTGGCTGGTGATTGGCCAAACTCCCATTTGAAGGACTGGCCAAACTCCCATTTGAAGCATCTTCACATGAGCATGTGGTTGCAAAAGTGTACATACCCTTTAAATCCACTAGTTTTGGCCTTTATGCCTTTGTTGGGTCCTAATTTTTGCTATAAATGAGTTGCAGTTGTATAGATGAACTTTAAGATATAAAACGTTAATGCCTATCGCTACTCCTATCCTCCTTACAAGAGCCCTAACGCCTTTCACATGAAGCAGAAGATCTCCCGCAGTCAGTAAGGGCTCATAGATGCACAATATAGTAGACTGCCTCTGTGCCTCGATGGGATTTGCCAGCACATTGTATGCTCCTATGATATTTGTTGATTAATAGCTCTAACACAAATGTATCCTCATATAACACACATAGAGTCTATTCTCAGGGTATGAGTCAGCGGTGGAGATTAAAGGATCACACAGCCGGCCAAGTGTGCGGAGGATCTCTTTATACCAAGGTGAAATGTAACCTCCAGTAATAAACATCAGGTCAACAGTTAGAAATTCGACAGAGCCGGATATTTCCGTCCATGACTCTTGATAATTATTGTATTCAGTAATGCATTTTAATGATGTTAATGAAGAGATTAGAACTGAGGTGATTAGCTGGAAGATCTGTGCAGGGAAAATGTCCATGGCCATAGAGAGTTTGGATAATTGCACCACGAACAAGTGATTGGAGGGTCTTCTGACCATTGAAAAACTATCCCAAATGTCAGAAGATGTATTAAGTTATAAAAACAGACTATATAAAAATGTACAAATAATCAACTTCCTTAAAAAAATTGACGTAACGCACTCTCCATTTCTCCATCCCTCTAGATACTGCTTTCCAAATTATGACTAAACCCTTTGATGACCTGTCCATTTTTAGCCTTCACCAGCCGAACCATGGGCAGCATGAACTCGGCACAGGTATGCCTATTGCCCCCACATTGAAGTTTGACTCAGAATGGAGCTCCAAGTAAAAGAGGTGGGCCGCTTTGGCCTCTCCCCACTGGTGGCATGTAGACTGGCAGCTCTCTACTCTGTTCTGTATTAGGAGAGAACATGCTGCCCAACTCTTTGACTCGGAGATCCTTTCCAAGCCAAAGTATGTTTTTTTTCTGAAGTGGAGGTATTAGACATAATAGGTATCCCTGTCCCGGGTTCATGCTACCTGTGGTTTGAGCAGCACTAGTCTGGTGACAGATCCCTTTTAAAGGGAACATGCAATCAGAAAGTGACCTATTGTATAAATGAGGTTTTTCTGTGAAACACATTTTTTAAAGAATTTTTTTAAGTCTTTAATGTCACAGTCTATATTGTAAAGAAATCCTGACGTTTTAACTCAGGCCACTAAGCTTAATAATAGTCTGGCACTTCCTGTTCTGTAGAGAAAACTTTTCAGCCATCATCTCATTATCATCACAGGCAGGATTACACTGAAAGGTGACACCTATACTTAGTTACATACATTTACAATAGGTGATAGTCATGGCTCACCTCCCCCTTCCCTCCATAGTGCATGCCTACAACAGAGAGATTCGAAAAATGTAAAATGTGTTACCTTATGGTTATATTTAGTCAAAAAAGTATGTGATACATTCCTTTTAAGGACCAAAAATCATCTCAACTGTCATAACTTTTTAATTTTAGCTCTACGTAGGTATATGAAGACTTGTTTTTCCCAGGACTAGCAGTACTTTCTTGTGGTACGATTCATGGATACAAATATGTGAGCAGTTAATTAATTTTTATTAATTTATATTTTGATGGAAATGCAATTTCTTAATGCTCTTCACCAATCACATTGCAGTAAATGCGTAGAACAGGTTTTTACGGCTGCCAACTATGTGTACTGTATATAATTTCTTGCTTTCAACTATCATGTAATAAAATGTATTATATGTAAACATATTTTTTTGGGTTTGTGTAGATATTTTTAGTTAATTTGTATTATTTTTGGAATTCACTAACTTTTACATAATGGCACGGCCGGACAACTGCTATGGCTAAATTCACATCTGCACTAGTGATTCTGCTTTCCTGCTCCATTATGGAAGCAGTAAAATGGAATCCCCTGGATGGACAGAACCAACTCATAATGGATCCAAACGGTGCCGAACAGACCCATTCACTATAATTGGGCCCATTCTGTTCCTGCACCTGTCCACCATTTTTAATAGTCTTGTATGCATGACTTTTTCGACCAGCATCGCATGCAGACTTTGTACTGGAGGCTATGAATGGAGCCTCTGTTGCAGATGGGAATAGAACTTAATGTGTATGGGGGCAACTCAACTTCCCCAGATGTTGGAGTAAAGTAGGATCAAGGACGTTACATTTCAATGCCCAAAACTGTTGCTTTGAAACAGATAAGCGCCAGAGTTGTCTAGCTGTGGCTTACCTCCCTAAATACATGAAGTTTAACCAAGCCAATCGTTCATGTGTATGGGATAGTTGGGGGTAACAGCTGTCGGAAGAACCATTATTTGTCTGACAGTTGTTGAATGTGTATAGCTTAGAGGGGTTTGACATATTAGTGACAGTGGGGGGAGTCATATTAAAAAACAAAAACCACCAATACTTATTTCCCCTCTGCCGTGCTGCTCCCGTGCCACCAGCTCCAGTCCTCCCATGCTTTATTTACTTGCTCTGCCAGCGGCCACGTGGGTTGTTTACCCACATGACCGCTGCAGTCAGTAGGAGGCCTGACATGGACATCACCAGTGATGTGCCGTGAAACCTATATTAGAAGTCCAGGTGACAAGTTTATGGAATGTCATGAATCCAGAAGACCCGGTAACATCACCTGTCAGATGCGGCGGTGCCAAATCAGCCCTTTGGTGCCAGTTGTGAGTATATTGTTGCTGTATAGTTTTCGGCATAGTCTATTCCTGCTAGATGGCAGAAGTAGGAGCTTTAAACCCATGCCGTACATTTACAATACCGCAAGCTTAAATCACAAGGCCAAGCGCCGTATATATTGGCACTTGGTCATCAGATTACAATATCTAGTCCCACGGCACTGTATATATGAGACAAAGGGTTTGAATCCATAAGAAAAACAAAAGGACTAAACAAGTTACAAAGTGATACAGAGGAGAGAAGACCTGTCCATGAGGACCTACAGACTAAAGAGGGAGGAGTAAGGAGACAGTAGGTTGGGGTAATAGGCGCTCATCTTTTGGGGGCAGCAGGGTTACTGTAGGTTGTTGTTGTTCGGTAGAGGTGGGCTTTCAGGTTCCTTTTGACGCTTTTCCAAGAGAGTGAAGAGTTTGATGGGTTGGGGTAGCGAGTTCCAGAGTGGATATGATTATGTGAGGAACAGACAAGAAGAGGGTAAAGAAGATCAGGACTTATTTAAGTATTATGTAAAGACGTGTCAGAGGAAATTGCCTTTAGTGTGTGTTATATTTTCATAGACATTAGACTTCATTTTGCATGTGAAAGAATATGGAGTGGAAATAAAATATATTTTTGGGGTGGATGGAGCTGAAATTAGCCTAAGAGGTGGTTACCATTTTTAGGAATATACTAGACAATGTTTGCATACTCTTGATTAGAGATGAGCGAACGTACTCGTCCGAGCTTGATATTCGTGCGAATATTAGGGTGTTCGGGATGCTCGTTACTCGTAACAAGCACCACGCGGTGTTCCGGTTACTTTCAGTTTCCTCTCTGAGACGTTAGCGCGCTTTTCTGGCCAATTGAAAGACAGGGAAGGCATTACAACTTCCCCCTGTGACGTTCAAGCCCTATACCACCCCCCTGCTGTGAGTGGCTGGGGCGATCAGATGTCACCCGAGTATAAAAATCGGCCCCTCCCGCGGCTCGGCTCAGATGCCTTGTGAGTTAGCTGAGGGAAAGTGCTGCTGCTGGTGCTGCTGTAGGGAGAGCGTTAGGAGTCAGTGTAGGCTTCAAGAACCCCAACGGCCCTTCTCAGGGCCACATCTACTAGTGTGCAGTACTGTGTTAGCACTGTATTTTATTTTTTTTTGTCCAAAATTGGATCTGCAGAGCATTGCGCCCTGCAATAGGGACAGAAGTGGGGGTTAGGCAGGGAGAGTGTTAGGAGTGAGTGTAGGCTTCAAGAACCCCAACGGTCCTTTCTAGGGCCACATCTATCCGTGTGCAGTACTGTCCAGGCTGCTGTTAGCAGTGTTGCATTTTTTTTTTTTTTCTCAAAACCGGCTGTGCAGAGCATTGCACCCGGCATTAATACTACAGGGATAGAATTGTGTAGGCAGGGCCAGAAGACATTTATTATTCATTGAATACACGCAGTGGGGTCTTCCCTTTGCTAAAAAGGAAAAAAATTATATTTGGCCTGCCTGTGTCAGTCCTAAGGTCTCCATGTACGTGTGTGCTGCGTGTACAACGTACAAAAATCAGACGCAACCAGCTACGCTTTACTGCAGCCTAGCGCCATTGTCTTTCCTGACTGGCAAATACCTGCTCTGCTAGAGTTAATAACTCTGCTACACTATAGTTGTGTGACACTTTTTGAGGGCCACACCACAGATATTAAACTTCTTGTTCATTGAATATACGCAGTGGGGTCTTCCCTAAGCTAAAAAGCGAAAACATTATATTTGGCCTGCAGGCTTGCGCCAATTTATTTCCTGCCTGGGAAATCAAATCACTGGTAATACAGCATGCTGAGGGGTAGGGGTAAGCCTAGAGGACGTGGACGTGGACGTGGCCGAGGACGCGGAGGGCCAAGTGAGGGTGTGGGCACAGGCCGAGCTCCTGATCCAGGTGTGTCGCAGCCGACTGCTGCGCGATTAGGAGAGAGGCACGTTTCTGGCGTCCCCACATTCATCGCCCAATTAATGGGTCCACGCGGGAGACCTTTATTAGAAAATGAGCAGTGTGAGCAGGTCCTGTCCTGGATGGCAGAAAGTGCTTCGAGCAAGCTATCATCCACCCACAGTTCTGCGCCGTCCAGTGCTGCAAATCCGAATCCTCTGTCTGCTGCTCCTCCTTCCTCCCAGCCTCCTCACTCCACTACAATGACACCTGCTCAGGAGCGGAAACACTCCCAGGAACTGTTCTCGGGCCCCTGCTTAGATTGGGCAGCAGCGGTTCCTCTCCCACCAGAGGAGTTTATCGTCACTGATGCCCAACCCTTGGAAAGTTCCCGGGGTCCGGGGGAAGAGGCTGGGGACTTCCGCCAACTGTCTCAAGAACTTTCTGTGGGTGAGGAGGACGATGACGATGAGACACAGTTGTCTTGCAGTGAGGTAGTAGTAAGGGCAGTAAGTCCAAGGGAGCAGCGCACAGAGGATTCGGAGGAAGAGCAGCAGGACGATGAGGTGACTGACCCCACCTGGTGTGCAACGCCTACTCAGGACAGGTCTTCAGAGGGGGAGGCAAGGGCATCAGCAGGGCAGGTTGCAAGAGGCAGTGCGGTGGCCAGGGGTAGAGGCAGGGCCAGACCGAATAATCCACCAAGTGTTTCCCAAAGCACACCCTCGCGCCATGCCACCCTGCAGAGGCCGAGGTGCTCTAAGGTCTGGCAGTTTTTCACAGAGACGCCTGACGACCGACGAACAGTGGTGTGCAACCTTTGTCGCGCCAAGATCAGCCGGGGAGCCACCACCAACAGCCTCACCACCACCAGCATGCGCAGACATATGATGGCCAAGCACCCCACAAGGTGGGACGAAGGCCGTTCACCGCCTCCGGTTTGCACCGCTGCCTCTCCCCCTGTGCCCCAACCTGCCACTGAGATCCAACCTCCCTCTCAGGACACAGGCACAACCGTCTCATGGCCTGCACCCACAGCCTCACCTCCGCTGTCCTCGGCCCCATCCACCAATGTCTCGCACCGCACAGTCCAGCCGTCGCTAGCGCAAGTGTTGGAGCGCAAGCGCAAGTACGCCACCACACACCCGCACGCTCAATCGTTAACCGTCCACATAGCCAAATTTATCAGCCTTGAGATGCTGCCGTATAGGGTTGTGGAAACGGAGTCTTTCAAAGCTATGATGGCGGCGGCGGCCCCGCGCTACTCAGTTCCCAGTCGCCACTACTTTTCCCGATGTGCGGTCCCAGCCCTGCACGACCACGTCTCCCGCAACATTGTACGCGCCCTCACCAATGCGGTTAGTGGCAAGGTCCACTTAACTACGGACACGTGGACAAGCACAGGCGGGCAGGGCCACTACATCTCCCTGACGGCACATTGGGTGAATTTAGTGGAGACTGGGACAGAGTCAGAGCCTGGGACCGCTCACGTCCTACCCACCCCCAGAATTGCGGGCCCCAGCTCGGTGGTGGTATCTGCAGCGGTGTATGCTTCTTCCACTAAAGCACCCTCCTCCTCCTCCTCCTCCTCAACCTCTGTCTCGCAATCTAGATGTGTCAGCAGCAGCAGGACGTCGCCAGCAGTCGGTGTCGCGCGGCGTGGCAGCACAGCGGTGGGCAAGCGTCAGCAGGCCGTGCTGAAACTACTCAGCTTAGGAGATAGGAGGCACACGGCCCACGAATTGCTGCAGGGTCTGACAGAGCAGACGGACCGTTGGCTTGCGCCGCTGAGCCTCCAACCGGGCATGGTCGTGTGTGACAACGGCCGTAACCTGGTGGCGGCTCTGCAGCTCGGCAGCCTCACGCACGTGCCATGCCTGGCCCACGTCTTTAATTTGGTGGTTCAGCGCTTTCTGAAAAGCTACCCACGCTTGTCAGACCTGCTCGTAAAGGTGCGCCGGCTCTGCGCACATTTCCGCAAGTCCCACACGGACACTGCCACCCTGCGCACCCTGCAACATCGCTTTAATCTGCCAGTGCACCGACCGCTGTGCGACGTGCCCACACGGTGGAACTCTACGCTCCACATGTTGGCTAGGCTCTATGAGCAGCGTAGAGCTATAGTGGAATACCAACTCCAACATGGGCGGCGCAGTGGGAGTCAGCCTCCTCAATTCTTTTCAGAAGAGTGGGCCTGGTTGGCAGACATCTGCCAGGTCCTTCGAAACTTTGATCAGTCTACCCAGGTGGTGAGCGGCGATGCTGCAATCATTAGCGTCACCATTTCTCTGCTATGCATCTTGAGAAGTTCCCTGCAAACCATAAAGGCAGCCGCTTTGCGCTCGGAAACAGAGTCGGGGGAAGACAGTATGCCGCTGGATAGTCAGAGCACCCTCCTGTCTATATCTCAGCGCGTTCAGGAGGAGGAGGATGAGGAGGATGAGGAGGAGGGGGAAGAGACAGCTTGGCCCACTGCTGACGGTACCCATGCAGCTTGCCTGTCATCATTTCAGCGTGTATGGCCTGAGGAGGAGGAGGATCCTGAAAGTGATCTTCCTAGTGCGGACAGCCATGTGTTGCGTACAGGTACCCTGGCACACATGGCTGACTTCATGTTAGGATGCCTTTCTCGTGACCCTCGCATTCAACGCATTCTGGCCACTACGGATTACTGGGTGTACACACTGCTCGACCCACGCTATAAGGAGAACCTTCCCAGTCTCATTCCCGAAGAGGAAAGGGGTTCGAGAGTGTTGCTATACCACAGGACCCTGGCGGACAAGCTGATGGTAAAATTCCCATCCGACAGCGGTAGTGGCAGAAGGCGCAGTTCCGAGGGCCATGTATCAGGGGAGGTGCGTAGATCGAGCAGAATGTACAGCCCAGACAGTGCAACAGTCTTTAAGGGCCTGGCCAGCTTTCTGGCTCCCCAGCAAGACTGTGTCACCGCTCCCCAGTCAAGGCTGAGTCGGCGGGAGCACTGTAAAAGGATGGTGAGGGAGTACGTAGCCGATCGCACGACCATCCTCGGTGACGCCTCTGCCCCCTACAACTACTGGGTGTCGAAGCTGGACACGTGGCCTAAACTAGCACTGTATGCCCTGGAGGTGCTTGCTTGTCCTGCGGCTAGCGTCTTGTCGGAGAGGGTGTTTAGTGCGGCTGGGGGAATCATCACAGATAAGCGTACCCGCCTGTCAACCGACAGTGCCGACAGGCTAACACTCATCAAGATGAACAAAGCCTGGATTTCCCCAGACTTCTCTTCTCCACCAGCGGACAGCAGCGATACGTAAGCAATACGTAGGCTGCACCCGCGGATGGAAGCTACGTTCTCTCTCACCATCCAAAACGGGGACATTTCTGCTTCATCAATCTGTGTCTAATATTCCTCCTCCTCCTCCTGCTCCTCCTCCTGAAACCTCACGTAATCACACTGAACGGGCAATTTTTCTTAGGGCCACAAGGCTCACTCATAATTTTTCTAAACAATTTTTATATGTTTCAATGCTCTGAAAAGCGTTGGAACTTTAACTTGAACCAATTTTTCGTTAAACTGGGCTGCCTCCAGGCCTAGCTACCACTTAAGCCACATTAACCAAAGCGATTAATGGGTTTCACCTGCCCTCTTGGTTGGCCATGACCAATTTTTTTCAGGTACATTAGTACTGTTGATACAGCAATTTTTGTGGGCCCTCGCCTACAGTGTAATCAAATAAATTTTTAGCCCACCTGCATTAAGCACGACATTACTACCTCAGCTGTGTTGGGCAATGCAATGGGATATTTCTATGTACCGCCGGTGGCTTCCTGGCACCCACCCATGCTGTGGGTGCACACGGAATTCCTATTGCGGAGTTGTACCTGCCTGTGACTATTTATAAAAAAACGCGGTCTGACTGGGGCAAGCAGACACCTTGACAGAATGAATAGTGTGTGTCACATAGGTTCCCCATTGCTATGCCCACGTGTGCAGCTCCAGATGGAGGTGGCACAGGATTGGATTTCTCATTGCTTCTGTACAGCATTGTGGACTATCAGCCCGCCCCTTTTATGGGGGGGTCGCTGCCTAGCCATGCCAACTATCTGCAGTGTGTGCCTGCTTTTCCTGTGGCAGACGCACTTATACATAGACATGAGGGTGGTGTGGCATGAGGGCAGCTGAAGGCTGGGCAGGGACAGTTTGGTGTGCGCTGTGGACACTGGGTCGTGCGGGGGGGGGGGGGGGGTTGGGCAGCATGTAACCCAGGAGAAGTGGTAGCGGAGTGTCATGCAGGCAGTGATTGTGCTTTGTTGGAGGTAGTGTGGTGCTTAGCTAAGGTGTGCATTGCTAATGAGGGCTTTTCAGAAGTAAAAGTTGTTGGGAGGGGGGGGGGGGCCCACTCTTGCCGGTATTGTGGCTTAATAGTGGGACCTGTGAACTTGAGATGCAGCCCAACATGTAGCCCCTCGCCTGCCCTATCCGTTGCTGTGTCGTTCCCATCACTTTCTTGAATTGCCCAGATTTTCACACAAGGAAACCTTAGCGAGCATCGGCGATATACAAAAATGCTCGAGTCGCTCATTGACTTCAATGGGGTTCGTTACTCGAAACGAACCCTCGAGCATCGCGAAAAGTTCGTCCCGAATAACGAGCACCCGAGCATTTTGGTGCTCGCTCATCTCTACTCTTGATTTATAGAGATTAAGAAAATCCATCCTCAAGTACCGAGTTAGGCCCCAGTCTGACAACAGTATTTGCTCACTATATTGCATCAGGGTGGCTTTACATGGGACAACTATCAACTGATTATTCACTCGAAATAGACTCTAAAACATACAAATGACTGTTCGTTTACAGAGCAATTGTTCACTTGTTCAGATTAGCAAACCCTGAACCAATTGTGGGGAGCATTAACACAGGCCAAAATATCATTCAATGACTATTTAGGGGGCATAAGGCTCTTTGGTGGGCACGTATTTGAAATTTTGAGCAAGGACCTAATTTTATGGATTTTTTTGTTGGTTGGTATAGGAATTTCTTTTGTGCCATGTGTAATATGTGCGCAGCGTTTGCATCTTGAAGTGCCACGTCTATAGGCTCCTTGTATGGGCTTTAGAAATTTTTTTATTGTTTTCATTGGCGGTATCTTTTCTATGTTTGTGAGGGCAGGAAGGAGCTTCTATAGCCTTTATTGTTTTAAGCCTTCCAAAAGTTATCTTTCTGGTATGATTTTTTGTAGAAAAGGGCCGTCTTTCATAAATATGACACAACATAAGCAAACAAGCCTAAAATACACCTCTGGAGATTACTGATATATAGAGGAGATGACTTGATCATCGCGCTAAGATTACATACAGGAAACGCCAAGAGCCTCGTGGGGCAGACACCCGAGCAACCTCAGACGCCAATCACCCCACCCCTCCCACATCCTCTACCCTCCCCCTGTGCACCCCCCCCCCCCACTGTCTTGTCTATTATTCTACCATGCACCAAGAACTGTATATGAGTGATACTGCAATACCCGCTGTAAGGGTACAAGTTGGTGCTAAACTATGTGTTTACTCATAGTTGTTAATTGTTATGGCTCTTATACTGCTCCTAGCCCAGTAGGACTAGGCATTAAAATGATCTGTATATATGCCAAGTTACATGTATGTTTATATAATGCAACAAAAATCAAATAAAAACTGATTTTCAAAAAAAAGAAAAGGGTCATCTTTTAACCCTTTCCAATCCACTGTCTGACCCCAGAAGACATTATGATGTAAGGCTGTACAGCCCCGATGTTGGAAGACATCCATCGGGGTTCTCTTACTGTATATTGCCAGCCTCTCTGCTGTCGGAGCCTATCCAATGTGTCACCTCATGCAGTACTGGCTTTAGCCAGCAGATAGCGCCATTGCATAACAGCAGAAAAAGAGTAAGCCCCCTAGGAAAACCAGGATGGAAATTGGATTGAAAAGGGTTAATATGCTCCAATGTTTTTGTAAAGTCTTACGGATTCCAGCATGCTGCATATTATATTTTGTTATGAATCTCGAATGCAAAGCAGCGTTTTCTTCTTTTTCCTTTTTTTCTATTCTTCTCTCCCCATTAGAGCTTTCTTGTAGGCGAGCGAACTCTACTAGGTGGGCTGGATACTGTTTCTCTTGAAATCTCTGTTTTAATATTGATGATTGAGAAACGTAATCTTCGGTTTTAGTGCAGTTCCTTCGTATTCGGATAAATTGTCCGAGCGGGATATTGTTCTTCCATGATTTAGCATGGCAGCTTGTGGATTTTAAATAGCTATTAGTATCGCTTTGCTTAAAAAAGGTTTTTGTATTTATTACCATATATACTCGAGTATAAGCCTAGTTTTTCAGAACATTTTTTTATGCTGAAACCCCCCCCCCTTGGCTTATACTCGAGTCAGGTAAAAAAACAACAAAAAACCCTGCAATACTCACCTCCCAGTCGGCGTCTGTGTCCCCTGCATGATGGTCTCCCCAGCGGTGCAGCAAGCTGCTTGAGAAGTCTCCATGCTGTCATCTTCCTGCTCAGCTTTGAATTCCCCCGCCATCAGCGCTGTGTAGGTAAGCGCTGTGATTGGATTGACAACTGGCGTTTGATCATTCACAGCCATTCAGTAGATGACATCACTGAATGGCTGTGGTTGGCTCCTCGAGCGCTGGCTTTGATTGGCTGCTAGCGCTCGATTAGCCAACTACAGTGCTTGCTTTGTTGAAGGCGGGGTATTCAAAGCCCTGTCACTAGAAAAAGCTGAGATGGCAGAGGGAAGGGCTCTGCAGTTTGCCACAGTGCCGCCGGAGACCATCAGGATGCCGCGGACCAGGTGAGTATTGATTTTTTGGCGGGGGCAGGGCAGGTTAGCTAGGTCTTATTTCCGAAGGAGGCCTTATATTTCAAGCCTCCCCCGAAAACTAGGGTAGGTCTTACTATCCGGGTAGGACCTACTTTCGGGAAAACACGGTATTAGCATTAGAACCCATCTGAAAGCTCGGTCAACTGAACGTTGGTAGATGGGCCAATATGATTTGATCAAATTATATACCAGAACCTTGCATTATTTAATGTGGTTAGAGTATTGATTACAGGTATGTATACGTCTGATAGTAAATGTATTTTGCATGCTGCTGCCACTCTTTGGTTTCTGTTTCTATTGTATGTTGCAGCCATGGTTTAACGTGCACCTATGGATTTCTATTTGGAAGTGCTGACCTATTTTATATTGTTTTTGTACCTCGCCAGAAGGCCTGGCGATATCCCATAAACTTGCCATGTTCTTCCAATGTAGAATCCCCTAGCCAGGTTTACGGAAATCACTAAAGACATCCTTACTGACTGCAGCGGTCATTTGGGTAAACAACATCCATACCCGCTGCAGAGGACAGGAGCAGCGAGAGGTAAGTATGTATGTTTTTTATTTTATTACACACTCCATCCTCCCACTGCCACCAATGATCTTTACTTGGAAAACCCCTTTAACCCTTTCCAATCCAATTTTTTATCTTGGTTTTCCTAGGGGCTTACTCTTTTTCTGCCGTTATACAACAGCACTATATACTGGCTAAAGCCAGTACTGCATGAGGTGACACGCTGGATAGGCTCCGACAACAGAGAGGCTGGCAGCATACAGTAAGAGAACCCTGACGGACGTCTTCCAACATCGGAGCTGTACAGCCCTAAATTATAATGTCTTCAGAGGTCAGACAGTGGATTGGAAAGGGTTAATGAAGCAAAGTCCTCATTTAGGACTGTCATAGATATGGAGCGTAGCTGTAAAGAGTGTATCTTGCTCCAAATAAGCACGTCCATGAAGAGGCATAACTTGAAGCTTCTGGGCCCCAATGCAAAACCTGTAACAGGGCCCCCAACTATAATGTTTTATTCATAGTACTGGGCTTCCTATATGGAGAAGAGAGGCCTTATGGGCCCCCTAAGGCTCCTGGGTCTGGGTGCAACTGCATCCCCTATAGTTATGCCAGTGCATCCATGCATTACAAGGATAGCTCATTGCTTCCAGAGGGAGCTGTGTGTAATATAGTGTTTCCCAAACTGCGGTCCTATCGACTCCTAACAAAGTCATGTTTTCGTAATTTTCTCCGTATCACACAGGTGATATAATTACTGTCAGCGCCTCAGACACTGCCACAGGTCTTCTTACAATAGGATGGCCAGAAAATCACCTGTTGGAAGATCTAGAGAACAGGAGTTTGGGAACCAATGCTGTCATACTTCATTTCTCCTTTGGAGGTGCTGCACTGAATAGCTTATTATTGGGAGACCCCTCAAGGCACTGACCATAGCTACGTACTATCTAAAAAATGCCAAGATTTGACTCTTTTCTTTCCACCTTGTATCCAAAATAAGGCAAAGTCAAATATTTGCCCCTACTGTATCAGTAACATAAGCAAACCCTGCACCCTAGCCCCGGACCAAGTCAAGATCGGCAGCGGTCTACATCCACATCCACGAGGCATGAAAAAGGTTTCCCTATAATGAATTTGGCACCCAATCTAATTGGCATCTTGCTTTCCTCTTGGCCCCCTCTGTCTCTCCAAGGATTCTGCATCCTCTTAACCCTTGTCTTCTCCAGTCATTTCCCCGCCGCTGTACCGTATCTTTATAATTCAGGTCTTGATCTCACAGCCAATCCAAAGCCATCATTATTTTTTCCCCTATTATTTCCTAATCCTGTGATGGAATCAGAGAGGTTAATACCAGCCTGCATGGCAGGAGTGGAGGCATTGACATGAGCGTAATTACATTTGCATGGCAAAGCAGACGTCTCAATCAGCGTTTGGCAACGGTGCGGGTCGCTGGGCATCTTTCCTCCGGGTAGTGGCTGCAATGAAGGAAGGCTTTGCAGTTTTATAAGTGTTCGCTTGATGACGTGCTTGCACTGAAATGCTAGCTGCAATGACACTGCAAAGGCTGATAGGAGGTTGGTGAATGCGAGCAATGAGCTCATTCTCCCAGGAGGGAGCAGAACTCAGAGCATCACTGGGAAACAGCATCTAAGCCATCCTCAGCATCCTCCCGGCCCGATGCTTCACTTTGTGGGTGTGTGTATATGGTGAGCAGCTTTCTTCCATTTGCTATATGTAGATTTTTTTTTTTTGCTCCTCTTCCATCCCCTCCCTGCAACATTGTAGCAGCTTGCATGATATTCCGGGGCGAATGATGAAATGACTGTAGCTCTAATGGGAAGGACCTGCTGCTTTTGGGATGAATTGGGCAGCTGATGTGTTATCCACAGGTATTAAATCAGGGATCCCTGGATCGCTTAGGATAAGGTTGGTCATTTTTTTTAACCCTTTAATCCTATATTCAAGCATGCTCTTGACGTGGAATGATGTGTTTTTTTTCCTGTTGCCATACGTAAGGCCTGTTGGATGTTGGTGATTTGATGCAGACGTTCCACCCTGAATTCACCCTTCTGTGATATCTATATTGCAAATGGGAACTTGTGCAATAGATTTTCATGGACCAGTGATGCAATGCAAAGCTATTTCTTGCAGGTTATACCGTAGTTAATATATGCACGGTATATAGATATAACAGAGCTGATTTTCATATTTCGCTTTTAGGCTGCGTTAGGACAAGGCGGAAGGTATACATATAAAACGTGAGATGACACAAAGTTGTGCCAAATGACAAACTCAGCTCTACTATATCGTTCTAGGAAGGTGGGAAGGAGATACTACGGTGCTGCATCTTGCTAGTGCAATGGCTGATGTGATATAGAGTACTTTGTCATATACCGCTAGTGGGGGCAGTATGCATTGTATAGGAATGCCTTCTTCATGTGCATTGGTGATTTGCTGTGAAGGCAGATCTGCTGGCTGGCAGTACTGCTTTTCATCTTTCGCAAGATACCATAAAAGGCAGAAATGTTATAATAACGCCTGTATAATCCTTCTGTACTCAAACAATACAATACGAGGTCTTCTCTGCTGATTGCCACAAGCAACACTTAATCCACGTCTTGGGTATTTATTTGTTCTTGCCGCGCTCATGATATGTCTTGTGTGACTTGCTGGATTATTCCATTGACTTTGCTTGTGTAGAGTCCATGAAGGATTAAAATGTGTTTCTCCAGCAGGCCTGATTGTAAGAATTTACACAATTTGCCCCTGATTTATTGTTGACATTGTAGCCATGTGCTTGTTGACTGATTGTCATAGTGAAGACTTGCTTTAATGGGGGGGGGGGGGGGGTCGCATCAGGACGACCATAGTTTATATGGCTTATAAAGTTATGTCATAGAGAGAATCCCCTTTTTTATGAACCATAGAGTCAGGGGCATAATTAGAAAGGCTGGGCCTCCGAACACATTTTTTTAAAGGGGCATCACCTTCAGGCATGAACATTGGCTATATACAGACTGTATAAGTGATTACAATACTGTTATATCCAGTGATCACAGGTGACATCGTCTCTGAGTGGAGTCATTCCATTTTCCCATCTTTTCCATCCGGCCCAGACTGCCATGATGACTTCTCCCAGCTATAACGTATCTCTGCAGAATTTGACGCACAGATATCTTTGGCTCTTTGCTCTTCCTCTCTACATTTTCCACACCTCTATAAAATCCTGCCATCCATGGTGCCCTATATGCTAGCTGCATTTATTGCAGTTAGATCCAATTCACATCTGTGTTGGAAGAAGTTGTAGCTCAAGTGTGACAACAAGTAAATGCAGGATGCTTTCAGGTCTGGGAAATATTGTAAAACTTGTCTAGAATCAAGATCTGTGGTGAGTGCAATGGAAGATGTGGGCATGGGCAAGAGGCTTGCTACAGACAGAAGTGCATCAAGGCTAGGGAAGGCCCTTGGGCAATATGATACATGATGGTACACTGTCCTACCAAACGTAATTGGACAGCTGAGCAAGAATCAAAAGTGGTATTAATTTCCATATGTGAATCCCCTGTGGGCCTCCTTAGGCCCTAATGACATTGGATACTTTTCATAGCATACTCTTTACTAGCACCTGATACACTTCAACTGTTATTTCCCTCCATTCATCCTGCAAACTTCTGAAGAATTCTATTAAGTAATATGAATGTTGTTTATATTTTCCGATGCTCCAATTTGCCCCGTGGAGTTAGACCCTCTGCGATCAGATGTCTCTGATGAGGCAACCCCTTTAAGCCGGACATCCATGTTAGATAATTGTGTTGAGGATGTTGATCTAACAAGAATATCATATGTATAGGAGCAGCATCCACCGTTCCCTGGTGTCTGCTGTTGGGTATGAGTGTCTTTACATATGGGACTACTATCGCCCAAATAGTTGCTTGATAGACTGAATGTAAGTGACAGTTGTTTCATGTAAACACGGCAATTAACCGCGTATTTCTTGACTAGTTGCTTTGTTTCAGTTCACCGAAAAATAGTCACTGGTTGAATAATTACCATCTAGTGTAAACAGGTACTTGTTGTCTTTGCAGGGAGATGGGTGCTCGTTCGGCGTAACTAGTCAATTAATGAAGTTCCATCCTGTGTAAATATTCCCAACAATTCGTTCAGCCATAGAGAAATTGAACAACAATCGTCTGTATAAAAACACACGGACAATTGTCATTCGTACGCTTTAGCGACTATTTCGAGTGACTACCGTGTTTCCCCCAAAATAAGACAGTGTCTTATATTAATTTTTGTTCAAAAAGGTTTAACTTTTTTTACATGTATAGCTGCCTGGACACTATTTAAATTGGCTTTTTTAATTAACTGTTAGCAGGGCTTAATTTTGGAGTAGGGCTTATATTTCAAGCATCCTCAAAAAGCCTGAAAAATCATTTTGCATCCTCAAAAATTCTGGAAAATCATGCTATGTCTTATTTTCAGGGTATGTCTTATTTTCAGGGAAACAGGGTATTCAGATGATACTTCACCTGTTCAAAGTCACCCTGATGCATGATTTACCATGTTGGATTTTAAGGCTAACTTCACATGGGCGAGTGTGATATGGGGCCATGAATCCCATATCACGCTCACCATCCATGTTTAAGCAGCCTCACATCACTTCGGGGATGAAGGGATTCCCCCACCGCGGCTGTCACAGCCACAGCAGAGGATCGCAGAGGTTTTTCCATTGCTTTCAATGGGGCTGCGAAGCAAGATCTCGCAACTACATAGAGCATACCTTGATCTGTTTCCCGCATAGCATCACATCGCGGTGTCATACAAGAAAACATCACTCATGTGTATGACCCCATTGAAAAGAATAAGGTTCATATTTGTGCGTCTCACAATGCACAAATCTCGCCCGATTTTCTCGCCCGTGTGAAGCCGGCCTAAGATTGACAACGGACTTTGTTCGACAAGGAGATCCAAACTCCAATAGCTTGTCTACAGGAGAGAGCTAGGTGCTGGAGGCTCCTGGGTAGTTGTACTTTATGCTCCTAGGCCATCAATATTATAGTCATGGAGATCCCCTTTAAGGCCTCGTGTCCACGGGCAGATCGGATTCCCCATGCGAATTTCCGCAGTGGGAGACCTGTAGGAACCATTTGCAGGAGATCGCGGATGTAATGGTTTTTCCGTGCGGATGTACACGGATGCACTGTGGATCATCCACATGGGAAAAAAATCTGCAACCCCACCTCGCAGCCTTTTCCGCACCTCCCTAGTTGATTTTCACCTTCAAATCCGCAATTGTTTTTTTGGATGCACTGCGAATCGTCCGCACCTATTGACTTCTATTGAGCCCGTCCGCACTAAAATGGAGCATGCTTCGATTTGTTTTCCATACCAAGCGTTCCGCAAATCAGATCTGCATGCATATATTCAGTTGCAGATGCCAATGCTTCCCTATGGGCACTTTGAATTGCGGATCTTCCACGTGGGTGACTTGTACGGATTCCACAAATCAAATCCGCCCGTGGACATTGCGCCTAAATCTAGAAGAATGCACACCCAAACCCTAACAATGTCTATTCTGACTCTTCCATTTGAATGTATTACTACATCAACTACATGAATAAATGCTTCTTGTAAAGCGTATGAACACAAAGGGAGTATGTGGGGACATCACAAGGACTGTGACCGAAGCCATATCATCCATATGTTCTCCCAGCCCGTACAGCAGGAGCATTGTCCGCCCCTCGCTCTATGGCATCACTGTCTCCATTTGTAATTGAAGCACAGTGAGTTCCAATGTCTGCACTAATCCATCCCCAAAACCACACAATTATTTACACTGGGTGACTATAGAGAGCGGCGCAAGAGTGACACGGCAGAAGTCATGTTCGTAGTCCAGTTCTGCCCGGACACCTCCCGGCATATCCTCTTGTATCGAGTCTCTTGTAGCGGATACGCGTTCTTGTAGGTCGTCTAATGTCACCAATGGTGCGGAATTCCGTTGTAGACAGGGTAAATGCCGGATTTAAATTCTGCACTAGACGTCCATCTCTACAGTGTATGGACGAGATTTTCAAAATCCCATTCACATTACCGCTACCGAAAATGCTGTGGATTTTCCATGCAGGGGGTCTACATGGATGATCCGTGGCAAATCCGCCCCTCCTTTAGGGTTTGTTCACACAGCAGAATCGCTATGGAATTTTCAGCTGCAGACTCAAAGAACCACATCAAAATCTGTGCCTCCCTGCCGCAGTTTTTGGCATGGATGTGCATGTAGATTCTGCCCTGTCAATGGGCAAAATCCGCATCCAGAATTTCGATGAGGAAACAGCATGAAGTGACATTTCAGAAATAACACGGGAAATTCTACAGTGAGTTCCACTGTGTGAATGTGTTCTTAGGTCATCTGCATCGAAATCCACACCATTGTTGATTTTGATGTGGTTTGTGCCGCAGTTCCACAGCAGATTTTAGCCTTTTAATGGAAGGGATGAATGTGTGGATCCGCACCAAAATCCGCATCCATTATGGTATGTATGAACATACCCTAAGACAACTTTCATAAGAGCAGGGGCGTAACTACAGAGGATGCAGGGGATGCAGTTGCACCCGGGCCCAGGAGCCTTGGGGGGCCCATAAGGCTTCTCTTCTCCATAGAGGGAGCCCAGTACTATGAATAAAGCATTATAGTTGGGGGCCCTGTTACATGTTTTGCATGGGGGCCCAGATGCTTCAAGTTACGCCTCTACAGAAGAGTGTGGTGTCGGACTACTTTTCCATGTATTATTTACTATATCCCAGTTATTCTACCGTCTACTACTGTGGCCTTTTATTGATCATGCTCCTCTTGACTAGTTAAAGGTTTGCTCCAACAAGTAATTCATTTCTCATTGCAGACCCTATGTACAATACTTATGATCGGGAAGTTGGGTCTTTTCTTCAGTCCGGTTGTTGTCCATGCATTGGGTTAAACTAGCAGAAAAGCCCAACCGCTGCTAAATAATACATCTGTATGGGGCTCATTTGTTTACATAGATGACCATTTCATTGGTTTTAGTCTATCAGTCCATGGGTTATATCCAACAAGGCCTATGGCTTTAAGTCAACCAGTGGTTGCTACAAAGTAAACATAATCAAAAATGTCGTTTAACGAGGCAATGTCCAAAAAGATACTGAGATTATCTTACCAAGGATCCCTAACAATCTTCATTGCAAGGCTGATGGTTGTGTGCAGTGGTTGCACAATAGAGGACTGCGGTAGAACAGGACCAGGGCAGAACTGTCAATCACACGGAAGTTCCATTCGCAAATTAGGTCAACAAAGCAATGCTCAGTTCATTGTAAGTATGCTTAAGAGTATTGCTTTTTATAGTATGCCTTACAGGGGTTGTCAGAGCCCATATCCATGTGTCCTGTTAGGTATATGAATGTCATACAGTGGACCCTCCCTACTGGAGATTTTGAGCCATACTTACATTACAAGGATGGCCTTTCGTCTGAATGACCATCATGTATTACTGCATTTCCCCTGCAGCAGTCACTACAAGAGATATGCCTGGCCGGATGCAGCATCTTCCTATAAAAACAGTCTGATCGCAACTTCTTCTGCAAAATTAGTCTAGGACAATACATGCTGCTCTGATTGGACAGCACTAATCATGTGAACTACACTGGCCAATCTAAGTAGCATATAGCATCTTAGATAGAGATGAGCGAGCGTACTCGCATAAGGCGTACTCGAGTGAGTATTGCCTTATGCGAGTACCTGCCTGCTTGTCTCAAAAGATTCGGGTGCCAGCGGGGGAAAGTGGTGAGTTGCGGGAGTGAGCAGGGAGGAGAGGGGGGGGAGAGAGTGAGAGAGAGATCTCCACTCCGTTCCTCCCCGCTCTCCCCCGCCGCTCCCCGCCCCCCGCCGGCACCCGAATCTTTTGAGATGAGCGGGCAGGTACTTGCATAAGGCACTACTCGCTCGAGTAGTTTGCCTTAGCGAGTACACTCGCTCATCTGTAATTTTAGACTAATGAAGCATACTAGTGTACAGTGTGCATCAGGGAGTCAGAGAAGTGGTTTGGCTATCTTTGTCCAGGATCAAGGATCGATTTTAGCCCTTTTCTTGTCCATCTTACAAATAAGATTAGGAGTAGAAGATTTTAATAATCTTGCAACAATTGTAAATTCATCATGTTTGCCATATGGAGATAGATTGAAAAAAACAGCTCACTACTGCAGGATTGAATCAGTTGTCCCATGAATAAGGAGGTGCAGTGAAGAAAAACACTCGCTCCAGCAACAGGCTAACAGGTCAAAGGAAAAGCAAGACTTCAAGCACTCAAACATAAATAAAACAGTTTTTCTTGTGTCTTCTAAAAGGTAACACAGTAGGAAACAGATGTTAAGAACAGGAACGCTTACATATTTCAAGCCATATAATTCTGGCTTATTCATAGCCTGAGTATATGGCTTGAAACATGTTAGCGCTCCTGTTTTTATCCTCCACTTCCCACGGCGTTGCCTTTTAAAAGATGCAATAAAAGCCATATTTTATTTATCAGAGTGCTGGAAGTCCTGCTTTTCCAGAAAGCCTCAGGAGTCACTGATATGGCTTTGTGGTATTCCCATGATATTACTGAGACCTTTGTGTAGCCACCTTTGTTTTCCCACTCCGGAGGATCACTTTAAAGTGGCTGTCTAGGATCAGAAAAAAAGGTTTTTCTTATAAAACTTAACAATCCTGTCCATGGGCCATGTCTTGTATTACTGTACAGCAAAGATCTATTTAAAGGGGTTTTCTCACAATAGGCTTTACCTGTCAAGTCCAGTCTCAGCTGGTCCAGATGTGGGTAACGGCGGAGGATGCGCATGCGCAGCTCAGCTACATTTACTTCAATGGGAACACCAGAGATAGCTGGCTTGGTTGTCTCTGGTAGTCCCACTAAAGTAAATGGAGGGGAGGTATGCATGCGCATCCTCCACTGTTCCCCACTTCCAGACCAGCTGAGGTTGGACTTGCTGGATGACAAGTAAAGCCTATTGCGAGACAACTACTTTAGACCCTGTCCTGACTGAGGGTCTCTTGGCCCAAACTTTGAACACCCAGATACCTTTAGCTCAGTCAGGAGACTTGTCCATATTACAGATGCATAAATGCACCAGTAATACAATCATGTGAGACCAGCCTTAAAGGGGTTGTGCCAAGTTATAAAGTTATCCCCATTGCCCAGGAGAGGTGATAAGTATTGGAGGTTGTTAAGGCATGTCACTGCTCCTTGCACTTCAGTGACAGTGCTGGAGTTTACCGAGTTGAAGCCCTTTGTCAATCTCTGGCACTGTAATTGAAGTTAATGGAGCAGTGGTTCGCCTGTGTGACCTCCACTCCATTCACTCAGGGACTGACCTACTGTTCTCGGGATCACTAGGGGTCCAGTGAATAGCGTTATAACTTGACTCAACAACTTTAAGTGAATGGAACTGAGCTACAATGTCAGACTGAAAAGGTGAATTAGATGAAAAATTCCCAATGGAATATACATTTACCTACTGTGCATAAAAAACTATCAAGGCCTATGTAGAAGGATGAAAATATCTAATGTAATATGAAATTACACAATAACTGTGAGGTAAACCATTGGCCAATGAGGAAGGAAATACAGAGAGGGAAGAGGACAAATTAAATATAGTTCTCTATAGACACATAAGGCATAGGACCATCCAGTTCAACTTATTATTCTGCAGTGTTGATCCAGAGCAAGCAAAAAAAATGTGGTAGAAGCCAATTTTTCTCATTTAAGGGGAAAAAAATCCTGCCAAACTCCAAATCTGGGAATAATTCCTGAATCACCTCTGAGGTAATCAGTGACTGTAGCATGTAATATTGTCCAGGCCCCTCTTAAAGTCTTTTATCCAGTTCGCCATCAATATACCCTCAGGCAGAGAGTTCCATAGTCTCACTGCTCTTACAGTAAAGAACCCCCTTCTATGTTGGTGTAGAAATTTTCTTTCCTCTAATCGTAGAAGGCGCCCCCTTGTTACGGTCACAGTTCTTGAAACAAATAGTCTAAGAGGGCTCTAGATTAGTGATGACCGAGCATACTCGCTAAGGGCAATTGCTCGTGCGAGCATTGCCCTTAGCGAGTACCTGCCTGCTCGAGAGAAAAGGTTCGGCTGCCATCGCGGGTGACAGGTGAGTTACGACAGTGAGTAGGGGGAGCGGGGGGGGGAGAGGGAGATCTCCCCTCTGTTCCTCCCTGTTCTCCCCCGCCGCTCCCTGCCCGCCGCCGGCGGATATTGACATGTTAAAGGGTTTAACATTCTTAATTATTAATAGGCATTTTTCCATGTTCCAATATGGTGCCACCTACCATCCCTACCTCCCCCATCCATCTCTATTACTGTAGTACAACAATAAATCCATTACTGTTGACTGCTAGAAAGGTATTGTAGTGTTGGTGCCGTACGATCCATCTCATCCCGAATGATCAAGCTGCTGGGATGGAAAGTGAATCGTAAAGTAATCTCTTGAGTGGGTCAATCAAAAGCAATGCATACTACATACATATAGAGAAGTGTAGGATGACCAGCTGCATAGTAGGCACCTTATTCAGCAGGACTTCTGAAGGCCTTATCAGCTCTACTACCCTGATGGTTGCCCTGTAGAGGGACTGTGAATGGTTATGATGATTTCCAACTTTCTTGGCTGTTTGGAAGTAATTGGACATCATGCAGTCATTGAATTGATGAGAAGCCCCCAACATGTTCATCGAAATTGGATGAAATCAATTGTTGCTGCCAATATAAACAACCCAAAAGGCGAAAGAATGAAACCTCTTTATGACTGGAGGTGCACTATGGCCCACGTGCCTCTAATGGTGCCTTATTATGGCTTTTTACCAAACAGAGCTGTAATATGGGTGTCTGCATGAGGCCTTGTGGTTGAGTTCAGAGGTGAAAAAATGTCAGTGTGCATCTTCCTATTTTGTCTCCTGCCAATAATGGAGCATCTCTGGGATTCCTGAGGAAGGTGCTTAGTTCTTGGTCTTCCCAATCCCAGTGCTTTTTGCATGTTCTAACTTTTTAGTTTCTGATTTGGCTATTCCTGACTGCTCTGCATTCTCCACTCCTGACCTCGGCTTGTTGTATTGACCATTCCTCTGTCGGCTGCCTGCTCCGACTCCTGGCCTGTCGTACTGTATTGAACCTGCTTTGTGTTCCATGACCTCTGGCTTGTCCCTTGTGCTGAGGTTATGCCCCTTGCCCTGATCTAGAACTCTTTGGGTGCTTTTACACAATGCAGAATTATTCCGCCAGCCGCAGCTAGAGATGCAGCTTAATCTGCTCCTGCAGATTTCTGCTCCTTAGGCTGCATGTAGAGATGTGAATTTGGTGCAGAGTTTTCTGCATCTTTAGCTACATCTTGTGTAATAATTGTGTAAAAGCTCCCTTTGACTTCACCTCGGTGCACACACTCTGGTACCACGTCCTGGTCTATTATAGCATCAGCTACCAATAACTAGGACAACTTCCAGTATTATGACCTAAAAGCCCTGCAGCAAGGCCCAGATCCCAACTGGTGGAATGAAAGAGTGAAGACCAGGGTTCTATCCTCTGGATTTGGTCTGAAGTCAAACCAGTGTGTGGCACAATGGATCCCCATCCACTGATCCTGACAGCTTGAGCATCAAAGTATGACCTCCTGGATCCCCGCTAATAAGCATAATGAAGGGGCCACTTTTCATTTCATAGTATGGATCAATAAGGTCTGGAGGTTGAACCCCACTGATCAACATTAAAGAGGGTGCAAGAAAGTGACTGAGGGCACAAAATTACAAACTAAGGCATATTCACTGGTCAGTAGCACCCAGTGGAAAGTGAATCTCAGCCAATGCTACAAAAATATAAAAAATATGGAACATTAGGGCATTGACCACAATGTATCGAAAAAAATTTCAGTTTTGCAGATGTGTGCCTGTTGAGAACACCCTTAGTTGTAGCAAATACGTTGAAACAGCAGAACTCAACAGAACTGTGAGTTGTGATAGTAAAAGTTACTTTGCTACTAGAGATGAGCGAGCACGCTCGTTTAAGGCTGATGCTCGATCGAGCATCGGTCTTGTCGGGTAACTGATTACTAGACCGAGCACCATGCAGGGGGGCGGCAGAGGGCAGCGGGGTGAACCAGGTGGGGGGAGATCTCTCTCACTCTTCCCCCCACCACTCCGCTACATGGTGCTCGGTTGAGTAATCAGTTACTCAACAAGACCGATGCTCAATCGAGCATCAGCCTTCAACGAACGTGCTCGCTCATCTCTATTTGCTACGGAACTATGTGGTGTTGGAGAGAGTCATTGGCAGCAGCTCACCTTGTCCAACATCACCCCTGCAACACATGGTTCTTCTGCAGTTATGCTGCGCCATGAGGAGAAAGTAAAAAATGACCTGGTAACGCTACTTGCAGCGGGAAATTTGGAGGTTGTACAACCTAATTCACCGGCAAGTAAAGTAAGGCAAACCTTTCCTGCGCCTATAGCTGTCCCGAGCAGAGTCACTAATGCTGATGGCACTACTTCATTCTGACTGGTGAGTATGCCTTTAGTGTGGCAAGCCACGCCGCAGGATCGGCAAGTGTTTCCCATTGCTTTCACTGCGATTTTCACGGCCTCAGTTTTTATTTTCTGCCCTGTCCAGACCTCATACACTTTTTTCAGAGCCTCAGAAACCCCCTTTAAGGACATATCCTCAGGATACCCTTTATTTCTAGGTTGCATAAGACTTCACAAGCCTTTTAATATGCAGAATGCATGCCGGCCCCCGTTGGTGTGCAGCCGCTGCTCCAACATTTTCTGTTCCTTTTGGCAAGCATTTTGTAATAATGATGGCTGCATTGCTGGAAATCACAGAGAATTTGCTGCGTCCTCTCTGTCCTTCTTGTGCGTTCTGTTATTTCTGACTCCTGATTTGTATAACATGTTGGCATCAGTAAGAATAGCCTTACGTTGTTCCAGGCTCCTTCACTAATGTATGCACATTCTGCTGTGTAATGAGTTCACAATGTCCCCGCATGTTCAGTGGGAAGCTCGGCGTGTGAACATTGCTGTGGAGACATCGATTGTTTTGTCTCGGATCCTGGTAATGGCTGCATCTTATGTATAATGCAGTGATGGAACCACTGTGCACCCTCAGTACCTTCCCAAGTCTCGCAAGTTCAAAAGCATTGAAGTATATTATATTTAGATACCTAATACTATTATGGGGCTCCATAACTACAATCAAATCACACGCCCAAACATCCACCCCATCCCAAAAGATTAAATGCAATACTCATCTATCCCAGTGGCTCCCTGTTCAGCGCTGTCCTTGTCCTTTAATCCTTTCCAATCCACTGTCTGACGTCGGAAGACATTCTGATTGAAGGCTTTACAGCTCCGATTTTGGAAGACGTCCGGCAGGGTATTCTTTCTGCATATTACAGGCCTCTCCAGCATGTCCCATACCGCAGTACTGGCTCTAGCCAGCAGATGGCGCCATTGTATAATGGCAGAAAGAGAAAGCCCCCTAGGAAACCCTGAATCCAAAATTGGATTGCAAAGGGTTAAGACAAATATCAATATACTCTCAAGCTCTGGTACACAACCAGTGTAACCGATAATGGGTACAGCAAGTTCGTAGGCTGTTTCACTTAGTAATAGTCTCTATCATGAACTGATATATAATCACAACACCTGAAGGGGTCAACTCCTGTTTAAGGAATTTGGGGTCTTAAAGTGCAATATTACTCATGAATATGCATCACTTAGGTTCTTGTCCGGATGCTTCCTTGGGTGATTACTTCAGTTCCCACAGCCGTTGTCACATTTAAGTTGGCTTTGGATGTTGGTCTCTGTATCTTTGTTGATGGTACATATTGTCGGAAGATGTAGTCCAGACCCACCCACAGTACACTTGGTGGCGGCACAGTTACTGTTTCTCCTGTGCAGTTCAGGGATGCTAAGCTGATCACCCAAGGCTTCCTGTCTTAGGCACACAAGTGCAGCTGCAGGTCAGCTCTGCTGCAGCTCCCACTAGTTGAGTTTCTCACTTTCCTCCACTCTGTAAGACTGCTGAATCACACCAGAGTCCGGGAACAGTCCCTGTCTTTTATAGGTAGTCGTTCAGCCAATCAGTGTGCAGCTCAGGTCCTGTCAGGCCATAAACATAAACAAAGTCATGTCACCTCCCTCTCTTGAAGGTCCTGGTAGGACCATAAAACAAGGCACAACTGTAATATGTATATGAGTTTTTAACCCCTTACATATATTGACTGGCACATGCACATATCGTTTAGCCCTATTGTGAGCAGATGCGGATGGGGCATCTCTGCATGCACTGCTTAAAATCTGACTTCCAGGAGGACATTATCTTCAATCTCAGGTGTCATAGAAGAGTCCCATCCATATCACTCAGCAAGAGGGGCCGGACTATGGAGATAACTGTGGTGGCAAAGTCAGTCAAGGCCCGCCCACTGGACTCTATTACTGTACAGTGCATGAAAGATTGAAAGTAAATTTTACAAGTCATGCTGGCATTAGGAACGCTAACTAAAAAAGATGTGTCATAAGCTCTACTTCTTGTTCTCTGGGTGCAAATGAAGTATTCTGCCCCAAACTGGAGATAGCATTTAATATTCCACAAAACATACTTGCCAGCATATATACAGGGCAGGTCTTAGAGGTCTTAACTGAAGCAACCTGTGTCAGGCAGCTGCTGCCAAGGCAAATAGGATCATAGTTTGCATCAAAGACGGTATAGATGCACATCAAAAGAACATAGGGGGATATTTATGATGGGTTTTATGACTAAATTCTGGCATTAAAATGTTGCTAAAATGTTGTTATTTTTACATTTGCCTCACCACTTTCCTAAAAAGGCACTGTGGCTTGTCTAAGGAGGCATGGCCACCCTGGACCAATGTCCATGGGCGGATTTGATTTGAGGAATCCGCACGGAATATCCACAGTCCAAGCTGTCCATACGAAATCATGGGTATCCGCACTTGTATCTACACATGTGGATTTGTTTTCCGGAAGACAAGGACAGGTTTGCAGGGTCCTCGGCCGCGGGCAGGGTCAGATTCCATTGCAGGCTCCCGCTTGCAGATTCTAACCCGCCCATGGACATGAGGCCTAATGTATAATTTACGTCAGGTTGGACCTGACATACATTTCTGAAAAGGAGCACGGGGGCAGCAAGATGCACCTAATATATGTAGAGGCGTATGCCTCTTCGTGTATTAGGTGCATCGGGGGAAAATCAGTTGTAGTAAATTTCCCCCATAGTCCTTCCACGTAACAAGTCACAGGTCAGACCACACATGGAATGTTGTGGACAGTTTTGGGCATCGGTACTCATGGGGGACATATCAGAGCTTGAGCGGGTACAAAGGTGGGTAACTAAAGTAATAAATGGAAAGAAGACTTCTACACCACTGGCCGTAATTGAAGCTTTATTCTTGGGATATACACATAAGCCTTTCATTGCTCCTAATTTTGCACATTTTCATCTATTGTAACATATTGGAAACGTTTGATCCTTTATTTCTCTAAACTATTTACATCGAGGTAAACAAGTCGTTATTTTTTACCAATTCGGATGTCAATTGCAAATTGATCAAAGGACAAAACTAATGGTTTAGTTGCAGCCTCATAAGAGAGCGCTAATTATAATTAGATAGCTGTGCTGGAAGGGGGACAGCTGGCACCTTCCACGATTTTGTATTTGTGAACAATATAGTTTAATAACTTCATTGCAATGTGAGAAACAAAGACTCATCGGAAGCGAATACAATGCAAATCCTCCGTTGGAAGTGATAACGTGACAATAGGCAAATGCTTGACTGCCTGCTGCTCCTGGCGGGGTAAGAAGGTTCTTCCAGGCTTGTTGATAACCCCTTCCCTCCCCATGACGTAAGGGTACGTCATGGAAGGCGAGTACTTCCCGCAAAATGACGTACCCTTACGTCATAGGGATAGCGCGAGATCATAGCAGATTTCATGCTATCCTGCAGCGGGAGCCGGCGTCCCGCTGCAACAGCGGGGGACATAGAAGATGTGACCACCCACTGTTAAGCCCTTCCCTGCCGCAATCTAAGTAGATCGCGGCAGGGAAAGGGTTCACAGAGGGAGCGCGCTCCCTCTGTAACTTCAGACGACTCTCGCGATATAATCGTGAGAGCCCGGCTGGTGGCTATGGCAACAGGACGCCAGATACCGGCGTCCTGTATTGCCATTGCCTAAGATCGCTGTAATAAGCGATAAGGCATGGCAAGAGAGAAGTCCTGCCATGCCTTATGACAGCGATCATCAGTTCTGCTGTGTAAGTCCCTCAGAGGGACACAGATGGTGTAAAAAGAAGAGAAAAATAAAGTACAAAAAAATAAAAATGTAAAAAAAAACCTTTCTTTATGCTTTTTTTCATATTAGCATAAAAAAAACACATATTTGGTATCGACGCATCCGTAACGACGCATACAATAAATTGAACACACTTTTTATTCTGCACGACAAAAAGCGTTTAAAAAGACACTAAAGAACAGAGGCAAAATGCTAATTTTTAATATTTAGCATTTTGCCTCCCAAAAAGCGCAATAAGGGCGCCCACCCACTGGCGTTTTTTTTACCTGCGTTTGCGTTTTGCGTTTTTCCTGCACAGGCATAGAGATAACATGTGTTCCTGTCCACTGGCGTTTTTTTTTCGGTCCGTTGCGATTTTTAACATAGGAACTGTCAGTTGCATATGTGTCCTTATTTTTCTCTTAATGCACCCATGAATGGCAATGAAAATTAACGGAAAAGCCGCGAAAACGCCGCAAAAAACGCTGCGAAAAACGCCGGAAAAAAACGCTGCGTTTTTCACGCACTGAAATCACAAACTCCAGTGGGTGGGCGCCCTAAAAGTGATAAAAAAAAGTATGTACCCCAAAATGGTACCCATAAAAACTACAGCTCGTCTCGCAAAAAATAAGCCCTCAGAGAGCTCCGTCCATTGAAAAATAAAAATGTTACAGGACCTTGAATGCAGCAATTTAGAAAAAAATAATAATTTCAAAAAAAAGTGTTTTTATTGTGGAAAAACCTAAAAAAAATCTAAGAATTTTGGTATTGTTGTAACCGTAGCGACCCGCAGAAAAAAATTTAGTGTGTCATTTAGGCCTTAGTCAGACGGGCGTTTTTTGCCGCGATTTGCGCATGCGCATGCGTCCGGCGATTTTATAAAACCATTGCTTTGCAATGGTATCGGACACATGAGCGCTTTTTATGCGCTCGTCCGATAAATTATAGAACAGAAATCGCAGATCGCACCTATCTGCGATTCCTGTTCTCTTCTGTATATGCGCTCAATGGGGCCGGCGGCAGCAGCGCCGACCCCATTGAGAACATATAGAAGACAAATCATTCTTCTCTGCCACAGCTGTAACAGCTGTGGCAGAGAAGAACGATGTTTGCCCATTGAATTCAATGGAGCCGGCAATACAGCCGACTCCATTGAAAGCAATGGGCTGGACAGCTCCGGCCCGTTTCTAATGAAACGCGGCTAGGAGCAGATTTTCGGGCACCGGTCACGCGATTTGCGGATGCGCATCCGTCATGCGATCCGCAAATCGCGCGAAAAAACGCCTGTCTGACTAAGGCCTTATGCTGCATAATTAATGCTTTAAAAAAAAAAATCTATGGCAGAATTGATGCGTTTTCTCTCCCTATGATCATAAAAAAATAATAAAAGTTTTACGATATAGTCTATGTACCCAAAAGTGGCACCGATAAAAACCCCAGTTCGCCACGCAAAAAACAAGCCCTTATACGGCCGCGTCGATGGAAAAATAAAAAAGTTATGGCTTTTGAAAAATGGAGATGAAAAAATACAAAAAAAATCGCTTGGTCCTCAACGCCAAAATACGCCATGTCCTTAAGGGGTTAAAGCAACCCTCCAGTCATGGACAAACCAACATGGCCACACCACTTTTCTGGCTACCTGATGGCCACTGTGTATTGGTAGTGCATCAGTAGTCTAAGACACTACACTCAGCTCTGATTGGCCAGCAATGATCACGTGAGCAGTGCTAACCAATCAGAATAGTATGTAGTGTCTCAGAGTCGTAGATTGTCGATGCTCTGCCAATGCATAGTGTGCATCAAGTAATCAGCAAAGCATTGCAGCAGTTTTGGTTTGTCCAGGATTGGAGGGTCGCTTTAATTCAGTATTTGGCCTTCTTCACACAGACATTTGTATTGCGTATTACACATGTAAAATGATGGTTGCACAAAAAACATGTTCTATTTTAGTGCGTATTGCATGATTTCTGAGCATTGCCAACCATACATTGTTTTCAATGGGTGCATTTATAAATGCAGAAGAAGCGATGCGAGAAATAAATTACAGCATGTCCTTTTTTTGGGCAATTCTGTTGAAAAATCCCTATTTTCTCACAAAAAAAAAAATCACACTCCTAAAAATGGAAGTGCGATATCAGTGTGAGCTTCTCTGACAGATATTCCATTCATCTGTGTAAATGCACCTTCATAGCTTGAAGGATCCGGGCGCTTTCAAACCCTCGTTTGTTGGCTGATCGTTGTTTTTGACCAGCATAATATCCAGCCATGCATGTTGCTCCACACTTGTTACATAAGGCTGTTCTAAGAGGACCTTAAGGCTGCTTTCACAAACAGAGGCTGGACAGACATCTGTCTGGGGTGATTTAGTGAGTCCTGCCCTGAGCAGGGGGTTGGACCCGATGACCCTGGAGGTCCCTTCCAACTCCACCATTCTAGGATTCTGTAATATGAAAATCAGGCGAAATTTGTGTCTTGGAAGATGCAGAAATCTCGCACAAATATGAACTCCTTTCTTTGAATGGGGTCATATGCCTGAGTGATCTTCTTTCCCACATTGCGATGTGGGAAAAAATCGTGGCATGCCCCATCTTTGGGCGTTTCTTTGGAACGTATCATCCATTGTTATTAATGGGACTGGTAAACACATCCTGAAAACAATGGGAAACACTTTGTCGATCCGCCGATACTGCTGAAAGTTGTGCCAGCAGATCGAAAATATACCGACGTGACATGGTAGCATCCGCGGGTACATTGCATGAGCGCGATATCGGGACAAGTTTCACAGCCCAATATTGCGATCAGTTGTGTGTAGGAAGCCTAAGGAGGTCTTCTATGACTAAACTATTGATGGCCTTAGGCTAGGTCTGATGCTCAGGATTCCCACTGATCAGCTGATTGAAGAGACCCCTAAGAGTAACTTAAGGAGGTTTTCCATGACTAAACTATTGATGACCTTAGGCTGGGTCAACAATACTTGGTCAGTGGGGTCTGATGCTCCGGATTCACAACTGATCAGCTGATTGAAGAGACCCCTACGAGTAACTTAAGGAGGTGTTCTATGACTAAACTATTGATAACCTTAGGCTGGGTCAACAATACTTGGTCAGTGGGGTCTGATGCTCAGGATTCCCACTGATCAGCTGATTGAAGAGGCCATTAAGAGTAACTTAAGGAGGCGTTCTATGACTAAACTATTGATAACCTTAGGCTGGGTCAACAATACTTGGTCAGTGGGGTCTGATGCTCAGGATTCCCACTGATCAGCTGATTGAAGAGGCCATTAAGAGTAACTTAAGGAGGCGTTCTATGACTAAACTATTGATGACCTTAGGCTGGGTCAACAATACTTGGTCAGTGGGGTCTGATGCTCCGGATTCCCACTGATCAGCTGATTGAAGAGACCATGGAGGTGGGTGAGCCCTGCAACCTCTTCTCAGGCCTGTAACATCACATTTATTGGTCACATGGACTGAGAACCACTCAGGTCCATTGAAGTGAATGGATTGAGCTGCTATACCAGGCACTGCCCTTATACATTGCATAGTGCCATGCCTGGTATGAACTGAAATGACAGTGTTGTCCAAATCAGCACCGCTCTCACTTTAATCAACTGATTGGCAAGGTTCCTGGGCAGAGGATGCCAGCCAATCAGCTAATGATAACCTATTCTGAGGATCGGTTATCAACAGTTTAGTGCTGCAAAACCCATTTAAGTCAGCCTCAGTAGAGTGCTGCAATCCCGTTAATTTGCTGATTGGTGGGAGATTGATGAACCTCAGACCTTGTAAAGGTAGGATATTACAGGTACAGCTCCATACTACTAGTAGCCAAAATGGCGCAAAAAGTGTTTATCAATCTAGTATATTCAGGATGAGAACACTTCCTTCCTCATCTCCCCACCCCTTGGGAGCATCAGACTGTCAATCACCGCCCTGAGGAGTGGAGCAAAGGTGCTCTGTTCATGTATACATCAGACTCATAAACCACGAGGACATCAATATTTAAAGGGGTTTTCCGGGCAAAAACTATTGTTGACCTATTCTCAAGATGTCAGTGCAGGAAACTGGAGTGGAAGTTACATAGTTGGCTTCACTCCCATTGAAATGAATGGGAGCTGAGGCGGCTATCACACTTCTAACATTTCTGCCTCCAACACCAAGTGTAATAGCAGTTCAGTTCCCATTGATTTCAATAGCAGCTATGGCACTTCTCCTCTATGGCACACCGACAGCGGGCCGGGGGATCAGTTCATCACGGGGTATCCCGAGTGGTCAGTCACCGTCAATTAACTGTTGATGACTAGAGATGAGCGAGCACCAAAATGCTCGAGTGCTCGTTACTTGAGTCGAACTTTCAGTGATGCTTGAGAGTTCGTTTCGAGTAACGAACCCCATTGAAGTCAATGGGCGACTCGAGCATTTTTGTATATGACTGGTGCTCCGCTAAGGTTTTCATTTGTGAAAATCTTAGCAAATCACCAAAGTCATGTAAAAAACACAGAAATGGATAGGGCAGGCGAGGAGCAACATGCAGGGCTGCATTTCGGGCTCCGAGGTCTCACTATTAAGCCACAATAGTGGCAAGAGTGAGACCCCCCCCCCCACTGTCAGCATAACGATCTTTCTCCTCTGCCACAGCTGTAACAGCTGTGGCAGAGAAGAACGATGTTAGCCCATTGAATTCAATGGAGCCGGCAATACAGCCGGCTCCATTGAAAGCAATGGACTGCCAGCGAGCGTGGGATGAATTTTCAGGAAGGGCTTAAAAACATAAGCCCTTACCTGAAAAAGAAAGATTTTAGTGTAAAAAAGAATAAAAATGCAGGCATTCTCTTCAATGGAGCCGCTGCTGCTGCCGGCGACTCCATTGAAGACAATGGTCCGCTGGCACACCTGAATTCTTTTTCAGGGAAGGGCTTTACATATAAGCCATTCCCTGGAAATGAATTAAAAGTGATTTAAAAAACAAAAAAAATAGATACTCACCTCCCTTCAGCTGCCGGGGCACAGCAGCGTGTTCTCCTGCTGTCCCCTGCACTGTGGTGCTGAACTGCTGTCATTCAGCTGAGAGCTGCGCTGAGCCAATCAGAGGCAGCTCTCACTCACCCATTCATGAATTCATGAATGGGTGTGAGTGAGATCTACCTCTGATTGGTCAGGCTGTGACCAATCAGAGGAAGCTCATTCAGCAGGCGGGGATTTTAAATTCTCCGGCTGCTGAATACTACTCACAGCTGTTCAGAGCAGTTCAGGAGAACTGCCAGCTGGCCGCAGCTGAACTCCGTCTGCCGGGACCAGGTGAGTATATATATTTGTATTGCCAGCTCCATTGAATTCAATGGGCTAACATCGTTCTGCCGGGACAAGGTGAGTATATATTTTTTTTAACTTTTTACACATTTTAGGAGGATTTTCAGGTAAGGGCTTATATTTTTAAGCCCTTCCCGAAAATTCATTCTGCGCTAGCCGGCAGCCCATTGCTTTCAATGGAGCCGGCTGTATTGCCGGCTCCATTGAATTCAATCGTCAGTGCTCGTTTAATCGAGACGAGCACCGCGTGGTGCTCGTCTCGAGTAACAAGCATCTCGAGCACCCTAATACTGGAACGAGCATCAAGCTCGGACGAGTATGCTCGCTCATCTCTATTGATGACCTATCCTGAGGATACGTCATCAATAGTTTTTGCCCTTTAAGTGCGGGATAATCCCTTTAAGGGCATTTGTGGAACTTACAGTGCTTTTGTGAACTTTATTGGCTTTCTTATTGTTCCCTCATAGAGCGGCCGAGTAAGTAGAGCTGTATATATAGATGACATATAATCCACAACTACCCATAGAAATAATACAGAAAGTAGCATCTCCGGTAACATCGGTCCTAAAAACGCTGCGAACTTAATTACGCCCTCAGTCTGTCTTCATATTGATTTGTTCCAGCAGTAATCCAATTCCGATCTTGCAAATAAAAGTAATACATGCACAGCTGAGAATCCGGTGTCAGATGGGATTAATGGGCTGCACAATGGTGAATATACGGGCGAGGCTAGCCTACAGATACTCCACTAACAAAGATAAACTAATACATTTTTTTGTGGTTGGTACGATTACAACAAAACTAAAGTTGTATATTTTTTTTAGATTTTTCCACTTTTGCACAATAAAACCCTTTTCATTTGGAGTATACTTTTTTTTTTTTTGCATTGGTGTGTTCAAAGTCCCAGAACTTTTTTATTTTTCCATGGGCGGAGCTCTGTGAGGGCTTTTATTTGCATTTGTTTGGGAGGCATTGATCCCCACTGTTGTAGCTGGAGACTGGCTGTCGTCACAGTTGGCTCCCAGTGCAGATGGCGGGGTCTCAGTTTCTCAGTCTGCATCATCCATTGGACGTAAGGGTGCGGGAATTGCTTTTCAGCCAGAACATAAGTTTACATCCTATGGTGTTAAGGGCTTAAATACGTATTGAGATGTGAAGCCACTTTGTACACCAATCAGTATCTGGCGGGAGACTGCGTAGAAGGGTCGAGGAGGCTGGTTGGGGTTCTCCTTCCAGGGAAGCGTGCTGGCCCGGGTGAGTGCCCAGGGACACCTCTAGGAGCGAGAGGCCTAGCTTCTGCAGCATCATGGTGCCCCGGTCCATATATGTGGGTGGAGGCACCAACAAGGCTTTGTGGCCGAGTTCTAGCCAAACTGGTTCAGGGCTAGGCTGGGGTGGCAGTGGTCTGCATGTGGCGGATAAACCTTCTCTTCTCCTCCATTGGTGATCAGCAATAACTTTTATTAACAATAACTTTCACTAAACAGGAACAGATGCCCAATATTGGGTCAAGGTGGAACAATTCACATTCTCTTTTCCCATTTCTGGGACAAGCTGAAGGCCCATTTAGACACAACGATTATTGCTTAAAAGATGTCTTTTGAGCGATAATCATTGTGCCCATTTACAGCGCAAGATGATCACTCAAACATTGAGCGATCACCTTGCGCTCCGAGCGGGGATGCAGAAGACAAGTGGGGCCTCTTGTCTTCTGCATCGAGCTGTTCCCCACTAGGAGCGCCCGGCTGTTATGCAGTTGAGCGCTCCGAGCGGGGGATGCGGAAGGCAAGCAGGGTGGCTCGCTTGTCTTCTGAATCCAGCTATTCTCTGCACGGAGCCCCCGGCTGTTATACAACCGAGCGGCGTATGAAGAACGCAGCTGGACAGCTCTGTTCTTCATTCCCCGCCTGTGTTCAGGGAGCTGGATACAGCTGAAACAATAGTATCAGCTGTATCCCGCTGTGAATCCCTGATAAGACTCATCGTTGTCTTTCAGCATGCTGAAAGATAACGATAAGCAACGGCATAACGAAAACCGCACAATGTCAGTGCAGTTAGGTACAACGATTATCGCTCAAAAGACGTCCCAATCTCATTTACAAGGTGTGTCAGCAGCAAAGACCTTATCCGTGTACTGGACTATCCATATTCTGACATCGGGAGCTTTGCTTGGTGGCTACAAGAGAGGAAAGGGGGCGAGGAAGCAGCGAGTCCTGAACACTCGGTGCAGAAAGCCCTCTGACCTCTAAGGCCTTCTGCATACAGGCAGATTTGTGTAAGTTTTTGCTTGTGCAACACGCAGAGAATAGAACCCACTGATTTAAATGGGATCCCTCAGATTATACGTTTTTGTGCACAAATTTCAAGCGCGTGAAAATATACGCAACATGTTCTGTTTTTGTGCACCAAAGGCCCCATAGAAGTTTATGGGGGTGTGCAAATGCGCACCTGATCCGCACGTAATCACGCTCTGAACTGCGCGATTTTGCAGGAAAATTGATAACACTGGGGACTAATTAGGCTGCACAGCTTGTTAAATCACAGTGCGGGTGTGAACGGCTCAGCAACGCAGAAAAGTACAGTAAGACGCGCTGATATATGTGCGGTAGCACAATTATGTCACGCTATTGCGAGTGTATAAACGCTTATACTTGTCTGCAGGAGCCCTAAAAGTACCTTTACATGGGGTGATTATTATCCGAATTATCACTGGAAACAAAGAACTCGGATGATAGTCGTCCCGTGTACACGTGGCCACCGACAGGGCACTGAGACAGAAATTGCTTACCTGCTAGGGCGAAAACACGATGCTGTGGGTGCAACTACGACCTCATCTTTTTTCAGCCATACAAATCATGGCCGACAAATCCCAGCAGTGAAAACGGAACCACTGATATAACAAATACCCAGCAGAACAGCATAAACAACACCCAACGTAACCCCCCCTCCTCCCCCGTGCAACTGCAACACATTGTGCAACTTTTTAAAAAGTTGCAATTCTTAAGTAAGTTTTAAAGTATCACTCCCCTCAAGCCCCGCCCCCTTCTTGGAAACCCTCTTTAAATCCTGAAACTGTCCTTTATTTATTTCCTCCCCCTAAAAAAAAAAAATTCCATTCCTCTATTGTTCCTCCTGGAAAGTCTGAATAAATTGACACTTAGGTGCTACCTTTCTGTTTTATAATCGAGTCTGGCTTGTATATGGTCATGCTTCATTGACAGTGTATTGCAAATAACCGTTTTTCAATTTATTGATACATTTCCAGGAGGAACAAGAGAGGAATAACACAATGAAAATTTCTAAAAGATGCTGCGAATTGTTATTTTAAGGAGAATGTAAGTATTTACTAAAACAGACATGGTAGGGGTGCCGTCACGTCTTCTGTAGAGACCGTTTGTCCTACTGCAGCCTAAAGCCCACGGCGGAGCGTCTGCGCTGATTATTTTCATGTTAATGGATTATCTTCCTGTGAGATCCCTGCCTCCAAACAGGAAAGTCGCGTCTGGCAAAGCATGTCATGCAGGCAAGTTTCATAGTAGGGATAAATTGACATCTGCTGCCATTAAATAAATGTACGGCGCTCAGAAACGCAGAGAAGACGCCATTGACCAAGTGTTCCTAATGCCTTCCTGCTGCAGGCCGACTGTCCGGATTTACTGCCCACCATAGTGCCCAAATAATACAGCAGACAGTGCTGCCATAATACATCCAAGGACCAGTAGCGCCCTCTTCAGTAGTGACATGTTATGTGCCTGAAGACTGGCTCTGTCTCTCCCTCACGTATCATGCAGATTTTTTCTTGCACACTCTTAACCCTTTGAAGGGGTTTTCCTGTAGTGCCCACTATGCTAAAATAGGAAAACCGTAATAAGGGAGATGGAACAATACCTCTGCAGCGCCAGCTATGGCAGCATTCCTGCAAGTCAATGTTAGTCTCTTTATACAAGCCTTGTAACAATGACTGGGAACTGAAAGCCAAGCCAGAATCCATACACAGACAGCTGTTTCGGGGTGTTTGCCCCTCATCAGAGTGTGGTAGGTTTCTGGTTTGGCTAGGGGGAAGCCTGTGATGTGGGTCAGGAACGCTTTCTATTCTCCTTAGGGAGAGCACCTAGATGGTGAGTGACTGAGGAGACTTATAAGGCCATTCATGCTCCTCTGGGTAATATGCAAATAAGGGAGCTGGAACAATACCTCTGCAGCGCCACCTATTAGAAATAAGAAAAGGAGCTGTATTTACCTGTTCCCTGCTACTGTAATCCAGCGCTGCAGCCCCACTGTGGACCCGGTGTTTTTTCTTCAGCTGCCGATGTCATCAGAAAACAGGTGACCGCTGCAGCCAATCAGAGGCTGCAGCACCACCGTTCTGATCTCCTGGCGTCATGGCGCTCATTATGTAAGCGCTGACGCCAGGAGAACAAGCGGTGTCACCTGACTTCCAGTGACATCAGCATCAGCAGCAAATAGTGCTGGATTGCAGCAGCAGAGAACAAATTAGTAATGCTCATGGTCTTATTTTAGCACAGTGGGCACTAAAAGGGGCATATTGTCCTGTAACTGGGCAACCCCTTTAATGACTAGCAATTTTTTCTAATTTTTTTTTTTTTTTTTTTTTAATCCCCGCTTATTTTTATGTCAACTTAGCCGAATGAGGGCTTGTTTGTGCAGAACGAATTGTATTTTTTAATAAAACTATTTAATGCATCCATTGAAAAACTTTTACAAAGTTTTAAGTGAGGTGAAATTGGAAAAACCCACATTTGCCCCTTTGTCTTTTGGTTTTCTATGGCCTTCATAGTACAGCAACAATGACACGCTATCTTTATTTTGCAGGTCAGTACAAGATTTAACAAATTTATATAGTTTTTAATGTTTTTTTTTAACTTTTATTAAAAAAAATAGTAATTTGATGCCTTATTCTGGGGGCCCATAACTGTGTGAGGCCTTGCTTCTTGTGGGGCAACCTGTCATTTTTATTGTAACATTTAAAAAAAAAAACATACAAAGTATTTTTTTCTCACCATTTACTATGTGAAATAAATAATGCGCTATTTAATTATTCAGACTTTTGGGAAGCGGCAATACCAATTATGTTATTTTTATAAAAAAATGAGAAAAGTTTTTTTTTTTTAACATTTAATATTTTTAGAAATTTTATTTAACTTATTTTTACATTTATTTTAATCCCCGGAGGAGACATGAACTTGCCATCACTTGATTGCTTGTACAATAGGCTGCACTATTTCAGTACTACAGTGTATTGATTTTTTAATCTGGTAAAGGGGTTGTCCGACTTGTATTTTTTCAGTAAAACCCTATTCCCATGCTATAACATAACTTACTGGTGTATATTCCCCTCTCCCCACTGTGTCCTGTTGTCTTGCTTGGTCCCCGCTCCAATGACAGAGTTCAGCAATTAAGCGTTCAGCCCTATCATTGGCTGCAGCACCTGTGACATCCCATAAACAGTCTGAAGGAGCCTGTAAATGTGACATCAGAGGGGAGACTTGGAGCGGCAGCGTGGGACGCAGCTGGAAGCAGGGAGAGGTGAATATATGCTGCGTAATCATGTTATAAAATGGGGAACAGTGTTTTACTGAAAAAACCCAATTCATACAACCCCTTTAAGCCTTGCCACAGGCATGGCTTAATAGACTGCAATACATGGCAGCTCTGTAAGCCTTCACTAGGCTCTGAGCTGGCATGTGAAACAATCAGCAAATATTATTGAATGAAGGGGGCAATGTGGTACCAGATGGAGCCTCATTCTCTGACTAGCTGCTTAGTTTTTTCTTTCAACATTGATCATAGTATCCAAGCTATAAAAAATCCATGATCGGAGCTAGCTCTAATCACAACCATTGTGGGCGGGTGTCAGATGCCTCCTCTCCCGAGCCTGCTCCATACACCACCCATGACCACTCACCGTACATTTACAGCGGGTGGTTGTTAACAGGCTAAGCTAGGACTACATGACATTGTTTGCTGCTACACATGTTCCACACCGAAAAATTGCAATATTGCACAACCTGCTTTGCAAGTAATATAAGTGAATGTGGTCACGTAGCGACTACTTCATTAACATATTGTTTAATGAATACTCCTGGAAAAACTGATATACCTTGTTATGACTCGCACAGGGCCTTGTTACGGTTAGATTTACATGAGATTTTCCTCACATTATCTGGGGTTTTCTACCATTTTGATATGGCTGCAAATGTGACAAATCCCCTTATTAGGAAGGATTACTGTGTATGGATTTATACACCTCCTATTGAACTCTATGAGAGCTGTATAAGGGCTCTGTCACACGGGCGCATCGGCACCCGTACACCGGCGCCGATGCGCCCGTGTGACTGACAGTTAGAAGACGGCCTTACCTGAAGACGGCTGTCTCTCTCCAGCGCTGATGAAAGAACACATGACCGGCAATGAAGCCGGTCACATGTTCTTTCCTCCGGCGCTTCAGAGAGACGGCCGTCTTCAGGTACGTCTGTCTCCTTCCTGCAGTAATACGGGCGCCAATGCGCCCGTGTGACTGAGGCCTAAATCTGTATGCAATGAACTCTCCTAGCGATGGCGGAAAACTATTGAGATCTGTATTAAGGCTTACATTCACTCTGGCAAAGTTTCACTGTAGCCCTACAGCTAAACACCCTAGCCAAGGCAGAGTGGCTTGTTGCTGCCCCTGTGACATCAGCACTAGGGGCACATGCCCCGCCAACATGCACCCAGGATTTAGCCTATGATAGGGAACATGTAAAAATATCTGCTGCAGCTACTGGGTGAATAGCTAATTGGCTACCTAATACTATTCCAATAAGATATCCTAAAAGAATATAAAACTATTAAACAAATATGTAAAAAATAAAGGCGGGGCAATATACAGAAGGAGGTCCGCATCTCTGGTCCTTGGAGAATTATCATTCTACAAAAACTTCTATATCTTAATGTTTTAGGCTGCGGCCGCGCACTTTTTGTGTGTGGCCATGTGCGCCAAAAAATTGCATCTATTAGAATCATTGGTTTCCTATCCAGTCTTCACATGCCCATTTTTTACAGGCGCGAAATACTCGCACCTGCAAAAGATAGGACATGCGTGCCTTGAATGCACAGTGGTAAGGTCCATGCCGCGCGTAAAGACAGGGGTGACAGAGGATGAGGGGACTCCTGGAGGATTCTGTTAATCCCTGCGGGGAGTCCCCTCATCACTGAACACTGTGACAGCACTGTCACAGTGTTCAGTGATGACAGGACTGCAGCAGGGACTAAAAAGAATCCCCTGCCACAGTTGTCACAGAGGACCGCGATACTATCCCATTGCTTTCAGTGGGGCTGGCACTGCTGCTGCCCCATTGAAGGCAATGGGATGAAGGCAACTCCTGCAGCGATGATTTTCAGGGAAGGGCTTGAAATATAAGCCTTACCCTGAAAATCATCCCTAGCTGTTAAAAAAATTACAAAATTTAGCTCACCTAGAAGCGCTGTCTGGCTCTTTTCCACATCCCTGTCAGTCCCTGTCAGCGCTCAGTTGTCATTCAATGGCTGAGTTCTGCCTCTGATTGGTCACAGCGCTCAGCTAATCAGAGGCAGCACTTTCTGGTGGTAGGTATTTTTCAATCCCCAGCCATCAGAATACAGATGAAGACTGATGGGGACAGGGAAAAGAACCAGACAGCGCTTCTAGGTGAGCTAATTTTTTTTTCTACAGCTAGGGATGATTTTCAGGGAAGGGCTTATATTTCAAGCCCTTCCCTGAAAATCATCGCTGCAGGGGTTGCCTTCATCCCATTGCCTTCAATGGGGCGGCAGTAGCTCTGGCCCTTTTGAAAGCAATGAGATAGCATTGCGGTCCTCTGTGACAGCTGTAGCAGAGGAATGCATCTTCTCCCTATGTTTTCAATGGGGACAGCTTCCAGGGGTTTCACATCCAAGGAATCCCCCTGCTGCAGCTCTCACAGCCGCAGCAGGGAATAGGGATCCGCTCCCATTGCTTTCAATGGGGTGGCAGTAGTGCTGGCCCCATTGAAAGCAATAGGATAGCATTGCAGTCCTCTGCCACAGCTGTGACAGGGGATTCTTTCTTCCGGCTGCACTCCGCTCACCACTGAACACTGTGACAGTGCTGTCACAGTGTTCAGTGATGAGGGGACCTTCGTTGAGCAACTGCGCTTCTAAAACCACAGCTGCTCCACACACATATAAAAAACAGCACAGAGCTTCGATCACATGCATTTTGCACATCTGTGGAGCGCATTTTTTTGCGCAAAAAAGGACGCTCGTCTGACCGAGCCCTTAGGAAAAATCATCAATAGCATTTTTCTAGAGCGCAGGAGATTTTTTTTTTGCACAGCGGGCTCTATTGCTAGTATAAAAATAATTGCCAATTTGATACTTTTTCTTTTTCTTCTCTTTTGCATATACATTTATTACTAGTTTATCAGGGTCTGCCCTAAAACCAGTGTTATACTTCTATTTGCAGCAGATGCAGACACTATCTACCCGGCTGCTGAACAAAATCGACACATACGAAAAAAATGGGAGCGTGCTGTATGTTGTTGACTTTGGGAAAGATAAGGAATAGGTTTCCATTAATAAAAATCTGGATGTGGGGAATGATTAATGTGCTTAATGAGGTACCGTTAGTTCATACTGCTAGGATTTACGCACCATTACATTAATTTTTTTTCTATAGTGCAGCAGACTCGGCCAGCGCTCGGCCCTTCTGCTTAGTAACAGTGCAATCTCAACAGTCTGCTCATGTAGAAGCGGTGGAGCTAGGAGATAGCTAAGGCATCTAAGTACTGTAAAGAAGACCCCAGTAGCTACAGTTGGACTTAGGGTGGTTTTACAAACAGCATATTTTTAAAGTAACTGTTGCGGGGGATGTGTAGAGACGCAGGATTCAGGATACGATGCAGCAGATGGAGCAACCAAAGGGCACAGGATTTATCTAAAAACACACAAATAAAACTGATAAACACTAAAACTCTTCCTTCGATTCACAACGTGTGATTAACTGTTACACAGTCACACTTTCTAAGCACTCTAGTTCTAGCAATACCGTCTCTTAGGACTGAATGCAGCTTAAAGAACACACTTGCAATGTCTCTTTTTATCTAAAGCTTGTCAGGGCGTGCTGCTGGGATCTGTTGTACTTCCAGGTTCCAGGAGCACACCTTCACAGGTTGGGGTTAATTGAGCTGGCTGGCTGTGGTATTCTCCAGCAGCCAATCTCCTTTAGTCTGCAGCACATATAAACCCTGGTCCTGTCAGTGTTTGACTGGTGTTCAGTCCTGTTACTTCTGCTTGCTGTGTGACTTGTGTCCTGTACAGCTTGCTATGTGACTTGTGTCCTGTTGTCTGTCTTGTACAACTTGCTGTGCGACTTGTGTTCTGTTGTCTGTGCTGTTGCAGCTTACGGTGTGAACTGTGTCCGGTGCCTCTGGACTCCTGGTTAGTGTAGGGATTAGCGGTATAGCCAGGAGCTGTGACGTGGCCCGCTAGCTTCCATGTTTTGATCAAAATACCTGGTATTTATATTAAGCTTTACTATCTGCTATTAGTAATTGCATTTTGGCTGCTGTGTTCTGTGTTTTCTGGCTCTGTGTATCTTCTTGTTCTGTCTACTAGGCCCTGTCATGTGTCATGCTCATGTATCCTGTTCTGGTGGCGTGGTTCCTAGGAGTAGCTAGGGCCCAGATCCGAAGACCTCTGGGCCGCCCTTTATTGGGGCGATGTCTCCATTTAGGTAGGGCCATATCATCCTCCCTGTAGTTAAGGGCTAGTTGTATGATTTGGTCATGATCATGTGGGCCCCGTGCTTAGTTGCCCACACAATCATAACATAATGCCCCCCCCCCCCCCAGTTACAAATCAATATTCACCTAGCTGGCGCTGTTCAGGTCCCAGCCGCTGCTCTCTCGACCTCCCGACACTTGTCATCGTTGTCAGAGGAGCTTTTGCTAGTGATGGGGTTTAAAGACCCTGCCTCCAGCAAGAAATTGCTCTGATTGGCTGTGCCTTTTAAGTGTCAGCAAGCTCAGCCAATCACAGCCAGTGCTGGATTCATTCATTGAATGGCCGTGATTGGTGCATCGAGCGCCAGCTCTGATTGGCGGAGCCGGCGATCCTGAACCAATCAGAGCAATCCCCATCACTAGCAATAGATGCTTTGTCGGCTTGACAATTGGCCAGCAGGCTGCCCGGAGTTCCGGAGAACAGCGGCGCAGATCATGACGGCGACAGCTAGGCGAGTATTACTATTTTTTCTGGTAGTGCAGCTAGTACTTGTGCTGACAGTGTTATACACAAGTGTTCAGGACTAGTGTTGAACGAACTGAACTAGTAGATCCCTATTTTGGGTAGAGTTTTGCTAAAAGCTCAGTTGAGGTTTGTACCAAACTGAACTTTTAGCCCAAGTTCAACCTGAAGGAGGATTCTACTCTCTTTACCTATGGCTGCTTCTCTCACCCGCTGTGCGGTTAATTGCAACGCAACTCTATTGACTTATATAGAGCTGTGCTGCAATTTGCTGTGTAGTAGGTGGGTGGGAGCACTGCTGTATAGGAAAAAACAAAGGGACCTCAGTGCTTTCATTTCTTTGATTGGCAATCAAATCTCCTCGGAACACAAAGTGTTTTCATATCTTAGTAAAAACTCTCTACCCAATAATAAAATATCTCTGCTGAAGTTATAATGTGAAAGATTAGCACTGTGTATTCCAGAGCACTATTCTAATAAAAGTGCAAGATGCTGAAACCATAGTCCTGGCCATAAAAGTCATGGATACCTGTTTTTGGTCACCAGGTGACATTGCCTCTATATAAGAATATATTTTCATGTTCTCTCTTGCCTCCTCCTTGTTGCAATCAGCAGGAATGCTTCTGCTGTTTTTTTTATCCCCTGCATTCTAGTTTTTTATTAGGACAGTAGCTATGCACTTGTCCCAAAGCGGGTTCACTAGAGAGGGTCAGCTGACTATACTATTGCAGTTCAGACTCATTTGAAGAGGATTCCTGATTGGTTAGACTCTCTTTAGATATTCTTGACTTCTGCAGTGTATTGCTGGTTATAGCTTTAGCCATGTGCACTTAAAGCCAGTATTCCTTGTACGCTTCTTGTTCCTAGTTTCTTCTCACTCTACTTTTATTCCTCTGTCTTTTAGTCCAGTCCTTGTTCCTTAGCCTTTTAGTTTTCAATTACCTTGTCCTTATTTTTTCTGTCTTTGTCTTAGCCTATTTCAGCTTTGCTAAATTTGCTTCTTGTCACTGGGCCTTAGTGCCCACTCATTATCGGTCTGGGGCAGTGTATTCCAGATAAGGTTTCCATTAAGGATATCCTTAGGATTAATCAGGAGCAGTGGTGCCTGACATTATGGTCAATATCAGACTTAGGCGAAGTTAGTCAGGGTTAGTTATTTTCAGTCTGTTATTATGTGTTAACCATCATTCATCTGTTCCATTATTTGACTACCATCGCCATCATCCTTTTGTGTCATCATGTGCTTACCATCCCGTTTCTGTTCCTGTCTTCCATTGAGATCCTATTCTTGAATTTTTGTTACCTACTAGTGTTGATACGTGTTTCATATTATTCCTTATTTGATTGTTTGGTTGTTACATATGTCGCAAGTGGTGAGATGCAACACAGGTTGCAAAATATGATACAGACTATGGAGTTACAAAAATAGTAAACTTTTATTTTAACTAGTCAACTGAAAAGGAACAAAGTTATGCAATATGTGGAAGCAGTTCTGAAAACAGTCAAACTTTCACAGTACCATTACAGAATCCGGACTATGACTAACTAAAGCCTATCCTATACCTGCTCTTATATGCATACCAGGCAATAACAATATTTCGCACTTTGTGCTGGTTAATTGCAGTGTTAACAACAGTCAATAGAGATAAGATAATTTGAAAATTAGCACTGTCTATTAGAGCAGAAACATGCACAAAAATACTCCCTTATAGGTAGAACATTTCATAGGTGGGCTGCACCTTCCTAAGAAAAAAATCGTCTCCATTCTATCCGTGCTACCAAACTCCAGGTACCTCACTTTAGACTTTTCCACACTAGGGCTGCTCCATTCCATCTCTTTTTTTCTTTTTTCTATATCCCTTACAAATAATGGAAGTCTTGGGAGTACTTGGAGACACCGGTAGGATGTATTAACATGGGTGAGAGTGAGTCATGCCTGACGTTCTTGGGTGCAACTCGCATCACGCAATAAAACAGACACCCCGTTTGTGTGATGTTCGGTAGACCGCACATCTGCATGGTCTATTCTCGTATGAGACTTGCACGAAAGTATGACATACTGTGATTTTTCCATCTCGCAGTACGAAGTGAGAGAAAAGTCACCCATATAAGTACAACCATTGCAAATTATGAGTTGCATTTTCGTGCAGGTTTACACAAAAGTCGCCCGAGTTTCTTGCTCATTTGAACGTGCCCTTAGTACTCGGGAAAGGTGACTGCTGTAGGTGAGGTCCAGTTCTGTCAACTTGTGTCCAACCGGCATTGTAACACTCAATTTCTACTTCTTCCATATCAGTCTGGAGTATTGATCTTCACATAGACAGAGTCCTGTATCCTCCGTAGAGCTGAATTCTTACTTTAATGATATAGAAACTGTTTCAGGACATTTTGTCTAATTTTTCTGGTCCAATCCATAGATTTAATCCATCGCTTTCCTCGTCTACTCGGACATTTCATAAAATTTCTTTTGTCCAATCCACATTTTGTCCAATTGCTTTCCTCGTACAGTAAGACATTTGACATTTCACCACTGATACAACGGAACAACGGTTTTCAGGTTGGCTTGAAGTCAGCGATGAATGAATAGTGCACGAAAAGTGCACAATGGGCGCCCAATGGGCACGCGTTTAGACACAGCAGTTATCGCTCAAAAGATGGCTTTTTGAGTGAATTTTGAGCGATAATGGTTGTGTCTCAATGGGCCTTATGATTTCTATTCAATTTAAAGGAGGAGTCATTAGGGAGAAAAACCCTTAGAACTCTGGTGATCCATTCATGTGTCAGTTTAGTAGTGCCCCCTAACAAAGGTGTCTACGAGAAATTTTGCACAAATAACTTGAAATATGATTGAAATAAATGCTTTAACCCTTTCCAATCCACTGTCTGACGTCTGAAGACATTCTGATTGAAGGCTGTACAGCTCCGATGTCGGAAGACGTTCGGCAGGATATTCTTACTGTATATTACTGGCCACTTATTTGTTGGGGGCCTCTCCAGCATGTCCCATTCCACAGTCCTGGCTCTAGCCAGCAGATGGCGCCATCGTATAATGGCAGAAAGAGAGAACCCCCTAGGAAACCCTGAATCTAAAATTGAATTACAAAGGGTTAATATGGTTCTTGACAGAATTCCAGAAATCAGTATTTGTGGATCAATTAGGAAGATCCATCAGAGTCTAAAAGACAATTAAGATAACCAAAATAAATCTAATTGTAGTCTGCAAATAAGATTCCCAGTGCTTTGTTGCACTGTGTGTATGTACCATGTCATGCTAGTCAACATTCATTATTCATCAGCCACGGCATGAACTCCTCTCCCCGCTGCTTTGATGACCTTCTGTTTAAGCAATCAATGTAATTTATCCATGTTTCCGCTTAACAATGTCTGCTGTTTAGGGACAGAAGCACCAACAATCTCTGCTTTTTAAACACTGATATCATGTATCAAGAGACAATCCATTAGAGACGCTGCAATTATAATTTATTCATAAATACAAAGTGAAGCATGGACGCTGCAAATCCTTTCAACTTTCCAACCAGCAGGGCTGAAATATGCACTTTATTTCCATTTGGATCCTTTGTCAAATGGAATTGAAACAAACACTTTATAACAGAAGTTCAAATGAGGCAAATCTACAATGCAGAAAGCCTTATGAAGGAGTTCAGTGAAATGTGGAAATATATTGGCTGAAAGAGTTTTTAATGTCAGTGTGTTATGCAAATGGTAAGAGGGAACGATGCCTCTACAGTGCCACCTATTGGAGGGCAGCATTCCTGCAAGTCAGTGTAAGACCTTTTAAGAATGACTGGGAACATAAGCCAAAGTCAAGAGTCTTCTCCAGAAGGAAAAGATAATCATGTACAGACAGCAGTTTCGGGTGTTTGCCCCTCATCAGTATGCAGTAGGTTTTTGGTTTGGCTGGGTGAGAGGCCTATAGATTAGGGTCAGAAAGGGTATCGCTTCTCCTTAGGGAGAGCACCTAGAAGGTTGAGGGTACTTTTAGACCATGCATGCTCCTCCTGGAAATATGCAAATGGGAAGATGGAACAATGCCTCTACAGCACCAGCTATTGGAAGGCAGCATTCCTGGAAGTTAATGTTGGACCTTTTAACAGGCTTTGTAACAAACAGTCTGTGAACATGGTTATCCTAGTGGCTTTGGCTTATATTCCCAATCATTGTTAAAAGGACTAGCTGTCAGAGGGCATGTCATGCTGCAGTAGTGCTAACCCTCTAATGGCACCCCCTCACCTGCCAACTTTGCAGACTTGTTGGGGTATGCCAGTTCAAGACAAGCCTCCCTGGTTCTCTTCCCTCTACCCCTTCTTCTAACTGGTTAAAAGGTCTGAAATTAACTTGCAAGAATGATGCCTTCCAATAGGTGGTGCTGTAGAGGCATTGTTCCCTCTTCCCATTTGCCTGCTTTCTATAAAGTACACTGAATGGCTGCTTAAGTGACCCTCATCTAGGAGAGCAATGGACCACATTGGGATTGACAACTGCAGCAATTCATCGTGGCATCCATTCACAGTTATCAGAGGACCCGGAGTGTGCCAAGAGAACATCCTCCCCCCCCTCATTACTCCACCTCCACCAGTCTGACAGGAAGGGTTCATCTATTCATGCTGCTTTCTCCAAATTCTGCCCCTCCCATCAATATGGTGCAACAGAAATCTGGATTCCTCAGAGTAAATGATGGTTTTTCATTACTCACTGATCACATTTTTGCCCTCTTTTGCCCACTGGAGTCTCGCCTTCTGATTCCTCATAGACAGCAATGGCACTGGGACTGGTTGTCTGTGGTTATAGCCCATTCAGAAATGATGAGTTGTTCACACTAGTTAGAACCCCAGTGTTGTATTCTCTTGCAATTTGCTTGAATGTGCTTTGCCTGTTCATTAGAATGATTCTTAACATCCTACTCTGACCCCTTCCTTCAATTAATTGTTTGCATCTACGGGATCCCCTTTGGATGTTTTTTGGCAATCACATCATTCTCGGTATACTCTCCACACCGCTGCATGAGAGCCGGACCCCGGCTAGTCTAGCACCAATGACCAGGCCTTGTTGGAAGTCACCCAGATCTCTTGGATTTTCCCATTCTTATGTCGATTCACACTGAAACTGATCCACAGAAAACTTAATTTTATGCTGCCCTCCCTGGTCTAATTTCCATACAGGGAAGCTCCAATCATGGAAGAGCCAGGGTCTCTAATAAAGTTTCCATTCACTGTATATATTCCACTGCTACCAATCCTACTATGTCTTATGGTTATGCCAGCCGCTGCACTTACTGTACTTGAACCACTAACCCCCATGTCATTGTCTCATTACCTCTAACCTCTACATAGTGAGACATGGCAGCAAGTTGGTTCTCATAGTATGACTGGGTATCTCCGCAAATGTACATCTGTTCATTGGTTTGTTGTGTGCTATTCTAGATATAGCCCAGACGGTTTCCTGGCTCTGCCCTTGGATTGCTGCTTGACCTGACTGGTATCTGCCTCATCATATTACATGAACTCTGCTGACCCTGACACTGGATTTGTATGACGATGCATCTGGTTATGGGTTTTGATACCTTACTTTGGAAATGCCATTAGTAGAATAACTAAATAGGATGCAGAAGACGTGGTCACAACATGACCTGGAGCCTTAGAGGCACCATAAGGCTTCTCTTTCCCATATAAGGAGATCAGCGATGCAAAAAATATATATAATTTCCACAATAAAAGTGGTTTTATTGTGCAAAAGTGAAAAAAAAAACTAAAAAAATATATAATTTTTTAATTGTCGTAATACATTTCCACTTGTCTTTCAAAAGGGAGTTTCATCAGGGAACTGATACTAAACATTAGGATGGCAAAAATTTGTTTAGAGATGCCCTTAACCCTTTCCAATCCAATTATTTTTTCTCATCCATTCTCCCCAGCTCCTAATAAATTGGAGCTGGTGAGAATGGATGAGAAAAAAATACATTTCCCTGCACCCTCCTGAACTGACAGAGTTCAGGAGGCTGCAGGTGCTCACTGCACCATGGGGGGCCTGCTTACCTGTCCGGCGTCTTCCACATTCTCCCTCTGCCTCCTGGCTCGGCGATCATGTGACCGCTGGGGTCAGGTGGCACCCAGCTGTCACATGATCGCCGAGCCGGGAGACAGAAGGGAAAATGCGGAAGACGCCGGACAGGTAAGCAGGCCCCCCCACGGTGCAGGTTCCCGGCTTGGCGTTCATGTGACTGCTGGGGGTCAGGTGACACCAGCGGTCACATGATCGCCGGCCGGAATCTCCGTGCATTACATAGCGCTAATTGAGCGCTATGTAATGTGTAAAGGAGAAGGCAGAAAGGGTTAAAAACCCTTTCTGCCTTCTCCTCAGGGGTCCTCGATGAGGACCAGTGCAGAAGTGTATCTGCACCCAATGTGTCTGATGATCGGGTGCAGATGCACTCCTGCACTGCAGTGTCGGGCCTGCCCCGACATCGGAGCTGTGGAGGAAAATTATGATGTCAGGGCAGGACTGACATTGGATTGGAAAGGGTTAATACTATTGATGTCCTCAAAAATAAGAGTATAGATAATAAATGGGAAATGTCTAAAAACATTTTAAATACTTACTGTGAGCAGTTCATACATTACAGGAATAAAGTGGTTAGGAATAGGAGAAAACCAATGTGGCTCAATAAAGATGTAAAGGGGGCATTAAAAACATTTAAAAAATAGTATATAAATTACTAAATCAAGAGGGCAGCGAAGAAGCACTAAAAACCTATAGGGAAACAATAAATTATGTAAAAAGCAGATAAAAGCAGCAAAGATGGAAACAGAGTTATTGCCAAAGAGAGTAGGACTAACTCTAAACTATTCTTCAACTATATAAATAGTAAAAAGATTAATACTGAAATTGCTGTCTCTTTAACCCCTTCCCGCTCCAGGGCATAAGTTTACGGCCTGGCAGCGGGGTACTTCCTACAACAGGGCGTAAACTTATGTCCTGGGGATAGCGCGAGATTACATATGATCTCGCGCTATCCCGCAGCGGAAGCCGGCTGTCAGTCACAGCCGGCGTCCCGCTGCAACAGCGGGGGGGGGGGGGGGGGGCATCGGAGATGCGCCCCCACTGTTAACCCCTTCCCTGCCGCGATCTAAGTAGATCATGGCAGGGAAAGAGTTCACAGAGGGAGCACGCTCCCTCTGTGTCTGGGGCTGGCTCCCACGATGTTATCGCGAGAGCCCGGCCTGTCGCCATGGCAACAGGACGCCAGACACTGACGTCCTGTATTGCCAATGCCTATTATCACTGTATAAGCGATAAGGCATGGCAGGGCAGTAGCTCTGCCATGCCTTATTACGGCGATGGGCAATACTGTGGTGAAAGTCCCCCAGGGGGACATAAATTGTGTAAAGAAAAAAGATTTAAAAAATGAATTAGCATAAAAAATGGTTAAAAAAAATTAAAACCCCACATATTTGGTATTGTCGCGTCCATAACGTCGCGTACAACAAGCTGCACATGCTTTTGAGTGTGCACGGAAAAAAAGGTTAAAAAAAAAGCTAAAAAACTTAGGCAAAATGCTAATTTTTAGCATTTTGCCTCCCTAAAAATGCAATAAAAGTGTTCAAAAAAGCTGTATGTACCCCAAAATGGTACCAATAAAAACAACAGCTCGTCTCGCAAATAATAAGCCCTCACAGAGTTCCGTAAATAAAAAAGTAAAAAAGTTACAGGACTTTGAGTGCAGCGATTTAGAAAAAAAAAGATTTCCAAAAAAAGGGTTTTTTATTGCAGAAAAGTGGAAAAAGCTAAAAAAATGTAAGAATTTTGGTATCGTTGTAACCGTACCGACCCGCAGAAAAATGGATTGTGTCATTTATGCTGCATGATTAACGCTGTAAAAAAAAAATCTATGGCAGAATTGATGCTTTTTCTCTCCCTGCTATCATAAAAAAAAAATAAATGTTTTACAATATAGTCTATGTACCGAAAAGTGGCACCGATAAAAATGACAGTTCGCCAGACAAAAAACAAGCCCTTATACGGCCGCGTCGATGGAAAAATAAAAACGTTATGACTTTTGATAAATGGAGAAGACAATCCGCCAAAAATTATTGCGTCCTAAAGCCCAAAATAGGCCGTGTCATTAAGGGGTTAATAAATAATGTAGCAAAAACTTGTAGAGAGTGATGAGGAGAAAAAAAATCTATTAAATAGTTTTTTTCCCCAGTGTAATCTTAGAGGTAAATTAAATGTCAGATGAGAGGCAGAGTGATAATGTAAGCTCTCCACTAAGGCCGCCTGCATGCGACAGGGTTGGATTCAGCTGTGCTGAAAACGCAGCCAAAACGCTGTCAAAAGTGCATGAAGTTCTATGAAGGCCTGTGTGAGGGAGGCCTAAGCCAGTGTAATACACCAGTCTTAGGGCTTTTGTTGAACTTTTTGTTCAGTTTGAACTAATTCAGACCAAATCAAACTTTTTGCAAAAGTTTAGTGAACCAGCTGATCTGAGGTTTTCAAAAGTTTGTTCATCGCTATTATAGATTGTCAAAGAGTCTCATTCTGAGGACCACGGTGGACCCAGTAGTTGGTCCCTTCATTCTTGAGGTTCAATCTCTGGGACTCCCATAGATCCCATCAGTCAGGAAATGAGGGCCTATCCTCGAGCTATAAAGTAACATAGCAAGATGGAAACCCTTCGGAGGAGTTTCACAAATAGCGTTTTTTTGGAAAGACACAACAGTTTTTGATGTAGTTTTTTTTAGGAAAATCCAAAAGTAGATTCAAAAGGAATGGATAATATACCGGGAAGGAATCACACTTCTCCTTCCTGTTGGATCCTCATCTGGTTTTGGCTCAAAATACAATATCAAAAAGTGCTGCATACAAAATCATCCTAAGGCCAATGGCACATGGCTGCTTTTTCAAGCTATGTGCTGCCCGTGTATTTCATGGCCACACCCTGCTATACTATAGCCTATGATGCAATTCACATGAAAGATTTTTCACAAGACCCATGTCCCATTCTCATCTGTTTTCATGAATGAGAATAACCTGCCCTATGTAGTGTCTGTGGAGATCAAAGAGCACATGGATAAGTGCCCATGTGCTGTCCAACGCGGGTCGTGCCCTGGTTTCTTGGGCACATCTTGCATACGGCCATGTTTCTTTGACCCAAGAGTAACAAAAGTATATAATAAAGTAGTTACAATAAAGTGAACAAGTTTGATTTCAGCACTCTGGATAGTTCCTGTAGCCAATATTCCCGGACTTTCTACCTTTGACCAACCATAACCGATCGTTTCCAGTATCTGCAATCATTTGTCTTGTGACACCTGGACATTGCTAGTGCCATTACATCTGACAGACCTAATGACATTACAGAATTAGGATCAAGTCATTATGTTTGCCTTTAGGAGTAGGTTACAGAACCAGATAACATAATTAGATGGTTAAATTCAGCTTTTACTACCAACCATCAAAGCAACAGTGAGCTTCAGATAGGTTCTACTCATCGAGGTGAGCGGAACAGATCTGCTTTCTTTCCTACAAGTGAGCCGCATTAAAATCAACAGATTTCCACCAACTGTGACTCCTTCGGAATGATAAAGATCCTGGATATCGATCTGTTGATGACTCTAAAATATCTTTGTGCTGTCCCTGGAATGTTAAACAGATAAACCTAAGAATAGATATATGTTATAAACGCATGGACCATGGGCGTATATGGATTAAAGGGGTTTGCCACTTTTTAGTATTAATGACCTATTCTCAAGATAAGCAGAAACCAGAAAAGTGGTAACAGCACTCAAAATATATTTGTTATTAGAAATATACAAAATGACAGTATAAGAACAAATATTGAGGCATCTGCGTTCCAGATATGGATAGGAGATATATTAATAGGGAGAAGTAAATCTCAGTGCTGGTGGACTTACTTGTCTGGTATGGAGTCTGTCATAGGCAAGACTCCACACCACAGATCCACTTCAGCCTTTAGATGACGCAGAGTATCCGGCCCCAGATATATATCAGGGGAATGGCAGATGTCCAATCCCAAAAAGCAATTCAGGAGAGCAGCAGGGGGAAGTGTTCTGGGGTGGTTAGCCTCAGTAATAAACAGTAAAAGAAAAGAAAAAAGCATTTACCCCCATGCGCTACGAAGAACACCTAGATGTATCATATGGATATACAATAGATACACTTATTTCACTGGGGGGAGCTGGAATAAACCATTATCCCCCCACTCCAAGTTCTCTTCAAATGTAGATGAAAGTCATGGTAGCTTTTAATTTCTTTAATATATCCGTCCAAAATGTAACATCAGGTATCAAACAAAGTTGGGGGTCAAAACATACCCCTTTCTCAAGCCTAATCTCAACATTACAGTATACACACTTACCACATTAAATAATGCAAGGTTCTTGGTATATAATTTGATCAAATCATATTGGCCCATCTACCAACGTCCAGGTGACCAAGCTATCAGATGGGTCCTAACACTAATACCAGGTGGTCTAATCCTAACTTGTGAAAGTTGGGTACCTACCTTCAAGAATGCATCTCTCTTGGGACTAAGCCTACAAATAAAACCGCGGAAGGTTCCTCAAGATAAGTCATCAATAGCAGATAGTCAAGAATCCGCGAATTCAGGATCTCGGCTTATCAGCTGATCCTTTGGTCTGCTGTCAGTGCAGTGGGGCCGAAGGTCTATATCAGTGGTCAGGGCTGGAAGTGTAATAGATGGCTTTGCTCCCATTGATTTCAATTGGAGTGAAGCTGCTATTACACTACCGATCCTGCACTGACAAAGGATCGGAGGATCAGCTGATCGGGGGGGGGATCCCAAGTGGTGGATCCCTGTCGATGTGCTATTGTTGACCTATCCTGAGGATAGGTCATCAATAGTAAAAAGTGGCAAAACCCCTTTAAGCAACTTAGATTTATAAATTGGCTGTTATTTGGTTCCCCTGTATCTCCATATCTACCTCAAAGCACATATAGGGTGAGTAATAATGGTATTCTGAGCACTTCTTTTGTATGTTTTATCTGAGCTGTACAGTTAGTCACAAGATAAGGAATAACTGTTTGATCAATGGAGGTCTGACCATTTGGTCCTTCAGCAATCCTAAGAAAAACATACCTATGTGAATAGAGTGGCGGTATGCATATGTAACCACCATTGACTTCTATGGAACAAAAAGAGATAGGCAAGGACATCCATCTCCATCCAACCCATAGAGGTGAATACAGCAGTGGTGTGCATGCGCACCACAACTCTGTTTACATGGGGTATTTAGAATGCACAGTTTTAGGAGCTATGAGGATCCCAGTGGTCGGGCCCAAAGTGATTAGACATTTATGCCCCATCCTCCAGATAGGGAATATATGTCTTTAGTGGGGGAAACTGCCATAAAGCTAATGTAAACATAAGTGTATATGATAAAATGTAGGGGCTCATCAAGAAAATGCATCCTTTAATTGGGGTTCAAGGGAATGAGGCTGAGATGCAATGCCAGGAAAAAACCTATGGCTATATGGGGTGCTGTTTATGGTAAAAAGCAGATTCTTTTTTTTCTTATTCTGGACAACCCTTTAAAAAGGTATTTCAGGTTGAAACATGTATCACCAATCCATTGGATACATTATAAATTCTAGGTTAGTGGGGGTCTGACCTCTGGAACCTTCACCAATCACCAGACAGAGGAAGCCCATTTGTACATTTCCTCCAGCCTCAAGATAGAGGCTAGGAAAAGTTTGCATTGTGTAGGGATTGAACTCCTTGCCGTTCCTTTCTAAGTCTATGGGACTGACTAAATCTGTAGAGCACAGCCCTGTGATCAATCATTTATCATCTATTTAGTGGGTAATTGATAAATGCTTCAGGCTGGAAAGTCTAAGCCAAACTTTTAGTAAGCAAGCTGAATTTGCCACAACAGTCATTTGGCTCCTTGTAGTCTACAATGGGTCTATACTAAAGATGAGCGAGCACCAAATGGTCGTATGCTCGTTACTCGAGCTGAGCTTTTGTAATACTCAAGAGCACGTTTCGAGTAATGAACCCCATTGAAGTCAATGGGAGACCTGAGCATTTTTCACGCTCACCCATGCTCGGTAGTTGCCTGAATTGTTTTCAATGGAGCCGTGGCTGCTGCTGGCGGCTCCATTGAAAACAACGGTCTGTCGGCACCCCTGAATTGTTTTTCCTGGAGGGCTTTCATATAAGCCCTTCCCTGAAAAACAATCATTTAATTGTGTAAAAAAAAACAACTTACCCTCCTCCGCTGCCGTGTCCCCCGCGGGGATGAAGAACACATCTGCCACATACGGCAGAAGTTTCCTTCATTCCCGCTAGTAAAAAGAATTCCCGGCTGCTACATCTGCCACATCTGTTGCAGATGCAGCAGAGGAGTTCTTCAATTCCCTACTACAGCTGTCACACACAACAGCTGCGGTAGAGGATCCTGCTGCCAGCACCCTGTCATTGGTTTTCAGGGAAAGGCTTTAAACATAAGCACTTCCCTGAAAAACCAGTAAAAGTACAGTAAAAAAACAAAAAAAAATACATCCTCACCTCTCTTCAGCTGCTGAGGCTCAGCCACTTCTTCTCTGCGCTGTCCCCGTCTGATTGTGATTGACTTGGCACTTTGCTGCTTGCTGAAAGAGCTTATTGTGATTGGCTGAGCGCTTTGCTGCCTGCTGAAAGAGCTTATTGTGATTGGCTGAGCGCCTCAGCCAATCAGAATCAGCTCTTTCAGCAGGTGGGGATTTTAAATCCACGCGTGCTGATTTATCAATAGAGCAGAGCCGGGGACAGCGCAACTGAGCCCAGGCAGCTGAAGGCAGGTGAGTATTCATTTTTAAAAATTTTTAACAACATTTTTAGGGGGTTTTCATGGTATGGCTTATCTTTAAAGCCCTTCCCTGAAATCCCTTCAGCTGCCGCACTGTCCCCGGCTCTGCACTATTGATCTATCAGCATGCGGCACTCAGCCAATTACAATCAGCTCTTTCAGCAGGCGGGGATTTTAAATCTACGCATGCTGATATATCAGGACTACAGAGTCGGGGACAGCGCGGAGAAGTCGCGGCTGAGCCCCGGCAGCTGAAGGGAGGTGAGTATGTATTTTTTTTGTTTTTTACTGTACTGTTTTTTCAAGGAAGGGCTTATGTTTAAAGCCCTTCCTTGAAAATGAATTAGGGGTGCCAGCAGACCATTGTTTTCAATGGAGCCGCCGGCAGCAGGCGCGGCTCCATTGAAAACAGGTGGGGGGGAAAGTGACAAAATTTTCTCGAGCTCCGTGTGGTGCTCGACTCAAGTAACGAGTACTTCGAGTATGCTAATGCTCGAACGAGCATGCTCGCTCATCTCTAGTGTATACTATACCTTAATGTGCCCCGTTTTTTAAAATCTATTTTGTGTATCCCTGAATTAGTATCCTGACATGGCCTATGGGGGCACACTGAGTAATATGGACTAATAAGGACGCCATGTGCTGCCATATAGAGTCCAAAGAATGAACTTCCCCCTGTTTATTGGTTAAATTGACATTGAGGATGTTGTACTGTAGTATCAAAAACTATACAGGCATGCGTTAATGGACTGAGGGGGAATATCCATTGCCTTCATTGATGTCTCGGAGAACAGAACTGGTCTTCACTCATAAAGGGTTTCCAGCTGATGCCAGAATCCAGGTCACAGAATTGCAGCTCATTTCTGGCCCATCAGCTGCAGTTTGCTAATCCTGTAGATGGTTTTCAGCAGCTTTATCAGGGTAGATTGTTCTAAATAATGTACGATTTCTAAAATACGAGTCAGGAGGATGTTATGACCGGGCTGCACCATGCATCATATATTATGTATTACAGCGTGACTGGTTATACACGTTGGACTGTAATCTAATGTAAGCAAGGCATGTTACATAATCTAATATAACATGTTGGCAGAGGCAAGTTTATGTTTAACAGACCACGGCTAAGTAGATTATTGGAGAGTCATTCTGTACATCAGAATACTACAAAACAGCAGGGACGTGAGTAATCTCAGGCACAGCACTGTATTACCGATTCACGTTATATAGATCTTGCATGGAAAGCTATGGGCGTGTTCTGTAGCCCTGCGCGGCTTTGGTCTTGTACAGAGGTTTTATACAGAGATTCATATGGAATTCTTGAGAAAAAAAATTGTGGAATGTATCGTCTAGAATTGATTCTATGGGAGGATATAGTGATGCGTGGAGGCTCTATACTGCAAAGCATGGAGTCTATAATAGCAGTGTAGGGCAGGGGCGTAATAAAGGCTCAGGGGCCCTGATGCAAAAGTTGAGCTGGGGCTCCCCATCTATCTGTATCTGTACCCGTACCCATACCTAAACCATGCTGCACAGAGGCATAACTTGAAGCTTCTGGGCCCCAATGCAAAACCTGTAACAGGGCCCCCAACTATAATGCTTTAATCATAGTACTGGGCTTCCTATATGGAGAAGAGAGGCCTTATGTGCCCCCTAAGGCTCCTGGGCTGGGTGCAACCGCATACCCTGCACCCTCTATAGTTACGCCAATGGCGTAGGGACATAACCAGTAGTCAGACTTTCTTATAAGATATCCAAGACCAAATAAAGTGTATATTTTTCTCCATCATTATGGAAATTTATAATAAACTAGTATCTAAAAATCTGTAAAGACAGACTGTTATGCCCATTGGCCATGGCCTGGCGGCACCTACCTTCACCTTCCCCCTCACCACTGACCGTAGTTGCTGGCATCCTCTGGGTCTTCTATGCAGCAAACACTGCACCATAAGCATTTATAGCAAAACCAAAAAGTGGGGGAACAGGAAATCTGACCCTAACTTTCAAGTGTGGAGAGACCCTATCTGAAAGTGGAGCACTCGTCCTGATGAAGGCAATCCCATACCCGGAACCTGGGGTGACCCTGACTCTCCCTAGTTGGAAACAGGTATAATGTTAGTGACCATATATAACAATAAATACAAATACAATACTACCGTAATGCAGAAACAGTAGTGAGTCAGGAGATAGATATCAGAAGACCTCAAGTATCCATAATATCAAGTAGACGTAGATAGAAGAACAGAACTGGAGCCGCTGACTAGACAAGGAAAAACCTCAGAGTAGAAATATAACCGGCGTCCTCAATGAGGAGGAGCCGGGATATATGTGCACAAACAGATGCCAATTGGCTGGCTGGGAGACATACCTCCCAGCTAACCAATCCCTCCACACACCAGCAGAAAAGTGCTCATGTCAGCGTACATCGCCAGAATAACAGTGAACATGCGTCATTGTATGGATCATGTGGGCTGACAACGTGATGTCACCCTGGACCCAATCCAATATGGCCGTTGTGCTGTGACAACTCCTAGTGTTCAAAGTGAGGTTGTTCCAGTATTCTGTTTGCGTCTCGATTTTGAACCTTACCTGTATACACAGCTTTCCAAACTTTGACTGTCCCAACCTTGGCCTGTTTTCTTGCCTGATTGCCGCCTGCCCTGACCTTAACTGATTTACCATATTGCATGAACTTTGCCTGCTCTGTCCTTTGTCTGTTTTGCTGACTATGTCCTTGACTGTCCCTTTGGTACCACACCTTGGTGTCTTTGACCTACCTGGGTCAGCTGTCAGTGCACTGAAACTACTTCTGGGAAAATGACCTGGGGGTTCCCTGCAGCAAAGATGAGATCCCTCAAAAGGGGGTTTAAGGGTGAAAACTAGGAGAACTCTTAGAGCATCCCTCAGGAGTATCTGCAAGCCAAAACAGTCAATGAGACAATGGGTCCACATCCACTGCATTACACAGTTCATAGAAAACTAATTATTATGAGGATGAATTATAGTAAAGCCATGATGACAAAAATATGAAAAAACTAGTTGGTCGGAGTAAGTTAAAGCAAAAATGTCTTGTGTTTAATGTGGCAACAGCACTCAAAATACATTTGCTATCAGAGTAAACATACCTATAATAAATACACCAACCACATTAAATAATGCAAGGTTCTCGGTGTATAATTTGATCAAATCATATTGGCCCATCTACCAACGTCCAGGTGACCAAGGTTTCAGATGGGTGCTAACACTAATACCAGGTGGTTTAATCTTAACCTGGGAAAGATGGGTACTTACCTCTCAGAATGCTCCTCTCTTGGGACTAAGCCTACAAATAAAACCAGGGAAGGCAGGATACCAATTATATGGTCCAATAGGAAAGACAGAAGGTAAATGGGCGGTGGGCGTGCATGACCAGGTGGAGGCAGCCACTACTCCACAATATTTGTACAAAAAAAAGATAAAATAGGTCAGCACTATAGAAATCTATATGTTAAACCATGGCTGCAACATACAATCAGATGGTCCCATACATGTTCTGTTGCCAAATCTAGCAACCGGGCAGCCACAGAAGTGTGACAATGTTGTGGGGACATTCCTATGACCCCTTGTGTGTGCAGCCGAGCATTATCCTGCTGGAAGCCGCCATGAGAGGAACACATGTGGCTGCAGGATGTCCTGAACATATTGCTGAGCTGTCAGTGTCCCTCGTACCACTACTAGGGGTGATTGACTGTTGTATGCGATGGCCCCCCAGACATCACACCAGCAGTGGGGGCAGTGTACAGTGCTCAAATTAAACCTGGATTCATCACTAAAGACAACCCGGTTCCAGTCTGTAGCAGCTCCGTTTCGTTGTTCACATATCACTGCAAACGAAGGCGATGGTGGGTGACAAAGGCAAGATACGTAATAGGCACCGTGAGACCAAATGTCTTTCAGCCAAGCACTTAGGAATGGTTTCAATCGACAGAGGATCCTCTAACATTGGTGTCACCTGTTTCTAGATGGCAGACATAGAAATAGTTGTAGCTGATTGTCCTTGTTGGACAATCACACAATCCTCTCTACTGGTGGTCTCTCGAGGGCATCCTGAGCCCGGTCGCCTTGTGTGCCCTCACACATCCACTGATCCCAACACCTCCTAACAGTCTGGTCAGAACGACCCCGTGGCGGTAATTCATCACTACGACCATCCAGCTTCTCACATTCCAATAATGCGCTCCTCTCAGACTCTGGTAACGGGGTGAAATCTCTTCTCTGCGTCGTAGAGGCGTCTAGTGGTCAACAAGCTCTACACAAGCGGAGGAAGAGGTCACTACACACAAGGGGCCTCCAAACCTTTTTTCTTTTATAGGCCAAAGGTGGAAGCACTTTTAGGGCCGCAAATAGCAAGACCATCTAATCACACCACAACTCTAATCATTTGAGATGTAACTGCATGCCGAGTTTTGTAGCAAAACAACCCCTTCTAGCTGCTGGATTTTTTTTTACAAAGAGTGTATATAGCACATACAGTTATTGAGAAGTCAGAGGAAGAAGAAGCATAGTGGCTCAGTGATTAGCATTTTTGAATGACAATGCTGGGGTCCTAGATTTGACCAACAGCAACATGGGCATGGAGTTTGTATGTTCTCCAAAAAAAAATGCTTATAGGCGATTATAGACTGTAAGCCAGAGGCATAACTTGAAGCTTCTGGGCCCCAATGCAAAATCTGTAACAGAACCCCCAACTATAATGGTTTATTCATAGTACTGTGCTCCCTATATGGAGAGGAGAGGCCTTTGGGTCCCCTAAGGCTCCTGGGCCCGAGTGCAACTGCATCCCCTATAGTTACATCAATCATAGAATCATAGAATGGTAGAGTTGGAAGAGACCTCCAGGGTCATCGGGTCCAACCTCCTGCTCAATGCAGGATTCACTAAATCATCCCAGACAGATATTTGTCCAGCCTTTGTTTGAACACTTACATTGAAGGAGAACTCCCACCTCCCGTGGTAACCTGTTCCACTCATTGTTCACCCTTACTGTCAGAAAGTTTTTCTTCTAATATCTAATATGTGTCTCCTCCCTTTTAGTTTCATCCCATTGCTTCTAGTCTTTCCTTGTGCAAATGAGAATAGGGCTGATCCCTCTACACTGTGACAGCCCTTCAGATATTTGTAGACAGCTATTAAGTCTCCTCTCAGTCTTCTTTTTTGCAAGCTAAACATTTTCAGATCCTTTAACCACTACTCATAGGACATGATTTGTAGACCGCTCATCATCTTGGTAACTCTTCTCTGAACTTGCTCCAGTTTTTCGATGTCTTTTTTAAAGTGGGGTGCCCAGAACTGGACACAGTATTCCAGATGAGGTCTGACTAAGGAAGAGTAGAGGGGGATTATGACCTCACGTGATCTAGACTCTATGCTTCCCTTAATACATCCCAGAATTGTGTTTGGCTTTTTGGCTGCTGCATCACATTGTTGGCTCAGGTTCAGTCTATGATCTGTTAGTATACCCAAGTCTTTTTCACATGTTCTGCTGCTTAGCCCAATTCCTCCCATTCTGTTTGTACTTTTTTCATTTTTCTTGCCCAGATGTAGGGCTTTGCATTTCTCCTTGTTAAATACCATTCTGTTAGTCGCTGCCCACTGTGCAAGCTTTTCTAGATCTTTTTGAATACTCTCTCTCTGCCCTAGTGTTAGCTACCCCTCCTAGCTTCGTGTCATTTATAAAACTGTTGGCCTAGGACAGAGCCTTGTGGTCCCCACTTGATACATTCTTCCACTTGGATGTGCAGCCATTTATGACCACTCTTTGAGTACGATCACTCAGCCAGTTGTGAATCCACCTAACAGTTGCCTTGTCAATCCCATATTTGGTCATTTTTTCAATAAGTATCAGATACTTTGTCAAATGCTTTACTAAAATCAGGATATACTATATCCACCGCATTTCCCTGATCAACCCAGTCGGTGACTCTGTCATAGAAGGAAATTAGAGTCGTCTGGCATGACTTGTTTGTTACAAACCCATGCTGGCTCTGGTTAATTATTCAATTTTCATCCAAGTACTTGCATTCATGCTGTTTAATAATTTGTTCAAAGATCTTTCCCAGTATATAAATCAGGTTCACAGGCCTGTAGTTTGCTTCTTCCCTTTTTTGAAGATGGGGACAACATTTGCCCTTTTCCAATCTTCTGGGACTTCTCCTGTTCTCCAGAAATTTTAAAGATTATGGCGAGTGGTTCAGCAATTACCTCCGCTGCTTCCTTATGTGTCCTAGGATGTAATTCATCTGGACCTTGGGACTTGAATTCATTTAAGTTAGCTAAGTGTTCCCTCACCATCTCTCTGCTGATAGATAGCCTGCATTTTTTTATTCCCCCAATAGCACAGGTAAGATCAGTTGATGTTCCATCTACTTTCTGAGAGAAAACAGATACAAAATAGGAATTTAAAAGATCGGCCTTCTCAACATCATTCTTAACCAATTCACCATTTTCATCCTGAAAGCATCCAATAGCAACTTTGAATTTTCTTTTGCTTTTGACATACCTCCAAATCCTTTTTTATTGCTTTCGGCCTCTGTTGCAAGCCTCAATTCATTAGCTTTAGCTTTTCTGACACTTGCCCTACAGTTTCTGCAGACGGCATTGTATTCTTCTTTAAATATTCCCCCCTTTTTCCATCTGATAAACATATTTTTCTTCCTTTTTAGCATGTATTTAAGTTCTGTGTTCATCCATCCTCGTCTGTTTAAATGCTTCCCATTCTTCCTTCCTTTAGGGATTGTTAACGATTGTGCTTTGAGATCATCTCCAAGCTTAGGCTATGTACACAAGTGAGTCAAAATCTGTGCACAACAAATTCTCTAAAGTTTCCGTTCCTTTGTAAGTTTTATTATATCTCTGTGAAGGGACAGTCCCAATGGAATAACCAATGTCCATATCCTCTATTGACATATGGAAGGAGGTCACTTGCTCAAGACCTTCCATATACAGAACACTATTCTACCAAAAATATTTGGACACCCCTATCAGCAGAATGGATCATGTCTTATTAGCATGTCATGTGTCCTAAACCATGCTTCATAAGATACAGACCCTTGGAGGTGCCGTAGTTTGTAATGGGAACTTCACATTATTGGATTTTCATGTTATGCCGCTGCACACAAGCCATCCATCACAAAGCACAACAGATTGGCCTGTCTACAATGGTGCAGGAAGTGTCATGATTGGACAGTTGAGCAAGGGAGGAATATTCTATGGAGTGATGAATCATACTACTCTATCTTCATATCAGATGGAGATACCTGGAGAACGTCTTTTGCCTAAGTATGTTGTGCCAACAGTTAAATACAGAGGAGGTACCGTTATGGTCTGGGGATGTGTTATGTGGCATGGTCTTGGTTCGTTGATTGTAAAGGCAAGAACCATGAACACGGAGGTATACCTTGACATTCTAGACAATAATGTGCTGCCAACAATGTGGTAATACTCTGGGAATGGTCAGCAATACCTCCAACAATCCAATTCTGTTTTACTTTGGTTTGAGGATATGGATGTTCCATGATTGAACCGGCTGCACAGAGTCTGACCTGAAGCCTACTGAGCATCTTTGGGATGAACTGTAACATCGGGTCAGGAAATATGAACAGCGTCCATCTTCCTTGAGAGAACTCGCTGGATGTTTGCATGATGAATGGAAGGAAATACCAGCTTTAGTGTATCAGGCATTAGTAGAAAGTAGACCATGGAGAATATCCGATATCATTAGGGCCAAAGGAGCCCTACTAAGTATGAACATATGGAAATAAATACTACTTTTGATTCTTGCTCAGCTGTCCAATTACTTTTGGCAATATAGTGTAAGCCAGTTAAAGAGCCATTACCAAGAAAGGTTCCTGATCTGTAGAACTCGGCATGACCGGGTGCCATGTAATAACATATTTCCCCTGCAGTGGCCGCCAGATCCCCAGTGATCCTTAATTGGTGAACAGGTTGTACAGATGGGGTAATGTCTACAACAGCATAACCATATTACTGTATGTGCAGAAGGTGTGGTTGCACCAGATCCTGGGGCATTAGAGGCTGCATTAGGTCTATGAGAAGACTAGTACTATAAATGTAACATTAGAGTGGGGGGGGGGGGGGCTGTTACAGATGTTACATTGTGGCCCAGCGGATACAAGTTGCACCTCTAAATGTCACGGTTGATTTCATATGAACAATCTAGGGTGCATTCATGCAATTTCTTTTTTTTTTTTTTTTCACAGACAACAAGAAAAATGTAGAAAATGAATAAGCGCCACTTGGCTCTGTGAAGCAGAGAGGTTCTCTCTCTGATCCAGTCCGCACCCTTCTAGTCACCCCACCTCACAATGTCAAAGAAGGGTGCCAGCAGCAGCAGAGTCAAGGGGGAGAGACCTGATATCCTAGCTTCCTTACAGGCTGCTAATGAAGACCTGCGGGCCAAACTCACCGATACCCAGATAGAACTCCAGCAGGAAAAGAGTAAGGTGAGCGACGGATGAATTCTGCTTTATAGAGTTTGGGCATTGTTGCAAACACTTTTTCTTTACTGCAACTAAGGCTTCATTCACACGAGCGTATATTGGCCGTGCTTTCATGCCCAGCCGATATTCGCTGCCCATCTGATGGATTGGTCTACAATGCATCAGAACAGATGGGCGTATTCCCGCGCCGTCCTGCCCCCTCCCTTAGCGCACTAGCTCCCGCCCCCTTCCCTTGCCAAGAGCTGGTGAGGGGGCGGAAAGAGGGAGGCAGTTTAGCAGAGCTAAACCGTCTCCACCCGCCCGACGGTATCTTGGGCTCGGCGAATACTTGCCGGACCCGGGCTGTCTGAACGGGCGATACAACTCCCGAAAATCGCTACACTCATGTGAAAGAGCCCTAAAGGATATTTTCAGTAACTTTGCAAATTCACAAACAGCGCCACTCCATTGGCTATATCAGGTATTGCGACTCAGCTCCATTCCAAAAATTTGGGTTTAACTGCAAAACCAGACACAGCCCATCTACTAGAGTGGCCCGATTTGCAAGAAAGTAGCCATGTTTTCCAAATCTGATACAATCCCTTTAGCGACTAAAATGTAACGCTATGGTATTGTATTATCCTTTCATAGCCCTCTATGGGGACTAAAAAAAAAATGGGAGAATGTGTAAAAAGTTTTATTAATTATTAAAAGAGATAAAAGGTACTAAAGGTTTGAAAGAAAAACTTTCTTACATATTTATAATAAGAAATCAAAGCAAAAAATAACGTATAACATATTTGGTGTCGCTGCGTCCAAAAAATAAGTATGATCTATCAAAGCAACGCATAGTAAAAAAAATACACAACGCACTTTTTGGTCAGCCCGTCTCTAAGAAAAAAATATAATAAAAAGCAGTCAAAAGAGGACAAGTACCCAACTGGGCTGCGTCTTTAAAGGGTTAAGATAAGATACCAATGAAGGTGATAAATCTACGGTAACGGATCCTCTGAATGCGGTAAGGCTTAACCCCGGGAACGCCAGCTGAACATGTACTAGTTGTGCGTTAGCTGTACGGTATGTCTGGTAAACAAGGCTCGCCGGCTATACATAACACATCACACACAGAATCGTAGGCCGTTTCTGCATTTTTATGCCGACTCAGTGTGTAACGAGGCCTTCTGGCTCCAGCTGTCATTAGGATATTGCAGGATCAACACATCCTGAGCAGAGCTTATTCTTGCGTGCACAACCACCCCGCATACGGGGATTTAGACGTTTTATGTTTACGGTAAATCATCGTACACGATTAGCGCATAATGTATTCTTACATTTTAAATGAGACTTTTTAACCCCTTAGTGACCGGACTATTTTGTGTTTATATAGATTGTTTTACATTTTTGTTACTTTTTTTTACAATAAAAATACGTTTTTAGAGAAAAACAATTGAATCTGCATTTTAAGATCCAAAGCATTTTTGGTTTTCCGGAAACAAAGCTTTGCGGGGCCTTTTTTTTGTTTTTTGTATTTTGTGGGAAGAGCTATAGATTTTATTGCTACCGTTTTGAGATTCTCTTGACTTTTGGATTGCTTTTTATTATGTTTTTTGGGAGGCAAATACAAGAAAAATAGCAATGTCAGCATTGATTGCTAAAATGATATTTACGGTGTTCATTGTGCGCAATAGATAGCAAAATATTTTATTTGTTTGGGTCATGAATGCGGTAACACCTATTATGTGTTGCTTTTGTAAAAAAAAAAATGTTGGTATTTTAACCATTTAAAACCATTTTTTGTGGGGAAGAATTTTTTTTAAACTGAAATTTTTCTCTTTTAGTTAGGCCACTTCCACACAGGCGACACGATATCGCATCGGAGATCTGTGTGATATCGCTGCGTTTTCTCATGGCGATAATGCAATTTTATGTCTTTACAGAGTCGCACATGGTGCTACAAAGTCGCATGAAGGCGCTTGAAATATAAGCCCTATCCCAAAATTAGCCCTAGCTGTATAAAAAAAAATTAAAAAACACATACATCATCTAGGAAGAGCTGTCAGCTCTGGCGCGTCTTCTTCCCGATGCCAGGCCATTGTCCTCAGGCATTTCTCCCTGGTCATGGATTTGTAAATCTCGCCTCCAGGAAGCGCTGCCTCTGATTGAATGGCTGTGATTGGTCCATCGAGTGCTCGCTGTGATTGGCTGAGACGTATGTGCAAGTTTAAAGCCCATTATTGAGGTCAATGAAAAGGCGCATTGCGGTCATGGAGGAGTTAAACCCCTCCCGCCTTCCATTGCTGGGGCCACGTGAGGCCTTGTTTTTCTATGGCAAATTTCAGTTTCCATTGGTATCAACTGGGAAAGGGAAGGTTTAAACTTTAAATATTTTTTACATTAAACTATTAAAAACTATTTTTTTTAATTACCCATAGGTTACTTTAGCAAGTAATCATCTGATGGTGATAATTCAGTATTGCAGTATATCGTACATTTACAGGCATTCTATTAAGACCTGCCCCAGGCAGGAATTCATAGGGAGACATCCATGACCGACCTTCACAAGGCCACAGACTGTCATGGTATCTAAAGAGCAGCCCATGATTTTGTCGCAGGGGACTGTTCGAGAGACAGAGGAAACCCTCTCTCTCTGTCAGGCCTCTTAAATGCCACTGCCAGTACTAAATGGTTAAGTGGCTGGGATCAGAGTCATCTCTGATCCTGGCCATTGCAGCCAGGTGTCAGCTGTCAAAGGCAGCTGAAATCCGTACATGTGCAGTGAATGACGTGAAGGCAATAAATACGTTTTCCTAAAGTGAAAAAACTAAATTCTGTACTGAATTCTGCAGTTCTAACAGTAAAAATACAGTGAATAGCTACTTTATTAATGACCCCATCTAGTAGCATGCTAGACCTCCTTTGGCCTTTAGAGCCACAATTCATCTTAGTCTAGATTTCAGTAGGTGAGGAAATTGTTCGGCATGAATTTTGGCCCATGTGGACAGGAAGTGTCTCCATCAAATCAGATGGAGGTACTGACATATTTTGACCAGCTGACATTCATGCTGCTTGCCCCTGATCACATGATGGTGACATCATCACAAGTCCTTCATCCGGGGGTCATCCCAAGTGAGTGAGTTATGCATCACCTACAAACCCCTGCAGCCTCAGTTGCTATGAAATAGGACCTGCGATGACATCACCGTCATGTGATCAAGGGCAGAGCATGTAACTCATGCACGCACAGACGGACAAGTGATCGTTTCTAGTTTGATTAATGAACATTTGTACATGGTTTCCGGTATTGCTCTGTCTATAATTGCACTGCCTTAGAAGCTCCCTGTAAACTCTGTCTGATTTATATGGTTTCTCTTCTACAGCTAATATATTTGGATGACGTTCTATATAACTACATTTGTCTTTGTCTATTCATTTCTAGGTAAGCAAGCTTGAAAGAGACAAAAATCAAGAAATCCGCCAAATTCGAGAACACGAACAGCATAAAAATATTGTTCTTGTGACAGAGCTGAAGGCTAAATTCCATGAGGAAAAAATGAAGGAGCTTCAAGCCGTCCGGGAAGCCTTATTGAGACAGCATGAGTCTGAACTTATCCGGGTTATTAAGATTAAAGACAATGAGAATCAGAGACTGCAAGCGGTGGTGAACGCTCTGAGAGACGCCGCCCCAGACAAAGTGAAGGCCGTTCTTTATAATGAGGCAAAGGAAGAAGCCAAAAAAACTTTTGAATTTGAGAAAAGCAAAATGCAGCAAGAGATTTTTGAGCTTAAAGGAGTCAAAAAACAAATGGAGGAGGCATTGACTGTGGTTATACAGGCCGATAAAATGAAGGCTGCGGAAATTAGGAGTGTGTATCATTTACATCAAGAGGAAATCTCCAAAATCAAAAAGGAATGCGAAAGGGAAATCCGGAGATTGGTATGTGCCGAAATGAAGCTTAAAAAGCACAAGTGGTGCGATGATCTAATATCTTTACAGAAATGTATCTTGCTGCATTGTTCATTCAGTTTTCTAAAGGGTCACAGTTAAAAACAGCCGATTTAGGACAGTTTAAAAAAATACATATATTATTTACTCTTTGCAATCCAGTTTTGGAATCAGGGTTTCCTAGGGGGTTTTCTCTTTCTGACATTTTACAATGGCGCCATCTGCTGGCTAGAGCCAGTACTGTAGTATGTGACATGCCGGAGAGGCCTCCAACAACAGAGTGGCTGGTGATATACAGTAAGAATACCCTGCCGGACATCTTCCAACATCGAAGCTGTACAGGCTTCAATCAGAATGCTGAAAGATGTCAGACAGTGGATTGAAAAGGGTTAAAGAGCCAATCCGGCAAAAACACACTTTTCCATCCCTGCACCTGATTGTCTGTCACACTCTGGAGGTCTCCTCTGTTTATTGCAGTCACTTCAATGCACTACGGCCCCTTGTTTGGTGCTTATCAGGCACCATCTAGAGAATTTTTACTTTCAGTTTCAAATCAATCCCAAGATGCATCAGCACAGCAGTAGATAGAGGATATACAATTTCTGCCTGCTGTGTGGACAGTTTAATTAACATTACCTTTGATATTCAGTTAAACAAACTATGGCCCATAAGTATACAGTCAGGAGGAGGAGCTGTGATCTCCTCTATTAGAACTGTGTGACAGGAGCTGTGTGATCATTATCAGTAACTGTGACAGGAGTGTCTCTTGTCCTCCTCTAGGCAGTTTCTGTGGTAGGGTCCTTGTACCAACATCACAAAAACTGAGGAATTGACTAGTTTCAGAATACCTAAGTAAATAAGAGTTGGTCAGAACTGAGATCACATGACCATTGAGGAAGAAGAGACCAGGAGTTTCAAATTAACGGATCAAGGCAACACTAGCTCACTTATATACTGGGATGATAGCTACATAATTAATAGAAGCAAAAATCACTGGAGTGGCCCTTTAACCAAGAACATGCATCAAGTTGTAATGAAAATAGAAATGATTGTAATAATGATCTCTACCACTAGCTGGTGCTTTAAAATACTGCATTGTAGGCTTCTAAATGAAAAGACGTTCTCTTTATCGTGTTTATATCCATATATCACCTTAACAGCACACCATGTGGACAGTCGTGGTATTGCAAGCAAAATCTTTCAACATTTTTGTTACTTTACAGTCCATTAGTCATTCTCAAGGACAAAGTGAGATCTGTTAGATTAATTGGGGCTTTGGAGGACATGATTATCGTATACAGAGTAGTAAAATGCTTATTATGCAAATTAGATATTTAGATATATTCATGCGTATATTTAAAACAAGTCTACAAGGTGATTCATTAATTGTTGTCTTGGTATGTGGAAAAATGGCAGAACTTGGTGATAAATATTTTTGGTGAGATGACAGCGCTGGATATAGAAGAGGTAAGTAAAACTGCATCAAAAATGGCTCTTCTGCTGTCCAAGGTCCTGATCTGATACCCAAGGCTAATACATGAGGGGCAGGGTTCCATTAAGGGACATTATCATTCATACAACATAGTGCTGTTCACATATCACCTCCACATCCCAGGCCTTTAGAATTTTTTAATTCATCATTAGCAAATTTATGATGCCAACTCTTGAGTGGACAACATCAGTTGAGTACATCTCCATTCATCCATTCTCATCCATGACCCCTCCATAAGCTCCTTTGAGGGATTCATTATAAATCGAGGTGTTGGAGTTTGTCACCCCCTTGTACCGCTTTGTACAGCTTGGTAAAATCCTCCCTTTTTTGTATACAAACCCAGAAGCGGACTGGATGGCGTGGATAAGAATGTGACCTGCGACTTTGACCCAGTTAAGTACCCATAACTGTCCTTGTGAATAGAGATTGATTTACGGACAACTCGAAGATTGGAAAAAAATGTCTACAGGTTATGTTTTTATTGTTTTGCAGATGTCAGAACTTAAGAAATTGCAAAAAAAGACTAATCCAGGCCGAAGGGTGAGACTGATTTCTCTCATTACTGAGCATGTCAGTGGAGCGAAAGGAAATGAAGAGAATTTACTGAAAATGAAAAAAATGTACAACTTTACAAAATCGTTGTCATATACTAAATATACTGTAAATGTATCACAACACAAAAGCTCTAGACTGTCAGGTCTAGAAATGCATCCCATAGTTGCCATATTCTGACTGATGAAAATTTTATGGACAAGTGGCTCTAACATAGCAGCTTGTGGATAATGAGAAACCAGTGATATGCCTAATTTTGTGTAATATTATTAGATGTAACCCCCAAAATCTGCTATAGCTTATTGGACACATATCTTTAACCTCTTAGTCTCCAATGCAAAATCTGTCACAGCGTCCCTTATCCACTAAGTGATTTTTATACTGTATGGCAGAGAAGCCATCGAGTCCCCAAAAAACTAGGACCTGTTGCAGTACTACCACTACATTCCCCTGTTGTTTTGTACCTGTAGGTCACACCTTCTAATGTGTGTTTTTTGACTAGTACTGTTTAAAGAGTTTAAAATCTATGGAAACCTCTGTGCATGAGAAATCAATACACACATATATTACTAAGTCTATGTAGAAAAATATGATGCACTTATCAGTTTTTTTTGCATTGAATTTTCCTTCTTATGCATTAAGAAATCCTCATACATGGTTTGCAGGCTCTCCTACATTCTTCACTTGTTCTCCTTCACTGCTGATGATAGCAAAAAAAAATACACCTGAAGTGAATTACAGCCCTCTGTAATAGTAGCTTTCTCTGCTCTCTGTCCTCCTGATCTCCTCCAACATCCCTTGACACTGTCACACGGCCCTCTGTAACTGCTCAGTGGAAAGGCAGTGAATGCACCTTCATAACAGGGGAGCAGGCTAGGAGAAGGACTGAGAAAAAAAACAGTTTACTCGGACTGGCAGAACTAAGATTTCATTCCTCTAGTCTGCAGTGCCTTGGAAAACAATACAAATATAGAAATCACACAATGTTTTATTTCATAAAACACATTGATAAAAAAAGAGTGCAAAGGTGTTTATAGCCTTTAAAATAACGGGGTTGTGTTGCAATCATAGCGACTAGAGATGAGGAACGTACTCGTTTAGGGCGATTTCGCAATCAAGCACCGCTTTTTTCGAGTAACTGACTACTCGGGCGAAAAGATTCGGGGGGTGCCGGGGGTGAGCAGGGGGGGGGTTGCAGAGGGGAGTGGGGGGGAAGAGAAAGCTCCCCCCTGTTCCCCACTGCTACCCCCCGCTCCACCACGCCGCCCCCCGAATCTTTTCGCCTGAGTAGTCAGTTACTTGAAAAAAGCGGTGCTCGATTGCGAAATTGCCATAAACGAGTACGTTCGCTCATCTCTAATAGCGACTGTCATATGCTCTATTAGGGCATATTAATGTCATAGAGTGAGTGCCCCTATTTGGGACCTCCCTCAGTGACCCAGAGTGGCAAATTTCGTGCCCTCCTTGTATTACAGGATGGCCATTTATCTGAATGGCCATCTTGTAATACTACATTTTCCGTGCAGAGACCACTGAATGGGAAACACCTGACTGACCTTGGCTTCCCCATGCAGAATCAGCTGTATTCTGGGGTATACCAAAGTAAATACAATACAGCTCACTGCCCTTGGTCCAAACTATAATCCTTGGCAAGCATGACAGGTGCCAGGAAGAAAAATGTTGGGAGAGATCCCAGGAAATTGGTAGCAGAAATGAGTGTAGCAACTATAAAACAATGCATCTGAGTGTACACATATTAAAAACAAGCGCTTACGAGGTTCAGCTTTGAAAAAGCCTTATTCATAGTGCAACATAAGTAAAGATTAGACAAGCCTAAATACTCATAGAGGAAGTGACCTAATTGTTGATATAATCGTAATTAGCATATAATCACACCCCTCAAACAATGCCTTGTGTACAATGCCTAAGGTTAATTGTCAGGTTTTGGCATTGTCTGAGGGGTGTGATGTTTGTTTTTAATATCTTTACACTCGTTTTTTAATAAGTTCCTAATAAAGATCCATTGTTTTATGCTGCTGGTGCTAGCCACACTCATTTTTGTATCCCGGGGTGTGAAGAACGGCACAGCTGTTCGCTGCGGGTGCTGCATTCTGAAAGGGGTTGTCAACTCCTTCAAAGGGGTATTCCGGGACTCTAAAAAAATGTATATCTTTAAAAAGCTATAAAATAAAAAAAAACACATACTAAACTCCTCCAGCTGCTCCTTGTCTAGTTCCGATCCCTGCCGCTTGGAGCCTGGAAGAACCCGGCAGGTGGTTACATGCGGTACATTGTCCATATGACTGCTCAGTCAATCACAGCTTCAGTGGCCATGAAGGAATCACAGCTGAACCCTGCGATTGGCTGTTTTTTTTCTGGGTTTCAGGAAGCGGGGACTGGGACTCCAGTTTTGGATGGGAAGCTGCTGGAGCAGGAAAGCATACTTTTTTTTCCTTTATTTTACACCATTTTAAGCCTATAATTTAAAAAATTTCTAAAAAGAATAAGTTGCACCACAGACTTATTTTGCATGCACTTAAGTCCTGGAAACCCACTTTAAGGGCCGATCATAGTGAAATCACACCTGTCATCATAATGCCTAATGATTGGTTTCACCCTCTTCTTTCGTTGGTTTCTGAATTATCACATATTAGGCAGTTACATAGCAACAATGCACTGGATGACTATTGCATATTTGCTTAGCCTTTGACACTGAATTTCCCCAGACTGCCATTGCCATGTAGTTATCTTTGAAAGTGGTCAACTTGGTAAGGGTCCCAGCTGTTGGATCTCCACCATTCTGACATATATAAAAGACTAATAGATTTGTTGCAAAAGTAAACTCATTGACAAAAATTAATGCACCCAGTTAGAAATGTTGGATTGCTGCAAAACTCGGCATGCAGTTATGTCTCAGGCAGTTATGTAGTTGATTACAATTATGGCCTGATTAGACATTGGGTCTTGCCACCAGATGGTGGTAAATTGTTTTCCCGTTGTTCCATAAAGAGGTTCTCAGAGGCCACATTCGTGTAGTGGACCTCTAGTTGAAAGATCCCTGGCTACTAGACGTCTCTATGATGCTCTCGAAGACCTTTTGCCCAGTTAACAGACTTTGAGAGGGGCTCATAATTGGAATGGGAGAAGGAGGATGGTCGTTTCGATGAATTGCCCGCCATCTAGGCCATTCTGATCAAGTTGTTAGGTATTGTTGAAGCAGTAGTTACTTAAGGGTATGCTGTCATGGCAAACAGGCTCCAGATAGATCATGGTAGAGAGGATTATTTGATCCATCGATAAGTATGAGCAGATTCAATTGTTTCATTGTCCACCATCCAGACACAGGTGGCATCTCCATTACAGACTCCTGTATCTGCTCGGACCATTTCCAGGAACTTAGCAGAAGGAAATTTGGTGTTATTACATGTCCTGCCATTAACACTCCAACATTGTCACCCTTGTTTGCACTTGTGCTGTGAACAAAAAACCTGGACTTCTCCAGACTGGAACTGTATTGTCTTTAGCGATGATTCCAGGTTCTGTTTGGAAGCCAAAGACAGTCATGTTCAAGAGTGGAGGATTCATGGCTTCAATCCTTCAAGCCCTTTGCTGTGGTGCCAAACGTTGCCCCAACTACTGATGTGATAATCTAGGCAGCCATTGCATAAGGCAATTGCTCACCCCTAGTAGGGATTCAGGAATACTAATAACTCAACCACATGTGCCGGAAATCCTACGGCCACATGTGTTGCCTCTTATGGAATGGCTTCCAACAGGCATTTTTCAGTAGGATAATGCTCAGCCGCACACAGCAAACATTTCCTAGGAATACCTCGACTTGGTTGCCATATTTCCTTGGCCTGCCCAGTTGGCAAATTTATTGTTGATCGACCATTTGTGGGACCTGATGGGACACCAGCTTTGGCAGCTTACGAGTGTGCAGGATTTAAAGGTTTACTTCCAACATCTGTGGGTAAATGTGGCGCAGGATACCTTATGCAGCTTGTATGACTCTATACTCAACCTTATCTAATCTTGTATCCAAGCTAGAGGTGATACAACAGGGTACAAATGCCTCCATCTCCACCTGTATCACATCTTGCATCCAAGCTAGAGGCAGTACAACAGGGTACTAGAGCCTCCATGCCTGCCCGTATCACATCTTGTATCCAAGCTAGAGGCAGTGCAGCAGGGTACTAGAGCCTTCATGCTTGCCTGTATCACATCTTGTATCCAAGCTAGAGGCGGTACAATAGCATGCTAGAGCCTCCATGCCCGCCTGTATCACATCTTGTATCCAAGCTAGAGGTGGTACAACAGGGTACTAGAGCCTCCATGCCCCCCGTATCACATCCATTATTCAAGGCAGAGGTGGTACAACAGGGTACTAGATCCTCCATCCCCCCATATAACATCTTGTATCCAAGCTAGAGGTGGTACAACAGGGTACTAGAGCCTCCATGCCCCCCGTATCACATCCATTATTCAAGGTAGAGGTGGTACAACAGGGTACTAGATCCTCCATCCCCCCATATAACATCTTGTATCCAAGCTAGACGTGGTACAACAGGGTACTAGAGCCTCCATGCCCGCACGTATCACATCCAATATCCAAGGTAGAGGCGGTATAACAGGGTACTAGAGCCTCCCTTCAAGTGCTACATTTTCTGCAATACATGATCCTTTTGCTCTGAGGTTGTAATCACCTACATTTATCATCATTACATTCACACATGTAATGTTTAATCCGATTCCCACAACTCCTTCTTGGGGCATTATTATTATTAATGTCAATGAGTGTATTCATGAGAAACGCTGAAACTTGATCGAAGCTACAAATGTAGACCCCAACTAAAAGTGAAGACATAAGTAAGCCATTCTTTAGTACCAGATAATTGCACTATATCAAAGGTGGCAGCACAATGTATGATGTTTATTTCTCTTCCAAAAAAAATCCTCCAGGTTCATCTTGTAGCCACAAAGCTGTATTTTATCTTTATTCTCAAGACTTCAAGGTGCTACGATAAGAAATGAAGCTATCTAAGATCCTCATAAGTTTCCCACTCAGTCCGGGAGACAGCTCCCCTGGCAGCTAACAAATGGTAGCTGTATCATCAGGCTTCTGAAGTAAATCACCAATGGTGAATCTACTGTCAAGGGGTACAGAGACCAAATGACAACTTACCTCATTATTTGCTTCCTTCAAACCTTTGAGAACTTCATTTAGTTCTTGTTAGGCATAACTAGCTAATCAATAGATCACAGAGCTGCAGATAAAACATTTACACCAGTTGGGCTTTAGTAGTGTGGTTTCTGTTCTATCAGAGGCGTAACTTGAAGCTTCTGGGCCCCAATGCAAAATCTGTAACAGCGCCCCCAACTATAATGCTTTAGTCATAGTACTGGGCTCCCTATATGGAGAAGAGAGGCCTTATGGGCCCCCTAAGGCTCCTGGGCCCGGGTGCAACTGCATCCCCTGCATCCCCTATAGTTACGCCCCTGGGTTATATGATTTTTGACCAATGAGCATAAAAAACCTCCAAGAAACATCAATACCCCCTAGAAACTACAAAACATCTTAGACACTGTGGTGTAGAATGTGCATTGTGTTGCAATACAATACAATTTTTCCATATAAAAGCATATAGAATTGTTGAAATCAATGATGTTTTCTGAGCTTTTGGAAAATTTATGGTTAAAGGGGTTGTACCACTTCTAGCTGTTTTGCTGCAGGAAGCAGGCAGCTCCATACATTGTGCAGTGGCCCGAGTTGGTACTGCAAGCTGAATCCCATTCACTTCAATAGGACAATGCAGTACCAACCCAAGCCACTGCAGAATGTATGGAGCTCTCTGCTTACTGCAGCAAAATAGCTAGAAGTAGGACAACCCCTTTAAGCTGCATATGGATGAAAATGAAAAATAGCACATATCTGTACTTCCCATTCAAATCAATCGCTACTCCCATATAGACAGTAGACGGACAAGTCATATTTTTACATATAATCTGGATATTTAGTCAATGGCTGTGCTGTCAATACTGTTTGTTGGAGTCATGTGTTGAGTATGACATGTCATCGTTGCGGACAAGTAAACAAAGACTGGTGGGGGATCACAAATGTATCAGGGATTTTAAAGATATGTGCCTAATTATACCAATAGGCATCTATAAGAGCTCTCCAAGAGGTCGTAAAATTCCTTTAATTAGAAAAACATGGCAGCTTTCTTTCAGAAACAGTGCCACTCCTGTCCATAGGCTATGTGTGGTATTGCAGTTCAGAGCCATTAAAATAAATGGGGCTTAGCAGCAATATCAAGCACAGCCCATGCGCAAGAGTGGAATAGTTTCTAGAAGGTAGTCTCCATTTTTTTCTAATCTCATACAAGCCCTCCACTTCTAATCTGGTTCTCACGCCAGGTCATGTGGTACAAAACTCTCTCCCCCTTTCCAGGCTTGGTGACACAATTTCAGGGGGCTGATTGACTCATTTTAACAACCAGGTCAGCCCCTTTCTATGTCTTTGCATCAGCATAACAGAGAAGGGGCTGGCTTAGTTATTGAAATCAGTCAGTCACCCTCTTTCAGTCATGTCACTGATCCCAGAAGAGGAAAAGAAGCTTTATATCATGAGACCCAGTATTGGAACTGGGCTGGCAGTGAAGGTGCCAGTACCGTTGGACTTAAAATAGATTCAGGTAAGTATGTTTATCTGGACAACCTCTGATGTAGCAAAGTTTAACTTGAGTATGGTAACTTTACGCAACAAGTTATTTTATCTTAAAGGCTATGGAAACTTTTATGCACAAAAAAATCAATATACACATATCTAACTACATTCCTGCAGAAGAGAATGATGCACTTATCTGTGGGGTTTTTATATTGAGTTTTCCTTTTTATATATTTAGAAAGCCTCATACTTGGCTTGCAAGTATTCCTAGATTCAGGTTTCTGGCTAGGGGGTGGGCGCTCTCAGCAATAACCAGCTAGTCTTTCTCATGAATGTACACAAACTAAGCTCCCCTCCTATTCTCTTTCAGAGCCTGTGTAGCATAACCACTCAATACTACACAGCTATCTCTCAGTCAGCATCTCCCCACATCCCCCAACTCTATAATCCTCGTTTTCTCTGCTCTTTGTCTGCCTGAACTTCTCCCCCATACCCCCAGCACTGTCAAACAGCCCTCTGTAAAATTAGTTTGGACTCTTTACTCGGAACAAGTACTGTTCAAATAATTGTTGAGTTGTGTAAAAATGAACAAAAATGGTTTGGTATCAACATGGCCGATGACTGAACAATGAACTTTAATTCATTTGTTTATCTTCATCATTCATTTTACACAGGCATAAAAAATTATTGCATTTCTTCTGCACATTTACAACCGGGAGCAGGCTAGGAGAGGAGCTAAAAAAAAAACAACCCGTCAGTTTACTTTGACTGCCAGAACTTACTGAGATTTCGGTCCTCCAGTCTGCAGGGCCTTAGAAAACAGTACAAGCTTATAAAACAAACAATTGGATATTGTTAATTACGAATTACAAAAAGTCTGATTGAAAAGAAAAATAGTGCAAAGGTGTGCAACCCCAATTCCAAAACAGTTGGAAAGCTAAGTAAAATGTAAATGAATCTGAAGAAAAAAAGCATGCAATGATTTGGAAGTCTCATATAACTCTATTTATTCACAATATAACATAGAACACAAGTTGAAAGTGAAACATTTTGGGATTTTATTTTAAAAAATTAACTCATTTAGAAATTGTTGGCAGCAACACATCTCAAAAAAGTTGGGACAGTGGTAAGAAAAGGCTGGAAATATGAAGTGGTACTAATGAAAAACAGCTGGAGGGTCAATTTTCTACTAAGTTACATGACTTTATTAAAAAAAAGAGCGTGTTAGAGAGGCCGAGTCTCTCAGAAGCAAAGATGGTCCGAGGTTCATCAATCTGTAAAAAACTGTAAAAGAATTGCAGAAAAATGTTCCTCAGCGTAAGATGGCAAATCATTGTCTGTAAACCCAGTTCGCCATTCAATCCAAAAATGCAAATTAAAGCTGTATGATGCAAAGAAGAAGCCATATATTAATCCAGAAATGCCAGCATCTTCTCTGGACCAAAACTCATTTAGAATGGACTAACGCAAAATGATAAACTGTGGTCAGATGAATCAAAATTTGGAATTCTTTTTGAAAACCACGGATACCATGTGATGGAGCCTCAAGAGGAGGGGTAGCATCCAGTTTGTTATCAGCGCACAGTTCCAAAGCCTGCATCTTTGATTTATAGGATAGCATTAGTGCCTATGGCATGCCCAGCTTACACATGCTGAAAGGCACTTTCAATGCTAAGCAACATATAGAGGTCTTAGATAGAGATGAACGAGCATACTCGCTAAGGGCAATTGCTCGATTGAGCATTGCCCTTAGCGAGTACCTGCCCGCTCGGGATCAAAGATTCGGCTGCTGGCGGCGGGCGGGGAGCGGTGGGGGAGAGCGGGGAGGAACGGAGGGGAGATCTTTCTCTCCCTCTCTCCGCCCCGCTCCCCCCTGCTCATGGCCACAACTCACCTGTCACCCGCGCCGGCAGCTGAACCTTCTCTTCCGAGTGGGGAGATACTCGCTAAGGACAATGCTCGATCGAGTAATTGTCCTTAGGAAGTATGCTCGCTCATCTCTAGTCTTATACCAACATATGCTCCCATTCAGTCAACGTCTCTTTCAGGGAAGGCCTTGCATATTTTAGCAAGACAATGCTAAGCCACATACTGCATCCATCACCACAACAATTGGTCTCCTCACTTCCCAGACATTTACAGACTATTGTTAAAAAAGAGAGGATGCCACACAATGGTAGACATGACTCGTCCCAACTTTTTTGAGTTGTGTTGCTGCCATCAATTTCTAAATGTGTTAATTTTTTAATGAAACGAAAAAAATGTCTAATTTTCAACTTCAGCTACGTGTTCTATGCTCTCTTGTGAATAAAGTATGAGATTTCCCAATCACTGCATTATTTTTTTCTTTACATGTATTTACATTTTACACAGCGTTCCAACTTTTTTGGAATTGTGGTTGTACATAGCCTTGAAACTATTGGAGTAATATTGTTAGTCTAACTCAACGAAAGTCATTGAAAAGCGATTGAAAGGGCAAATAAGCTGCAGCACAGAAAGTTATATTGCGAGTCAAGGTAAGCTTTGCTAAATCTGTATATTACTGTTTGGGCCATTGTCCAGCTTGGCAAGCAGCAAACATCTTGGAAAGCTGTAAAATATAGAAGTGAAAGCTCCTCGGATTAATGAAGAAAACCTTTAAGCAATGTTTTTCGTTAGATCCTACTTAATAATTCAAAGGTCCTTTATCTCTAGCGATCGGTTTGTCTTGAAGCAGTAATGGAGGATAATTCTTCAAGAAAGAGTACCGCAGCTAACATGACATAGAAAATTGGATTTATTCATATTGAGGAAAACGGGAGGTGATACTTGGGCCCTGCCCACAGCGGACGCAAACCTTTAGGAGTGCGGTATAAACTGTGAATGACGTCAAATTGTAACATTGTGTTGTACACCCAAACTTACAGCAATAAAATGGCGAGTTACAGCATTGTTCTTATTGTGTTATTGACACATACATGTATCAAGCCATCCTACAGTGCCTCTACAAGAATGGCTCACTGCACCCCATCCCAGACAGTGATGTTACAATGTTATATAGACAATGTTAGTTCTCTTAGTGAGGCCGCCTGCAGATGGGCGGGTCGGATCCGGCGGCAAGAATTCCCGAACGCCTGCAGGGACCAGCGCGAACTCATCTGCGCCAGCTGTTTGATGTGCTGGCTTGCCGGGCAGCCGGCGCATGCACAGACCGGAGCCGGCGGCGGGTGAGTGACATTTCTGTGTGAGCACCGCACAGAAATAGAGCATGCCGCGATTTGTTTGCCACGCGATATTTCGTGTGGCCAAATCGCGGCCGTCTGCATAAGATTGCGTTTGTTAATGCAATCCTATGCAGGCTTCCAGCAGCGGAAATTCCGCGGGAAATCCCGCTGCGGAATTTCCGCTCATGTGCAGACGGCCTTAGAGAAGCAAAATAGTCTTATAGATAGGATACTATTTCATTTTTAATGACTAACAAAAAGAAATGATGTTACAGCAAGCTTTAGAGACTACTCAGGTCCCTTCATCAGGCTGGTATAAGAAGAAAATTGAAGGAACACATATATATATTTACATTTAAATCTCTCTCTCTCTCTCTCTATATATATATATATATATTGTTATTTTTCGTCACTACCTCCCCGAGTCGGGAGTGGGTAATTTGCGCGCCTGCTGCCTTCCTTGGATGTGGTAGCCGTTTCTCAGGCTCCCTCTCCGGAATCGAACCCTGATTCCCCGGTACCCGTGGTCACCATGGTAGGCGCAGAAAGTACCATCGAAAGTTGATAGGGCAGACGTCCGAATGGATCGTTGCCGCCACTTGGTGGGCGATGCGATCGGCCCGAGGTTATCTAGAGTCGCCAAGGCGGCTGGGGGGTGCACGGCGGGCGCCCGGGTGCGGGAGCGGGAGACGACCCTTTTGACAGGGAAGACACCCCCGACACGCCACCCCCTTGGAGGGCGCCTGTAGCCCGCCGCGGGCCACACCCGGATTGGTTTTGGTCTGATAAATGCACGCATCCCTGGGGGTCAGCGCTCGTCGGCATGTATTAGCTCTAGAATTACCACAGTTATCCGAGTAACTGGTTTGGAGCGATCAAAGGAACCATAAATATATTTAAGAACAGACCCGTGGTGGGATTAATTTACATTAAAAAAATTGCGCAATAAGAAGTTGAGCTGGGGAGTAGATCCATAAAGTTTTATGGTCTCTAAGTTGACCTAGGTTCAGAGGCCTGGTGCCCCCTCTATCCCTGGACCAGCTTTCTTAGATGTTGGAACCCACCATAAAGCCTTCAGAGAGATTTCATCCTGTGTTGAAATATGAATATGTATTCCCAAATTCTTCTGTCTCTTTGGAATTTGAAGTTGCCTTTTAATAGAACAGCCCTCGTATGTTGTATATTGGGTGCTTGGATGCAAAAAACATTCAGACACGGGTAAATGATCCTTTATTTTGTAGAGGGGTGTTATGAAGTAACGCACCCTCGTATTCCAATATGCTTATTGCACCAGACGTGTTCTGAGGTCGGAGAGTGACCTCTGGTGGTTAATTGTTAAATATGCAGCCACAGAGTGCTTGTAATTTACTTTCTTTCATGTTCCTTTGTTGTTTCTGTTCCTATTGGGTCACGGGATCACTTGCTGAGGCATGGACACATTGGGAGCAAAGGAGGCATGTTTGGGTATAAAAGATGCCTTTGGGGTCAATTATGCGCATAGAGAGTTTTGGTTTTTTTTCTAAACCAATCTCTTAGGCAGTGCCCCTACTCTTGTGTGTGAGTGTATGCGTATATATATATATATATATATATATATATATATATATATATATATATATATATATATATATATATATATATATATATATATATAATTGCTCCGCCTTCCCTCCACTGAATCTGCTGTGATACCTTTAAATTTGTCATAATCTGTGCGCAGTGGTATGTCCCATTGCTTCATATAACTTGAATAGACTCTATTTGTACTATATGTATTTTCCTCATCACCTCCCCCAAATAGTTTTCTCCCTGTCTCATCTTAGTGTTGCTGGACACAGTTTGTTTTTGTAAGAGGGCAATAAAGCCCCCCCCCCCCCATCTTGTTCATTAGCCATCTAAAGGTGGGTCAGCTGGTTGACTAGTGAAATGTAACAAGCCACTCCCAGCTGAAGTCCTATAGCCAGAACTTTAAAGTCAGTTCTACCCTCCATGCCTCCCCTGAGGCAGCCTCACCTGATGTGTCCAGCACTAAGGGCTCATGTCCACGGGCAAAATATGATTTAAGATCCGCAGCGGATCTCCCGCATGCGGATCCGCACCCCATAGGGATGCATTGACCACCCGCGGGTAGATAAATACCCGCGGATCGTCAATAAAAGGGATTTTAAAAAAAATGGAGCATGGAAAAATCTGGACCATGCTCCATTTTCGTGCGGGTCTCCCGCGGGGACGGCTCCCGCGGGCTTCTATTGAAGCCTATGGAAGCCGTCCGGATCCGCGGGAGACCTAAAATAGGAATTTAAAGTATTTACCATCCGTAGCGGACCGGGAAGGTCTCCTCTTCCTCACGGCCGCATCTTCCTTGCTTCGGCTCGGCGGATGTGCCCGGCGCATGCGCGCGGCACGTTGACGACGTGCCGGCGACGTGCCGCCGGCGTCAGGAATTCATCCGCCGGCCGAAAATGAAGATCCGGCCGTGAGGAACAGCTGACCTTCCCGGTCCGCTACGGATGGTAAATACTTTTAAATTGCTATTTTCGGCGCTCATGTCCGCGGGGCAGGAGGGACCCGCTGCAGATTCTCCATTGAGAATCTGCAGCGGATCTGATTTTCCCCGTGGACATGAGGCCTAAGTGTCCAGCACTAAGTGTTTTGATGCTGTTGAATGATGCAGTTATACAGCGCAGTTGGACAGTGCAGGAGACAGGTAACATGCACAACTGCCCAAAGCCTGGATGGAAATACTCTCCTCTTAGCACTGATCTCCTTCACTATCCTCTTTTCAAGCCTTCACACTTTCTTCCAACGCCCAGCCCCAACACACTCCATCCACATCAGCCCCTCCCTCCTCTCCTCACCTATGTATGGCTCCCATTCACTGTTCAACTTCCTAAGACGCCTCCAACCCCCCAATACTGCAGAGAAACGCCTCAGACACCCACACAAATCCCCTAGCCATGTGCTCACCCTTGCTACTCTGCTACTCCTAGCTGCAGGGGACATCTCCCCCAACCCAGGCCCACGCCGTACTGTTCTCTACCAAAATGCCCCCCCTCCCCCATTCAAATGCGCCCTATGGAACTCCCAATCTGCGTGTAACAAACTCCCAACTATCCATGATCTTTTCACCAGTAAGCACTTGAACTTGCTCGCCCTCACGGAAACCTGGATACAGCAGTCCGATTCTACCTCCCCCGCTGCATTGTCCTATGATGGCCTGCAGTTCTCCCACACCCCCAGATCGGATGACAGACGCGGTGGAGGAGTAGGCATCATCCTCTCCCCAAACTGTACCTTCCAGGTCATTCCCTCAGCTCCCTCGCTTACCTTTCACTCCTTCGAAGTCCACACCCTGCGACTCTTCCGCCCACTGCCTCTGCGTGTCGCAGTTATTTACCGCCCCCCAGGTCCTACCCGCCTGTTCCTAGACCACTTTGCTGCCTGGCTCCCCCACTTCCTATCCTGTGAAATCCCAACCCTCATCCTTGGTGATTTCAACATTCCTACTAACAACTCTAGCTCCTCATCTGCCTCCCGGCTCTTAACACTTACCTCCTCCCTTGGCCTATCGCTAATCTCTGACTCCCCCACTCATAGAGATGGTTACACTCTCGATTTAGTTTTCCTCCGTCTCTGCTCTGCTTCTCACTTTACTAACTCCCCACTTCCACTCTCGGATCACAACCTTCTCTCTTTCTCCATCAGGCACCCTAGCATCTCTCCTGACCCTCCTATCTATCGCACCTCTAGGAACCTCCAGTCTGTCCGCACTAAACAGTTTGCCGAAGCTATTCAGTCCTCCCTATCGCCCATCTCTCGCCTCCCCTGCCCTAACCTGGCAGCCGAATACTACCACACCACCCTCAGCCGTGCCCTGGATGAAGTGGCACCGCCCGTGACGCGAGCTGTCAAACGCAGACCATGGCAACCCTGGCTCACGTCCCAAACACGCTTCATCCGGCGGTGCTCTAGGTGCGCCGAGCGGCTGTGGAGAAAGTCAAAGCTGCCAGCAGACTTCCTCCACTTCAAATTCATGCTTAAAATGTATAACCTAGCCCTTCACCATGCCAAACAAGTTTACTTCACCTCCCTTGTCTCCTCACTATCCCACAACCCCAAACAACTCTTTGAGACCTTTCACTCCCTCCTCAGCCCCAAGGAACAGGCCCCTGCGACAGACCTGACTGCTGGAGAACTAGCTGCCTATTTCAAAGAAAAAATCGACCACATTCGAAAAGAAATCTCTGAAAGCTGCATGGTTAGCCCTGATCCCAGCTTCATCAGCACTGCACCCAGCACCTACTCACTATCTACGCTAGAACCAACGACAGAGGCAGAAGTCTCCAGGCTCCTTTCCACTGCCCGCCCTACCACCTGCGCCAGCGACCCTCTCCCCTCTCACCTCCTCCGCTCCCTTTCCCCAGCTCTCATTACTCACCTTACCACAATCTGCAACCTCTCCCTAACCTCTGGCACTTTTCCCTCCTCATTCAAACACTCCATTATATCCCCTCTGCTTAAAAAACCAACCCTGGACCCGACTAATGCTGCTAACTACCGTCCCGTCTCAAACCTCCCCTTTATCTCCAAATTACTGGAACGCCTGGTCTACTCCCGCCTTACTCGCTTTCTCTCTGACAACTCACTCCTCGACCCCCTCCAGTCTGGTTTCCGCTCTCTACACTCGACCGAAACTGCCCTTACAAAAGTAACAAATGACCTGATGACTGCAAAGTCGAGAGGTGATTACTCTCTACTAATCCTCCTTGACCTGTCTGCTGCATTTGACACTGTCGACCATAATCTCCTTCTCACTATGCTCCACTCTATTGGTCTAAAGGATACTGCTCTCTCCTGGTTCTCCTCCTACCTCTCTGACCGCTCTTTCAGTGTTTCCTTTGCTGGTTCTATCTCTGCTCCACTTCCTCTCGCTGTCGGGGTACCCCAGGGCTCGGTCCTTGGTCCCCTTCTTTTCTCTATCTATACTGCCCCAATTGGACAAACCATCCACAGATTCGGCCTCCAATACCATCTCTATGCTGACGACACCCAACTATACACCTCCTCTCGTGAGATCTCTGGACCATTCCTCCAAAATATCACCGACTGTCTGTCCGCTGTCTCTAACACTATGTCCTCCCTTTTTCTCAAATTAAACCTCTCTAAAACTGACCTCCTTGTCTTTCCACCTTCTAACCAACCTCCCCTCAACATCTCCATTCCAGTGTCTGGCACCATCATAACCCCCCGACGGCATGCCCGATGCCTTGGGGTCACACTGGACTCTGACCTCTCCTTTGCCCCCCATATCCAATCTCTGGCCCAAACATGCCACATGCACCTCAGAAATATTGCTAAAATACGTCCGTTCCTAACCACGGACACGCTAAAGACGCTCGTGGTTGCGCTCATCCACTCCCGGCTTGACTACTGCAACTCGCTACTCATTGGCCTCCCCCGCACTAGACTCGCTCCGCTCCAATCCATACTAAATGCAGCAGCTAGACTCATTTTTCTATCCAGTCGTTATTCAGATGCCTCTGCATTATGCCAGTCGCTGCATTGGCTGCCCATCCACTGCAGAACTAAATTTAAACTCCTCTACCTCACTCACAAAGCTCTGCATGGCGCTGTGCCACCATACATCGCCTCCCTACTGTCAGTACACCACCCAGCCCGCTCACTCCGATCAGATAACACACTCAGACTAAACACCCCTGTAATACGAACCTCTCATGCTCGCCTACAGGACTTCACCAGAGCAGCACCCATCCTCTGGAATGCTCTACCCCAAGGCATCCGGACAATTCCCGATGCACGAAATTTCAGACGTGCCTTAAAAACGCACCTCTTCAGGGAAGCATACCAAATCCCCTGACCTAGTCCCTCGCCCCTCCCTATGGTGCTCCACCCTGTTTGCCTTCTGATAAATGATCTGTGCATAATATTTCCTATTGCCTGTGTTCCCCAACCCCTGCACCTCCTGTACCACCCTCAACCCATCTGTGTCTAACCCAATGTACCTTATATTGTAATTGTTGTATTGTTTTGCATTTATCCATGCCTGAAAGCGCTGCGGAATAAGTTGGCGCTATACAAATAAAGATTATTATTATTATTATTATATGTGTATTTCTTCAGATAGTTTGTTATAGTATGTTATAAGTAATCCCGAAAGCTGCGCTATTCACATAGTTTCTTTTTGTTAGATATTAAAAGGAATTCTATCTGAAAGATTGCTTTGTTTCTCTAAGGCCGGCTTCATACGGGTGAGAAAACACAAATCTCGCACAAATATGTCATACACATGAGGAATGTTTTTCCATATCGCATTGCACCGCAATGTGGGAAACGAATCGCAGCACGTCCTATCTTTGGGCGTGCCCCCCATCGCATTGCGCATTGTCTTCAATGGGGCCGACGGCAGCATGACAGACAAGAATAGGACATGCAAATGCATGTCAATGTGCGGGCAGTCTGTATATCGGATGGCACACGGACAAGTGTCTGAGGCACGTTGTGTCAAGCCTCTTGGGCGCAACTTGGACACACAGCAACCGGTAGCCTTGATGAGGGCAATAACATTTGTTTTTCCGGATAACGAAGTACCAAACTCTTCTTCTCTTTACCAATTGTTACATATATCATAGGGTCTAGACACGCTGATTTCTATCCTCCCATACAATAATACAATTTTGCCACTTTTTGCAATGGTGTCATGTCTGAAAATACCAAAGAGCGGGAACTTTTGGTTCAGATTTTGGCTCAAGATTCTGTTTCAGTCCTTGCTTGAGTCGGTAACTTGCACCACCTCTATATATAATGCAGGAGCAGAAGGTTGGCAGACATGCTGACTTTTTTTTCTTGTAGTATTATAGAGATTATGGCATGAACCGATGACACGCCGACCGCAGTGCTAGTCCTTTTAATAGTCATTTGCATTTCCTGAGATCACAACCAGTCGCTGGATTTGGCAGCGATTTCCATTTTCATTACATCTTTTCTTCGCATCTCTTGGTTCCCCTTTGCTGCACTTTCACCTTCAGTCATTTTATGTATGAGTTCTTCCATTCGAATTCCAGAATTGATGATGGCCAGGTCACAACATAAGCGATTCCACTACTACTAGGGGAGGAGAATTGAGAATGATGAAAGAAGACATTGCTACTTTGTATCCCATCTCCAAGAATGGCCTTAGATACTGGAGAAGACTGATGCTCAGCTGAAATGTCACAACATTTAATAACTTCTGTATGGATCTTGCAGCCCTTTGGCTCCTTCTTGTGAACTTTAGAAACTGAGAATTGGGTTATCGTCAAGAGGGCCTTGCATCCTAGGAAATTTACCTGTGCTTTATATCTTGCTATTTACTATTGGCCTAAAGGATAACCTTACAATTCCTCACCATCGTAAGAAATTCTGTTTATGTTGGTTGCTGTAAAATATTGAAACTGTTATGTGCTAGCAATGGAAACTTCCACCAAATTGATAATAACGTAAAGAGGTGGAATTGACATTGCTGTTGAATCATGGGAAACAAATTGTTCTGCTCTGGGACACTCTTACAAGCTCCTCTTGCAAACCATCATGTTCAGTTTTCTGCATATTTCTGTGAGATTTCCCCTCGATGATATATATAGGGTGATTCAAAAGTCAGGGCCACCCAGACGATCTTCTGAACTAAGAGAGATATGAGTAGGAAACTTTGTAGAAAACTTTTTGCCACTATAGTGGTGCTTACTGTCCCTCTTGGTGGCAGCCAATTTGGATTCAGTATAAGAAACTTTAATGGAAAGGGGGTCATGGGATACATGATTGAAGGATAGAATTTTATCAGAAATTGATATGTGCAGCCATTTTTTTCAATACCTGCAACTCTTTTAGAATTGTGGATGACATCATGTTAAGTATTAATAAAGTTGTAATGTTGAATTATGTGGTATGAAAAACACTAATTGCGTGTCATTTCAGGTACCAGAAGATGCGATTAGTCTTTTCTATACCATATCTATATATATAAAGACGAAAGCCCTCACTGACTTACTCACTGACTGACTGACTCACTCACTCACTGATTGACTCACTCACTGACTCGCCACTAATTCTCCAACTTCCAGATGTCGTAGAAACTTAACAAATTTTACGTACGGAATCTAATTCTCTCACTTATTAATGTCATAGAAACTTGAAATTTGGCATGAGCATCAATTATGCCATAAATATGAAAAGTTAATGGGTCCCAACTCGATTATTCAATTTTAGCGCAAAAGAATTAGCGTCGAAATCGTAGGTATGGAATCTAATTCTCTCACTTCCCAATGTCATAGAAATTTGAAATTTGGCAGGAGCATTGATTATGTCATAAATAGGAAAAGTTAATGGGTCCCAACTCGATTATTCAATTCTAAGCGCAAAAGAATTAGCGTTGAAATTTTATGTACGGAATCAAATTCTCTCACTTCCTGATGTCATTTTATATAAAGGAAACGTCGCATGGTTACCTCCCGTAGTGTTTCCTGGGTAACGCAAAGAACCATGCAAAATGGTGAACATATTTTTTTCCTCAGTATCTCTAAAGTAACCACGACTTCATAAGATTTTCCGTGTGAACACCAGATAAACACCAGTACCAAATTAACTCGGGCGAAGCTGGGTATATTAGCTAGTAATTAAATAAAACCACTTTATTAATACTCAACATGACATCAGCCATAACTCAAAAGTAGTTGCAGGTATTCAAAAAATGTCTTCACCTATCAATGTCTTAGGAAATTCTACCTCTAAACCACGTATCCCATGACCCTCATTATATTGAAGTTTCTTGAGCCACCAGATGGATGCCACCAAGAAGGCTGACAGTGCCAGCACCATAGTGCAAATAAGTTTTACTCCACTCATCTAAGTGTTCTGCAAAGTTTCCTACCTGTATGTCTTTTGATTCGGAAGATGTTTTGGATGGCCTTGACTTTTAAAGTACCCTGTAGAAGGACGTGGTCTTATATCTTCATACGTTGCGTCTTTGGTTCTATATACTACATAGTCTCCACCAGTGTTGGACTGGCCCATCAGTACCACAGCATCCTCTGGTGGGCCCAGGCTCTCATACAGTTCCCTCTCACAGCAAGGCCTCTAAGGTCTTGCCGAAATCTATTCAACTTTTTGCAGGCTTAAGACTCAATCACATTCCACTAGTATCTACTACTTATTCAATAAAGTTAAAAGTGGATGTGCACATATTTCTTATGGACTGATGATGGGCCTTCGGAATCATTTGCTCTAGTGGGCCCAAGGAAGCGCAGTCCAACATTGGTTTCACCTCTTGTGTTCTTTCATATTCTTGAAGTCTGCATACAATATCACAGTCGGGGACACATTTCACGTAGTTCAATCACACTGCACCAATCCAGCACATTTCAATGTTACTATCCCATTTTTGCATAGTTAAGCTGCTTAGCGCTGTAACTTCACAATGATCTCTGCATGACCTCTGAAGTATTTAATATGCCCGAATCAGGATTGTATTAATCAGAGCTTAGATACATTGTGTGCATTCTGTTAAGTCTTGCGTTGTGTCGCTATGATTACACTGATTTTTAGTAGTCATTATGGAGGGCATTCTAGGGGTCTTTATGCCTAGAGAAGGTCAAGTTTCCATCTTTTATGTTTCGTGAGCTTACTGTATGTGGGAATTGTTTAAAAATGGAGAAATGTGTAGATATCCCTAAAATGTATGGAAATGACGAGGAAACGCAGATCTATAGTGTGCATTATAAAAAAAACTGTTTTGAAACTAATCCTTAGTTTAGAAGTGAAGTTTTAATATTCTCCCCATTCTTCTATGAGTGCCCCCCCATGCTTCAAATACATACTGGTAGGCTAATTGTTATGTATGTTTATGTCTGTAATGGGGGTAACATTTGTCCTTGTAGAGAGAATCACAAGGGTGCAGAGAGACTTATAGGTCATGCAATGCTTCCTGGGAAAAATCAATGTAAATCAGTGATGGAATAATCCTTTATAAGGCCACCTACTAGAATGGTAGCTACTTTGGGAGTCAATATCCTACCTTATAACAGGCCTTGCAATGTGACTAGGAATGTAAGCCAAACCAGAGTATTCATGTACCTCTTTAAGGTTCTTGCTCCTCATGAGCGTATAGTAGGATTCTGATTGGCTGGGTGAGAGGCCATCAACATGAGTCTGGGGGTCTAAAGTTTCTCCTGTGGTCCTCTCCACAAGAAGAAACATTGCCCCCTAGACTCATGTTGATGACTCTCATCTAGCCAACCAGAGCCCTACTGAGGACTGACAAGGGTTAAGAACCATGAAACACCTGTATGTACATAGTTAAAAGCTCAGATTTTGACTCATAGCTTAGCTACCAACCCAGTAAGTGGTATGGCAAGGAATTACTCTATCACTGATTTGTATGCCTGAGATAGAGAGATTAGCTTGTGAGTGAGTCCAAGTCGCCACTGTTGCCCCAAGGGATATGCCATAACAAGAATACATGTATAAATGGTACATACCCTTGCTTATAAGGTGTAATTAGGTTTTTAGTAGGACAGTTCTCTTCTTGTCTAACATTTTTTGATGTGAAGGTATGACTTCAGAATTCTATCCTTGCATGATACCTTGGTGGAACACTTAAAGTGTATCTGCACTTTCAGATGCTTTTTCTGAATAAGCTGTCATACATACGGTATGTGTACATGAATAACACTATTTCGGGCCATTTTACAACTATGCGTTACTATATGTATCACAATTTTCCCCTCTGCAGGCTGAATATCTAATATTCAGTTCTCTCTGAGCTGGTGGGAGGATCATGCTGTTAAGCTGTCTTCTGTACACTGTGGAAAGAGAAAAAAACAAATGATGTTCCCTAACTCTCTGCAGCCCATACAGAGAAATAACATCAGCATTAGAGTGAACAGTGTAGGTGTGATTCCAATAGCTGTAAATCACTGAAGTTAGTGGCAGATTAAGTGGAATAGTGCAGTCAGTGGCAGATTAATTGGACCACAGGCCCTTGGCTTTTCACACAACTCCACCCCCCACCCCCCACTCCAAATAGAATATTTTTCTGTAAAACACTAAATAAGTCCCTTACAGTAATAGTTTCCCCAATGTAAACCATTATAGTAACAGTGTTCCCTTTGTGGCCCCTTACAGTATTAGTGCCCTCAATGTAGCACCTTATAATAATAGCGCTCCCTCTTATAGTATTAGTGCACCCTATGTTGCCCATTATAGTAATAATGTACCTAATTTGGCCTCTTTATTAATAGTGCCCCAAATGAGGCCCCTTAGTAATAGTGCCCTGATGTGGCCTCTTATAGTAATAGTTCCCCAATGGGGCCCTTTAATAATAGTGTCCCTTTATAGTTATAGTACCCCTGTGTGGCTCCTTGCTAATAGTGTTCCCTAGTGGCCCCTTTGTAATGGTGATGCCCAAATGTGGCCCCTTACAGTAATAGGGCAGCAACTCTAGCCAGTGGTGCTGTGTCACATCAAACTTTCTGTCATGCCGCAGTTCTCAGTCACATCACCTGTCGGAATTAGACCCCAACTCCTCTCCCGTGTCTGTACAGCATAGTCAGAGCACTGGAGATAAAGGGGAGAAGTCAGGCTGTGATCCTGCCAGGTGATTTCATGACTGAGCGGCGCTGTGCTGTGAAAGGAAGTTTGATATGAAAGTATCATTGGGTAGGATTGAGTGGGGTCTGTGGAAAGATGGTAGGGCCGGCAACCATTAGAGCAGATTGGGGTGGTTTGGACAGCCTTTGCCCCCCCTGGAGCCTTAAGCCAGGAGCAGTTGCTGCAAATTTCTTTTTACTAAAGATAAACTTTACATGTCAATAGGCAGTTGATTGCAAACTAGAAGGAAGGGGGACCCTATTGAGCAGCACTTTAGAGCATTATTTGAGCCCAAAAATGTAATTTTAGGTAAGTATTAAGGATGAGCGAGTATACTCGCTAAGGCACTACTCGTCCGAGTAATGTGCCTTAGATGAGTATCTCCCTGCTCGTCCATAAAGATTCGGGGACCGCCGCGGCTGACAGGCGAGTCGCGGCGGGAGCAGGGGAAAGCGGGCGGGAGAGAAGGAGAGAGAGATCTCCCCTCCGTTCCTCCCCGCTCTCCCCCGCAGCTCCCCGCTCCGTGGCGGCCCCCGAATCTTTAAGGACGAGCAGGGAGATACTCGTCTAAGGCACATTACTCGAACGAGTAGTGCCTTAGCGAGTATACTCGCTCATCCTTACTAAGTATATTGATTTGCACTTTTGCTTGTTATGACTTTGACTATCATATTAACACAAGTTGTCTCATAATGAAGCGATCACTGAAGCGTTCAGTGGGCATATACCAAGATATAAATCTTTTATGGCTTTTTAACATCTACACTGAATATTTGAGCAGGAAATGTTTTAAAAAAAAGGGTTTTCCATCGTAGAATATTAACGATACTGCAATAAAAATCATTAATGAGCAAATTAATTCTTGCTTCATATTGTTCTTCCATTTGAGAAAGTAATTCATATCAATGCTGTAACATTCCTAATCTCCAACCAACCTGCCATTCCAAGTAATCAAAACCCGTCTTTGTTCCACATATATCATCATAATCATCATCTATTTGTCATCCTATGGGTAGAAAGATAAAAAAAAAAAAATATATATATATATATATATAGATAGATAGATATTGTAATAGGGATCCACCATCTTTCCTGACATGTCCATTTTAGTGAATACTTGCATTGTTATTCCTCCAGGTAATATACAACTTAATTGACAATTAGGTCTTCCATTTCCTCCTTACAGTGATTGAAAAGTATCTGACTTTTCAGGGACTGGTTCCATTCGACAAGGAGAATACTAGCGTCAACTTATCAGATTGCTCATTTATTTCCAGGAGGAATAACAGAGCAACAGCAGTAGTGTTGAGTGAACCGAAACAGTTAAACATTGTTACTGCTCGAACTTTTCTAAGAGTTTGGTTTGGTGAAAACCGAAATCTTGAGCAGCTCTCCTCTGCCGAACCTGCTGAAAGAAGGAGGATAAAGGAGAAGAAGGAAAAGGAAGAAGAAGGAGGAGGAAAAAGGAAAAAGAAGAAAAAATATTTTTTCCTTTTTTTCCTTTTTCCTTTTTCTTCTTATTTTGCTTCCTTTTCTTTCTTTTTCTAACTTTTCCTTATTCTTCCTTTCTATTTTTTCTACCTTAACGAGGCTTTAAACATCTCAAACGTACTTAGATACACTCCTGGGTGACCTAAGAGTGTTGTACAGGGCTTCATCGCTCTTAGACAGTGTAGTACACCAGTTTTAGGGCATTGGTTTGAACCGAACCAAACTTTTTGCTGAAATTTTGCCAACTGGCCGAACCAAACTTTTCAAAAGTTCGGTCATCACTAAACAGCACAATGCAGAGTTCTAAGAAGACGTGCTCCCGAGTTATTAATTCATGAAGCGTGGAAATCTGTGCTAAAGTAGACATGTCAGAAGAGCTGAAAGATCTTTTCTGAGGGCGTATGGTCTTTTAAGGGGGCACGACAATCACCCAGTACAGCTGCATACAAGTGATGTTTCTTCTGTTCTCCTTATAGATGGATGAAATTAAATTTAAAGACAAATCAGTCTACATGTTGGAAAAAGAGTTAGGTGTTCAATCCGGGCATGCTCAAAGACTGCAACTCCAAAAGGAGGCTTTAGATGAACAACTTGTCCAGTTCAAAGAGTCTGACCGTCATCTAAGTAGCCCAAAGAGAGAACTTCCTTTTGCAAGTGGTGCAGGAGAAGCTTCTGATCATTCTGGGAGCCCTGTAAGAAAGTTTTATTTGTTGCTGGCTAAGAATCCATCCTCCTGACCTCCCATAGACTTCTTTCTGGGCTGCTTTTTTCTTTGTTCCATCTTGTCTTCAAATTTCCAATTTTTTTTAATTGATTTACTTTTTTTGTATTCTCTAGTTTACAAGAAGGAATAGAAGTCTGAAGGTTATTCCAAAGAATTGCCAGGCCTGGATTGGCTATCCCCCAAACTCTGGCAGTTGTTTAAAAGTTCAGTGTGCCGATGTCAATGGGAAAGATTTAAGGGTGTTTTCCAATCTTCTTTTTCTTTTGACCCGTCCTTAGGATCTGACACCTAGCACCCCCACCGATCAACTGTTTCCGAGAGCCAGAAGAAGTGCAGCCTTGTATATGGTGCACCCAGAATGGTATTGTTGTCTCACTCTGATTTCATTGGAAGAAAGCCCGCAATACCAATCGGACTATACAAAGTTGTGTTATTTCTGGTGTGCCTTGGCTTCTGGAAACATCTAATCAGTGGGGTTGCCAGACCCTCACTGATCTTTTATTGGTGATCTATCCTGAGAATAGGTTGTCAAGTAAAAAAAAGACTAGAAAACCACTTTAATTTTTATATTCACCATCGCAACTACCATGTTTCCCCATAAATAAGACCCTGTCTTATAGTAATTTTTGCTCCAAAAGAGGCACTAGGTCTTATTTTTGGGGGAGGTTTTTTTTTATACTTACCTAGCAAGCTAGGTCCAGGTCCCTCCTGCTCCTTTCTATAGCTCCAATGCTCTTTCCACAGTCCTCAGCCGCTTGTAAATCATTATTTCCTGGTTACGGGATTCATAAATCCCGCCTCCAGGAAGTGATGGCTGTGATTGGTTTTGTTGACCGCTGCTCAGTCAATAAATGCAGCGCTAGATAAACCAATGTGATGGCTGTAATCGGTTTATCCAGCGCTGCATTGATTGGCTGAGCAGTAAGGAAAGAACCAATCAACGGCCATTGCGTTGTAGAGGTGGGATTTATAAATTGGCTGAGCCGCAGCGAATCACAGCCATCGCATTGTTTTATCCAGCACTGCATTGATTGGCTGAGCAGTGGTGGAAGAACTAATCACAGCCATCGCTTCCTGGAGGTGGGATTTGGGAATCCCATAACCAGGAAGTGATGTACGAGCGGCTGAGGACTACGGGAACTGCGCCGAACTGCGCTGAACCTCTATAGAGCAGCGGGAGGGACCTGGTCTGAGCCTGCTGGGTAATGTATTCTTTTTGTTAATGTAGTGTAACTTATTTTCGTGGTAGGGCTTATATGTCAAGCCTCCCTGAAAATTAGGCTAGGGCTTATTTTTAGAAAAACAGAGTAGTTATTTTTATCCTCCCCATTTTTCTAAAATTAAAAAGGTAGCAACTTTATATATAAAATTGATATAAAATTTTCTATTATGTTGTTTCAATAGAAAATCCTCACCAAAATCTATGTCAAATTCTGTATCAAAATTTACACCATGGATGGGATTTTGATGTGAATCCTCAGCAGACTTCACCCCTTCAACTGAAAGGAGGAAATCTGCTGCCGATCCACGTCAAAATCCACACCAACATCTACCACGTATGAATGCACCCTTAATGTCCAAACCACTGGCTTACATAGAAGAGAGGGAGTCCCATTGCGAAGATCGAAATTAGGCTCTCATTATGCTGACGTACTAGATAAACATCCTTTGATGGTGATGTGTTTTGCCACCCAGGATAGAGGAGTCTGCTTTTGGCTTTCCTCTCCTTCTCCAACCCCTTGAGAGGGAAGTCCCGCACAGATTCTTCACATTTAGTAGCAAAGAGCATTAAACCATCCATTTTCCAGGACCCATAGAAGCTGTACACCCTTGGCCGAAGTACGATATGACCCTAGCCTTTATTTCATAAGTCTACTATTATTCCTTTTATTGTACATTGCATAATAATGGACCTGCAAAGCTAAGTAACCAGCAAAACACCATGAGAGCAACTTGTAGAGATGTCTCATAATATATATGAATGATACATTGTAGCACATTTACCATAAGCAGGAAAAACCTTTGGAATGAAAAAGTCCCCTCGGTGTACATTGTCTATGCAGACATGATAAATAATTCATATCCATATATTCTGTACAGGCATGTAGGGAATAAGTGTTTCCTGACTCTTCTTCTACTATTTAATGCATACCTACCCAGAACTATAAAGACTTTCTGCTTGCAGTATAGAAGTGATTTTTTATGGCTCATCCTTAAAGGGGTATTCAGAGTGAAGGTTATATGCTTCATAAGGCGATAACATTATAAAGTGTCTCTTTTTATAGTTATAGGAACAGGAAGTTTATATTTCTATGAATATACAACATTTATTTCTTCTCCAATATCAAGATATTGTGAATAAAGACATTATTCATTGGTGTATATAGCAGACAGCATGGCTGCTGGTCTAGAGAAAACTCTAGTTTTGGCATAAGTTCCCAGGCTGGACATTGATTTCTAGGAAAGTTGCCCTCAGATAGGTGGCGCTGCAGAGGCATGTCATCTCCCATTTGCATCGTACATCTTACAATTTTAAGAGTTGTCCAGTTGTACACTATTGATGGCCAATCCTCAGAATAAGGCCACCTGCAGACGGGCGGAAATTCCGCGGCGGCATTCCCCGCAGAATTTCCGCCCGTACACGCCTGCATAGGATTGCATTACAATACGCAATCCCATGCAGATGCCGCGGTTTGTCTGCGTGAAATCCCGCGCAGAAAACAAATTGTGGCAGAAGCCCCACACAGAAACGTCCCTCACCGGCTGCTGACTCCGCTCTGCGCATGCGCCGGCTGCCAGGCAGCCGGCACTTGAAACAGCCGGAGCTGCAGGAGCGGGTGAGTTCCGCGCTGCTCTCTCATTGAGTGGTTAGTCACCAGGGACCAGCTGTTCTCCTGGCCAATTTGCACGTGCACTGAGCTGACTTTTGCAGGAAGCAGAAAGCTCTGTTCTCTCTGTATTACAAGCAAAGTTTGCATTGATTTTAATGGGAACTTGGCCTGCAATACCAAGCCTGGCCACTGCATTGATAATGGAGCTGTCTGCTTCCTGCAGAAATCAGCTCAGTGCACAAACACACTGGGCAGTAAACAGCTGATCAGTAAGGTTCCCAGAAGAAGGATCCCTGCTGGCTTACTATTGATGACCTATCTTGAGGATAAGTCATCAATAGTTTATAACTGGACAACCCCTTTAAAGCTTAGCTCAATTCAAGTGAATGGAGTTGATCAGTAATAACAGACACATGCAATGAACAGGGGATGCACTCTTTCTGGAACGATAAAGCAGACCTTTGTTTCTTAATCTTCATAATGTCTGACAATTCCTTAAAGGGGTTGTCCAGGATTAGAAGAACATGTCTGATTTTCTTCCAAGAACAGTGCCACACCTGTTCACAAGTTTGTCTGTGATGGTACAGTTTAGCCCTTTTTACCCCAATAAAGCTGATCTGGGGCAATACCAAACACAACCCATCGACAGGTGTGGAACTGTTTCTGGAAGAAAGCAGCCATGTTTTTCTTATGCTGGACAATCCCTTTAAATCAAGTGCATAGATGTTTCCTCAGTTGTCTTTCTGGTTGGATCCTATCCATTTTTGCCTCTCTTATGGCATAGAAAAGTTGAAAATTATGATGTATGCCATATTTGCACTAAAATTGGCAACTCTTTTAGTTTCTCATCACTTTTTAAAAGTGGCAAGAAAAATGGGTGAGGTCAACCTGAAGGAGGCTTGGCAAGCATGGTTCCAACTTATCCAAAATGACCAGATTTGTGGCAAAATTATGTCCTGGGAGAGGAGGAGGAGAGGAGTATATTGCATTCAACTGTTCTCTGCCATCTCTCTGATCCATTGATTCTGGGTCACGTTTTTTGGCATCTAGGATTTGGAGCCCAGATCAGTGGACTGAAGGGGAAGCACAGAAATTTGTCCTGAAACTAAAGGGTTGCGTTACATTTTAAGCCAGAAAATAGTGCAAAAGTGACACAAATCTACCCCTGCGCATAGCAGGTGAATATTTCATTTTTATCTTAAGGGATTAGTCACACGGGCGCATCCAGGTGCCGATGCGCCTGTCTTCCTGCAGGATAAGATGGCCGCACTGCAGGTATGGACGATTCTCCGCACCGCCGGCGGAAAGAACACATGACCAGCTCAATTGCCGGTCATGTGTACTTTCTTCCAGCGCTGCGGAGAGTCATCCGCATTGCAGGTGCATCCGTCTTCTTTGTGCAGGAAAATGGGCGTATTGTTGCCTGGATGCGCTCGTGTGACTAAGCCCTAAAGGCGTGTGCCTCTTGTTAAATTTGGCACATTTTTACAACACTGTATGTACAAATTTACCAGGCTTTCTTTATTTTCTCCTGTTTACACCCAGTTTCATGTTTATAAGTTCTGTTTTTTAGGTGGTCTGTTGCCCTGCTGTTTGCAATCCACTTTTATGTAGGGGGTGTGTTGCAAGCCTACCATTCTGCCAGTAGTTCACTGCCCTGCACTTCCTTTCCCTCACTTCCCATAATAAATTCTGTTGTCTTTGGTCCAATCAGCAGAAAGGCAGTATTTGAATACCAACCCTTCTGCTTTCCCAGGACAATTGTAGAAGTCAGACATTAAAATAGTTATTAATAATGTATACACACATGCACTTGCTTTAATAGCAGGAAAGGGCAGAGATTGGTGAGATTGCAAACACTGTGCAAACAGATCTGTCAGTCTGTGAGTGCAGGGAGCAGCCTGTGAAGTCAACCCCTCCCCAACCGCTAAGAAAAAGTCCCAGCATCCTAGTAACTACAGAAGCTTAATACCTAACAACAGGTGGTGGATTGCAGAAGGGCTCGAATGAAGACCCCTAGTGGCAAATGTACATATTATAAGATTGATGAGGCACACACAGGCTACTTCATGAGCATAAATTGCCTGAAAAGTGAGTGTCCTTTTAAGACTGGTATATGAAATTCCTGTTTTAATAAATCAGTTCCATTATTTTATTTTATTTCCAATTTGCCAAAGCTTAAATTAGGTAATAACTTGTCCCTTCACAGTAGATGGTGTGAACCAGTATAGATTCCTGTCCATTGGAGACAGGGTACAAGGTAACAGAGAAGGGAACAAATAATGTTCCCTTTTGCCATTTATTAAGACGATTGTGGTGGCATGACCCTTCACTGGGAGAGGCTTCAATTTGGTTCTCGCTATGTAACTACTTCTCTTCTGTCTATGCACGTCATCAGCCAAGTAGCCCATAAATTTGGTCCTCACAAGAGCAATGTCTTAGGAGAGGCAAATGTATTTCATTAAGATAGTTGATCAAATTGAGGATTTTCCCACTCGGCTAGTTTAGCGACTTTGTGGAAGATTTTGTGTATATATGCTCATGGCTATTAAGGGACATATATGATCGTTGTAGAAGTATATATTTGTCTTCTTTTTATTGTCATCTTTCTTAAAGCACATTCTTGAAGTAGGATCTGCCATAATTGCTGTATCTTACCGATCATGCCAAGCTTCACTCTTTCTGCTTCAGTATTGTGCGCTTTCTTCCTTTATTTGCTTACAATACCAATCGGCAACTCTTGGCTTTTTTTTATCCTTCTTTATTTTGCCCATAAAAACTCTTTATTTTTGCCTTTCTTCGCTTAAAGGGAACTTGTCACCACGAAAATGCTGTCCCACCTCTGACACCATGTTATAGAGCAGAAGGAGCTGAGCAGATTGATATGTAATTGTGTCTAAAAAGATTCAGTAGAACCTATTGATTGAAATCCCTGCTCATTTTAAGCTCAGGAGTCCAGTGGGTGGTCCTACACTGACAGCTGTCAATCACTGATAGGACCGCCCACTGGACTCCTAAGACAAAACAGTGATTTCAAAGAATAAAACATGAGTTATTCTGAATCTTTTCCCACCAACCTATATATCAATCTGTCCACCTTCTCCTGCTCTACAACATGAATCTGGTGGTTCAGACGACTTGTTCAACTTGACAGGTTCCCCTTAACAACCTGATTATTAGGGTTGTTGACCCAAAGTCTCTCCTGCACCAATTGTATGATGAAGACTGGTTACAGTCTTAGAGCTGCACCAGCCAGTTTTAACCTTCCTTTAGGTTATCAAGCGTATAGCCAGAATACATGACTGGTTTCATGTTCTTATAGCGGATTCGACAGGGGGTTGGGGGGGGGGGGCAGCTGCATTTGGTGATAACAATCATTTTGCTGTTGCAGAATAGGAAAGCCTTTGGGTGAGTAATGTGCAGAAATGTGATATGTACTGTATGTGTGCACAGGTCTGGTTTATACACTGCGGTGGCAAGAATGTTCCTCTACGTGATGTTTGTGGCTTTCTTCGTGCTTTCATAGACTTACATTTCCCTTTCACTCAGACATGCTTGGTATGTGCCGATTGCACTGTAATGGTCTGACCTCAGTGGGATCACAGTGACTTTTGGTGAACGTTATCCTCACTTGAAAGCTCTTGTCATTTGTTCAATTTCCAGTTATTTGCAGTGGATATTTGTTTCAGGAACAGCAGTTGGATGAAAAGGACGCACGCCGCTTTCAACTAAAAATTGCAGAATTAAGTGCGATTATTCGGAAACTGGAAGACCGCAATGCTTTGCTTTCGGAAGAGAGGAACGAACTGGTATGTGCATCGGTGTTTACTCCAAATTATTCCATTTCTGACTTATTATGCTAAAGCCGAGAAGGAAATGGAACTCCAGAAGTTGCAAGTTATGAGAGGTGTTACCATGAGCCAGTATGGGGGGGGGGGGGGGGCACTAGGGTACTTTTTTATTTCCATTATGGGGTCTGCTCTCATTTATGTAAAGTTTTTTCACTCTTACAACTCAATACAATACAATCGTTAAAATTCTGTCTCGGAACTGGAGGGAAATTTATTACTTGTTCTTCTCTGCTGTCCATACGATCTGCCATTCAAGGTCTAGGTTTCAGACATACAAGATGGTCAGCACAATCTTCAGACAAATCCCCACAGTTCATTGTCTGTGTTAGGCTACTAATGCACTATGCCTGATCTCTGATTGGCCAGAGCTCTTCACATGATGCAGGCTGGACAATCAGACAGCACTGCACAGTGTGCAATAGCTAGACAGAAAACGGCATTGGCCATCTTCAATGGCCGAAACCAGAATGGTGGATCTGACAGATGGCAGAGAATATCAAGTACAGGTAATATAACCTCATCCCTTCTGTTCCTGGATCAGAATTGTACCTCGAAACTGGAGGAATAACCCATCTCTGATCAGTCAGGTGGGTCATAAAGGATCATGGCCAACTCTGATCAGCTGTTCAAATATTGATATTTTTTGGACTGCCTAATCTATGATAACATTTTGCTGCCTGGGTCATTGGACAAGAAGTATTATCATGGGCACACAAGAAGAGGGGTTCTTCTCACAGTAGTCTGTAAAGGTGGCCATATGCACGTTATAGTTGATTTCTACCCAAACAACCATTCATGATACTCCAAAAAGTAATCTCCCGCAGCTACTGTCCTGACAGTATCTGATCCCTGCTACACTTTTCTTCCTTTTGTATGTCATATGACCACTGCAGTCAATTACCCGCTGTATGCAACTGATGATGAAATAATGATCAGCCAGTAATTGGTTGCAGCAGTCATGTAACCCTGTGACCAGACAGCATTGCTGGAGCCAGAGGAAGAGTGCAGTTGGGATTGGGCACCATCAGATTGGCAGCTGCAGGGGAAAAGGCGAAGTGATTGTGACTTTTGTTAAGTTTTTATACAGGGCTAGACACATTTAAATGTATTATTTTCTTGCAAGACCACCCCTTTAACAATGAACAAAGCTGACAGATAACAGACTGTCGTAGTCTTTAACAAAGTTGGATGCATTTAAAATTTTTACCCAATAGTTTCTTATTCTTAGAGCATTCTTAGAAGATGGTTTATTCTTCATCTTCTGTCATTGAACACTTATGACTAGAGATGAGCGAGTATACTCGCTAAGGCACATTACTCGAGCGAGTAGTGCCTTAGCCGAGTATCTCCCCGCTCGTCTCTAAAGATTCGGGGGCCGGTGGGAGGTGGGGAGCAGCGGGGGAGAGCAGGGAGGAACGGAGGGGAGATCTCTCTCTCCATGTCTTCCCCCCGCAACTCACCTGTCACCCGCCGCCGGCCCCCGAATCTTTAGAGACGAGCAGGGAGATACTCGGCTAAGGCACTACTCGCTCGAGTAATGTGCCTTAGCGAGTATACTCGCTCATCTCTAATTATGACCAATTTGAACAATTATAATGACCAATGTGAACTAAAATGTGTATGACCTCATTGGTGTAATTATTGCGGGTGGTGGTGTTGCGACGCAGAATTCAAGATACCATGCAGCAGAAGGAGTAACCAAAGTGTACAGTATTTATTGAAACACACAAAAAATAGAAATGATCAATGATAAAACAACAATAATGATTTAGCAAGTTAACTTTTACCGTCGTTTAACTTGGACCTAACCACTGCTAGCTAAAACTTAGGAATAATCATACATTGCAAGCAATAACACTCGACTGAGAGCGATGCCGAGTATTAGAATGTACAGGTTATAGAATAAAATACACAACTTTCCCTTTGAGGGTAACACTCCAATATAGTCTTTTAGAAAGGTCGATTCCCATATGCATGCACAATGTCTCTTTAAATAACACAGACTATGAATTTGGGTTTCAGAAACTTAGCAATAGTTCAGAGTCCTTAGTATAAGCTCTAGCTTCTGCAGAAGGCCTGCTGACTGATTACAGTTTAACTCTTTACTTGGTGTGCACACAAAGAGTTTTTTTTTTTTTTTTAGGCCAGCCTCACTTACAGTTCTGTGGGACATAAATCTCCACTGCTCTTAACCCCAGCTTGTCTGAGGTCAGGAGGCTGAATCTATTGTGCTGTCCTCAGTCCTTATCACAGTCCAGTTGCCCTCTCCAGGTTGGAGCCATAGCACAGCTGCTTTCTCCTTCATGGCTCCAGGCAACAGGCACTGCAGGTCTCTCAGCTTTCTGAACTTTGTCTACCACCAATATCTGGACATGAAGATGAGATTACTTTAATGGCTAGAAAGAAGGATGTTTTTCCTATAGAAATCTAAAACATTTCTAATTGTGGGCAATGAAGACATGTATAAATATATTGGGGCAGATTTACTGTTAGTAATGCGCCACTTTTCTGTTTTGCACCATATTTATGATGTATTTTAGACACTTTCAGAAACCTTATAAAACACGTTTGCAAAAAGGGCATGATGTTCATGAAAATGAGGTGCAGACTAAATGCATCAAAATGTGGGTGCAAAAATCTGGCACAAACTAAGCCAACTTTAGTAGGTGGTATAAAGTTAGACTAGACAGTCTAAAGATGCAGCAGATCTATCATCCAGCAGAGCTACTGTGACCCATTTTAATACTGTCTAGTCCAACTTTGCACTGTCTAAGTATTAGACAGGATCAGTAAATCGGACCATTGTATCTGAACCATGTTAATTTGATGAGTTGCACACTCCTCTCTCCTCTAACATCATCCACACTTTTGTGTTCCAGCTAAAACGCCTCAGAGAAGCAGAAAGTCAATATAAACCTATTCTAGACAAAAACAAACGCCTTAGTCGGAAGAATGAGGAAATGTCCCATTCACTGCGCCGCATGGAAAACAAATTAAAGTTTTTAACACAAGAAAACATAGAAATGGTGAGTAATGTCCAAAACCTAATATCACATCTGGAACTATTATGTTCTTATGCAGGATCCTCACATATTATAGTTGGTTTAGCTGTATTTATGCCAGCGTGATCAAGATGACCGCTGGGGATGGTGAACTTACAGATGTAGTAGAGCTGAATGTATTTTTTATATCGGCATATGAACTTCATAGAGGAGGTCTACAGCTCTATATACCCTTCTATGGGCCAGAACAAAGAGACTGGTAGAGACAGTAGCTCTTGTTTTGGTAGACCTGGTCTAGTCCCACATTATATGGTCAGTCATTTATTTGATGTAGCATTGTACATACCCATTCAATGGCTTTTCTGGTTACAATTCATCAAATAACTATTGCCACCAGGTTTCCCATACAAGCCACACTGTAATATACTTACATTTTGTGAAGTGTCCCATTTGCCCAATCTCAAGGTGGTCACATTTTCCTACTTCTGCTGCTCTGCTGTTCCCAGATGCCTTCACATCCAGCTAGGAACGGCATGTCATCACTGACATCACTGACTGCTGAGCCTGGATGTCTCCTCCTTGATTTCTATATTATCCGCATATGCACAGTTAGTTCTGGCTGGTGCGCATGAGTTGGAGCAAGATACATCCCAGTCCAACTTGGCATTGTACATCAAGAACTGGAAGTGATGGAACAAAAAAAAAAAAACTCACGGGGGTAACTTCAGGAACAAGAAAGAAGACTTAAAACAAGTCTCCAGTCCTGAGACAAAGTTTGTTCAAAGTTACATTATCTGGTGCTCCCCATTTCCCAGTTCGGCCACTGATCCACCTGTTCAGTAGCTGCTCTTATCCCTTCCAACATGGCCATGGCATTCTGGTGACTACTTGTTGCACACTGTTCTTCATTAGTCAGACAGGGCATGCTGCTTCCTGATTAATCTTTACTGCTCACATTAGCGGCACAGACCAATCAGACCAACATGCGATGTCTAAAGCCCCATTTGCAGGCAAAGATAATCACTCAAACTTTGTTCAAAAGGTAGCTTGAATGATAGTTTGAGCGATCATTTTGCATAAACTACTAATGGGCACTAATGCGCATTAGTAGCTTATTAGCTTCATTTGCGTGCAAATGAGGCTCCCTTTGCTGTATGCAAATAACAGCAGGTGGTCTGTTATCTGCATACAGCTTCATTGTTCTCCCGCAAGACAGCAGCTGAAAACAATCTTATCAGTGCTCCCGCAGAGAATCACAGCATGCGGTCCCTGCTATCAGCTGGCCGGCTGAACAATGTTTTTTTGGCTGAACTAAAAATCATTATTTGGCCAAGAAGCAGACGATGGTAGAACTTATACGCAACGATTATTGCTCAAAAGGGAGAACGGGGAAAGTGACTTGTTATTTGTATAGCGCCAACTTATTCCGCAGCGCTTACAAAAGACATCATTTGAACAAATTTTGGGTGATAATCAGAGATGAGCAAGCATACTCACTAAGGGCAATTCCTCGATCGAGCATTGCCCTTAGCGAGTACCTGCCCGCTCGGGAGCAAAGATTCGGCTGCCAGCGGCGGGGGAGAGCAGGGAGGAACAGAGGGAAGATCTCTCTCCCCCCTCACCTGTCACCTGTGCCGGCACCCGAACCTTCTCTGCTGAGCGGAGAGATACTCGCTAAGGACAATGCTCGATTGAGCAATTGTCCTTAGTGAGTATGCTTGCTCATCTCTAGTGTTAATAATTGCATGTAAATGGGGCTTTAGACTACCAATGCACCACCAGTGCCCAGTGTGCATTGAGTAGTCTAAGAATCACCACTGCCATCTTAGACATATGGAGAGGAGCCTCAAGTACAGCCTGATTGGCAACCTCACCTCCAGTCCCTGATATCAGAGAGTTACTTTAGAGATACATGGGAAAATTAGTAGATCATTTAGGGAAACAATGAGTATTTTTTAGAAATCATTCTGGGAGTTGGAAACCCCCTTTAATGTTTTGTCATCTATAACACCACTACAGTTTTACTTCAGTTCATAACCATATGTACTTTTTACATTTACTCATTTAGAGACAAAAGGCCGGCACGATACGAAGACCCAGCTCTTTGAATGATCTTGACCTAAGTCGAGAAGAGAGGGAAATCGACTTTTTAAGGCTACAAATTAATGAGCAACAAATAATAATTGATGACCTTTCTAAGGTAAAACATATAAAGCTTTAATTCTTGCACCTCTGACCAGAATTCACATGTGGTTCCAGGAAAGCTTTCTCAGTTCTCTTCAGGCTGGTTGTTAGTAATCAGATGAGACAATGTAGCAGTTTGGTTAGTAAATAGATAACTGTTGCAAACATCATGTTACAAATGTTATGGTGTTATTTCCATCTTTCTTCCCAGACATTGGAGACTGCAGGCTATGTGAAGAGCGTCCTTGTAAGTACTAGACACATGTCTATTTCACTTTTAAGAAGTTGAGGGGCATAAAGTGTAACTGTGCTTTCACAAATCTGAAAGTTAACAGAACTGCAATTTATTGCAATTGAAATGCCAGTTTACACGCTCGCATGTTACACCTGTCCCATGGAATAGAATGGCAATTAAACACCAAATTAGGCCGCCTGCAGATGGCCGGTTTGGATCCGGCAGCGAGAATTCTCGCCGCGGGACCCGACCCGAGCGCTTGCAGAGAGCAGCGCGTACTTACCCGCGCCCCGCAGCTCCGGATCTCTCATGTGCGGGCTGCCGGGCAGCCGGCGCATGCGCAGACCAGAGCCGGTGGCCGGTGAGTGACATGCTGCAGCTTGTTTGCCGCGCGAGATTTCGCATGGCCAAACCGCAGCCGTCTGCCTAGGATCGCGTTTGCTATCGCAATCCTATGGCAGCTTCCAAGGGCGGAAATTCCGCGGGAAATCCCGCGGCGGAATTTCCGCCCATCTGCAGGCGGCCTTAGGGCCAGCAGTATTTGTTTTCCTGTGCTGAACAAAGGGTGACTCCCTCCCCCTCTCTTTTTTTTAAAGCTACTATAGACTTCTATGGCAGTTTTCTGCGTAACACGGACAAAGATAGGGCAAGTCTCACTTTTTCTCGGATGCAAATTTTGCACGCCAGAAACTCGCTCGTCTCAACGAATCCATTGAAATCAGTGCCTTTGATTTGATGCTTTATACGCGCAAGATTTTCACGTACGGAAATGCCTCCGCAAACGCGTATGTCTATTTAAGCCCTAAGTCTCAATATTTAAACCTTTCCAATCCACTGCCTGACCTCTGAAGACATTATGATTTAAGGCTGTACAGCTCCGATGTTGGAAGACGTCCGTCGGGGTTCTCTTACTGTATATTGCCAGCCTCTCTGCTGTCGGAGCCTATCCAACGTGTTACCTAATGCAGTACTGGCTTTAGCCAGCAGATAGCGACGTTGTATAACGGCAGAAAAATTAAGCAAGCTCCCTTGGAAAACCAGGATACAAATTGGATTGGAAAGGGTTAATAGGTGATCTGTCAGTGAGGCTGGACTGACAGCTTAGTTTCCCTCTGCTCTCTCCTGTCCTGCACCTTCTTTTCAGTTAATGTATGACCTCATAAAGTTTATCTTTGCTTTGGTCATAAATTAGCTCATGAAAAGCGCAGAAAAAAAATAATAATCAGCCCATCAGCCTCAATGACAGACCTCCGACTGAGACTTAGACTATAGTATACAGCAGTGATATGTAGAAGCTGTAGAAGATAAACGGGGAAAACATTTTAACTAAATCTTATTGCAGAAATGATTGTCAGACCAAAATCTATACATTTAAGTAAAAAAAATGTTGTCCCCTGAAGATGTCCACAGCCTCTAAATTAGCGCCTGCAGAGCTCTGTACATGAATGTTGCTCATACTATTTGCACTTTTAAAGGAGTATTACAGATTCAGCAAATAAAGATCATTGCTTGCAGTCATAGAATGGGAAAGTGGGAAAAGTTTGTCCTGATCCCACAATGCACATAGGTGCTTGTTAAAAAACAAAGCTCTGATAACTGCACTGTAACAAGCCCAGCATGGGTGTCCATCCCAGGGACAGGAAGTAAGCAATAATTGCATTTACATGGTTGACCTCCGTGACCTCTGTTATCTCCATTGGCGGCGGGCGGGTATCAGTTGTTAAAGATGGCTATCACCCATCATGTATGTAGCTGGCTCAGCTCCCGAGCCCCATCCATACACAGACACTAGAGATGAGCGAACGTACTCGTAATGAGTACTTACGCACCCGAGTACCGCCATTTTCGAGTACTTCAGTACTCGGGCGTAAAGATTCGGGGGGCGCGGGGGGGGGGGCGGGGAGAGGCGCGGCGGTGCGGGGGGTAGCAGCGGGGAACAGGGGGGAGCCCTCTCTCTCTCCCTCTCCCCCCCACTCCCCACTGCTACCCCCCGTGCCGCCACGGCGCCCCCCGAATCTTTACGCGCGAGTACTGCTGTACTCGAAAATGGCGGTGCTCGGGTGCGTAAGTACTCGTAACGAGTACGTTCGCTCATCTCTAACAGACACCCAACGTGTCAGGGAGAGATTAAAGGTGTTTTCCAGGGAAATACTATTGATGATGTATCCTCAGGATAGGTCATTAATAGGTGATCAGCTGGGGTCTGCCGCTCGGGACCCTGACTGATCAGCTGAGTGCGTGCATGCTGTCAGCGCAGCAATAACACAGAGTTCGGAGCAGAAGCCTCTGTGCTGACCTCTGTGTAGTGGCCAGAACTTGTAACTGCAAGCACGACTCTCATTGAAATCAATGGGATCCGTGCCTGCAGTTACAAGTGCTAGCCACTATAAAGAGGTCGGCGCTGAGGCTTCCGCTGCTTCCCCTCTGACCTCTGTGTATTTGGAGCAGAAGTCTCTGCGCCGACCACCCATGTAGTGGCCAGCGCTTGAACTGCAGGCACGGCTTCCATTAAATTCAATGAGAGCCGTGCCTGCAGTTACAAGCGCCGGCCACTACACAGAGGTCGATGCAGAGGCTTCTGCTTCAACCTTTATTTGTTGCGGCACTGACAATGTGCGCCCACTCAGCTGATCAGTTGGGGTCCTGAGTGGCGGACCCCAGCCAATTAACTATTGATGATCTATCCTGATGATAGGTTATCAGTAGTATTTCCCTGGAAAACCCCTTTGAGGACGCAGTGATGTTTTGGGTTTATTTATCTCCACTTTCCAAAAGCCTTAAAGGGGTTGTCCCGCGAAAGCAAGTGGGGGTATACACTTCTGTATGGCCATATTAATGCACTTTGTAATGTACATTGTGCATTAAATATGAGCCAAACAGAAGTTATTCACTTACCTGCTCCGTTGCTAGCGTCCCCGTCGCCATGGTGCCGTCTAATTTCAGCGTCTAATCTCCCGATTAGACGCGCTTGCGCAGTCCGGTCTTCTCCCTTCTGAATGGGGCCGCTCGTGCCGGAGAGCTGCTCCTCGTAGCTGCGCCCCGTCACGTGTGCCGATTCCAGCCAATCAGGAGGCTGGAATCGGCAATGGAACGCACAGAGCCCACGGTGCACCATGGGAGAAGACCTGCGGTCCACCGTGGGTGAAGATCCCGGCGGCCATCTTCGCAAGGTAAGTAAGAAGTCACCGGAGCGCGGGGATTCGGGTAAGTACTATCCGGTTTTTTTTTTAAACCCCTGCATCGGGTTTGTCTCGCGCCGAACGGGGGGGCTATTGAAAAAAAAAAAAAACACGTTTCGGCGCGGGACAACCCCTTTAACTTTTTTTATTTTCCCATCAACATAACTAAATGCCAACTTGTATGTTGCAGAATGAGCTGTTATATTGATTAGCACCATTTTGGGGTACAAATGACTTTTTTTTATTAGTTTCCTTACATTTTTGGGAGGCAGAATGAACAAAAACGCATTTTGGCTTTGTTTAGTTTTTTTTTTTACAGTGTTCATCATACAGAATAAAACAATGTGCTCAATGTATTGTAAGGGTGATTACGATGCAGCAATGCCATGTAGGGGGTTAACATTGGGGACGTATCTGTCGGTTACAGCCCCTAAAACAACCTAGCGATATATGCTTCTTGAATTTCCCATGCCAGTCACATACTGGAAAACTACTTACAACTTATTTTAATTTCTATCCGCAGGACCGAGAAAAGCTTTTAAGATTTAGGAAGCAACGGAAAAAAATGACTAAACTCCCTAAGGTAAAATATGCTTTCCTGTAGGAAGATTTCAGTTCGGAATAAATGATTTAAGGAAAAAAACGTTCTGTCTCTAAGCAGAGAGAAGTAGCAATGCCTGTAAATTGTGCTTTATTAGTGTCATTCGTGATGCCTCTCCATGTTATTGAGATCTTTGAAGAGTAAACCCCTTGACTTCTGTAAATATTAGCACGGGTCGTTTTAGTCTCTGGTAGAGGTGCGGGAATCAGGATGGATTTGCATCGCTGATTGCCTATTAACCCTTTGCAATCCAAATTAGAATTCAGTGTTTCCTAGGGGGCTTTCTCTTTTTGCCATGATACAATAGCGCCATCTGCTGGCTAGAGCCAGTACTGCAGTATGGGACATGCTGGAGAGGCCCCGACAACAGAGTGGCCAGTAATCTACAGTAAGAATACCCTGCCGGACGTCTTCCGACATCGGAGCTGTACAGCCTTCAATCAGAATGTCTTTAGACGTCAGACAGTGGATTGGAAAGGGTTAAAGAATTGCTTCAATCTGCATATCGCTAGAATATGGAATCATCTCCAAATCAGTGGGACCCCCCATTATTCCTGAGAATGAAGGGGCCGCAACACTGGTTTAACACTCAAGAGTTATTTCCTGCACCGGTCACCCTCGTCTATCCCCTGTGCAGGGAATTGAAAAGTTGCTCTTTGTAAATGTAACCTTGCTGCATGTCCCTGCAGAGGGGAGCGTTACTGTGCAAGGGAAACTTTGCAGGAGTGTTGCTAAGCCAGAACTGCCACTTCTTCCTTCTGTGGATCGGCAGGGGTCCCGATACTGATCAGAAAGTGGTAGCATATTGTAGCGATATGGAATGTGGAATATTTGAGAATATCATATAATAAATCATTGTAAGTTGTGGTAGGGGCATACATAAAACTCAAGGGGCCCCATAGCAGAACACAGAAGAAGCCCCCGCTTCCCTGTAGGCTTAGATACAGCAGCTCAGCTTTAGTATACCTCTAAAGAATCACCTAATAATAATCAGATACCAGCTCTACACAGTGATAGTGATTGCAGTACAGGTACCTCCAGTAAGCACAGGTGACTTCTCAGGTTGGTGAGCCCTGTTGCGTTTTTCTTCTTTATTCAGTCCCAGAGGACTTCTTGTTGTACACTCTGCCCATCAGGGAAAACGGGAGGAGTTTAGTACCGTGTTAGCCAGTAGAGCAAAGTGTGATTGTTCTCAGTAAGAAAAATGAAGTAATCTTGTAGATATGATACCTTTTAATAACTAACAAAAATACATGGTGTTATTGTAAGCTTTTCGATCCTATCAGAATCCTTCCTCAGGCATAATAAAAAGGATTGGGATGGGGCACATATACACATGAACACATGGGAGTATACAGACACGATGAGCTTAATTTGCACTACCAGAGAAAGCATGAGAGGGCACAGACATTGTGATTAATAGCACTTAGATAAATATCAGGGAGGGAAGGAGGGAGGAGCAAAACAGTAAATGACAAGGAATGCAAAAACTTGGAATCTCTACATTGCTGTTAGGGGGTCAACACCAGGCCAACTTGTCACCACCGTTGTGGGTTTCTCATTTCTCACAATCTCTATTTGTGTAAAAAAAAACCTCTGAGATTCATACTGTATCCGGCAGTATCATAGATAGTTATAAGCTTATATTCCCAAATTCTTCTGTGACGTTGGGTCCTAAAATTGCCTTTATGTATGATAACCCTCCCCATCCATAGCAGTGGCATGACCTGTCTAAATTGGAGGAACCCCGTTGGGTTTTGGGTATTTAGTAAAACTAGATTTCTGATCAGTCTTGGATAATGGAGTACAGCTACAGGTATAGCAAAGTGTAACTGGAGACTTATCGTGTTAAGAAAAAGCTTTATTATAAATGTTACTTGCCCTTTCAATAGCTTTTCAATGGCTTAAGATAACTTATGGCAGAAAGTTCAAGCACTGAGGTCAATTTAAACTTTGCTATATCCGTACAATAAGAAGTTAAACACAGTTTGTACACAATCATCATTTACTTGGCTTCAGCATCACCAAACACTTTCACTGTTACTAAGTTACAACAGCAGGAATAATGAAACAATAAAGCGCCTGCTGGCAACTTTACTTACTGCTTCACTCCTGATGTTAAAAGACCCCGTTTTTTGATTTTGCTGAAATAAAGTAAAGTGAAAAGCCGCTGAGTAAAATAGGAAACCTTCTTAGTTATGTTGCATCAATAAGATTTCTTTAAGGGGTTGTGCAGAAATTCGACAAAACAGCCGCCATCTATGCAGCTTGTAGTGACCGGTACTAGGATGGGAGAATACATGTGCAGACCAACGGCAGATAGGGACGGATCCTAAGCAGGGGCGTAACTATAGAGGATGCAGGGGATGCGGTTGCACCCGGGCTCAGGAGCCTTAGGGGGCCCATAAGGCCTCTCTTCTCCATATAGAGAACCCATTACTATAAGTAAAGCATTATAGTTGGGGGCCCTGTTACAGGTTTTGCATCGGGACCCAGGAGCTTCAAGTTACGCCTCTGGTCCTGAGGCTACACTGTGCAGAACAGAATTACTGCTGAAACATGTGATTGGCTGAGCGGTCATGGGCACAATGATCTGCACATGACGCAGCCCGCTACTTCTTTGTCCAAAATGGCCAGGACGCGTTGCTCCACTGCTGGACGGTGAGCCACTTAAGGGTGACTACCCACTACAGCTTTATTTTCACTGCGAAATTCGCAGCGTTTTTTTTCTGCAGGGCTCTATGGGACTTGTAATGTTAAAATCGCGATCGGGAAAAATTTTGCGCGATCGCGATTTTAACATTACAAGTCCTATAGAGCCCTGTAGAAAAAAAAACGCTGCGAATTTCGCAGTGAAAAGAAACTGTAGTGGGTAGTCACCCTAAGAAGGTAAGCACATTTTTTGCTTGAAAGCAATGGGATAGAATGCTGGGGACTTCTGCCACAGCTGTGACAGCTGTGGCAGGAGTTTCCTTCGTCAACGCTTCTCTTTTCAATGGGGCTAGCGCTGCTGCAGCTGGCCCCACTGAAATGACTGCCGATATCCCGGCGTGATGCTGGCTTTTTTCTCGCACTGCGATGCAATACTCTCGCATCGCAGTGGAGAAAAAAACGCCAGTGAGTGTCCACCCTAAGGAAGAGTAGAGGGGGATAATGACCTCACATGATCTAGACCCTATGCTTCTCTTAATACATCCCAGAATTAGTCCAAATAATAAAAAAAAGTCATGAATTCATACTAAAAAGAGACAGATTTTATCTTGTTCTGAACCTCCATTGTACAAGATGGCGTCTCATATTCGTATGTCCTATGGATGTCAAAGAGCGGGGTTCCCCAATCGAGACCCCTCTATGTTCCAGAATGGAGAAACTCTCAGTAAGATGGCTCCTATCCTGACAGACCTTCTGTCATCCAGGTATTCACATGAAATACTGTAATACTGCATTTCCCCTGCAGCGGCGGGAAATGTCAGGCTGGCAGTCAATTACCACGGAAAAATCAGCTGTTTGCAGTTGGTGTGGAGAGTAGGACTCAGGCCTCAGTCACACGGGCGCATCGGCTGTTACTGCAGGTAGCAGACGGCCGTACCTGAAGACGGACCTCTCTGTGCAGCGCCGGAGGAAAGAACATGGGACCGGCTTCATTGCCGGTCATGTGTTCTTTCATCAGTGCTGCAGAGAGATGTTAGTCTGACTATTGCTCAAATCACATGTATGCAGTCCTGGCGCCATTTTTGCTGATATGCGCGACACTTTAGAATTGTGTCGGCAGTAGTGAGTTGTCATCAGTGACAAACTCATGTGATAATTTACTACATTTTTCAATTACCACTTAGAGACTTGCATCGGGCTTCTATTGGCTTGTGCTCTTGGCCTGCACTTCGGGACATTGCATTGTTTGAAATAGTCTAAAAGTTCCAATTTCCCATGAAATGACATGACATGTACAGCACTGCGGGACAAAGTCCATCCAATAATGTACCTTCCATTTCTACCTTCTAGCCGGTAGTGGAAACATTTTTTGGCTATGATGAAGAAGCATCTCTGGATTCTGATGGCTCCTCAATCTCCTACCAAACAGACCGCACTCCCTGCACTCCGGATGAGGATTTGGAAGAGGTGATCTGATTTCATTAATTATTTACTTTACACAATTAACCCATTAAGGACTCAACCACTTAGGATGCTAGGGATTTGTTTCTTGTTTTTGCCTTACCGGAGTCCAACAGCCACAACCTTAGTTTCTTTTTCTTATTTCTAGAACTAGATGACAGCTTAATTTTTTTTCAGGACAAGCTGTTTTTTTTAAACTGCGCTCTATTAACCCTCTAAAGACATGGCCTAGTTTAGTACTTAGGGATGAAACAAATTTTTAGGATTTTCATCTACACCTTTCAAATGTCGTAACGCTTTCATTTTCTCACTGACATAGTTGCATGCAGGATTGTTTTTTTTTTGCCGGTTGATGTGCTCAAGAAGATACCAAAATTATACACTCATTGTCAAAAATCAAATCAAGCACCTAGAAGGAGTTTTCGGAATCAAATGAAGCTTTCTCAGTGTGATTGTAACATTGATATGTGATTACAATATCAGAGCAAAAGGAGAATTTATTGGGGAAACCTGACCCCTTGAAGGAGGCTCTAGTACCCTGTTGTACCGCCTCTAGCTTGGATACAAGATGTGATACGGACAGGGTAGAAGGCTGTAGTACCCTGTTGGGCCACCTCTATTTTGGATACAAGATGTGATATGGGCAGGCATGGAGGCTCTAGTACCCTGTTGTACCGCCTCTACCTTGGATATAAGATGTGATATGGGCAGGCATGAAGGCTCTAGTACCCTCTTGTACTGCCTCTAGCTTGGATACAAGATGTGATACGGGCAGACATGGAGGCTCTAGTACCCTGTTGAGCACCTCTAGCTTGGATACAAGATGTGATACGGGCAGGCATGGAGGCTCTAGTACCCTGTTGAGCACCTCTAGCTTGGATATAAGACGTTATACCGGCGGGCATGGAGGCATACAGGTTCCATATGATATCCTGTGGCTTTCAGTCCACATTTGTTGTAACTGAGCCTCTATATTGTGCAAACTTGTAAACTGTAAAAGCTGGCATCCCAGATGGTCTCATACATATTCTATTGGCAATAAATCTGGGCAGGCCACGAAAGTGCGGCAATGTTGTGGGGACATTCCTGTGACCCCTTTGTGTGCGCGGCTGATCATCATCCTGCTGGAAAATGCCTGTTGGAAGCCGCCATGAGGGGAACACATGTGGCTGCAGGATGTCCTGAACATAATGCTGAGCTGTCATTATCCCTTGTACCTCTACTAGGGGTGACCGACTGTTGTATGCAGTGGCCCCCAGACCATCACACCAGCAGGGAGCAGTGTGCCGCTCCACAGCAAAGGCATGATTGAGGCGCTCACTCCAAGTCTCCAGACCCGAACATGGCTATCAGTGCCTAAACTAAACCTGGATTCATGCTAAATACCATTTGGATCCATCCTGTAGCAGTCTAGTTTCATTATTCATGATACCACTGCAAATGGAGAAGATAGTTGTTAGGTATCAAAGACAGTACACATAATGGGCGCCATGAGACTATATGTCCCTTAGCCAAGCACCTGGAAATGGTTCTGACAGACATAGGGATGTAACAACGGCGCCCCCTGTCTCTGGATGATGGACAATGAAACAGTTGGAACTGCTTGTCAGACGCTCCTCTCTGTTAGTGGTTTGTAGAGGGGGTCCTGAGCCCGGTCACCTTGTGTGCCCTCACACATCCACTGGTCCCAACATCTCCTAACAGTCTGGTAATAATAGCTCAGGTTGTCGGCAATTCATGGATACGACCATCCAGCTTCTCACCTCCCAATAATGCGCCCCTCTCAGACTCTGGTAACGGGGTGACATCTCTTCTCTGCATCGTAGAGGCGTCTAGTGGTCAATAAGCTCTACACAAGCGGAAGAAGAGGTCAACTACACACGAGGAGCCTCCGAGAGCCTCTTATAGGCCAAGGGGGGAACCACTTTTAGGGCCTCCGGTGACAAGACCGTTCATCTAATCACCACAATTCTCATCATTTACAGATCTGCCCGAGATGGAACTGCAGGACGAGTCTTGCAGCAAAATAACAATTCATTCTAGGGAGTTGATTGTTTTTTTGACTAAGAGTGTATATATTTTTACATTTTTCGATTTTTGCACAATAAAACACCTTTTTTAGAAAATAAATTTTTTTGACATTGCTGCATTCAAAGACCCAAAACATTTTTATTTTTCTATGGACAGAGATATGCAGGGGCTTGTTTTTTTATGTAAAGAGCTGTCGTTTTTACTGGCATCGTGTTTGCTGTATATATGACTTTTTAAAATTAATTTTATTACATTTTTGGGAGGCGATTCAGGCGAATTGAGCTAAAGGGGATTTAGGCTCCTTTTTTTCTTAATAGTGTCTGCAGTGATGTCAGGTGAAGGTATAGAGATGTTAATATTTTTTCATCTTACATTATTATGTTCCAAGAAGAAAGTATAACTATTGTTGCCATGTAATAGAACTGTATTTGAACATGATAGGGTATGGCTAAGGAAGAGACAGACCTGCGATTCCGCCAGCTGACCATGGAATACCAGGCCCTACAGCGGGCATATGCACTTCTACAGGAACAAGTTGGTGGAACCCTTGATGCAGAACGGGAAGTTAAGGTAATATTTTCGTCTATCCCTCTTAATTAATTAAACATTCTCATACGGGCAGACTTATTGGCCAAGTGCAGGGACAAAAATATGGGACTTACAGTGGGAAAAAAAGTATTTAGTCAGATACCAATTGTACAAGTTCTCCCACTTAAAAAGATGAGAGAGGCCTGTAATTGTCATCATAGGTAGACCTCAACTCTGAGAGACAACATGAGAAAACACATCTAGAAAATCACATTGTCTGATTTTTAACGCATTTATTTGCAAATTATGGTGGAAAACAAGTATTTGGTCAATAACAAAAGTTCATCCCAATACTTTGTTATATATCCTTTATTGGCAATGACAGAGGTCAAACGTTTTCTGTAAGTCCTCACAAGGTTGGCACACACTGCTGCTGGTATGTTGGCCCATTCCTCCATGCAGATCTCCTCAAGAGCAGTGATGTTTTGGGGCTGTCGCTGGGCAACACGGACTTTCAACTCCCTCCAAAGGTTTTCTATAGGGTTGAGATCTGGAGACTGGCTAGGCCACTCCAGGACCTTGAAATGCTTCTTATGAAGCCATTCCATCATTGCCCGAGGTGGTGCGCTTGGGATCATTGTCATGCTGAAAGACCCAGCCACGTTTCATCTTCAGTGCCCTTGCTGATGGAAGGAGGTTTGCACTCAAAGTCTCACAATACATGGCCCCATTCATTCTTTCAAGTATACGGGTCAGTCGTCCTGGTCCCTTTCCAGAGAAACGGCCCCAAAGCATGATGTTGCCACCCCCAAGCTTTACAGTAGGCATGGTGTTCTTTGGATGCAACTCAGCATTCTTTCTCCTCCAATGAGTTGTGTTTCTGCCAAACAGTTCTACTTTGGTTTCATCTGACCATATGACATTCCCCCAGTACTCTTCTGGATCATCCAAATGCTCTCTGGCAAACTTCAGTTGGCCCCTGACATGTACTGACTTAAGCAGGGGGACACATCTGGCACTGCAGGATCTGAGTCCCTGGCGGCATAGTGTGTTATTGATGGTAGCCTTTGTTACGTTGGTCCCAGCTCTCTCCAGGTCATTCTCTAGGTTCCCCCCGTGTGGTTCTGGGATTTTTGCTCACTGTTCTTGTGATCATTTTGACCCCATGGGGTGAGATCTTGCGTGGAGCTCCAGATCGAGGGAGATTATCAGTGGTCTTGTATCTCTTCCATTTCCTAATTATTGCTCCCACAGTTGATTTCTTCATACCAAGCTGCTTGCCTATTGCAGATTCAGTCTTCCCAGTCTGGTGCAGGGCTACAATTTTGTTTCTGGTGTCCTTCGACAGCTCTTTGGTCTTCACCATAGTGGAGTTTGGAGTGTGACTGCTTGGGGTTGTGGACAGGTGTCTTTTATACTGATAAGTTCAAACAGGTGCCATTACTACAGGTAATGAGTGGAGGACAGAGGAGCCTCTTAAGGAACAAGTTACAGGTCTGTGAGACCCAGAAATCTTGCTTGTTTGTAGGTGACCAAATACTTATTTTCCACCATAATTGGCAAATACATTCGTTAAAAATCAGACAATGTGATTTTCTGGATGTGTTTTCTCATGTTGTCTCTCATAGTTGAGGTCTGCCTATGATGTCAATTACAGGCCTCTCTCATCTTTTTAAGTGGGAGAACTTGTACAATTTGTATCTGACTAAATACTCCCCCCCCCCCCCCCCCTGCTGTATGTAACAGATTCAACATGCCATATAACACAATTTAAGTCATTTTCCAGTGCGGTGCCATCTTCTGTTCCAATCTATGTCAGACTTTCTGTATCAGTCAATTACTTTCTGTCTCAGTGACCACAGAGCTTAGTATCTTAAGAATCTTAAAGGGGTTCTCCACTTCAGACAATCTCTATTTGATAAAGGGGTCCCTTAATAAGTTTATCACAAAATGTTCACCTGCTGGGAAATCCCATCAATCAATTTGTGGGGAGAGATTGCAGTAAGTGTTCAGTTTCCCTGCAGCGCCATCACAGGGGAAATTAAGCATTACACAGTGTCCATTCAAGTCTTTAGGTTGCCTGTGTAATGTAGGACATGACAGCTCTCCCAGAGAGAGAAATGCTCTTTGTAGTTACACTTCATTCTTGCCAAGAGACGAGGATCGACCTAAAACACAGAATCGACCTCTTTCACCCTAGGATTTCCTTATAGGGTATATGGAGACTTATGGCATTTTCTAAATTGGACAAACCCTTTAAAAACGTTTTCCAAACAGGAAAAAAAATCTATGTGGGGGAATGGGATAAAAAAAAGCAATTCTCACCAATCACAGCGTTTTTTCGAGACACAGAAAAAATTCTATGGGCAGGGAATGGAATCCTTGCGGGTCTGACGGCAGAAGCGTCTGCAGATGTCATATTCCATTCATGGTGGTATCACTTCTGAAGCCAGTGATTGGTTGCAGCAATCACATGAACAAAGATTGGCATCTAAACGGTATAGATCCTTCCGGAACCAGACCTGTGGGGATCATGGTAGCTACACTTGACCGAGGAACTACTAAGTATTCCTTTTTTTTTTTTTACCCTACTCATTGCCCATATAATTTTTTTGTGCCTTGGAAAACCGCTTTGTCTCGTGTGGTCACAGATCATAATTCAGGTCGGGAGGGGTATCATCTCTCCTTAAGGAGAGCACGTAAAAGGTGTGCCGAGACACCTAGGAGGTGAGTGAGGAGACTGATAAGGCCATGCATGCTCCTCTGGGTAATATATGCAAATAAGGAAGATGGAACGATACCTCTGCAGTGCCACCTATTGGATGGCAGCATTCCTGCAAATCAATGTCAGAACGTTTTGAAACATTTTAAAACAATGATTGGGACTTGAAAACCAAGCCAGAAATCCATACACAGACAGCTGTTTCGGGGTGTTTTCCCCTCATCGGTGTGCAGTAGGATTCTGGCTTGGCTAGTGAGAGGCCTGTGACTTGGATCGGGAGGGGTATCGTCTCTTCTTAATTCATAATTAATTAGTAATTTAACATGGAACTTGGGGGAAACAGAATGGAAAGTTTCCACCTACGTTTCTGCTAAGTTGGAGGAGCACCAATGCTTGAGTGTGGTTACAGAGTACATAGAAACCCTGTATAGTATAGACGGATCAAGCTGATATTAGCAAAAATGTCCTGCATAACCACATCTTTTGCCCTCTGTTAGTGGCCAGTGAAACTTTGTGTAGGTCTTTTTTGCCCACAATTTTGGTAACAAATCTCCTGCCATGGAGCCATATTTCATATTAGTATATTAGACAATGTAGAACGGAATACTTTAATGCAGATCTCTAATTCAACCGCCACTATTCAAGCAAAACATGACAGCAGAAGAGAAAATGTGTTCATTGGCAAAACATCATGGAGGTTAAATTTTCATCCCTAAGCCTTAGACTTAGATAATATGGTAAAGAGGACCTGTCATCTCCCGAAATCAGTGGGGCTGGCTGCATAGCTTTGCTGACACAACCCCACTGTCTCTAATGATGTCTTCTGTTTTTATGCAACCCCATTCCCCATACCAACTCTCTTTAGATTCGGCTGACGGTACTATGAATGTATCAGGTGAGCGATCCACACCGCTCACTGTCACTTGACTGATAGTGAATATTGGCGACTGCCCACCGGACACATTCATAGCGCCAGGAGACAAGAAGTACCAATATGTGGGGGGAGCATAAACCAGAAAAAGACATCATCAGCCGAGCTGTGACTGCAAAGTTATACCGCCTGACACGAGGACATGACAGGTGCACCTTAATTTGTAATTTGGTAACGTTTTATTTTACTATGTTGTCTCTGCATATATCCCACAGACCCGAGAGCAGCTTCAAGCAGATATCTATCACTATCAAACAAGGATAGAAGATATGGAGAAAGCAATGTCTGAGCAGGGTCAGGTGAGATACATATTCCACATATTACAGGTGGTGGTAGGTGACACAAGTTATCATAGGATACGATGCAGATGACAGAGTTACAAAACTAGAAGTTTTTTACTTTTAAGCAACTGGAAAAGAAAGATGTTATGCAATCTAGGAAGCAATGTAAGAGCCAGAGAATGATCACGATACCATATATAATCCTGACTACCACTAAGTACGGATGATATCTGTAAGAGAATGATAACTGTGATTCTATACACCTGAAGAATAACAATGCTCCACACTTTGTATGGTACAATTCACAATGTAAGAATGCGCAAAGTTAAGTAGCAATAACAGTTCAGTCCTATCTGGGAGAACTCTGGGTAAATTTCAAGATCTGAAGCAGAGGCGTAACCTGAAGCTTCTGGGCTCCAAAGCAAAACCTGTAACAGGGGCCCCAAACTATAATGCTTTACTCATAGTACTGGGCTCCCTATATGGAGAAGGGAGGCCTTATGGGCCCCCTAAGGCTCCTGGGCCCGGGTGCAACTGCATCCCCTGCATCCTCTATAGTTACGCCCCTGATCTGAAGAACAGGGGTCCCGTGTCCCCTAATCTCCTTACTGTGCGGTTACTGCAACCACAACCCCCCCCCCCCCCACCCCCACCCCCCACAGTGAGGAGGAGACTGAATGGAGCGCTGGTCTTATTAAGGCACCTGGGTTGTATTGACTTTCAATGGGTATTTCCATCCTCCCTATTGAAATGACTGGTGCGCCCACTGTGCGTGCTCGGCCTGTACTCCATTCATTCTGACGTCACCGAGGGAGGAGAAGCGATTCGTGCAGTGATAGGCAGAGGGAGTACAACCCCTTTAAAGTGCCTATTTAACCTGGGGGGTTACATACTGTATATTTTATTTTATTTTTTATATATATTTTATATTTTTTAATAGTCACGCCCTTTTTAGTTTTTCCAGTGATTCTCCCAGTCAATCAGAAGAAAAACCTTTGAGGATATTAGATTTTTTGTGCGTTCTATTATATGCTAGCCTTCTACAGTAAATTACAATACTTTTATATCCTAATTGCTATTACCTTGTTCTTCCTATTCCTTTTATGCCCATGGAGTGCCACAAGCATCATCGCTCTGATTCTCTGCGTTTGTTGATCAAACTGCAAATCTACAAAGACGGTCTGGCACAGGCGCGCTTATATTACTGCACTGATACGGTTTTGACATTAGAACGATCAGACTGAAACACGATAGTGATCAAAGCTTTCTAAATGAATCTTCTGTGATAAAAAAGTCTGCTTTCTAGAATAGGCTTTTACTTAATGCAATTACAAAGTACACAAGCACCGCAGGTGGAGGCGGCGGTGGGGGCTCTCAAGCACAGAACATCGGCTGGCATAGAAATAAGGGCTGCAGAGGTTGCAACTGCGTACGGGTCCATATGTCTAGGTGCCCTGGTAACGCAACAGCAATTTAGTACATGGGTCATATATCACGCTGCTGTATAGGATCATGATAGATGGGCTATTACAATGAACAAATACTCTAAGAGACTTGGCCAGTTGTAATCTATTGAAGGCGAATCCTTGGGATAGGCCGTCCATAGCAGGTCAGCGGGAACACCGCCAGTCAGCTGTTGGCTCGTCCGACGCACTGAACTTATTTCTGCAAGTGGAATTAGTAGTGGAATTAGCGCAATGAAAATAATGGGTGCCTATAAAGTGTGGCTTCTGTCCATAATGCAATCGGATGGGACTTGCGCAAGAAAATATTTTGTGCGAATACAGTCTAAGGGCGGATTCAGACGAGCGTGTACTTTGCTGAATTCGCTTTTTGCTCATCGTTCATACAAGCTTGCAGGAACAGTTCGCAAACAAATTATGTTTAATGTTCAGAGACTTCAACACACGTAGTGAATGTCAACTTGAAAATCACATAAATGGCGCACAAATCACCTGTTCAGGCGGCCCGGGTGTGGCGAGTATACGCTGAGCCCAGAATATCATCAGGCGGAGGGAGACAGTTTAGCTCTGCTAAACTGCCTCTCCTCTTCTGCCCCCTCGCCCTCTCTTAGTAATGGAAGGGGTTAGGAGCTAGTGTGCTAAGCTCCCGCCATCTCTCCGCCCCTTGTCGGCTGCCAACAATGAGAGGGGCTGGGACAGGGTGGGAGCTCAGCAAATAGCTCCCGCCCCATCCCGCCCCCTCCCATTGCAAACAGCCAGCAAGGGGCGAAGAAGAGGAAGGAAGAGGGTGAGAGTTTAGCAGACACGCTGCTAAACTCCCTTCCACTTCCCTTCTCCGGCAGCTACCATAGGCTCTTATAGGAGCCTATGGGAGCCGCCTCCATATTCCAGCCAAGAAGATAGTTCCTGAACTATTTTTTCTGGCTGGTGTAAAAGCACCTGGCTGAAATGCGCTCGTATGTGCTATCTTGGCCGGCCAGGCGCTTTTACGCTACGGGAATACGCCCATCTGAACTGCTGCACTATAAACTAATGCATCAGATGGGCATATATCGGCCGGCCGTAAAAGCGCGGCCGATATACACTCGTGTGAAAGAGCCTTGAGGCCTCCTGCCCACGGCCGTGTCGGACTCTGCCAGCAGAATATCGCAACAGAATCCGACATGGTACCCCCTAAAGACCCCATACTCACCTCTCCGGATCCGCTGCGCGAGTCCCGTCCGGCAGTGGACACTGACCTGTAATCACGTGCTACTTGCGCTGTGCTCACAGCAGAAGTATTGCATGACGAACGGCTTCCATTGACTACAATGGAAGCCAGACGCGGGTTTTTCCGCGGCAATTAGAACATGCCGCGATTCCTTTCAAGCTTTAGTGTCAAGTTGGCTTTTGCTATATTCGTAATCGGGATACATACAATAAGCGATTAGTGTCCACACAATACAACGCCGGTGGCTGATCGCTCGTCCTGCACTATAGTGTCTGCAGCAACACAAAATAGAAATTGTATCACGGTAGAGAGATGTGCGGGTGATACAGGAGCGGCTCCTCCGCTCTGGCGGTGGGTCACATCGGTTTGGCTGTATTGTTCTCTGCTTTTGTTTTTTAGCCAAATCAGCTATAAAGTAAGACATAAATCACTGCAAATAAAAGACTTGGAAATCTCCTAGGATAAAGCACGCACCAAGGATTTTTTTCGTAATCTGTTCTCCACAGCGCCCTCTAGAGGACTTTCTATATATTTTCAATGTCTGCATTCTTCTTTTTTCAAGGACATGAAATGGATAGAGGAGAAGCAAGCGCTTTACAAACGGAACCAGGAACTCTTCGACAAAGTAAGATCTCTAACGAAGCTGATCTGGTTTTAATGACTTAAGGCTCGAAACGATAATGGTTCAAAAAACGAGTGAAAGTCAAAACGCCGCCAACGGCGAAGGAGACTCGTTCACTTTTCGTTCAGCATTCATTTCATGCGGGCGTAAGAATCATCGTTTCGTTTGAATCCCGATCGTTCAGTCGCTATCAATCACTTATACAGCGAATGTGCCGACTGAGCGATTTCTCATTTGAAGGAGCCAACAATGTATCGGCCGCATAAACAGGCCGCCCAGGAGCGAACGAGCGAACTCTGTCATCGTTCACCCTTAAAATGACTCCTCACCCTTTATTATCACCTGTCAATGTACTAACCTTAAGGGCTCCTTCACACGGGCGCTCGCGATATCGCCACGAGAAAGTCGCGGCAAAGTCACAGCTTCGTTCAGGCGATTTCTGTGGATTTTCTCGTGGTGATATCGCCAGTATGAAGGAGCCCTTAGGTGGACCTGTCATTGGGTAAAGTCAGGCTGCATGGCTCTGCAGCTGCAGACACACTGACTCTATCCCAGTAACGTTTTTTTCACATTCCCTTCCCTTTGGTTGGACGGGCTTCGGTTAGGTCCGGCTCCTGGTGCTGTCAATGTATCAAGTAAACAGTCCCCACGGTTCACATTGCATCGGTGACATCAGACTTGATGTCACCCATTGAGAGTGAGCCCTATGTGATACATTGATAGTGCCGAGAAGCAGGAGCTAAGAAAAGCCGTCTGAGCACTGAGCGATCACTCCACTAGGTCCTGCTAGCTCATGACATCTTGTGATCAGTACCATGTGATGGCCGCGCCGTGGTCTGCTCTCAGATAATGGGCTGACCTCTCCTCTGCGCAGCAACAATGGTGAGTTGAGTGACTTTGACCACGGGTAGATTGTTGGTGCCCGGAGGTGTGGTGCCGGTAATTCGGAAACAGTCACACTTGTTGGCTGTTCCTGAACCGCGCTATTAAGAGTCAACCAAGACTGGTTGAACCATGGACACACATCCAACAGAAGATCACACAGCGGTTAGCCACATGTGATTGATCCTAGAGGCAAGTGTCAGGAGGCCCATGTGGTATCCCAGCATCAAAGTGCCACATTGGACCAACCGATCCAGCAGGACAAAAGTGGAAAAGTTAGACAAATTTCCACAATGATCATGCGGTGTACCTTGCGTCAACTAGGGTTCAACAGACGAAGACCAACAAAGGTGCCCCTGATGATGCCATGTTATTACCAACAATGCCTTGCATAGGCCCGGGAAAGACGTCAATGGACCTTGGATCCATGGCAGAAGGTCTTCTGGGGTGACAAGTCCCATTTCCTGGCATAAACAGCATGCAGCTGTGTCCCATAGTTGTACCTTTGGGGTTTAACAGGCGGTGGTGGCAGTGTAATGGTCCAGGGAGTGTTTTCCTGGCATAGCCTTGGACCTTTGGTCATAATACCTCAAACCTTGAATGGTGGAATCTGTCCCCAATGTCTGGGAAATGGGGAATCTAGCCCTAACCTACTAATGCAAGAGGACCCAAAAAAGGTGGATCGGCTCGTTATTGAGTAGGTGTTCCTAATGTAGTGGCCGTTCAGTGTATACAAATTACGATAATAATACAAAATTGGTTGTGTATACATAATACAATTAACTCTTTATATTCCATCATAGATCAAACAAATGGAGACTGATGAAGCCAAGTTGAAACATGATGTCCAAGATGCAAAAGACCAGAATGAACTTCTGGAGTTCAGGATCCTAGAGCTTGAAGTGAGAACTTTAGAAATTTCTTTATTTAAAGGAGTTTTCCAGGACTCAACTATTGATTTTTTCCTTAGCACAGTTGATCAATAGCAGATCGAAACTAGCATAGCTCTGTATACCGCGGAGCGGTGTGGAAAAGTATTACAGGCTCAGTCTCATTCACTTAAATGGGATTTGATCCTGCAGTACCATTTCAGACCACTGCACAGTGTATGGAGCTATGTGTTTCCAGTGTACCGTGGCTTTGGCAAACAGCTGTTTGGCGGGGGTGATGAGTGTCAGCCCCCTGCCGATCTGAAATTGATGAACTATCTTCAGGATAAGTTACAAATAGTTGAAACCTGAAAAAGACCCTTTAATTTACATTTTTTTTACATGAAATATCAATAGACATTTTCATCTGACTTGCTCTAAATTTCCATTTCTTTTTTGTTATCTCACAAAACTGAAAGGTCCTACATTTTATGTTGAACATTGGATCTTTTGGAATGTTTGGAAAAATCATTCTCACAATGTCAATACAATGAGGGGCTCAAGCGGAGGACCCACTCTATGACCTCAATATGCCCATGAATGTCTATCCGCGGAATGCAGGATAATCCAGGGTCAACCAGAATTGGAGTCATTCACACGGAGTGGCTGAATCTTATGAGGGGTCTAAGGTGGAGATCCCCCTCTATGACATAAATATGCCTTAGAGTGATTTAGGTATCGCTTGATCCCCCTCTAGGACATAAATATGCCTTAGTAGGGCATATGGACAGGGGTTGTCTTTCTTTAACACTATTTTAAAGTGATTTAGATATTGCTTGATCTTCGGTCTATCATGAAATGGTTGGCCCAATAGAAGGAAGTCCTTACATTCTGGGGCAAGCTCACTGAGCTGATAACTATTAGCCATTTTCAATCGAATGGAGTTCCAACCATTCGTGTTATTAGAGGAGTATTACCCTTTCCATTGATATAGATATTGATATTTCAACATTTTACTGTAATTCAATGGTGACTTTCACCATTTGCTTCCGGAGGTTAAAGGGGTTTTCAGCACTACACTATTGATGACCTATCCTCAGGATAAGTCATCAATAGCTGATCAATGGGGTTCCGCTGTTTGGGATCTCCTCAGCTTCTTGAAGTCAAAGAAGAACTCAGGTTAGGGCCGTTGTAAAGAATGGAAAATGGGGAATCTGACCCTAACCTACTAATGCAAGCAGACCCTACCTAAAAGCTGCTCTGCTTAAGTGACCCCACATCTGGAACCATACAGTAAATGTTATACAAGCACATGAAGCGCTAGATATTACACAAGTACATGAACCACAAAATATTCGGGAGATAAGACCTAGCACCCCGGATAAAGTTGACAACCAGACAGACTTATATGAGCTGAGACGTAAGACTAGGTCTAAAACCATCAACTTGACCAAGAACTCCTACAGACTGAGAGTATAACCGGCTTCTACTGTAGAGGAGGAGCCGGAATAAATGTGTACAATATAAAGCTGATTGGCCCGCTGGGACACACACCTCCTAGCCGACCGATCAATCCATACATGAACAGAGAAGTTTGTCCATCGGTGTCCAGCGCCGAAATGAACTGAGCATGTGCCTGTATGGTCCACAGCTAACGCCATGATGTCACCTCGGTCCAAATCCTATGATAAGGCCGGCAAGCTGTGACACATACCAGGCACAATACCATACATTGTTAAGTCGCTGTACCTGGTATTGTAGGTAAATGGGATTGAGCTGCTCTCAGGTCATGTGACCGAAGAATGTGATCAGCCTCTTCAATCAACTGATTGGCAGAGATCCCAAGCGACGAATGGCCGCAAATCAACTATTGATGACCTATCCTGGGGATGACAGTTGACGGTTCATTACAAGATCACCTGTGTGATAATCCAATGACCATGGGGGCTCCTGTTCAATGACTGTCTTGAAAACCATGATACGCAAAGTATTTTAGAATATAGAAAACTCTTGGATCACCCAATAAATATGTTATATAAGCTAACACCCTTTAACACGTCTCTATTTGTTTATGTAGTGCGCCAAAGTGGTAGTTTAGTGTCACGCTGGCAAATGGCCGTATCCTGCTTGGCTACACTACAGTGAATAGTGGGGGCTTGGTGCTACTGGCTGATCTCTGTCCCATGAGGGTCTGTTCTAGTGTAGTGTGGCATGTTTCCCCCTGCAAAGAGAGTCCAAGAAAGGTGGAGGGGTTAACAAAAAACTCACTCATTTATTGCATTGCACATCATATGGTGATGAAGTAACATCCAAACAGTCCACTTTCACATAGTCCATAACAAGAGGTGGTGGCTGGAAGTACGCTACATTGATTTCTACTATCTTCCAGCCACCAGCTCCAGTACATTAATACAACCTGTATAACAAGAGAAGAATAAAACAATGATATAGCATCAATAAAAATACACGTTTTTAGGACACACCACCCATTTTTCACCGATTTGGCTTAGCGCTATGAACGTTCTGGGTCACTCTATAATAAAGTAAGCATCTTTCTTTTACCCTTAGGAAAGAGAACGGAGGTCGCCGAACATTAATTTCCATCTCATCCCCTTTCCGGAAGGGAAGAGCCCCCTTCAAGTTTATTGTGAAGCTGAAGGGGTGACAGTAAGTGACGTCTATTCTGTAACCACAGAATGAAGAACATACGATGTATCCTTAATAGTGATGGCTGTGTCCACTTCCTCCTAGGACATCATTGTTTCCGAGCTGATGAAGAAGCTGGACATCCTAGGGGATAACGCCGTAAGTGTATGTCCACTTTCTCAATTGCATGTCCTAGCTGTCTCTTTTGTCTCCATGGCAGGCGTGCATTTACCAACATATCATCAGGGGGCACTTCTAATTATTGCTACCTTTTTTTGTTGTTGTAAAAGGAGAACGATCATTATAGGTAAGGCGCTTGGATGAGGCTCCGGCAAGTGGCTGATGGATGCGGAAACCGAGCTAGAAAAGCTCATACTGTTAATATATATTTGATTATTTTACCGGTTTCAGACTATTAGAGGTTATATTCCTGGGAAATCTGCAGCTGGGCGATCAACTAAATGGCCAACCATGTAAAACAAGGTCAGGTCAAGTCTATCAAAGTTGCTTCTTATTAGCAGCTCTCTATTCTAGCTAATAAAAGGGGTTCCCGAGCAGAAGACCTTCCTATATAATGTCCATGTGGACTCATAAGGCATATGGAAAGGGAAAGCTATGGTTGGCCATGTAGTGTTATATGCTGGTTAGTCACAGAAATGGCCTGTCATTGAATACATGGATATGCTGCTCTTTGTTAGCTGCTATCCACTCTGGCTAAGGGTCCTAAGCAGAAGACATTCCTACATGAAGTCCATGCGAAAAGGGGTCATCCTGGTGAGGTACCACTTTAATTATAGGGGTATTCCCAAGATTCACTTTTATCACCCATCCATAGGATCGGTGATAAGAGTTTGATCTGTGGGGGTGAGATCCCCACAGATTCTGAGAATGGGGGATTCTTTGTCCCCTTCTCCTCCTCACTGTGGCTCACAGCACCCCTCACAGTGAGGAGGAGCTTGAATGGAGCAGCATCTTCAATGGAACTGATGGAGATAGTTGGGCACTTATACTCAGCTATTTCCGTCATCCTCATTGACTTTGCATGCTCGATCGCCAATCCATTTAGTCATTGTGGGGGATGCAGTGAGGCAACATTTAGGAGAAATGGGGGGGACACTAGACCCCTATTCTCAGGATCAGTGGGGGTCTCCATGGTGAGGCCCCAACCATTCAGACTTTTGTCACCTATCTTAAGGATAGGTGATAAAAGTCAGTCTTGGGAATAACCCTTTTAAGGGTATTTTCGGAAGTTTACTCTTGATGGCCTATCCTTAGGATAGGTTACCAATATCAGGTCAGTCAGGGTCTAACTCAGAGCACCCCCGGCGATGATTTAGCTCAGGTGAGAGCTGTGACTTCTTCATTGTATGCCAGGCACAGCATGCACATTCTATAGCAGCTGGAATCACTTGATTGAGTTTGAGCTGAAGTATGGCCATGTGACTGATAAACATGACATTACAGGCCTGGAGATGAAGTCACAGTCCTCAATTAAGTGTGCCAGCCCCTTCAAAACAACTGATTAGTAGGGGCGATGGGAGTCAGACCCCCACCAATCCTGATCCCAAGGATAGATCACCAATATTTAAGTCCTGGAAAATGTTTTTGAAGTTTTTAGAAGCGTAGCCTATTTTTGCAAAGGTATATCATTATATGACATTGCAATCCTATAGCAATGGTCTAGCTTGAGCTCATTGTTTTTGGAATCTAGGACAACGTGACGTGCTTTGCTTGGTTGTGTAGCTTTTATTTTTGTTTTATACTTAAAGGATAATTCCACCCAACATGAAAAAATGTAATTTCTAGGTGGCGTTCAATGAGTCAAGATTAAAGGGAACCTGTTACTAGATATGAGCACCATAAACTAAGTTATGATGCTTATGTGCAAAGTTCCCTGAAGTCCGGGAGGTATTTCTTATACTTACTAGGCGCTGTCACCCCCCAAATTCAGCGCGGACCATGCAGCCAGACCACTAGCTGCACACTGTGCACTCGCACTCCTATTGATTGCCATAGGCTGACTTTCGGGGGTGACAGTGCTATATAAGAAATATCTCCTCTGGCTCCATGGAACCTGCCATATGAGCACCATAACTCAATTTATGGTGCTCATACCTGGAGATAGGTTCCCTTCATCCCTCCAATCTTAATATTTCATGTAACTGAATGGAAATTTTACCCATGAGAGATGTGAAAACCCATTTACCTTAATCGAAAAAGGTCAAATATATCTGAAAATAACATGGGATCAGTGAAACCCTATAAGGTCATACCTTAAGAATGGTCCATCCTAAAAAGTAGTTTTCACTGAACGCCACTGAAAGAGGTTGTCCTGGATCAGAAAAAAAATTAAAAAGCTGTTGTGTATAGGCTATGCCTGGTTGTTCTTTTTGTGTAGGGCTTATCCATACTTGGCCTACATAAATATAATGTCCCAGTGTACAGACTTGTACAAACATCACAGGTAGACATAAAGTATACACTTTATTAAGTACAAACGAGAATAACTCAACATGTCATGGAAGGAAACATAAATATGGGAAACTGGCCCTGACCTCTAAGACAAAAAAAAGCTCTATCTATAATCAGGGTGATCGCCCTCATAAGGGCGGCCCCACATCAGGAATGTGGGACAACCCTGACTCTCCCTAGATGATAACAGGTAACAGTGGCAAAGATGAAACACAATATAATACCACACAGTACCGGAAACATGATGTTATAATACTTCAGTATATAAGTAAAACAACTGACAGACTTATCTTAACAGAGATGCAGAGTTCAACCAGGTTCTGCCAATGAGACCAGAAACACCTACAGACAGAAGATCTTCAGACATGAATCAGATA